>NW_027466458.1:2345000-3080000 GCF_050575085.1 Anarhichas minor
GGGCGCTGGTGTTCACAGCAGCACAGCAGCCGTTTCCTCTCCAGCTGCAGACCTTCAGTCTGCCTCCTCTCAGCCTCCCTTTCCTAACACGCCTCAAGTACGCTCACAGACTTTGACTTGGCTGTGGCAGCTGCATGTTGCTTCTTTATGAACTCTGCCTGTAAATTCTCAAGCTGTAAACTAGGCTGATTGTTAAAGGTAATCGCCCTGTGCGTCAAAAACGAGCACGTTGGCTATAATGTCGTCGGAGGATAATTATCCCCGACAACACCTGCCCTGCTTTTGTCTGTGAGCTTTATTACTGTGCATGTGCTTTAATTAACGCAGAATGAGGCGCAACACTGGATTTAATGGATCTTATTTTGCATTCACCCCTCCTAACCTCTGAAGCATGATTCCTGCAAGAGCTACTCATCGCGCTTTGACTTTAAACGCTGCAGCAATGCATAACACGTCACGTTTCTTTTCCCCCACATGATTTGGTTCTACTTATATCTCAGGATTTGTATTGTGTACTGGATACAAAGGGATTTAACTTATGTCATGCCACATTTGCAATCCAGTTGAAAGTGTAAACTTTTGAAAGTGAGGGGAGGTTCTATGTCTCAAAGTCCGTGACGTAATGATTGTGACAACGGTATAATCCATGGAGGACTTCTGTGTCTTGTGTAGTTTTCGTTTCATCTTTAAAAAGTAAGAACGCGGTCCCTTGGAGGACCAGTCAGTGACCTGATTCTCTGTCTGTTTGCAGGCCCAGCAGAGCACTTCAGGAGCTGCCGCTTCAAACTCCCACAGTGCAGCCGCCTCCTCCTCCGACCCTCCCAAAGCAACATTCCCTGCCTACACCCAGCCCTCTGTCTCTTCTTGCTCTTCCACTTCTTCCTCTTCTAACCCCTCTAGCAGCACTGTGGCCAAACCCCCGGCCACAGTGGCCACCAAACCCGCCACCCTCACCACCACGAGTGCAACTAGTAAGTTGATCCATCCTGATGAGGATATCTCACTGGTAAGTTGCTTGAGCTTTCTACTTTGCCCTTTTCACAGTAAGTAATGACTGATACGTATAAGAGTACATGGATGGATGAAAGGGTGGGTGCACTGTTTGACCACCAGTCAGGTTCTGAATATCATCATCATCGTCGTAAAGTTAAGATAGTTATGGGATATTCGCCACGATTGTATTTCCTTACACGTCCTCAGTAGTTGCTCTTTTGTGGTTATGTTAAAGGATTGTTCTGAGCTTGAATATCCTCAGTGTGAAATCAGGGCACGGCAACATTGGTACCCAATTCCTTGTCATTTTTGTGAGTGTTTATCTTTGTACTGTAAGGGGCATACTAGATTTTCCTCAGTCTGAATGTGTGCTTTGTGTGTTGTCCCTGCCAACAGGAGGAATTGAGGGCCCAGTTGCCCCGCTACCAGCGACTCACACCCAGGCAGGGTCAGGCCCATATCGCTGCTCCCCCTGTGGCGGCTGTGGGCGGCATAATGCCCCCACAGCAAGGCATGCCACTACAGCAGCCTGGCATGAGGCATCCCATGCACGGTAAGAAAGTGCTCGTTAGGAAAATGTTCTTTTTGCAAGTCCATGCTAAATCAAGTTGCGATTTATTTACTTGTTTAAAACAGAAAGGTTTGCGTCCCAATTAATTGACATAAGCTGCAGTTTAATTGAAATCCACTGTTGAATCACATGTCGCTTTCCTTGTGTTCCCCCCCTGCAGGTCAGTACGGTGCTCCTCCTCAGGGCATGCCGAGCTACATGCCTGGAGGGATGCCTCCATACGGGCAGGGTCTTCCTATGGTGCCCCCTTACCAGGGCGGCCCTCCCATGGGCATGAGGCCGCCCGTCATGTCTCCGGCTGGGCGCTACTGAAGCGGGCAAAGCAGCCACCACATTAGGTTTGAGGTTAACACCTTTCTCTCATCCTTGTGCTTTTGTCAAACCTAGCTGCGAGCAAAGAGCAGTGAGACCAGTGGTGGTGAAGACAAAACATTATTTGTTAGAACTAATGGACATTTAATGTAACATCTTTATTGGAAAACAGCCAAACCACCACACGAGTTCCTGAAAGCTATTTTGTTGTCATCTGGTTTCATGTGAGGATATATATTTCCCCCCCCATAGGTTTCTCTCAGGTTTATAGAAGTAAAGTGTGTTAAAATGATTCATATTTCTTTTGAAGCTGCTGGAGTTACATGAGCGTACCAACCCCCCCCTTACTAAGGCAAGTTTCTCTTGTAAACATTTGATTCTTTTTCATTTGTTTGTTTTTCTTTTGGGTAGATTGATTGAGGCCCTCACAGCACGCTTAGGTGCTGTTGGACTTGCGTCCCCAACCTTGGTTGGTGAGGGTCTCAGTGATGAAAATGATTCCAACTTAAGTAGTGTTAAAAATTCACGACTCATCATTCTCTAGCTTTATCCTTGTTTCAGGTTTGCTTTTAATATGTCCTGGTCAAGAGGGTACCTGTATGCATCCTTTGTAATGTTTTATGAATCTGTTGTAATAAAATTCATCTTGAAATTCAATGCTGGTTTGTGCTGACGTGCGTGGAGGTGAGTGACGAAGGTTTGTACCGGTGCGCTTATCTCTTTCCTCTTTTTTTTAACGACAGGACTTCATCGGGTATTTAAAAACCAAGTTTGCCATCATCGATCTTTTGTAAGAGTCCACCTTGTTGCATCGTAACAGACTGGATATAGAAGTACAGAAGAAAATGCTCTTCCGTGAGGTCAGAAACAGATAAGAGATTTAGTTTGCTCAAATCTCGTGTACCACCAGCCCCAAAGCTACGATGTTGGCCAACTTCTGGTTCTAAATACTGCATGTTACCTCATGATAATGACGGACATAACTGCAGATTAAGTAATACTTGTAGATGCACTCAACCAGAGTGCAGGAGAAGCTAAATGTCACTCCTGATTCATATACTCGGACATGCATGAATGCTATAATGTTAGCTTGTCATATCTCAGTCGTGTCCCCGCTACAGGGGGGCAAGCAAAGCAACAAACCCAACAATACAGTAGCTCTGTGTTAAGTTCCAATGTTGTGACGCAAGTCAGTGGTGACCCAGTTCTTTGGTTTATCCCTGTTTAGATGACTTGGGTTGGTAAAACTCAAAAGGTGGTGGTAAGATGCAGACACAAACTGCTGAATGATAACTCGGGTCTGTAGTTGTGACTTAAAGCAGCTACTCCCTGAGTTACTTGTGCGTCCTTTCCTGCAAAAGAGTGTAGAAAGTCAAAGTTTCAAGTTGAAAAAAAAGATTGCAAGGAACCCCTCACGAACACATAGCTAACAGTATATTTCTCAACAGAACTTCAAACTGCGGCAGAAGAGTCGATTTAACACCTGAAACTCCTTTTGCTAGATTGTTATTTACTGCAGTGCTGGTTTGTATTGCTGGGTGGTTTTGGGTTATGTCCATCCTTATCTAATCTAAATGTTCATAATCGTCAACCGCAATGATCCTGTGTGGCAGATTGCTGTAGAGAGCAATCTCTGAGTTATCCGTTACAGATATATACGTTGACGGTGCACATATCTGAGTCGTTAGTGCACACGGGGATCAAAAGACTCGGTGGCAAGAAGTTCTTGTCGGTATTTAGAGTGGCACAAGTGTTTCCTCTGCGCATATCACTTACTGCTTTGTATTTGTTTTTGTTTATAGCCCATCCATATCAGCCTTAAAACCCACTCAGCTGGCATGAAAAGGTCAGTTAAACCCAGTAAGTACCTGCTGTTTACTTTAGTCTGGGTCTGCCCTGTGCAACAGGATGCTAGGCCTGGTTTTAATTGATGTACTGTTTTTAAAGTATGTTGTTAAATTGTTTAAGATAATTGAAGACTTTTCAATGGGTGTTAGAGAGATAGCAGCGTATGCCTTAAGTGACATGTTCATTCCATTGTAGTGATTTAAATTAAAGGTACAGAGACTCGGTCATTGAAATGTAAATCATTTTTCTTATGGCTTCGTTTTCTTCAGTATGCAATCGATGGTGTGTGTGTGTGTGTGTGTGTGTGTGTGTGTGTGTGTGTGTGTGTGTGTGTGTGTGTGTGTGTGTGTGTGTGTGTGTGTGTGTGTGTGTGTGTGTGTGTGTGTGTGTGTGTGTGTGTGTGTCTTTTAGTTTTATTAGTTTGAACTGACTCTTCAAGTAAAAACTCAATTGTTGGCACCAACATGTACTTAAGTATTGAAAGTATTAATTATGAAAATGAGCTCTTTACATGAGGAAAAGGTTTCTTTGACGGTAATAAAAAATTTGGATTTGGTTTGGAGAAATTAGGTTTTGAAAAGCTGTCATGAAAATACCGTGTTAGTCTCTATCTCTTTTTTAAGTAGTATTTTTAAACTTGTTTTTGGAGCAGGTGTATTTGTATTTAAAGTAACACAAAAGGAGCAATTGTCCCGAAAGTAGCTTGATATTTAAATTAAATTGTAACGCATCACAATGTCATATTCATGTTTTTTTTTGTTTTTTTTAAATAAAATGATTGCATTAATTTGTAGCCACTTGTTGTCCTTCAATTAAAAAAAATATCACATTTTAGGTGAAATCCACTATTCTGAGTGGCTGCCCCTAGTGGCGGGGGGGGGGGGGGGGGGGGATTATTGACCCCATGAACAAATCCACTTTAAACCCACTTCTCCCACGATAAAAATCCTGAGAAAATCGGTGGTGTTAGATGGAGTCTGATGCATTTATTGTTAACAGTGCCTACTGTAATATGTGTAGTGTGAAGCTTAATTAAAGCGGTGATAGTTCAGTTAACCTCCAGAGAAAGGGAATGATGGAAGTGTTAGTTGATGAAGTAAAAATAGACATTTGAAAATACAATAAAAATAAAGAACTATAGTGAAATATCTTCCAAAAAATAGTTTATACTGTTTTAACAATTTATTAAATTACATTTGATTATGTTCTCTCTGTTTATGAATAGGAATATTACTCAGTGTTGAGCTAGTATTGTGTCATTCAATATTGGTCATTTTGCAAAGCATTACTTCACCTTTTATGTAATTTGGAATTGAAATTGCCACCTACAACACAACCATTCAGTACAAACATTAGATGTATTAAGTCATTAAACAGAAACTTCCAGGACCTCATTGCGTGCGTGTGTCCTAATTTAGTTTCTTTCTTCCGCTGTTGGATGTTGACGCGCATACATTTCCAAGAATTAGTCACATTTGTTTTTTAACCTGAAGTTGTGGTTAGAAGCATCAGTGGCCAAGCACGCACTACATTACCTGCACGAGCAGTTTGAGACCTCATTTAGCCCACCGCCCACCGGACAATGCTAACAAAGCTTTATGAGTGCGTTTACAGGCCTGATTGATAAAAGTGAATAAATGCACAAAGACACTCGAGCTGCAGCTTCTCAAACTGAAGTCCCCTTTTTGAACAGTAGCACTCGGTAAACAGTCACTTAACCCCCCCCCCACACACACCTGATATACATGCAAACAGTCTAATCGTGGTTTCCTGCTGGACTAGTAGAAGATACGTGAACCACAGAGCAAACTGCCTGTTCAGAAAGACCGTGTTTACAATCTAACTTAGCAAGTGCAAAAATAAGTCTACGTCTGTGGTTTGTTGATAGATGATTCGTGGACCTACATCGTTAATGCTTATGAAGGTTTGCGTATTTGCACCCTAAATTTAAGCCATTCACTGCGTAGACCTTTTTCTATTTTCTAACACGAGTGTGAACAATGTGACTCCCTGCCAGTCAGAAATGAAGAAGCTTCTCGGATGAGTCGTAAAATATATCTTCAAGAGCAAAACAACAATAAATCCAGCTGCCTTTTGAATTACTGCTTAAAGACATCCAGCTGCCAGAGGTGTTCATCTTTCAGAAGTCCTTTTAGTCTGAGCATTAAAAGGGACTAGACATTTGACCGTGTTGCTTCTCTTTCAAATTGCTCCTGTCCATATTGCCTATGAAAGGTAACTGAGAGCAATGCTCCGTGTTTTTGTCAATCAGGTATCGAAGCTGTGCTTGAGACTCAGTCTGCAGGCCCCTTTTTGACACGCTTGACATTTTATTCTCTTGATGCAAATGATCAGAAAGCAAACACATCCTGTTCAGAAACAGGCAGTCGTAATCATTTCCTCTGGGATATGTAAAACAAATACTGTCTGTGGAAAGTTTTCTCAAGCATGTGAGACAGAAAGCTGTGTGGAGAACGGTATTCATACTGAAGAGTTTGGGTCAAACTGACACAAAAACCCAAAGAAAATGGATCTTTAGGGAGCTCCATGAACAGCTTGGTTCTAACTGTTCTGTTGATGCAATAGATCCTCGTTAATCTGATCTGAACTTTCGCTCTCAGCTGTGTTGTATTGTTACTTTTATAATGTATACTGCCTTAGAAGGAGCTGATCCAGCATTCATTGTGTTGGTTAGGGTGCACTTCCTCTTGCGCTAGTCTTGAGGGTTTGAAGGTGGAGCTTCATGGAGTTCCTCATGTTTTCATGTACAGTCACCCAAAGCTTTTCATATCCAGTTGTGAGTGCGTGCATGTGTCCTGTCATGGTTGACATCACTGACTTCCCTCAGGAGCTTAACTAGTGTCTTGTGACCGTGTTGAAGATGACTGGGATCCAGTACCTGGCTTGTCTGTGGACTCTGTTCATCACACAGACTGGATTTGGTAAGTTTGCATTTGCTTTGTTTTTTTCCACTAATTTGAATTGTAATTCACAGAGGGTGGACAGAACAACAGGAACACTTAATGTAATGCAACTCTGTCAATTTTTGTTTTTAGCTTTGCTCCTTTCTTTGGGCTGCAGTTTGTAGTGGTATCATTTTGTTTTTGAGTGGGTTTATCATTATAATTGACCACGATAATTAACTGTGAAATATTTCTTCGATAGCGACTTTTATTTTGCAACTGACACAAATCTTTAAGTATAGAATCATATATTATCACCAGACTAAAAATATGTATTCCCAAACTTTTTTTTTTTCCCCCTTTTGTATCAAGTATGCAGTGAGATTCAGTTCTTGGAGAGGAATGAGGGGGAATCTGTGGTTCTTCCCTGTGTGGTTGAGCAAAGGAAACCTTCGCCCTTCGGAGTCTACCTGAAGCGCAGCTGGCTGGATCCCCGCGATGTGCTCTTCAAGTACACCAACAGCAACGTCAGTGTGGATAAGGCTGGTGACAAGAACCGCATCAGTGACACTGGAGACCCGAGCATCCACTCTCTGAATGTGACCATCTCACAGCTGAGTGCCAACGACACAGACCGCTACTACTGTGAGTTTATGGTGGCCAACCCTTCCTCTACAGACGACCGAATACCTGCAAAGACCGAATTCTTCCTCCTCGTTAATGCTGGTGAGTGTATTTTTTTTTTTACTTCTCGCCTGTTTTTCCACCCACAGGAGGTTGAACTTTCCAAAACTACCACAAAACAAGAAGGTCAAATACAGAGTGTTTGGTGCTTTTCGTTTGCTCAGAAACAGTGCTCGCACTAAGCACCGCTGTCTGATAAGGCATATACTTTATAAGGGGGTGGAAATGATCATGATTGTGAATAATTTAGGTTTGATCCAGGTGCCTTGCAGCCAGAAGGAAAAGTGCTGGAACTGTAAATTCGAGGGGGAATTAAAGAGCTAAATAAAGATATGAAGTTTATTATGCTGGTGGAGGATATACACCAATCCAAACGTTTCCCTTATTAATGTTTTTTTACGTGTGAAAAGGTCTTATAAACATTATCAAAATTGATGCTAAAATGTTAAACATGGTCACTCAGCAGTTCCTGAAACATCCTCAAAGTTCAACACAGCTCTCCTGAAATCTTAGCTGCTTTTCCCCCCTTATTAGACACACATTCAGCATTTTGCCCATGATGACTCACTCTGGTCAGTTTCTTTGTGTTTCGGCATTGCCAGCCTGGCCATGAATGACCTCCTGTTATCTGGAAGTGCTGTGTTCCAGATGTTGAAATACACCACATGCAAAAACAAGTGCACAATTTTCGAAATCAAAAGTTTTAATCCAAGTTTTATTTAAAGAAACAGCAGAGGCCTCTGTTCTTTTTCCTGGATGCAATAATATGCAGTACAATAAATATTGATATACATCCTAAATTTCAATATACTTTACCCCAAATATGCCTTACCCCGCAGCACCCTGAACATGCCTTCAATGGGAAGATGAAATGGGATTTTTACCAATGCGTCGTATTCTAAGGTTTATTCCCTTTCCCTTTTGGAGATGCCGCTGGGTCGGCGGACATAGGGTTGGTAGAGACGTGTTCTGGGGGCTCAGCCGTGCTCCCCTGTCTCCCCCCACGCGGTGGCGCCTTGACCGTAGAGGGGGTGAGTCTGAAGCGGCAGCGGGGCCATGCGCCTGTGGAGGTGTTGTACCACTCAAAGCGTCACCACGGCAGCAGCCCTCCATCCTCCTCCCAGTTCCCCGTTGAGAGGGTCCATCTGTCCTCGGCGCCCGGTCCCGAGGGCATCACCTACAACCTCACCCTGCAGCAGCTGCAGCCAGACGACAGCGCCCTGTACAGCTGCCAGCTGCTCCTGCGTGGCGGGACCGATTCCAGCACCAGTCTAGGGAGACATGTGTTCTTTGTTTCTGTGCAAGGTGGGTCACGTCACAGAGGGACTTGATCGCCTAGTTACTTATGCTAACCTTCATTTTGTTTTTCAGGCTTTGGAAAATAGAAATTTCTTTTGCTGCGCCCATGTGTTTCCTCCTCCTCTTTTATGTTGTTTCAATGTCTATCAGTGTCTGATCAGTCCAGCTCTGCTACCTCAGGATGTCCCTCTGGTACTAACATAACTGCTACAAATAATATCAATATCAATGACTGTAACTTTGGTAAAGATTCCACTTATGTTCATATTTGCCAAGTTGTTGTTTCTTTCTTTTCAAATAATAATGTGAATAGAAACCTGTGTGAAATGTCTTTCTATATCTCTTGTATGAGTTTCACAAGCACCAGCAATGTTCCCTTCTCTTTGTCACCTGCGGGTGTGCCCACAAATGATAACACTAGACAAAAATAGACATCACTAACCCATGAAATTAATATTTGGTAATAATTGGTGTGTTGCTGTCCCCACTAGCTGAATGTCAAGCAAGGTTGGGCCGTGCCATAAGCCATCAATTCAGAGATGCAGAGAAGTATTTTAAAGGAGTGTCTTAAAGGATAAGTCTGATGCTATTCTATTATTTCCTATTATCAATCCTATAAATTGACCAAAACCAACAATGAACGTCTCCTACTAACAAGTGTTTTCTGTGTAGCTAAAGCCTGGTGTTGGCTCAGATTATTGAAGTGTATGATTGACATTCTACCAGGAGTCTTGTGTTTGAGATGTCAAATGTCATTGCTGATTACTGCAGCCTACAAATGAGAAGGAAGTTTGTCTCAGTGGTTTTTGCATTTCCCCTGAACACACCATGCACGAGCTGTCTTTTGACCACAGTGGTAGTTCATACTGCTTTTGTCTCAGAAGATCTTATGAATGTACTTGCAATGCAGTGCAACAAGGGAGCTGAGTGGTGTCAGTGTGGCCCCTCAGGGGATGTTAAGGCCCTGAGTGTTTTTTTTTTTTTTTTTGTCTTGCAGTGATGGCGACCCTCTTCATCTCAACATTTCTCTATCTGCTTCTTCACAGGAGATCAGTGTGGCTGCTCCAACTACTCCACTCTGGTATACGTTTTGTCCTCGGCTGGGGTCGTTCTCCTTCTCCTCCTCGCATTTGTGGTGATCTATAAAGTGAGTGGCTTGTATTATAATGCGCTGCTCTGATACTACACAAGAGTTTAGGGGGAAAATATAACCAATTACCGAACAGCACCTGCCTGTTGCGAGCATGCCAGAGAGTTCCTCTGAGCACTCACCACAAAACCACACTAGTTTCATAACTTGTTGCTGTCAGTAGTCCCCATGTTGTTCTTACAATTCAAAGATGCAGGCGGTGAATCTTTATTCTGCTTTTCTATTCTGTTCTAAGACGTTTTTTTTATGAGAAGTGAATTATATTGTATTTTTAAGTTATAGTAAAACATATCACAGTGAGAACGAGACTCTGTTAGGACTTCTTATTATAGATGCAGCCTCGAGAGAAAATGACAAACTCTGATTTAACAGGAAATCGAGAGTGCGTTCACTTCACTTCACTGATTTGTTTTCCTCCTGTTTCAATGACTGTCAGGGCAAAGCACGCCGCAGTGTCAAGTCACACACTCAGGCCCCCATCTATGAGGAGATGACCAAGGTACAGCCTGCCGCTCGAAAACTGCAGCCCCGGCATCTGGAGGAAATGGGTTCCGAGTACACGAACTGCCACGTGAAGAAATCCTGCCCTGCAAACCATTACGAAAGCCCCAGCGGGGCCCTCAGCCCCAGGAGTGACTCTCAGAAATGAAGTATTAGATTTTGTCACCAGCATCGTAAACTAGACCAATTATCCAGGCTCCAATAGGCACTCTGAAGTTTCTCAAACAGATTGTCCCTGTACCACCTTTTATCTCATGTATATTGGACTGTTGATAGTTTGAAAAAGTGAATCTGTATTTTGTCATTCTCTTAAAAATCGTAAATCTTGACTGCCACTGTCTGTTTTTGGCTAGTTCAGACAAATGAAAAGTACCCTGCGGAGTTTTGTAAACAATAATCTCTATAAACCGATATCTGCGTAGGAAAGCAGAATGTGTAGGCAACGGGACAAGACTTTTTGTTACTGGTTTTTGTAATCAGAGTAGTATTGACCAAACACATTTGAGCGGGCTTTGGTAGCATGCATGTAAACAGTCCGTGTGGAGAGCAGAAGTGGCGGAATGCATTGGCCGAAAAAGCTTTTCTGCGTCTTTGAGGTCTTGACAAACGTTCTGACCGCATTGTCTTCCTCATAAAACATTTACTAGCTTAGATTGTTGATATCCAGGTTTGGCATATTTTTGTACATTTTTACTGCCGCTAACTGTCAATCAGCAGAGTAGTGTTAAAACAAATTGGTACCAAGTCACCAAATCTGGCAAAAACTCCACAGTGTACCTTTAAAAACCTGACAAAGTACTTTATGACATTGATGCTTAAATTCGATTAAAAAAATCTAATATTTCCATTAAGAATTCCTGTTTATTGGTTTGCACACGACCTAATCAGGGTTTTCCCTGAACTCTTTTTATCACAAGGGGGCAAAAAGTGCGTTGCATTTGGCATAAAGTTTATGCGTATGATTCACAATGCGTGTTCCGACTCTGAATAGGTCTTAAATGTATATTTATACACATATGACGGACCACAGTATTATAGTTATTAACCTGTTAGGTGTCCGAGAGACCAGGAACAGAAGAAGTAATAAATAACCCAGTGAACAGCTGGGCAGCTGTCTCAGCGAGTGACGGCATTAACTAACAACAGCTTACGCCGGACACACACTAACAAAACCAGTATAATTGGATTAAAAGGTATTTGAGTGGACCAAGGTAATAAAGTACTGATTCTGAGTGTTCAGGTATCTAATCCCAGAGGGAGGGGCTTTGATGCCTCTGGAAATGTGGTCCAAATTTGTTGCCACTCTGTTCCCTCCTTCACCCAACACCAATCAGAAAGTGTTTGCATGGTAGGCTGTGCCCTTTGCATGTTGGTCTAGAGCGGCTCGTGTTGGAGGGGTGTTCTCCAGAGGCCTTGATTTCTGCGTAAAAAGCTGTTTCCTTGCTTCATTCACTTCCAAGATGTCACTTGTTCTGTTGTACATGAGAACCAAACACATCTTCATGCTCCTGAAAGGTCTCTGCTGTTCCAGGATTCAGCATCTGAACTACAAAAGCACTGTCCAGAAACACAGCATGGACCACAGGTGTAGCTGGAGATCTAGCTTCATCCAACATCTATGCAGCGTAGAATATCTGACTATGTACCAGGTCTCATTTTGACTCCCTCGTACGGAGACGCAGGAGCTGCCTGGTTTTCGTGGCTGAAGAAGTCGTATGGATTAACACTTCATGTGTTTGTCATGACACGTACAGAAGTGGGAAAAGATCACAAAACTCACTGTTTTGTGTGCTGTTTGTTACAGATGGTTTCCAGCTTTCTTACTGTTTTCTGATGAATCTGGGATTTACAGGGGATATAAAATAATATAGGCGCAGCCTGGGGGCGGAGAACGTCAGTTTCGGGGGTCTCGGGATCGCCTCTCTGCTATTTGCAGATGATGTGGTCCTGTTAGCCTCCTCGGATCGTGACCTCCAGCATTCACTGGGACGGTTTGCAGCCGAGTGTGAAGCGGCGGGGATGAGAGTTAGCACCTCCAAATCTGAGGCCATGGTGCTCTGCCGGAAACCGGTGGATTGTTCCCTCCAGGTGGGGACGGAGTGCCTACCTCAAGCGAAGGAGTTCAAGTATCTCGGGGTCTTGTTCACGAGTGAGGGTAAGATGGAGCGGGAGATCGACAGACGGATCGGTGCAGCTGCAGCAGTAAAGCAGGCGCTGCACCGGACCGTCTTGGTGAAGAGGGAGCTGAGCCGGAAGGCAAAGCTCTCAATTTACCACTCGGTCTACGTTCCTACCCTCACCTATGGTCACGAACTCTGGGTCGTGACCGAAAGGACAAGGTCGCAGCTACAAGCGGCCGAAATGAGTTTCCTCCGTAGGGTGGCCGGGCTCAGCCTTAGAGATAGGGTAAGGAGCTCGGTCATCAGGAAGGAGCTTGGAGTCGAGCCGCTACTCCTTCGCGTCGAAAGGAGTCAGCTGAGGTGGTTCGGGCATCTAATTAGGATGCCTCCTGGACGCCTCCCACTGGAGGTTTTCCAGGCACGTCCAACTGGGAAGAGACCCCGGGGAAGACCCAGAACACGCTGGAGAGATTACATCTCCCAGCTGGCCTGGGAACGCCTCGGGATCCCCCAGAATGAGCTGGAACATGTTGCCGGTGAGAGGGAGGTCTGGGTCAGCCTGCTTGCCCTGCTGCCACCGCGACCCGACCCCGGATAAGCGGTGGAAAATGGATGGATGGATAAAATAATATTTCGAAAATAGTCCCTCCCACCAGGGATGCATGGAGAGACGCAAGGAAACCATGCGAGGAGAGAGGAAATGAGGAAATATGTTTTAAGAGATATGAGACGTCCTTTCCTTTGTATCGTCATGTGAGGCAACGTCTGTTTCTGATGACGGAGGATCAGCTGATCACAGCTGGATCAGCTGTCAGTCGGCTTTAACAGCTGGAGAGGAGTTTGTGTCTGTACACATGATCACTGTACTTTTTATTAATAATTATTAATACTAATAACTAATAAAGACACAGTTATCATCACTGTACTTAATAATAGTAACTAACAATACTGATAACTAATAAAGACACTTCATCACTGTCAGAGTAGAGGTGGTTTCTCTCTTTAGCCTGTTACCTGCATAACAAACTGCAGTGAGTTCATAAAGTCTGTGGTATTTATACTGTATTCTGTGTCCTGTTTATAAGCGCAGGATCGAGTTCTACCGACGGAATACGTTCGTCTTATTTTGTAATTATTTGCGTCTGTACATTTTGAAATTCTGATTGTGTCGTCATTATAAAATAAACCAGAATATGATTATGCTATAATTTTTTTCAATTATTTTCGATAATATGACTTTCTTACAACTTTTGTATTCATACTATATTATGACTCTTTTATGACTTTTTTCTACAAACTATAGAATTGCTTTTTCATTACTTTTTTTCGACTTAATATACTATGATCTTTTTATGACTTTTTTGACATACTATGACTTTTTTCAACTCTTTTCGACATACTATACTGACTCTTTTCGACATACTATACTATGACTTTTTTCAACATACTATACTATGACTTTGTACGACATACTATACTATGACTTTTTTCAACATACTATACTATGACTTTTTTCAACATACTATACGATGACTTTTTTCGACATACTATACTATGACTTTGTACGACATACTATACTATGACTTTTTTCGACATACTATACTGACTTTTTTCAACATACCATACTATGACTTTTTTCGACATACTATACTGACTTTTTTCAACATACCATACTATGACTTTTTTCGACATACTATACTATGACTTTTTTCGACTGACTTTATTTCAACTCTTTTCAACATACTATACTATGACTTTTGTCAACTCTTTTCGACATACTATACTTAGACTTTTTTCGACATACTATACTATGACTTTTTTCAACATACTATACTGACTCTTTTCAACATACTATACTATGACTTTGTACGACATACTATACTATGACTTTTTTCAACATACTATACTATGACTTTTTTCAACATACTATACGATGACTTTTTTCGACATACTATACTATGACTTTGTACGACATACTATACTATGACTTTTTTCGACATACTATACTGACTTTTTTCGACATACTATACTATGACTTTGTACGACATACTATACTATGACTTTTTTCGACATACTATACTGACTTTTTTCAACATACCATACTATGACTTTTTTCAACATACTATACTATGACTTTTTTCAACTCTTTTCGACATACTATACTGACTCTTTTCGACATACTATACTGACTTTTTTCGACATACTATATTATGACTTTTTTCGACATACCATACTATGACTTTTTTCAACTATTTTCGACATACTATACTATGACTTTTTTTCAACTCTTTTCAACATACTATACTATGACTTTTTTCGACATACTATACTATGACTTTTTTCAACATACTATACTATGACTTTTTTCAACATACTATACGATGACTTTTTTCGACATACTATACTATGACTTTGTACGACATACTATACTATGACTTTTTTCGACATACTATACTGACTTTTTTCGACATACTATACTATGACTTTGTACGACATACCATACTATGACTTTTTTCAACATACTATACTATGACTTTTTTCAACTCTTTTCGACATACTATACTGACTCTTTTCGACATACTATACTATGACTTTTTTCGACATACCATACTATGACTTTTTTCAACTATTTTCGACATACTATACTATGACTTTATTTCAACTCTTTTCAACATACTATACTATGACTTTTTTCGACATACTATACTGACTTTTTTCGACATACCATACAATGACTTTTTTTCAACTCTTTTCGACATACTATACTATGACTTTTTTCAACTCTTTTCGACATACTATACTTAGACTTTTTTCGACATACTATACTATGACTTTTTTCGACATACTATACTATGACTTTTTTCAACATACCATACTATGACTTTTTTCGACGTACTATACTATGACTTTTTTCAACATACCATACTATGACTTTTTTCGACATACTATACTGACTCTTTTCGACATACTATACTATGACTTTTTTCGACATACCATACTATGACTTTTTTCAACTATTTTCGACATACTATACTATGACTTTATTTCAACTCTTTTCAACATACTATACTATGACTTTTTTCGACATACTATACTGACTTTTTTCGACATACCATACAATGACTTTATTTCAACTCTTTTCAACATACTATACTTTGACTTTTTTCGACATACTATACTATGACTTTTTTCGACATACCATACTATGACTTTTTTCGACGTACTATACTATGACTTTTTTCAACATACTATACGATGACTTTTTTCAACATACTCTACTATGACTTTTTTCGACATACTATACGATGACTTTTTTCAACTCTTTTCGACATACTATGCTATGACTTTTTTCGACATACTATACAATGACTTTTTTCGACATACTATACTATGACTTTGTACGACATACTATACTATGACTTTTTTCGACATACTATACTGACTTTTTTCGACATACCATACTATGACTTTTTTCAACATACTATACTATGACTTTTTTCAACTCTTTTCGACATACTATACTGACTTTTTTCGACATACCATACTATGACTTTTTTCAACTCTTTTCGACATACTATACTATGACTTTTTTCGACATACTATACTGACTTTTTTCGACATACCATACTATGACTTTTTTTCAACTCTTTTCGATATACTATACTGACTTTTTTCGACATACCATACTATGACTTTTTTCAACATACTATACTATGACTTTTTCAACTCTTTTCGACATACTATACTGACTCTTTTCGACATACTATACTGACTTTTTTTGACATACCATACTATGACTTTTTTCAACTCTTTTCGACATACTATACTATGACTTTTTTCAACTCTTTTCGACATACTATACTATGACTTTTTTCGACATACTATACGATGACTTTTTTCAACTCTTTTCGACATACTATACTATGACTTAATTTTTGTAGCATATATTTTTTACAACATATTATAGCCCAATATGATTTTTTAACATTTTCATGGCTTAGTATATGACATTTTTAAATATACTATCCAGACTTTTTCATGACTTTATTTCATAATATGACTTAATTATAACATACCATATTGTCATGTTACTATTGTATAATATACTATGATTCTTGATGTCATATCCATTACACTATATTATGACTTTAAGACATTGTTTTATGGCATACCATACTATGATTTATTCATAAAGATTTGTTTTCATCACATGCTATATTATTGCATTGCCTTCATCACACACTATATGATTTTTTTTTCATGACATTGGTCATGCTAGAATATACTATGAAATATAATACTATGCCTTTTTTTTAAATGCCATTTTATGCTGTCTCAATGTATTCATTGTCGTATCTCCCACCCCTAAAGAACTGTTAAATATTTACTTTTGTTTCTCTACTTAACTTATTCAGTATGGATAAAAATGATTAAAAATAAAAAATACTTTTAAATCGCTGATAGAATCATGGGTGGAACTAAAAAAAAAAAAAACACATTTTTTTCAAAAAAGGGACAAGACACCCAGTAACAGCCAAGAAAATTTGTAATTTATTAATATAGTCCGAAAGAACATCCATAATCCATGGAAACATTTTTTTCCGGTGCATGTCCTTAACAATCACATTCTATGAGGAGAAAAAATGAAACATTAAATGAACATTAAAAGCCACAACTTTGTATTTCAGTTACAGACATTTTTCCTTAATGTTTTTTTTCCAAAGTAAAGAGAAAGGCAAAGGCAAAGTACCCCCATTCGCCCACCCACTGAAAACAAAAAACAAATGACAACCTTAAAAGTCATGGGCATTTTTTTTCTCAGTACAACCCACAGTGCTTTAGCAGAAGGATAAGCGCTCATTGGTTAAGGATTACACAGCATAGTGACGCAATGTAAAGTTTTACTCAAACATTAGATGTCAATAATGAGGAGGGGGACAGGGGGAAGTAGATTAGAGGAAATTTGAGCAAAGAGAAGAAAAGAAGAAGAACCCTACATAAAACCCTGAACCCTAGAGTCTGAGTCAACAAACGCCAGCAGTACAGCAGCTTGGTTTGGACTCTTCCCTCCCACTTGTGCATAGATCATGATCCTTTAAAAACCAGCTTTACTCCTCCACTTCAAACCATCTGTTACATGTTAACAAATCTCTCAACTAGTGAAATACCTGTCACAGGAACAGAAATGCTAACAGACAGGAGAGATGACATAACAAAAAAATAAAAAATACTTGCACAATGCTCCTGGACTACAGGATGGAAACTTGAAAGTCAAAACATACAAATGCATTTTCTGTCACTGTGTTTTTCACAATCAAACCATTGATCAGTTTAAATGTAAAGCAATTATACTTAGATTTGACATGTAAAGCACTCCACTTTTTTTTCAAAAGTTGATTCCTAGTCTTATTTGGTAAATATATAACTTGCTACAAACTTTTTGTTGTTACTTGGTACCCACTATATTCTGTTAAACTCATGACCTTCAGTGCTTGCTTGGAGTTTAATTGTTTTCAGTTGCTTTCACAAAAAACATTAAATCTAGAAATGTTGGAGTAGCGATCTGGAACCCTGGCCTTCCTGAGACAAAAATCCACATCTTTTATGAGTGTGCAAGATATTGAGCAAACGGTGTCGATTACAGGAAATATAAAATCACAACTCAATACATACAGAGATAGTCTGTCGACGCTGAAAGAAAATAAAATAAAAAATTGAAATGACACAACACTGATCAATCCCAGAGTTCTTAAAGTAGCATAAATCTTCATTTTGCAAGATTTTCCATGTCCATATTCGATGGAAGATGAAATTTGTCTCTTTTTTTTTTCCTAACATTCCTGTTATAAAATCCTATTTCCTTGAACTTCAGATGAATGAAATGCTTGTAAACGACAGGTGGCTTTTGCAAAAAACGAACAAACAGAAAAGATAGGCACCTCTGAAATGAGTCTTGTAACAAACTCACCTCCCACACGTCATCCCTTTCTATTTCTCCATGAAGTTACCATCGGGATTACTACTCCTTCTACAGCTATCTATGGCCACAGTTCTTTGTTTTTCCCCTCCCTTTTTTTTGTTTTGTAGTTTTTTTTGTAGTTTTTTTCTTATTTAAAATTTTTTCTCCATTTTTTTTTTGTATAATTGAAATAAAATGGTGCAATACTCAACGATAATCCTTGTATTGGATTATCCCACAATAAAAGCCACTATAAGGTAGATAAACTTTTTACAGATAGAATGAAACAAATCCATTAAGTCCTTGAGTAAACATGTACACATGAATTGTCACCGTCTCCCCTCAGTACTTAAACTCGTTTGTCTACGATTAGCTGAGTGAGGGGTAGAAGACACTCAGTGCAACGTTAGACGATAATAATGTCTATCAGAATAGGTTTTGACAGAACAAAACAGAAGAAAATAAAAAAAGACACAAAATATAGCATACTGAGTGGAACATTAGAGCGGGCCGTGGGCCCGGTACACAGTTTCTTGCGCACACATTCATACAAACATCTGAATTTCAAGCACACATCAAAGATGACTTTTGCATTTTTTTCTCTCAAAGATTTTGTATTTGTAACTCAATGCAATACATTTTTTTTATATTCTCTAAAAGCCCCTAGGTGTACCTGTCAAACAAAAAAAAGAATTACTGACTTCACATTACATTATTGGCGCTCCATGATTCAAGTATTTGTGTTTAATATTTTGTCTAGTTTTGATATGTTTGTGATTTTTTTTCAATGGACTGGTTGTGTTGGGCTTTTAGACAGGCTAACTAACAAACACACATATGTACAGTACAAGCACTTCAAAGTACTGTAATATGTCATCAAAACCAGAACGTGCATATCCAACTCCATATAGGAAAGCCCACGCTTTCAATCAATCATCAGTTTACACCCGACCCCAAATTCTTTCCTTCGTATCACTTATTTGCGGGGAAAATACATATTGCTCATTTTTCAGTTGTGTGAAACCTTTTAAAACAAAAATGAAACGTTTCAGAGGTCACGATCCAAGAAGTCTGAAGAGGTGATACCACACACACCAAACTCACAGTATGTATATGTGTATATATGTATACATACACACATATACATACATACATACATATATACACACACTGTAGAGAGGAGAACCTCTCGATGCTGGTGCAGCATGGGAAACCCCCTTCACCGTCAGGGTTCTCCGGTTATGCAGGATGCGGGACGACGAGGTCCTCGGCTATCGGGTCTGTCTGAGCTTGGATCAAGGCAGTTACAGAAACAGGCAATAGTGATTTTTGCGTGTGTGCTGCAGGACTGCACGTCCTGAAAGGTAGCCTTTTCCCGTTTTCTTGCTCTTCTTCTTTTATTTTTTTTTAGTTTAGTTTTTTAAAACTTTTTCTTAAAACGTTTTTTTTTTTAAGACTTTGTACCTCTTGAAATGTGCCCCTCCCCTCCTGCTGATGCAGAGTGAGGAGAGTGAGGCTGATACAGTTGGGCCCACGCCATTCTGGGTCTGTGGAAATGTACAGTTCAGCGGTCCCGCTTTGAGCGGGACACAAAACATAAAATCGAGATAAATACAGCATCCACAAAAAGGCACCCCGGCCACCAGTCTACTCCTTTAGATGGTGGTAGTAGAGGCTGACGACAGGAGACGTTTCAGCTAGAAGTGCAGAGCTTTAACATATTATAGATCTTTTTTTTGTTTTTTTTTCATTTAGATTTTTTTTGCATTTTTAAGATTTTTATGTCAAACTTCATAAAAATGACGTTAAAATGCAATTTCATTTTTGGTTTTAAAAAAATATGTACCCGGGATTACCCATCATCAACTGTGCACTGTAGCAAACTGGAACACCCAACTGAGTAAAGATTTTCTCCATAGCATGGGGGCATTCCCCACAAAAGCATAAAAAAAAAAGAAAAATCTCAGCCCGTTAAGGGTGTGATGCTGTTGCCCATTTGTTTGATCCCTCCTGTCCCCCGCTGCACCCTCTGCAAAGGTTATCAAAGCTCCTCCAAACAGGGAACAGAAGTGCTCTCTATAAAGATACAGTACGACACAGCAAATTTATATTGGCACATTATGTTGGCAACTTTTTACACGCAACAATGGGCCCCGAAACAGTAAATATAGGCCACCTTTTAGAGAAAAAAGATTCAATACAAGCATTTTCCCTTCCAATTAGGATTAAGTTCGAGGCATGAGGTCCGTACATGTTGCGCAAGATGGCCTTTTCATTTAAGACTTTGCTCTCACAGTAGAAAGGACCGATACGGAGAGCTGCAGCTCTTACTTGGTATCATCTACTCCCCTACCCTGAGATCAAGTGGACAGAAGAAGTGTCTTCAGCGCAGAGACAAAGGCCGATCTTTGATAAAGTGTTCGGACTTCAGTACGTGACAGTGTTCTGGTGGCTTAGCCGGACTTTACAGAAACAGCGGCCACTCTGAAGTGACGAGGGTTCGGGTTTGACCAGCTCATGGGGACGAGTGCTCATTCCCCCGCGTGAGGCTTGGCGTGCTGTAAAGGGCCCCAGCCTCTAGTCTTTTGCATAGAAACAGATAGGAGGGCCTGTTGGTGCCTGGTCAGGGGAGGGCTACTGGGTCAGGTTGAGGTGGAGGAGGTCATAGCGTAGCAGCTAGGCAATGGGCAAGGGGGGGGACAGCCTGCGGGCAAGCGGAGCAGCTTGGAGCAACAAACACCCACACCCCCGTCTGAGACACCCTATTTTTTTCTTTTCTTATTTTTTATACATCTCAAGATACTACCTGGAAGTACTACAGAATACTGTTAAACACAAAAGCATGATCAGTTCAAAACAAATAGACAATCAATAACGCTCTGTAGTATTGATCCTCGTTTTGCATTCAATACACAGGATGAACATACAGAGGCACCTCTGACCAAAGTGTTTCTGCATATCAAAAGTGAAGGGCTAGTTCAGCAGCCAGCATTTTGTAGACCACTGCATGTAGACAAAAAAACAACACAAGACATTGAGAAAAAAATCTCCACAAAGAATAAAAATAAAAAGAACACTGGCAAAAAATTCCAGAAATATGACTATTACATCTTCCAGCTAAAGTGATCTGTGTGTCAAAGAACTGAGAGCTGGGGGAGAGGACGGCAGCAGGGTTGGGTGGTGGTGGTGGTGTTGGCGGCAGCCCCCCCCACCCCTCCCCCGCTGGAGATGCCGTGTGCGGCAGAGAGCCGTGATTCGCCGGTCTTGGAGGAGCTGCATTTCTTCTGAGGGGAGGGTCAAGTGGAGCCCAGGAGGAAGTGCTGCGCTGTGGGGGGCTGCCGCTTGACACCCCGAGGACCACAGCAGAGAGGCACTCAGTGGACACTCCCCCCTGCCCCCTCCCCACACCACTCCCGACTCTCCCACCGACTGACTGGCCGGCGGGTGTCAGAGACAGCTGACGTTTGCAAGTCTCGTGCCTCCAAACAGAACAAGGCTAAATATTTGGAGTAACAGTGATATTCACTTTGATATTGTTCAAAGAAGGAAAAAACTAAACATAGACTGCAGTTTTTCACCAATGTCCAATGGTACATTTCAGTTTTGTTTCCCTTCATCCTGCTACCAGAGGAACAATGACACATTTCCAAGGAATAGATATAGTACATAAAAGAGCAGTTGTTGGTTTTTTTTGTGTTGTTTTCAATGTTTATGCTGCTCCTTTTTTTTTTTGATTCATTGGATTGCGGTTGAAGCGATTTGCTCTTCATAAGTGCTATGATAAAACCCTTTGAATTTATAAAAGTCTTAGTCTCTTCTGTTTGTACAGTACCAAACGCAAGGAACACTCGAAGGTCTACTGCATTAGGAGAAACCCCTCTTATTTGGTATTGTGCCAGATACACAGAACCATCCGATCCCACTGTGAGATTCAGTCTCTGTTGGATGTGGCTGTGGCATGCAGAGAGGAAGTGTGCATTATTGTGTCACTCTTTAGTACAGTTTGCTGCATGCACAGTTCAGCTTCTTCCTCTTTGCAGAGTTTTTCGCAACAGTTTCAGGAGGACTGGCGGTCTGGAGGGAATCAAAGTTTCGAAAAAGGGGGGGGGGGGGGGGGGGGGTAAGGTTTGTGAAGTTCCAATGTCTTTTGCTGCGATCAGCAACAATCACGAAAAACAAAAGAGAAACCAGCTCCGGTGGACATAGAGTATGGACGGAAGAAAGGTCTATGGTGTATATTGCACAATGTAAGGTGAAATTGTGTTCTTTTTTTTTTTGTTTTCTTTTCCTCCGAAAAACTGGCTGACCATACAGACCGCTGGGCTTCATAACAAATCGGACAATAGAAAATTCAACAAAGCACCAGTAAGCGACTGGGTTGAAGGTGACCAGAAGGATCTGGGCTTGCAGTGATTAGGTGCCACTGGACCTACATAGGCATGTACGGAACCAGAGACACGCAGCGAGGTTGGACAAATAATCTTCTCTCAGCTTATATATATTGTAGATATAAAAAAAAACGCGCTTGGGTCTAGACCTACAAAAAAAAAAAAAGAGAACATTTTTACAGCTGTGTCAATCCCTTTGAGAAACCAAAATAATTAAGCTGATGATTGGTAGGGCCAGTCACGTGGTCAGGACTTCTTACTGCCCAGCGACGGAGTTGGTCACCAGTCATGTCCTGTACCACTTGCTGGTTCAGAGGTGAAACTGTGCAAGATTTCAGCTATTTCTTCAGTTACAAAAAACAACAACAAAAAAGGCTGCTTGGGAAGGACCTGGGCCAGAGAGCACTTAAGGCTAATATTAGTGCTGAGAAACAAACGTTAACACAACTAGTAAAGGTCTTTGAACCACATCATTGGCCATGGACATGCTGGGAATGGTCGTTTTAAGTCTTATTTGGGGATTTTTTGTTTTTGTTTTTTTGGAGGGAAAAGGAAAGTCTCAGATGGCAGCTTTGATTGCTTCTCCTAACAACAGTCTTCAAAACAATTTCACACAGAATGTCATGTATACTTATGGAAAAACTAAAAACACTTCAAAGGTTTCTTTGTATTGTGTCTCATTTCAGTTTGTTTTATACGATGCATTTCAAAAATACCAAAAAAGGTAAACCAAACAAAAAACGGACAAAAGCAAATCGCAAGGACTGGAGTCTGCAGTCTGTGTGGTTGGGACTCCAGCCTTCGGATTCACAATTCACAGTTCAAATTGATACTGATTATCGCCACATGATTTGCTTGGGTTTTGCTCCTGTTCATATTGAATTTTTTTTTTGTTTGTTTTGTATTTTTCTTCCCTCCCTCCCACCCACCACCAATGGCTTACGTGACATGGTGGTGGTTGGTTGGTTGGTTAGTGTGTCGTGGCATCATCCTACATGGACTCTCCACTCAGCAGATCTCCAGGCAGCAGGGTGTTAATGGAGGTGGGGCTCCCGATCACACGGCCGTCGTCTCCGCTCGGCGGACCCCACAGGCTGGAGTAATGGGGCATGCCGCCCCACAGCAGGTCTCCCCCGTTGGACTTGCCTCCGCAGCCACCGCCGCCGCTGCTCCACTGGCCAATAGAGTGGGACTGTGCTGCCCCGCCCATCCGGTTTTGATTGGTTCCTTGGTTGGCCTGCCAGCTAGTGGTGTTAGCCCCCAGGGACTGGCCTTGTGCAAAGAAGCGGTTCACCTCCTCCTCGCCGGCAAACTCCGCCAGGATGGTGGTGTTTCCAAGCACACACCTTTACAGAGGACAAAGGAGGAAACCATTAGTCTTACACTATTTCAACCAGAAACAATAGTTTTCATGTCAAGAAGAGGTCTTCTTGAAGTAACAATGGGACAGCATATAGCTGACATACTTTCTAAACACACGGTACTGTTTTTTTAGAGCTTTAACATGCTATTATGCTTTTTTGCGCCCTGCCATAACCACATTTCGTGCTGCTGAAAAGTGGGTCACACAATTTGCATTTTGTTTCTATGATAACCAGCTGCAGTGGCAGCCACTATTAGCAAAGCAAAACTGGGGTCAAACCTTCGGCAATTAGAGATACAAAAAACAAAACAAAGTGACTTCAGACTGGCTCTGAGCTGGCGTTTCCTCCCATCTCAATTTGATTATTACAACAACAACAACAACTGTTATATTACATTACAGCTGACTCAAGCATGAATCACCACCTCCTCGCCCATGTGACAGCCCCCAAAAATAACATCGTCTGGAGCTGAGCTGTTGCAGCATGGGAAAACACCATTAGAAAACGGGAACATTAGGATTTCCCCAAGTGTTACCCATTTTCTATTCTCTGTAACAGCTGCTTCACTGTAATATGAAATAGCAGGAGAAGTTGGGGGAGAAAGGGTGAAAGCTTCCTTCATTTCTGGTCGCTAAGCCCACTTTGGCTGATGTCAAAGACGTTGCTGAGGCTTACATGTGCAGAGACTTCTGGGCCTTTGCGGCCTCATCCTTGGAGCTGTAGCGCACCACGGCGTTCCCCTGGGTCAGGTTGAGGTGGAATGTGATCAGGGGGCCGTGTTGCATGCACAGGGTCCGCAGAGTCGAACCGTCAATCTGGAGCACAGCAAGAACACACAAGTTACAGCTAATATTTGAGTTTATCCATCAATATTACACGGTGGTTTCAGCCAACATTTATTTCCCTTACATGTTTTATATTTTTGTAGTTTATTGTTTATTCTTAGTACTGTTGTGCTGATATTTCCTCTGCCTGAGACTGTTGATTTTATATCAAAGTGTTTTGTATGACACTTGCTAGAAGGCAAACTAAAAGTGCAGAACAATATTTTTTACATTTGAAGTATCCTACGTCCCCTAAACCGTCAGATGAGTTGTGTGAGACATGGCAATGGATCCATGACCAGATCTTTGAATTCCAAATAATAACAGCTTTACTGCTAATACACTGTGGCTTCAATCTAGTAAGAATTAGCAGCACAGAGTACGTACTTGTGGGGTGAGATTCCTCAGCACCAGCCAGCTGCTGGTCCTGTTGGGGCTGTCAGTACTCCAGGTGGTTCCCTCTATAACAAAAACGTCATATATAATGGTACGTATTAGAAGAAAGGTCGTAGAGCTACAGAGCTTATCAAGACAAAATGTTGTCAGTAAATTTGTTATTATTAGACCTTATAATAGAGCTCTTAAAGGGAAACTGTTCAAACTGTTCAGCCACTGTGATGGTTTTTCAAGAGGGCTCGAGGTGAGAGGGTTTAATCAACAGAGGAACACACCATCTGTTATCCATTTCCACACACATGACTCTTGTCTGACACTAATACAAGTAGTTCCTCTTCAATCTGTATGAACTTAGACATGTTATGACAAAAAAAAGGTCACATATACGATGTTTGAATGAGGCTTCCTCACACTGCCGGTAAACCTCAAGATGTCAGTTTCACAGGGTGTGTTCCCCCAGACCGTAGATAGCGAGTGCTGCTGGTGCACGAATGCAGCTGTGAACTTCGGCACACCTACACATCTTCAGTCGGGTCTGTGTTTGCTGGGTGTGAAATACACCAAAGAGATCGACACCCGTTGCTTGTATTTTGGTGAAAGCTTGTCCTCAATTCAAGGCCATGTTGAAACGTCTTTATTTAATGTCATTGCGAATAACAGATTTCGTAAATGGCTTTCAATTCTGCAATCTAAGAAAAAAAAAGCTTAGCACCAACATGATGTTTGTTTCTTTTGTAATGAGGTTAATATATTTTAAAGAGATCTAGTCTTGGTAAGGAACTCAGGAGTGTCAATAGACTAAGCAATGTTTCCTGTGTATAGAATTTATGTTGCCAAATAATAAAAAAGATGCTACATCTTTCTTTTCTTTCTTATTTTAATTGTATGTTTAGGTTAGGTGGCGCTAATAGAAATGAAATAAGTGCCTATTGGTTTACGAGAGTGCTCACCAGGGGCGTAGGAGCCGCTCCAGCCCTGGGACAGGCCCAGCGAGTTGCCACCCCAGGTGGAGGAGGGTTTGTTGTGAGCGAGGCCTGGTGGGGGCCGAGAAGGGGCTGCGTTGCTGCGCGGCCCCTGAGGGACTTTCCACAGCTCGTGGGACAAAGAGGCCTGGCCCTGGGAGATGGGCCCTGGGGACCAGGTGGTCTTCATGTCAGACAGCTTGCCTGGGTGGGGACATCGAAGACAAAAAATAAATAAATCAGTAACAGACGACGATGTGACGTTCCAACAAAGCTGGCTAAAAGGCTTCCAACAAGGCACTTATGTTCCTGTGTCACTTACTGGTTAGGCTAATGCTAACGGTAGCTTCAGTGGGTTTCAATTTTTCTTAACGTAATTAAATTCAACAAATATTTTTGACACTAAAACATGCCAAAAAAAGTTACATAGTTGTGCACTAACAATGTGCACTGCATCCACCTGAAAGCTTTCTGCTGTGAAAGTGTAACCAGGACACAAATACCCTCTGAAGTGAAAGTAGACACTACGTTCCAACCTGTACATATTTGAGTTTATTTTTCAGTTTCAAGTACCGCTTTTCTGACTTCCTTCTAAATTAGAGTAAATGCAAAAAAACAAGAAGAATAGTGTCTAAGAACAGTCATTTTAAGAAACACATCTCAAATGAAATACTCATGATGCAGAGACCTGAACTCTTGCGATTTTGGAAAAATCACAAACAAAAGCACCCACAAAAATACAGGGTGTGTACTGATGTCATGACCGGTTGGGGCGAGGCTTGTTTTTTTTTTTGCGGGTTGAGTCAAAGAGGCACAGATGGTTGAAGGTCACGTGTAGGTGAGGTACTGAGGGTGCAAGTTTAGGTTTGACTTGGAGTAAAAGAAGGGTCATAAACACAGGTCAGGGGTTGGGTAAGGTTTAGGATAAGTAGGGAGCCTAAGACAGTGTCGTATCAGGGCTCCAGTTTGGATGGGAAGAGGTTTTGGCAGGTTCACACATTGAGGGAAGATACTCTGGACGTGTACCTGAGCCGTCTCCATCAGAGGACGAAAGAGACTGAAAAGAGCTAGAGTAGCCACTGACTGGCCAGTCGTTGCTGCTCGGAGGCAGAGAGTCATTCTGAAGTGGCAGAGCTGGGGAAGTGGCTATGTGGTCGTATAGGCAACAGTGTTGTGACCAGAGACAGTGAGAAAAAAAAAAAAAAAAAAGAAGTAACTTCATGTATGCATCCGAACAAAGCACATGGTACTGGGGCACGAGGTGTAGATAGTAACATGGGTCAGCACGTCTAAAGTGAAGTAACTAACATCCGATTCGACTCCTGGTTGTCTTAAATGAATATTTGTTGTCCTTGCTTCTGTTCATACCTCCATTCCTGTCCCGCAGCAGGTATCGGTTGACGTCGTGGATGTTGGTGTTGATGGTGGGACCGCTGGGGACGCTGCCAGGGGTCATGTTGGGATCATTCTCGGGGTCGATGTTCTGGAGGCCCTTCCATGGCACACCTGGGCAGAACTCTACCGGAGCAAAACGAGGTGCTCGATTAAGGGTTATGAAAGCAAGAGGATTAGATCTTGAGGAACTTTTTCACCATCTTATGACTTCCCCACAGTTTGAGCAATACACACAGGCCTCTGAGCAACTGCTTTCTTCATACTTATTCTGATGCAACTGGTGTAGATGTAGATTAATTAGTCAATTCCTTTCCCCCCCCCCATTGTTGTGGCAGCTTTAGCATTGTCTTTTGAACTTGTGCAGATTTTCAGGGTGTATGTAAAATATATGTGGGTGGTGTATAAAACTAAAATATTAACCTTTTTGTGCATTTATGTCTTCCTCTTTTATTTAATTTGGATCCCCATTAGCTGATACGGTATTACAGTCGCTGCAGGTCTTGCTGAGGACCATGAACTAGATTTTCAAATGTCCCAGTGGAATTGCAGTTGACCACAGGCTGTTTTCACGGAGGACATTTTGACACGTCACCGTAGGAAAAGTCAAAATAATCAAAGGAATAATGTCTGAATTCCATTTTAGCCGCTTCATTCTCAGGGCCCAGGTATTGTGCATGCTGGCTCACAGTCACACTTGACTTACAAATGACTTACTTTTGTTTTCAGTATCACTACTGAAAATGTAAAGCATCAAAAGGCCCTGTACAACCACAGAGAATGTTTCAATTACTCAAGCCCATTCAACCTCTAGCTGGGTGAAGCTTTTGTGGGAATTATATGTCACAAAACTATATATATTTATCAATAAGAATGATAACACGGCATGCTGTCCCACCCTAATGGGTGCGACTAAAACTAACAGCGTGAGCGTTAAGAAGAGCTCTAATTAGGAAACGTAGGTGAAAACACCTGTGTGGGTGGATGTGTAGCAGCTTGAGAGGCTATCTATTTGGATCTTGTCCTCACCTGGGGGCCAGTTAATGTTGGTCCCATTGGAGATCTTTTCATTGGGGCTCTTGCCCTGGCCCCAGCTGTCTGGGGGCACCATGGGGCTGGTGGGGGACTCAGAGCTGGACATTAGATTGTAAGGGCTGTATGAGTCCTCCAGATGGGGGGGCTTCCCGGGGGGGCCCAGGGTAGAGGCAGCAGCTATGGCACCTAGGATATGCAAAGACAAAAATAAATGAAATTGAACTTAATTTTACTTCATAAAGAGGACAAAATATATGAAAATACTCTCTTAAACTCATTCTTGCTCATCCCATAATCAGCTTCGACATCAATGTTATACATTTGCATAGAAGGTCTTTTCAGAATAACATTTCATTGGTTGTGATGTCTACTGTAAGATTATCTGCGTGTGTAGCGATGCTCTGGATGTCTTTTTAAGGGCGTCAATACATAATACATGGAAGGCAAAAATGGATGTCACTTTAAGATGAGTCTTATCTCAGCACAGGTTTGAAGACAGAAGGCGTGGAAAGAAATGGCTGATGATATCTCAAAGTGTAGGGGTCAACAAGTTGGTGGCGGTTAGTGTTAGCTAGTTTCTCTACTCAGAACAACATACAAGCCAAATGTGGTTTGGCAGATGCTTAACACCATGCCTGTGTGTTCTATGTATGAATGTACTTTGGTACCACACTGCCCCAAATATAAGAATTGTTTATATTATATTATATTCAAGGACTTAACATTTCCCTGTTCCCAGCTTAGACAATTTGTGGTGTCAGCGCTCCCATTCAGGGGAGGAGGGGTTTAGCAGGTCGCACCTCAGTTATTATTGAGCAGAAAAACTGAAAGAGCTTGAGCGGCTTTTGTCTTAGTGAGAATGAGCTTTCAGTCAGAATGTGTGAAAACAAGAAACGCACAGAGAAAAGGCTGATGGGGAATGCGAGTGCAAACGAGCTAGTGTCAGCAAACCAGTCTGAGAAGCTCACGTGTGGGAGGGCGGGTGGCTGACCGATTACGATTGGCAAAGGTTTACGGTACTTACGAAAGTTACTGTCATTATCATTATCCATCAAAGCTGTATTCAAAATAAGTCTTGAATAAGCTATGAACCACGAACACATTTTCAAAGTCCATCCATCTCTCCTGTACAGAAAAGAACTGTTGAATCTACTGAAATGAATCACATTTTCCTTGAAATTCAAATCAATGCTGAAGGATAGCTGCCATTGTACAACATTGGCTGCCTCGTGGTAGTTTACAATAAAACATATGTGCAGTGGGGGCCGTCCAGAATAACGTGTTGTTCTTCGTCATACCGTGCTTATTGAGGTTGTTCTCCATGTTTGAGGAGTTGCAAGAGAGGCCGTCCATGGAGTTAGAGTGTGTCCACTGGGACAGGCGGGATTGGGGCTGGGGGGGCTCCTTCAGGGACATACCCCCAACCTCCATGCAGTTTACATTCATGTTTGGATTTAGTCCAGCTGCACACACAGAAAAGGAATATTTTAAATGTATCCATCATATATATAAGTCAGTGGTAGACGATTTCTGTTTAAAACTCCAGTAGCTCAAAACAAAACAGGAAAATACGCAATAATATGTTGTCAGATGTCCAGATTGAGTACCCTAAATGTGAATTTGCATGTATTTCTATGGACTGTTTCTCGTTGGACGCACTCACTGAATGAATTGTGGGTGGCCACGCAGTATGGTAAGAGTACAAATGTATGCATGACAAGGTTACCACCTCAAGGGCTGCAGAGGAAAATGACTATTCTCAACAAGCCAGCTACTATTAGTACATTTCAAATAGTTTGAACAAAACTCACAGAGAGGGTAGGTGCTGTAGGCGTTGGGCGAAGACGGCGGCTCTTTGGTGTGCAGTGTGTCGGCTAGGCCCGGAGCCTGGTGTGGGCCTGCGTAGGGGTCGTGGGTTGATTTGCCGGAACCATGGCCTCCGGAGGGGCCACCGGGGGGATGCAGACCAGCGGAGGAGGAGGAAGAGGAGGAGGAGGAGTGAGAGGGAAGTTGCTGCTGCTTCATCAGCAGCGCTTGGTACAGCTGACGCTGGTGCTGCTGGATCTGCTGCTGCATGTTGGTGATTGTACGTGCAACCTGGCAGAGAGGAGAGGCGGTGTCACAACAATGTGTCATAGAAGAAGCTTTGAGCAGTGAGGGGGCAGGAAAACAAGAAGATTATAAAAATAAGGAAAAGATAAAAATGATGATCTGAGGGTATTGAACAATGCGTTATGGAAAGTGGAGGAAACAGTGAGAAGGAAGCACAAAAGCACCGCCTCTTTCAACAGGCTGTTTTCTTGCAGCACGCTGCTGATATCTGTCGAACAAAAGCAACTAACATTCTAAAAGAAAAGGAGAACAAAAGGAGAAAGACTTGCCGGCTCATGTTAAACGAGAAGTAACTGGTTCTCATGCCGTTCTCTTACAATTTGCGTAACTCCTCTTGTAACGACGCAGGATGTTTTTCCTCTGTTGCCATAATGTTATCATGTGAGAATCATATTTGTGTAATGATGCATTTGTGGACTCACTTGCTGTTCTTGTTGTCTAATGGGGCCGGAAACATTGCGTTGCGCCTGCATCATCTGCTGCTGGATTTGTAAACGCTGGTACGCCTAAATGAAGGGAACCAAAAGCACAACACAATGATTAAAACAATACAGTGATAACGATCAAATAGACACATTCTTAATTCTTCATAGGATGTTAGTTGGTCAATATAGTCAAAATAAATCATATTTTGAAATTGTTTGCCTGGTTTTATCTCCTTTAAATTTAGATTTAGGGCCCTAACACACATTCTCTGCCTCAGACCTAAATACAGCTGCTAATACAGATGGAAGGAGGGACTCTGACTCACCATTTGCAGTTGCTGAAGTTGGTACAAGAGGGTCATTTGTTGAGGGTTTATTGGTGAGGTTAAAAGTGCAGGGTTCAGACCAATGTTTTTTGCTGCAAACTGCAAGAGCTGTGCTTGGACCTGGGGGGGGGAGAGACATAGAAAGATGACAAGTTAGTCATTGCGAATCATAACCACTGTAAAAAAGCAGCTGCTGAGAAGGTAAAACGAGTCACTGCTACATGCAGGCGAGGAGGAAAAGAGAGGAGGAAGGGTCCGCCAGAGGAGTCGTGTAAAGCAAAGAGGTTTTGACAGGCATGGTATGTGGTTCCCATTTTTTTGGGTGGTGGTGTTGATGTGTGCCAGACAAAATGTATTTTTTCTGATTTATTTCTGAAAATTCAAAATTGTCAACAAGTATGATGTAGAGATGTCACAATATACAAATTATCGATTTAACGTCTTTCATGATTATTAATCAGAATATTTTTTAATATAGCTAATGAAGTTAAGTATGTATTATCATTATCAACTATATCCAGTTGGTTTTTATAGTGTAAAATAATTATATGAGGCTATATAGAATGTAGGCTACACAGACAGAGAGAGAGAGAGAGCGAGAGAGAGAGAGAGAGAGAGAGAGAGAGAGAGAGAGAGAGAGAGAGAGAGAGAGAGAGAGAGAGACAGAGAACAACAGCCCCACCTACAGTCCTCCTCAGTTGGTATTATAATATCACAGCAAGATTTCGAAAGTACCAGGCAAGTCCTTAAGAACATATTTTTATTAACAATAAGATCTGCCAGCCATCTTTTATTTGGTCTTGTGTTACGAACCACAATGTCCCACATTAAATAGGTACATGGTTAAGTGTGTGTATCTACCTGAGGGGAGAGAAACTGAGGCACTTGAGCACGTAGACTAGGCTGGGAGGAGCTGAGAGGTGGCACTGGTGGCTGAGGAGGCTGCTGATGCTGCTGCTGCAGCAGCATCGCCCGGGTTTGTGCTGCTCCACTACTGCCAAACATTCCACTGGGTATCTATAAGCAGGAGTCATAAAGGTACACTGAAACGTCTTCAAAACCTTCCCGTTTATTCAAACCACTGTGGACATTTCCCACCGAGTTGGGAAGACATGTGTGCATCCTTGGCCACTCCAGCAAACAGAATACCTCAAGAGGAAGGATAAGAGTTGACCATCCAACTGTCAAGCCTTTGTGAATTTAATGAGTTCATTCTATACATGAATGAGAGCGTTTGAATTGGATGGAAATAAAACGTTTGGGGAGTCTATGATATATCCCCAACATAGCAATGTTAAAAACATATTTTAAAGCATTTTCCTTCAAGGTCTAACTTCACACTACTACTTGTTCACCAAAGCATACTGAAGAGTCACAGGGCAGCTAGTCGTAGACCATGAAATTGTTACTATTTGATCTATTTTACCATTTATCAAATGGCCTCATCCACATTTCGGATTCCATGTTGTTAAAAAGGTCTTTATATTCAGTGCAAAAAAAGGCCTTTGTTTGGGCTTCAAGGACATACTGTAGTTATTCTGGGCCATGACGGCCTCTGGGGGGTGAAAACAACTATCTGATTTCAAAAGGCACTTCAGGCAAGGTCAGACAAATAAGTGAGCAATAGAAAAGTGGAGATTTGGGAGTGCATGTCGGTAGAGATGTAGGTGTGTGTAAAACTACTTAAATTCATCAGTTGTTGCTATCCCTGCATCATATACAGTGAAATCCTGCACAAGCTGCTGAATTCCAAAATAATGCTTATGTATTTGCACTGCATATGTTCTGGGAGCACAATCTGTCAGCATGTTCTCTTGTTAATAAAATATAATAAATACATTCAGTCCAAATGTACTGAAATGCTTTTTTATTCGTCTTAAATTGTGGACCACAAATGCTGTGTGTGAATGTTGCTGGTGCAAATTCGCTATCCATTTTGGAACCATAAACTCTGATTTATACTATACATTAAAAGAGAGGGGAAATAACCATTTCACAAAATATATATACTGTTCTATATATATTATCATAAAATGCCCACAATCTCAACTTTGTAATATGCACATGCAGTTCACAGTTTTTACTGCAGGTATATCATTTGGATTGTGTAAGTTTTGTGTTTAAACATTTGTGTTTCTGTTATTTTTCAATTTGTTACCTGTCTGTTGTTCAAGTTTTGCATGGCCAGCCCCGGGTTGCCCTGTCCCAGACCCTGCCCAGGAAGGCTACTGTTGGCCAGGGGGAGCTTCAAGCTGGGGGAAGGCAGAAACGGTGATGAGGGGGCATCATCTGACAGACCACCATCCTGGACCAGAGCAAAATAAATGGTTAATTGGGACAATAAAGCACCTCAGAATAGTTACAATGTAAAGGTAAAAAAGGTAAATACCCCAAAAGATTAAATGTAAAACCACTTTTTTTTTTTTACTACACTCATCCTTTCCAACAGATTTTTGGAAAGGGCCTGATTGCTGGCTTAATGTCTGACCTTGTCAAGAAAGGAAGTGCGGTCGGAGGGGTCTTTGGAGAGAGCAGAGGGCCGACACATCATGGGTTTGTTCATGCCGTTACTGTAATCAGACATGCCCATGCCCCGCTTGTCCAGGTCCGTCTTCTTCTCCAACAGGGCGCCTGGGAGCAGAAAAGAGTAGAGCGGACTTAAGTATAGTCAAGCAAATATACAGCGTCACAAAATGCAATGATAATGTTTTTATGCATTTGATTGAAAGAGACGTCATTTAAATGAATTGAGGTGGAAATATGGCAAAATAATATAATTCTGATCTTAATTCCACGAAACGTTGAGTAAAAGCATGTCATGTTAGCATTTTGCAATACACACACAAGGACACAAATATGTTGTGAACTTACTCATGGCCTGGTCAAGGTTCATGTTGTTGCTCTTCAAAGCCTCCTCAGCAGGGTCTCTCTGTAACACAAGGATAACATGAGCCTGTCACTGACCATGGTTTAATAGAGTTTTCCCTTTTTAACAGCTTTCACGAGTTTAGATGGCTATATTTATTATTATAATCATTATTATGGTATAATCCCCTCCTTAATTGATTGTGTATGTTCTCAGGTGTTTCTGCACCGTTAATTAGAGGATCCTGTATCTAATCCAAATTTTAGAACTTTAAAAAGGTGGCACATTTTTGGCTTGGTTGAAAAAAATAAAAAATAACTTGAACTTACCGGAAAGCCCATGTCAGTGAGCTGTTTGATGAGACGGTTCATGATCCAAGCTTCATCTGACTTGCCCATCTTACCCTGACAGCACACAAGCAAAAAATATTAAATTATCATTTAAATGACATTAATTCCTAACATTAACATCTGCTCTTATATTTATGACAAGAGAGAAGCGTGTTCTCTGACCTTGCTCGGGCCCTTCTTGGGTCCGTTGCCCCAGGAGTTGCAAGAAGAGCTGCTCTCCTGGGAGGTGGGGCTGTTCCACATGTCCCCATCCTCAGCATCCCATTGGCTGTTAGACATGCCCATCTCCTCTCCTCCATTTCCCCAGCCATCTTGCATAGGTTTGGGACCTGTGAAAGTGATGAAATAACATATTAATAACAGCGATAAGCATTTAGTTGGTTATCTGTCAGGGTGTTTTAGTATCTGTGACGTGTCCTACATGCACGTTGAGAATAGAGAAGCTATTTCTGCGGGTGAGAAAAGGGTCATTTTCAACCTGACCACTTGGTGCCAGTGTTGCCATTTGACATGCTGCATTGCCCCCCCCCCCCCCCCCACATCTCCCTCTACCATTTCCAACATTGCAAACCAACTGCACAAATAACCAAGACCTACTGAGGTGTGGAATTGCTTTAATCCCAGCAACACTACAGTAGCACTGACAAAAAACCTTCTTAATTGCCATAAATGATACAGGTCCGAAGACACCTCCTGCTTTTGTTCCCTGAACTGGAGTGAGGTGGTACACACATACTAGGAGTAACCGTCAATCAGCCTTCTACAGGGTGTGGCGCCACTGGACACAACCCAAATCTCAAATGCCATAATTGTCAAGGAATCAATGTGTGGTATTGTCTAGATAGACTTGTCTTGTACACCAGCACATCTAAAACTATATCATATATATATATATATATATATATAATATGTTCTGTGTAACAGTGTGCTATTGTAGAAAGGGTGTGTGAGTATAATCAATAACAGGTGGTACCGTAGTCCTGCATCCTGGTATATGTTTACTTCCCATGTTTGACATAATACACCACTGTCCATGTAAATTGTGTGTGGGTGTTACCTGGCTTGCAGGCTGAAGAACCTGTGGGTCCGTTGGCCCTGCCATAGGGTCCAGAGGACTCGTGGCCACCGTCTCCCCATCCTGCTGGGGGCTTGCCCCAGGCAGAGGTGCCATTGTCCACAGACGATGCCGGAGCCGGAGCGGCTGGCTCTGCCCAAGCAGGCTCCGACTTGGGTTGAACACTGGGAAGTTCTCCCCAACCTGAAAAAAAAAAAAAAAAGGAGGTGGATTAGAAAATAGCAATTTTTACTTTTAACTTGAAATTATACAGCATTTCTCCAAAGTCAGTCCTTGAGTATTTAACAATGGAAGAAAGATCCCAAGTAGTAAGAGTTTGAATTGAAGACCTTGAAATCTATTATATTCTATTATATTCATGCATAAATCAGATCTCTTTTTACCAAAAACTATATTATGATAATCCAAGCAACTGAAAACCACAGCACTGTAGTGGCACGCTAATAAGAGAGACCAACAGTAAGCTTTCCAGTTAAGATAGTGCCGTCCTGTCTCCTCCTGACCACAGCAAGCCCTTGACAAGCTCAGTCTGATTAGGTGATTAGGTAAAAACTGATCAGCACAAATGTGTCTTAAGGTGGCCATGATGCCTTTTGGTAGCGGCACTGCAATTGGTAAACAGCAGGGGGCAATGGTTTCATTCGCAATCAAAAGGAGAGGAGAATGCTGGGTGTTGGAGCTGTGCCATCTCTATACGCTTGGCCTTTGTCTTCAAACAGACCTATTTGAAATGGCTGCAGAGTCTTGATTATGTATGCGTGACCATTAAGAGGCCTTAAATACCTCCAACAGTATCTGCTTAGTAATCACTGAGAGAATTATTTTAAGGAATAATCTTTGAATGGAATAACCATTGATGCTTTTAATTAGTAATTGTATCACTTTGTGTGTCAATGAGTGAAAACAACTCTGTTTAAGCAATCATCTCTCCCCATATTTCATTTCAACTCCTTATCAAGACAGACTCTGAGGCGTAATATGATTAAGTAAAACATACGCATGCTGTCATATAAACACTTTGGTGTTTGGTGGCACCTAAAGCATGAGGTGTTTAGGTTGTTGGTTTTTTTTTTTTTTTCAGGAAAATCTTCTTGATACATACATACTGCATTTTTAAACATTCCTGTCTCTTTGGCTTTTCTTCTAAACATAAACATTGGTTGTAACATTTTCTGAATATCAATCATTACTTTAATTTAGGTTTTTAACACAACAGCACTGTCATGCTGTGTTACCTGGGTTGGCGAGGGGGGGTCTACCCTGGGGGCCCGCACCTGGATGTGGGGGGCCATTGTTGGATGACCCATTGTTGTTTCCATGGTGTTGCAGGTGAGCTGGGGGCTGGCCATGATGGGGCTGGCCATGATGGGGATGGTGGTGCATGTGGTGAGTGTGATGGTGATTGTTGTTGCCAGGGCCGACAGAGTGATTGTTGTTATTGTTGGGGATAATCCCTCCACCACTCTTACTGGGCGGTGGGCCGCTGTTGCCTGGGTTGTTATTGGGACTGGTGCGATCCCACATGTTGACAGTCTTGGAGTTTGTGCCAGGATTGCCCCAGGTGGACGTTCCATCGTCAATCTCAATCTTCCTGCGGATAGAGGGAGGGGAGGGCTCTTCCCAGCCAGTGGGATCCATGCCTTGGTCCGGTTTGCTGCCATTTCCCCAGCTCGATGAGTTCTGCTTCACAGTACCAGGACCACCCCATGAACCCATGCTGCCACCTCCTCCGCTGCCAGTGCTGCTGCTGCTGCTGCTTTCCTGGGGCTTGGAAGAGCCCCAGCTCCCCTGCACTGGGCCGTTTGCACGAGGGATCTCCCCCCAGCTGCTATTACTCGCAGCAGGAGCAGGCTTACTCCAGCCTCCTCCTCTATTTCCTCCCCTGGGGCTCTCCTTCCATCCACCACTTCCTCCATTACCTCCTTCTCCTTCCCACATGCTGCTGGATGATCCATTCTTCTTGACCTCCGCCTCTCCCCACTCCCCTGTGCTCGGGCCATTGGAGCCGCCGTTACTGTTGCTGGCGTTACCGTTGCCGGCGTTACCGTTGCCGGCGTTACCGGCGTTACCGTTGCCGGCGTTACCGTTGCCGGCGTTACCGTTGCCGGCGTTACCATTGCCGGCGTTACCGTTGCCGGCGTTACCGTTGCCGCCGTTACCGTTGCCCCATCCATGGGAGCTTTTGGGGCCCTCTCCCCAGTTAGTCGGCTGACTTTTCGTCGGGCCATCGTTCCAACTGGATGACTTTTCCTCAGAACCCCAGGATGGTGTGCCTCCATTTCCTCCATTTCTGGGACCATTTTGAGGCAAAGGGTCACCCCAGCCACTGGTAGTGCCATTTGGCGCTTTGCTGTGTGACTGTGGGGGATCCCCCCATCCTGATCCAGTTTGGATAGGCTGAGGCGGAGGGGCTCTCCAGCCAGAGGATGATGATCCTTCACTGTCACTTTTTTCTCCAGACCTAGGCCTCTGACTGGGGCTACTTTTCGGGTTGATGGTACCTCCATTGATGGATGAGGGTCCAACATGAGAGCTGGGGCCTCCTGTAGAGGCTGAGCTGCTTTTGCTCTTCCCTTGATCCGAGTTGGCTTCTTCCATCTCCCATACAGTGTGCTGTCGGATCGGGGTCTGTCCCCAACCCGTGTTACTAAGCACCCTAGGGTCCAGGTCCTGCCGGGGTAGCAGAGGGGTAGAATCCGTACTGGAGGACCTGTCTCTGCAGCCAGACTGATTTTCGCTGCTTTCTCCACTACCGTCGCTCGCTGGGGCTGTTCTGGGCTGCTGGCCCCATGAGCTAGGTTGTTGCTCTTGGCCTGAACCAGAGCTACCAGCATCTACTGAGTCCCAGCCTTTAGATGCATCTCTGCCACCAGAGGATTTCCCCCAGTCGTGCCAGCCACCACTTCCACTACTCCCACCGCCACTGCCTTGCCGGCCCCAAGCAGACTGGCCTCCAGAGGGAGTTGAGTCCCAGCCTGAGTCCTTGGGAGAGTCAGCTGCCTTGCTTTCTCCACTACCCCATACAGAGCTGCCTGTTGTGTCCCCATTGAGCTGGGATGATTCAGTGGGTGACTGGCCTCCCCAGCCAGTTATCCCATGGATAGGGCTCATAGGCTCCTGAGCTTGCTGCTGCTTAGTGTGGTTTGGTCCATCAGTGTTAAGGTTAGAAGGTTCCATTTTGAAGGAAATGCTTGTGTTAGTTGAAGGGTGCTGTTGATCATTTTCATTAGCACTTATCATGCCACCCCAGCCTCCCCCGCCATTATCGGCACCTCCCAGGCTCCCATTTGCCATGTTTCCATTGCCATTAATACCTGGTGGGAGGGATGGGGAGTTTGACACCGCATTGGGGCCAATACCACAACCTCCAACACCCTCCTGGCCCAGAACAGGCCAAGCTGATGGGTTGGCATTGGGATTGAGGTTCAAGTTAAAATTGGTAGAGCCCCAGTTATTGGGAGCCCCTACTCGACCGCCATTCATACCATCTTGTTTTCCATCTGAGCCCCAGCCTCTACTACCGCATGTGTTGGCTGACCCAGGTCCCGTCATCATGTTATTGTTGGCTTTAAGAGAGGAGTAGTGGGCCTGCTGGCCTGCGGCACCTGTGGCCATTCTCAGAAAACTATTACTACTGGTGGTAGTGACAGCACTTGTGTCTTTGTTAGAGCTAGCTGAGCCCAAGGAGCATTCTGGTGCTGCTAGGTGGCCGGGGTCACTACTGCGGCTGATGGAGGGCCAAGCTTTTGTGTCACTTCGTGTGTCAGTAATCACTTTGTCCCAGCTGTTGGCACTGGAGGAGCTGTCAACTTGCAAAGAGTGTCCCCAATGAGAGGTCTCATACTGGGCAACAGAGCCACTCTGGAGGGATATGTCTAAAGAGAGAAGGGAGACAAAAAACAATGGTTGAGTGAAACAAAGAAATACAATACAGAAAGTATATGTAGATGATGAGTCAGTCAGAGAGAATTCAAGAGGAAGATGCAGCAATGCAAAAAAAGAAAGAAGAGATTGACTAACAGGAGTAGAGACAAAGGGTAGAGAAAATAAAAAGGGATTCAAAAAGGGGATGGGGAAAGAAAAAATACATTAAGTTAGACTAAAGAAAATCATGTAATACTGCCGCCGTAAGTCCCCCGGACCAATTTTATCTTCTTGGTTGGTTAATGCTAGCAATCAGACTCCTTGGCAGGAAATGGTCACACTTGCACGTTCCACAATCCAACACATAATCAAAATGCACAGCCAAGCGTGCCACATGTCATATTAGCTTTGGCATATCCATATATCCTTGCCCTGGTGCAGTTGGCCAAACAGAAACAGGGAGATGGAGCCCTCTCTCTCTCTTTCCTTTATCCATCTTTCTTCCCTCCCAACTTCTTTCTCCAACTCCTTTCCTCTTCCCTAGCTGTCTTGTCTATGCCCCTTACATCCCTCTCACTAGCAAGCTGCTTCTCTTCCCCCTTTTCTCTCTCTGTCCATGTCTCCCCTCTCTTACCTCACCCTTTAATTCCTCCCTCTCTCCCCCCTGCTCTCTAACACCCAGCAGTGAGAGGCCCATCCGTCTCCATCGTGGCTTCACTGGCTGGGGATGTGAAGGGAAGCTCAAGTGGAACGCCGCTCATTTATTGGAATGAAACCAGGACGGCTTCTCATCCATCACTCCCAACGCCCCGCCGGGCCTACTCCTCCTCCAGCCGCACCGCACTGCACTAAGACACCACAAAACACTTCCTCCAAGCCTGTGTGAACACTGGATTTGTGTGCTCGTCTGCCAGCTTCTCACTACCTGCAAATACATAATAATGCGTATGCGTGTGGATAAATATTTTATCACAATCAGGGAAGTAAGGACTGCATCTAAATCTTGTCCTACTACTTCAAGGCTTTAAGCAGGATTAAGAAATTCAATAGCACACTACCAAAAAACTGAGCATTTCCAACAATTCTCTTATCAACATGGTATCGCACACAAGCACTTTCATTAGGCACAAAAGCATCTCATTAGAGGGGGGAATAATAATAGACTGATTCAACGCTGTAAAGGGGTAATCAATCAGTGGGAGGCAGCTAATCAATGATCTTATTAATGCCAGTGGGTGAGAGCAGGGAGGGTATCGATCCTGCATGCTAACATCCTAACCACTAGGCCTCAACTGCTAGAAATCTGAAAAGTGCACATGCCAAGGCAAGGGTATGAAGGGAGAAATTCATCCAAGCAATGAACAAAGACGTGATGCCAAACCATATCCAATGAAAGCAGTCATTTTTAATAAGCATTAGAAGCCTACTAGACAATAATACATCTCTGGCTACCCTCCTGAGCAGCTGCAGTAAGCGTGGCTCACTAACCTTTAATTAGAAGACCCAGGCTGGGTTTGTAAAATATTTGCCCTGTTTGGTAATTAAGCTGTTTCACCTTCCATTACTCTTGCTATTAGTTTCCATCAGATTGTTGCAGTGATTTCCATAATAGCTATACGTTATCCATCATGAGATAAAGACCCAGTGGTCAAAACAATCCAGTCAGATGAGGGAAGAGTCGGTTTGAAAAACACTGGCAGATATGTGGCTTTAAGATACTGCGCAACATGCCACAGAGTGGCTACGAATGCAATTTTCGCCTGAACATGCTTATCTCCACTCCCCAGGCAGACTTATAGCTGTTCAGGGTCGTCAGACTGATGGCGCGCGCACACACACACACGAGTCTGCACTCCGTTAACAATCAGTTAGACACAGAAAAAACAATTGAAACACCACCATAAAGTGATCCCTCACAACTGTTGTGACCGTGCCAATTGGTTTGGAGGAAATTTAGGAGTTGTTTGAACTTGAAAACAAGACAGATGTGAGCATTCAATGAGGAAGCTTCAACTGGACTTTTTATCAGTTTTTGTTTCTCTGCCATCTGACAATAATTTGAGCTTGAGAGTCAAGGCGAATTTTGGGAGATATTCAAGGGACTTGGAAAGAACTGAACTATTGTATTCATTGAACAGATGGGTTAAAGACATTCCAATTGTTGATTAGGTGTTTTGACATGGAGGGATAGTCATGCTGTGAATAATATTCTTTCTCTACAATTTTCTTAGTTAGCGCGTGCATGCTTGCCACCCAATGAATTTGTAAAGAAAGGAACAAAACCAAAACAGCCGGTCCTTTCAGTTACCACTTCAAACCGTCAGAGGCTTGTAGGTGTTTTGTTTATGATGGCATCATTAAAAAGCCACTGACGTTACCCCTCTTTCCATTTTAGTCCCAGCTCTGTCAATGCCATCTTTGCAAGCAAAAAGAAGCGCCATTTTATCAGACCTGAAACATACATAGCCAGGGAGCTCAGAGACTGCAGCCTCAGGAACATTTTGTTCAGTAGACCCCTCACCCACCCGGTGCATCTCTTTCTTTCTCTCTCTCTCTCTCTCTCTCTCTCTCTCTCTCCCTTTGTCTCGGTCTCATTTGCACATTTTGTTTCCTGAAGAGTTGAAAAATAGGTTATATGATAAGTTAAACAAAGCCTGGAAAGCAGCCATACTTTTATCACGCCTGTCACAGACACTGTGAACGAGCCAAATTCCAAGCAGTAAAACTCACATAAAACAAAAAGGACAGAAAAAGGGAGTGCGTGGATGAAAAGGGGTCAGTCAGGGAGAAAGCGAGAGAGCCACTCTCAGAGTGCTCACACAGATATCCTCTTAGTATGTCTGAGAGCTAACTACCCACCAGTACACTGCTGCTACTGGCAGGCCGAGCTTGTATTAATAGCATGTGCGGTGTGTGCAGGCTTTTGTGCAAACTGAGTGCAGTACAAATAACGTGGGTAACAAAAGGGGAACAGTATTAGCTCCACAAAAGGAGTATTTATCGCTGGACTATTGCATTGGATTGCATTGTACTGTAATGGATGCTAGTGTGTAAATATGAACACATGTGGACTAATGCAAACCTCAACATGACCCGATTGTTCCCCTTTCGACTCCCGCAGACATTCCAATAGAAAGGTCTGCTGATTCTTGGCAAAGTCTTGATTTAGCTGGGGGGGGGGGGGGGACAGCAACAAAAGAGGGGACAATTATTTCCATCGACCATTTACAACCATGTGTCAGTAATGTGTTGCTGCTTCCACTCTGGTAGCAATTAGGAGGGCAGTCTCCTGTTAAGCTTTGTGAATGAAAAAAGGGTCAAACTACAGGGGCCCTCTATGGCTCCTCATGCTTCCAACAGGGAGCAAGGCTGCTCAGATACAGGCGTGTTCTCTTCAGAGAACCTGGACTGCAGCTAAATAACAGAAATACGCAAGAAGATGAGCTTCTGATAATGAGACTCGCTGCCATCAGAGAAAGGGGCAGGTAGCCAAGAATTAAATGCCTCGCCTCCCCTTTGAATGAAATGAGAGGCAAGGTGACATGAAGAGAGAGGGAGGTAGGGATAGATCGAGGGATAGTCTGGTGGGGGGGAGGTGTCGGCACTTGCAGTGGCGAGGGAAAAGAAAGGGAGACGGTGAGAGAAAACATGAACAGACTATGAGATACAGTGTGGCAATAAAATGGAATCCTCCGTTTGACGGTGAGCCGAAGGCTTCACTCGGTTTCCTCGGCGCAAACCGCCGGGTGATGTAAGACCAGAACGAGAGCAGGAGGGGACGTTTAGGAGCCTTTTGTCCTCAAATAGACCCTCTCCGTCTCCCTTTGAGGGGCGCTTTACGCCCCCCTCGTATCAAAGACGGCGTACTTGTTTTTCCGGAAGCGGGGAGGAATAGAAAGACTGAGGAAATGGTCACAGGAGGCTTTAAAAAGCTCATTATTCATGTCTGTTTACCTCTGCCGAGAGAAGAGGAAAAACAGGAGAGCGAGACCATGGTTTCCCTGACAGAGGCTGGATTAATTAAGCCACTAGGGGGTTCTCTCACTTACGTGTGTGTGTGTGTGTGTGTGTGTGTGTGTGTGTGTGTGTGTGTGTGTGTGTGTGTGTGTGTGTGTGTGTGTGTGTGTGTGTGTGTGTGCATGGGGCAATCTATACCTCCCTGGCTTCATTAGGGCCAAGTGCTCTTGTGATTATGATTTTAAAACATACAAGATCTAAGTGAGAGTTATTTTTACATCTTAATGGTACCATGTTTGAAGAGGCAGGCCTACATGCCCGTGAGAGGGTACTTGAAGAACATTACACGTTTTCTTTTATGAAAAGCAACACTCCGTTCCACATCCACACTGAGCATTTAACTTAAATAAGAGATATAAAAAAAAAACTAAAAAAAACAAACAGCTTTACCTGCAGATCAAAAGGGCCCAAATGAAAGGGCCAAGTGTTTTAACAGCGCCCAGCAGAGTGCCTTCTGGCTGCATTCTCTGTCTGGGGGACCAACAAACAGCTGTTGGGCCGCAGTTCCCACAGTCTTGAGAACCCCCCCCCACACTCCAGCACCTGCTACTGGGGAGCCTGTCTGGATGGCTGCTGGCTGCTCCGGACTACTTAATGGTCCCCAGTCAGCTGGAGAGACTGGGATGGCGGGTGTGGGACGGGAGGGAGGGAGAGGGGACAGGGGGTGTCTGTCTGGTGTTTGGGACAATTAAATGGGGTTCGGAGAGCGGAGGTTACGTGGGGGTGGTGTGAATGCCCCTTGAATTAAGAGGGGGTTGCCTTTTCAGACTTTGTAGATGGGGGCAGTGTGTGCGGATAGCCAGCGGGAATGTTATAAATCACACACACTTAAATTCAATATGGCTTTTTCTTATCAAAATGTGAGGAAAGTAACCAGAAAATGGGTCAAAGGAAGCACATTAAACCACCTTAGGATATCTACCCAATATTACTGCTGCGGCTTATGAACTAAACATGTGTGTGTATGTGTGTGTGTGTGCGCATGCTTGCATACCCTTTAAACTCAGCCAGCTGGCCTGCAAGGCAGACACAGATCTGAGAGGACGCAACTAGGTCAGACTAGTGTGCTCTTGCTGCTGCACAGCCACTACATCTATGTACATGTGTTCGTGTTTTTGCATGTGCGAGTGGAAGTGTGTGAAGGCACATCATCACATCCCTCTGGGCCACAGTAACCTCACCAGAGAAGTCAGAAAAAATGTCCTCAAAACAGGGTTCATCCCTTACCAACAGTTACACTGAAAACTTTCCATCCGTGCTAAATTATTATCTTATCTATGATAATGATGCATATAATTCTTGACTTTATGAATAACGTGATTCCATGTAATATGCTTCCACGGTAGAGTAGGCACAGAGTTGCAAATATGTAGCCTGGCAAACATTGACGTCATGCAGAATAAGGTGTTCTGTTGTAACTCCATTTCCATTTCAGATCCTTCATAATGCTACAAAAACCACCACAGCCGAACAAGAGAAAGACCTGGTCTAGTTCCATTTGTGTCGATTTTAAGTTATTTACCAAGCTTTGCTACTACTAAAGTAGTAATGTGTAATGTAAATATAGCAGAGGCAGTGCAGAAGTGCAGGGTAGTAAGTTGAACTACAACGTCCTCTCTCTCTAAATTATGTATGCCACAATCTTTGCATCAACAGGGCCACTAGCTTGAGGCTATTAGCGAGGCAGGCGGGATAGAACCGGCTGTGAGGGGGAAGCCCTCGAGACAAAAAAAAAAACGAGAGTGGAAGAAGGTGGAAACCCAGCCAATGGCTACTACGCCACGGGCTGTGTTGTACTGAGATGCCCTTGGGAAAACTGGGGCCAGGTGAAGGCCAGACAGGACAACAACCGCTGGACTCGGTCAATAATAATGACATTATAGGTTAATACTCTCAACCAGGCTCAACTTGAAGCCAAAATGAGAGATATATTCTTTTGAAATCTAAGGGCTGAGAGGTATTGCTTCTCTTGAGTGAGTTAAGCCTGCAGCCAAATTTAGTGCCTGAACCACAGCTGGGGAATCCCTGCACCGAACAAAAAGTCTTCATTGAATGAGCCACTAAATAAGGCACAACTTGTCCCCTTTAGTCTGATGCTGCGATTGGTGGCCCGAGTACGAGGATATCGGCGACAGAGCATACAAGGACCAGTTGCCTCTGTGATGCAGAGGGCTGTAGTTTGCAGACGAGCGAGAACTTGCACCAGAGCTGCTGCACATTTGTTTACGTTTGTCCCAGCGAGGCAAGCAGACACTCATGTGCGTTCCTGCTAACCTGGACATGAAGACATTGCGTGGTGTGCTACAGAGACATCCTTAAATCTATGTTCTTCACTGTGTCCTGTGCTAGAGGACGTGTGTGTACATCATTAAGCAGATGGTTGTGATTGCTTTACAAAGAAAAAAAAATAAAAGAAAAATTTGGACGAACGCACGCAGAAATAATGACAGCAATCAAAAAAAAAAAATAATTCACTGTGATGTCCATAAAGTGAGAGAGAAAAAAAAAGATATAATTGCCATGATATAAATAAATCATGGCCATCCTTTATTATCATATAGAAATACACACGAGCAGCCGCACAATGAGCACCTTGAGGCAGGTTCAGTATTAGTGATCTTAGGGGCCACCGGTGACTTCATTAAAAGATTACCGCTGGCTACGGAGGTCTGAGATGAGATGAGTGTATGTGTGTGTGTATGTGTGTGTGTGTGTGTGTGTGTGTGTTCTTGTGAGTCGAGCTAAAGAGCATGCAGAGGCTTGAAGAACTTAACCGTGTTTTTCTGACTTAGGCTAAAACCTCCAACCAGGATTTTTCCAAGGCTTGGAAAGAATTTGGCGTTATTATTGCCAATGTTAGAAGCACTTGCACATCCAGACCTGCACACCAATAGCACAGTTGGAAACGAGCATACAGCTATGAGACGGCCAAAGAAGTGGAAAGTAAGAGCAGCAGCCAATTTAAAACTGCTTAGACTTGAGTCCTACGTTTTAATTTGGCTTTAACTTGGTCAGCCTACCCACATCATTTAAGAGCTGTATCTGGACATCATTTAACACCGACAGGAAGTGAAGGTGCGCCGTTAAACTACAATTATAATCACCAGAATTTATTATGCTTAAAGTGCAGTAAATCTGTCAATGCTGCTTTGCACACCGCCGTATCTGTGCCAAGCCAAACCGAAAACAAACCCTGAAATATAGCTTAATGTGGGATCCTAAACAAAACCTGCATGTTACTGCATTTGTCTCAAAATTTGGGAATATCAAAGTGAATGTAACAAAGGTGGAAGCAGAGTGTTAGATTTAAAGGACGACTTAATTAGCTCATTGAGTGAAATATTACTAAACACGCAGCCAAAATATACTAAAATGAAAACAAAATCACACCGAAGTTTAAAGGGTGAAACAATTTGTACACAGCCCCCAAAAAAGCGTTAAAATGAAAAAACAAAAAACAAATCAGGAATCAAATCCAGGGCGATTTAAGTTTGTTTACTGTATTTACACAAACCTGGGTGGCGTTTGCTCGCAGTGGACGTGGCAGAGTTTGGGGAAGTGCTGCTGGTAGTCGTAGAAGAAGAAGAGTAAGACGATGAGGGCGAAGAGGAGGAGGAAGAGGAACAGGAGAGGGTGAGAGCGCTGAGGGCTCCTGCAGGCAGTGGCTGGCCTCTCTTCAGTAGCTGCTTGTGCTCCTGCTGGCGGAAGCGCGGGGGCACCTCTCTGGGCGGGTAGCGAGCACTGGCAGAGGACAACTGGCACTGCTGCTGAGGGGGAGTCTGGGTCGGGAGTTGGCTACTGGAGGAGGCGCGCTTGCCATTGCCAGAAGAAGAAGAGGAGGAGGAGGAGAGGGGCAGCGTAGGGCTGGCGGGGTGGAGGTGGTGGGGCGGGCCGGGACTGGGCTTAGTGGGAGCAGGCTCTGGCACTGGATGGACACAGCACACGGGCACACAGAAAGACACATGCAGGTAGCAAGGTATTAATGTCTGGGTTAACTCATTATTAGACCTTTATATAACCAAAAATATATTTGGCTGGGTAGTACTGACAAGTGTGGTTTTCCTGAGCATTAGTCCAGTTTAATCAATTCCTTGGTAGCCCAAATCATGTTTTTTTATGTTATATTATTACTTCATAATAGGATATTGTAGGGTTAACTAATGGTGCTTTCACAAAATATTTAGACAATCAGATTTTTGATAAATAATCATCAGTAATGTGGATATAATGACTAAGTGGAATAATAATACAGCAGCTTCAACAGTCTGGTAAGTTCAGAAAATGACATCACTTTACTGTAATGCAGCCTTTAAAACCAGAAAAAGACGACAATTATGACATGTTACGATACACAAAATCGAAGACGATATCTAGTCGCACGTCACGATATCAACATCATATCTGTATATTGCCCAGTTATGTTGCAGCAGTGTGTGATGGAACGGCCCAATTTGCCGGGAAGAATGTGCAACGGACAAATGTTCATCACGTCTCCAGAAATGTAAGTTTGTGCATAGTGCTCGGCAGGTGTGTATAATTGAATCTTTCAGTATGCACTGCACGTTGGTGTGGACTGTCCCTTTAACTGCCTCATGCAGCCTCTTGTCGAACATACGTTACTGGCCCAGACGCACTCTATGAAAAGGTCATAATTTTTTTCTGCTGACTGAACAAACACATGGAGACACCTCCTTTCCTCTTCATTAAACACACACACACACACACACACACACACACACACACACACACACACACACACACACACACACACACACACACACACACACACACACACACACACACACACACACACACACACACACACACACACACACACACACACACACACACACACACACTTTCCCTGTGGTTGCGGTGACCGGCCAGCCATCTAATTGAGCGTTAGCCCGAGTGGTGGTATTATTAGCAGGACCTGGACAGCTAGCAACCAAACAGATTGGCTTGGCTAAAGTTTGCTCTCCGGGGTGCTGAGGAAAAAATTAAATACTGTCGGACACCGAATAAATCCTAGTGAGGAAGCTGAAGAGGATGTTGGTGTGTGTCTGTGGCTGTATGACCCCATGAGGAACCTTAACTAGATCCAGTATGGCACTGCTTTTACTCCCTGCTGCTCAGAAACGGCTGCTTTCATTATAGCTGCCAATTGCTAGTGACCTGAGAGCTGCTGTGAATTTCTTGGTCCATGGGTAAATGCGTTGATGATGTTGTCTTCTATACTCCCTATAGATATGGCTGCTCTACACAACAGCTGAGGCTGCCTTCACTCAAGGGAGGAGGAGGGGGGGGAAGAGAGAGAGAGAGAGAGAGAGAGAGAGAGAGAGAGAGAGAGAGAGAGAGAGAATGAAATAGTGGGAAATTAATGCAATGGAAATAATTTGTTCATTAAAGCCTAACTTTGTCCAGTGTGAGAACTATTTCCTACAGTAGTGCTGTACTGTAGTGCTGGCAATTAACCACAAAGTGACACACACACACACACACACACACACACACACAGGCCAAAGCTGCCACACTGGAGGAAGTGCATTCAGAGCGCCAAAGGTATTCAGTGTGCCTGCCAAGAGCTCGTCTGAAAGCTGAAAAACAGAGGCCCTCTCAGTGAGCACAACACTAATCCAGAAGGCTGCCGACCTGCTGACACACAGAACAGGCAGTGATGTGTATCAAACTTCAATATGCGGCAACGCAGATAAAGTTCCAAAATAAAAGCCCTCTGCATAGAGGGAACTACATATGTAGTGCAGTATTTGAAGGCAAAACCTTTCCGTCTTCCATTGATGGACGCCCTTCACACACACACACTCACTTCCACACGGGCACAAACACGTGCGCCTCTACTTTTTTCCCAAAAACATAAAAATACGAGAGAGAGAGAGCGAGCGAGAGAGAGAGACTGCCCCCTCCAGCAGTATCTGGCTGGCTGTTGGCTTGGAACTGCAGCTGGTGACGCACATCTCTAATTAAATCCATCTCGGCCCGCCTGACGCTGCCTCGACCAATCAGACAGCTGGACGGTGAATGCCCTGCCCCCTTTCCTCACTGTCCTTTCCAATGGCCCAGGAACTACCGGGATGCAGTTTGCACTATTTGGTTGTTGCACGCTGCTCAAACAGAAGCCTGCCGACTGCAAAATTGTGTGCAGAAGTCTTTTAGATTAGAGGAATTGTTATTTAATATATTTTGAGATTTAAATGACAGTTAATGTACCAACTCACCGACTAGATGACAAGCAAGAAACTAAATTGAGAGGGGTGGTTATGTTCATGAGCAGAAAATAAAGCAAATATAAATCATTTAGCAGGTGGCCTAATTCAAAGATGAGCTCTTTGTCTTCTTCCACTTTTGTTCTCATCTCTGACAAACAGTCAAATAATAGTTTATCAGTCTCAAACAAAAGGGATTCCTATTTAATCTGGTATCCGTCTAATTTGCCAAATCCTTCTCTCACACACACACACACACACACACACACACACACACACACTTAGTCTTTGTGGAGGCAGATGAACCCAGAAGTCCCTTAGCTCACACACACCCTGCAGCTTCATACTGTGTCTGTGCTGTTGTAGTAACGACACAGACACTACATGTATCCATGCTGCAACTCCCTCATGTAGCATGTTTCTCCTGCACAAGCAATGGCATCCGTCTCTAACATAATCATGCTAACCTAACCCTAACCTGTTCAAATGCATTCATTTGTGCTCGCAACAAAAACAATGAACCTAAAATGATCTGTCATTTTTCATGAAAAGTGCTGCTGTAACACGATCCAGCTGGGTAACATGTAGCCATTTATAGTGTCATCTGTATTTAACAAGTGGATCAGTGAGAATGAATGTTCTCCTGAGAAGGAAGCAGTGTGTGTATGCACACTAACACACACACACACACACAAATGAGATGGCAAAACTGGAGGACAGCAGTATGTGTGAGAGACACACAGCTCCCCTCTGCCCTGAACAAACATAAACACATTTACTGAGACGCCTTTATTATTTTGAGGAGGAGAGATCTTTTCTTAATCCATGATGGATGGGTAAGTGCTTTTGAAGAGGAGGGGGTCGGCAAAAAAGACTACCAAGGAACGAATTAGAGAAACGTGGGGAAACCCCTCAGATGAGAGAGTGTGTCTGTAAAAGATTAAATGAGGAAAGTGAAGAGTACGCCGTCAGTGAGAGGCAGCGAAAAATCATCCACAGAGTGAATTAGTGAAGCTGCAAGCTTATTGCATTTCAACTGGATGACTAACAGGGTTTCTCTGCTTATTGAGCCCGTCCTGTGGGGGCTGAATTTAATTTCTAGAGCTATTAACTCTAATACCAAAAACATATTTCATACATTTCTATTCACATCTATATCTACAGATCAGGGGCTCACAAGTGATCCGTAATCATCCTCCAACCACAAAAGTGATGAAGAGGGAGAAGAAGAAAAAAGTTGGACTATGAGCAATCTGTCCAACTACATTAGACATTTCTAACTGTTGGATATCATCTTGGTAAGAAACCAACACATGATGCGGAGAGACAAAAACAGACTGCTAAAAATAATCATTTCACCAACTCTACTGGCAGAGGTAAGTGCAGAAGTTACAGCGGTGCGAGCGAGATGTTGTGAAAACCAAATTTAGACTTTAATGCGCTTGTGGCCTTGGTACCGCTAATTGTAGTTGAAAAGGAGAACCAATTAAATTAGCATTTTGTATCAAGTGCACTGGAAATTCCATTAAACCCTCCAGCTGAGGTGCTCTCTGCAACCTTGCACCAAACTTTTAATTATAGCCCTTCTTCACACTATATGGTTAATTACACACAATGAGAGAGAGCGACGGAAAGAGCAACTGCGTACGGATAGAGAGCAAGTGAGCATAGACGAAGAGAGGGGTGGGGGGGGGGGGGGGGGGGGGGGGCATGCAAGGCAGAGGGAAATGCATAAAGAAATCAGATATAGAGTTAATAATCCATATGGAGGCATAGCGGGCAAGACGGTGGGGTATCGGTTATCGAACAAGAACAACTGTCACATGAGAACAACTGTGATTGGTTCCCTGAGCCCAGTGCCAGGCGGCGCAGGTTCCCACATCTCCTCTGTCTATTGTCTGCAGAGCCACTTTATTATGCAGCCATGTTTATAGCAGGGGGGAGGAATGTAGCAAACACACGGGCCTGTATGCCCCACACAATGGTGCACTTCTTGATCCAATAAAAGCTACGAGGTGGAGGAAGGGATATACAGCGTGTCGTCTGTGTACATTGTATTACATGCTGCTGGAGTGATTTTAAAGAGGCGCACGGTCGTGTGGAGCAATATTTTTCTTTTTAGCTTTTGAGAAAAGAAGCGTTTCTGTGCCTTAGTTAAAAAAAAAGTAGTGAGACAAGGTCCACCAGGTTTTGGTCGGAGAAATCGCATCACAAAAACATGGCGGCAGAGGCACAAATAGATAACAATACGAGTTTAAATTCACGACCTTCTCCAGACCACGCTTCCTCATTTCCTTCTGCAAAGCACATTTAGGGCTCATTGCTCATTTTTGCCTCCCCTCCTATGGAAGTCCTCACATTACTCAATACGTGACTATATTCTCTTTCACAACGACACGTTTGACTCTGTAACCGAGATTTTTTTAATTTTATTTTTTGGTCACAGAAGGCAAAGGAGGGTCAAGTGGGTGCGTCTCTATGAGGTCCCATCTGTCAGTATTAGTGGAGAGGAACAGAAACACCCTCACTCACACACGAAGTAAAAGGCAAACATTTCTCACCCCTCACCCTTCCTATAACGGGGGTTCGTTGCTATAGGGACTGACAGTTGCCTTACGCACCTCCATTTGCCTCGTGACCCCCCCGCCTGTGCCTCCAGTGACCTCTTCCCATAACACGCCTCTTTCACCCTCTCTCTTTAATTAGTGACCCCCCCCCCTCTTACTCAATGCCAAGCTCTTTTCTCGGTCGCTCATCTCAGCTGTGCCTCTCCGGCCTGTTAAGATTATGAGTTGCCCTGACAAACCCCCTCCCCCCCTTTTCTTTTTTTGGGGGGGGGGGGGGGCTTTTTAGCCCTAATAGTAGCTAACTCGCTTAACAGGATCATACTACACCTCCGTCCAAGGTCAGTGCCTGAGGGCAACCACTGCCTGAGGAGAGAGAGGTCTTTTGAACTTGATAGATATGAAGCATGACGCGTGCCATCTTAAACCTGTTAAGGCTGAAGATGTGCTCTCCCAAAAGTCAGAGCCCCGGGGACAAAGAGCATAGGGAACACAGTGGACAAACGGGAGCACCACTCATTTGCACTACCAATGTGAGTTCCCACATTTGTGTATATAATATATAGCATTATAACCATCCACTGAAATAACCTCAGAGTCAAATTCAACCTGTAAGGTGGTACTGGTTTCTATTTAACTGCTTGTTCCACAATGGCCAGAGGGACGAGTGGGAGGAGCCCCTTTATGACGGCGTACCGCCAGTCTGTGAACCCCACGGACATGGATGTGAACACCTTTGCTTCAAAGCGCAGGCTGAACCTCCATTCATATCCGTCGAGCTACATCCTATTAATCTGCCCTGATATTTGACATGAAGCAGCTCACGGTTGGGGGAGGAGGTGACGGGGGAGGGGCCAGAGGCCCCAAATGGGCTCGCTTGTCAGCAGCTTGTGAGTGATCATACAACAACGAATGCGCAGAGAGGGAAGCATTGTTTGAGTTTGTGCTCCCCTCTTGTTTCTCCTCTCTCTCTGCCCCCTGTCTCTCCCCTCCATCCTTCACTCGCCTCTCCCACTTGACATGCACACCGGGTGAGCACACAGGGGGGTGAGAGAAAGAAATTATGCTTGGCAGTCATAAATCCACAGGATGTAATTCACAAGCTATTCACTATTAATTCATGGAGTGTTTGTAAATTGTGGTTAACAGAAGGGAAAAGCAGCCCGAATGCTAAAGCAAATTAGCCTCTAATTAGATTGTGATTCGTGAAATAGCCTTTTCAAAAGTGTTGACGCAATTAATAGCATGTGAAATAGCGAATTAAGCCAACGCCGCATTATACGACGCACTCGTGTTTGCTTTGAAAAAAAACATAATGCCGTTATCGCCAACGTGACACCGTGCAAACGGGGCTTCTCCTCAGATGTGGTCGCCGGGCCGAGCACATCGCGGCGGAAGAAGAAGCCGGTGGGTGAGGAGGAAAGTCGGGGGACGAGGCAGAGACAGGCATCGCATTTGTTCTCCAACCATTCAGCAGTGTGAGATTTTCTGATTATTGTGGTGCAGGGACGCACCGTGGTTTTATTGTGACTTCCTGTGCCTGTTTGTGTAACTTTCCTGCTAACCTGAATAATATTTGTGGGTGCGCGCACGCGCTTGTTATGGGGCCCTTTGCTGCTTTGCGATTCCAAAATGTGAGCGTTTCCTTCAGTCGCAGAGCAGATTGAAAGGCTCCGAGTCGCTGTCGGGAGGAATGCGCGCGTCTTTTAATATTGCTCGGCAGACACTCGCTTTTCAGATACCCCTCGTGCACTCCTCTGTGTGTGGGAACATGCGCCTGTGTCTTGGCACGCGCATGCTTTTTGTCAGGTATGTGTAGCAGTCAAGCTGACTGATTGTGATTGCAGTGGCGGCAGAGATTGTGATGAAGCTGCGCGTGTGCTGGGGGTGAATAATCAGCATCCCTCTGAGGTAATGGGGACCAGGAGGGAGGGAGGGAGGGCCCTGCATCAGAGGTCCAGTCTTGTGTGTTTGTGTGTGTATGGGGGAGGTGGGCTGGGGCAGCGAGACCCTGCCTCCTGGAACCCTTGCGTTCAGAGAAGCTCCATGCCTAATGGGGGGCAGAGGAGTTAATTCCGCTGCGCCGAAGCTTTATCTCATTTTCATACATATGAACGCGCGCCAGGCCGAGATCGATTACCGCAAACAAATTGGAATGCCCGGGACCAAGGAGGGCCTGCGGAGAGGAAAGCACAGAAAGGTGGGGGAGGTGCTGTGCAATGTGCATGTGTCTATGAATTTCTGAGAGAGTGTATAAGGAAGGCAACATTCTCCGATATGGATGGAGAGACACAAATCACAACCGCATACTGATTTTCTCCCTGCACACACACACACACACACACACACACACACACACACACACACACACACACACACACACACACACACACACACACACACACACACACACACACACACACACACACACACACACACACACACACACACACACACACACCCCTATTATTTAGTGTCACGGATGACAACTCACTCCGGTTGATGCCACCTTCCTTTTGAAAGATATTGCCGATGGGAGGTAGTGAGCAAACTCAGAGGTCCTGATGGCTCACTGAACGATAAGTCTTCAAACAGGCTTCCCCCCCTATTTTCTTTATCTTTCGGTCTACATGAGCGCCCGCTAACATACACACAATTAGTTTCTTATTCTATGTCCCTTTCCCGCTCTCTCTCATTAAACATACCATAAAACAAATGTCCACGTCATTAGCCCTATTCTGTATCGGCACCGTCATTGACTCCCGATGGTCATTTTTGGCTCTCGTCTAAAGTGCTCACTGCTTCATTACTTTCTTTCCTCCCTTCCTCTCCATCTTTCTAGTTCGGAGCTGTAGCCCTGTCCGTGGGCCTCTCTCACAGGCAGAGTTTTCAATACCTCCTTCTCTTGACTCTCGGCATTTCCTTTGCCGCTCCCGTCAGCGACACTTGGTACAGCCCGCGTGCACACGTCACACACACTGTAGTGAGGAAGTATGAAGGCTGTGATAACGCTTTCCATTGCTTCGGCTCTAATCCAGGGCACATTGGGTTTGAAATGAAACGGTCAACGCGATGTTCAACGGCCAAACTAGAACCAAAGCCAGTCACCTGACCTCCACCCAAATTAAAGTCCCTGAACCAAGCAATACGAGCACCACAGGGGAAGACACCAAACGTCTGCTCACTTCATTTCAGTTCCAACGTGCTGCAACACAGAGCCAAACCAAATAGAATTTTTTTTAAAACACTACTGCCCTGTTGCTGCAACTGAATGTTTAAATACAAGGTTTTCCACCGTCTGACAACCACAAAACACTCACCAGCCATTTCTCAGTCAACAGTCTCGACGAACCACCACCACCATCACACCGTTGAGCAAGGCCTTTAAAGCCCAACTGCTCCACGTAAAGATAAGAATGTGGTTGTAAAAGACAGCTTCCAGGTGTGAATGTAAACTATGAAGCAGGGTGTTCCTGGAAAAGCAACTCTCCCCTGTGTAAAATAAAAAAACAGAAGCTCTACACAAGAAAACATTCTTGTTCTCTCCTTAAGTTCTCTTTAAATACTATTTGTGACAGAGTATTGTACATACAGAGAGAGCGTACACACATTTTGGACTGAATTATAATGACGCCTGGAGAGGTCTGAATTTATTTCCATCTAAAATCACTCAAGCACAAGAACAGTGGCATTAAATGCGTATTCAAATCAGAAGCATCTAGCTTTGAGTGGAGGCTTTGAAACTTGGATAATAGGCCGAGCTCACAGTCTAAGCTAGTGACACACACACACACACACACACACACACACACGGAGGGCAATTAAATAGACGGGTCAGAGTTCGAGGCGAGCCGTGGTGACCTTTGTTAAAGGCCCAACAGCTACACCCAGATGGCCAAGCTGTTGCTTGCACTGCTGGAGGGTGGGCACGGGCATCGATGTAGATTTCTTAAGAAAGATCATAGGTACAACCATTTCTATTTCTTGAAGCAACTGAGGACAGCAGCGGCAACTCCAGGTGTTTTGTAAACATCTAAAAAGATACATGTCACAGCGGTGTTCCTTTAAGAGCTATTTCGGCATCTTAAGACGAGATCGAGGGCACGCGAGGACACCGTTCTTTCAGATTCACTCGCTGTGCCTTTGAGCTTAACTCCATGCCCTTCTTTTATTCCACTCTTCCTCTGTGCCCCCCCCCCCCACTCCTCTTTACCCACACCACACTCAGTGGGCTGTCTTGGTGCCCTCACGCTTCACTGCCTGGTGCTGCGGGCGTACTGGCCGTCACTCTGCATCGCTCTGCATTACACTCCACTGTATTTGCTCTGCTCTATGCATCTGTGTGTGTGTGTGTGTGTGTGTGTACACGTGTGTTGGAGAAACAGAGAGTCAAACGGCACAATTGTGCATGCATGTGCAAAACGTGTGTGTCCATCTGTGTACGAGAATGATAAATGCAGTGTGTGTAATGCATGAATAATGTGTGCGTGTGTCTTTACGGGTCAGTGTGCTGTTAATCAGAGCTGATTAATGCAGATCAGTGGTTGGAATGTAGTTTTAAATGAGAGGGGGCAGTTTACGTGACCATGACACTCACCTTTGGGTTTCTGATCGGCAGCCTGCAGGGAGAGAAGAGAGAGGAAAAGGAATTAGGAACTTCATTCAAATCTGTGAATAAAATCAAGAGCGTCTTGCCAAATTCTAGACTTTATTCGACAGGTAAAGGACAAGTGTTGCTGAGTAAGGTGATCCTATCGTGTTTCAGCTGCTGAAGTCAGTTGTCGTTGCTACTGATTGTAATAAAAGTCCATCGTCACCTTTTTCTGAGCGACGTCCGTCTTGGTCTTTTCTTCTTGTTTTTTCTTTTTCTTTTCTTCCATCAAATGGTTCTCTTTCTTCTGTCGCTAGCTTCTCTCAGCTGCCCAAAGAGAAGAAGAGAGGGAGCAATGAATGAAACATGAAGGGCTGGAATTGGTGAGAAATATCCCTCACAAAAATTGTGTTCGCAAACGCACGCCGTGCATGTTAACCTTCAACCCCTTCCCTTTTGATTTAAGTGTAAGCCAATTCACAATCCTCAACCTCAAACAGATATCATGGTGCTTCTGAGAAACACTTTCCCTCATGGTCGAAAACTGTAGAATGAGAAGGTGGAATGGAGGGGTTATAAAGAGAAAGGGCACACATGAGTTAGAGAGAGAGAGATAAATACAGAGAAAGAGAAAGAGAGAACAGTAAGAGTGTAAAGACCTGGTTTACAGACAGCAGGAAATGGCAAGAAGATAAAAAGTGAAGGGATTAAAAGGACGACAACTTAAAGGCCAACAGACTGACAGAATAGGAAACAAGGTCTTTAAAAAAAAAAAGAAATATCCGTTTCCAGTGGGCGCGAGTCAAACTAGCTAGATAGCTAGCCCGAGGGGCCACGGAAACTAAGTGCTTCTTTTCAGCCCGTCTTTCCTTTGGCTCAGCTTTAGTGACAGCTCCTGGAAACTATTAAGAGGCATGAGCTGGGCCAGAGGGACTGAATGTGTGTGTGTGTTGACTCTTCACTAAGTGCAATGGACACTAATCTATGAAACAGGACTGTGCCATATCAAATCAATGATACCACTCTCCAAAACGTGCAAATACAGTCAATCATCTTCATGCCAGTCTAAAATAATGGTCAATTCCTATTTGTTAGCCATCCTGCTAAGAGTGCACGCACACACACACCTTGTACAATAAGCCATTGTTCTTCTTCCTTGTGAACTTAAAGAACATGACTTTCTCTTAAAATTTGTACTGAATTTCCGCTTCTAATGTGTGTGTGTGTGTGTGTGTGTGTGTGTCCTTTTTTAACAGTTGTTGGTTGATCATCTCACCTAATAACGGACTTTGTTAGCGTAATAGCTAAAGTATGATATCCAAATGTGGTCCGACAATTAATAGCAATTTAATTAAGTAAAGATGACAAATATTTACTGGTTCAAGTTTGATATCATTAAGATTTTAAAGTGCTGATCAGACAAAACAAGCAAAGCAAAAAGCTGAGAGATTAATCAATAATGGAAATCCTTAGTTGAAGCCCTTACGTTGATTCATATGTGCCAACACAGGGCTCGAAATGAATCAAATCCTGAATGTATGAATGAACCATTACGCTCATAACAGAAGATTAATGAAAGGCCCGCCTCCCACTGTGCTGCCCACTGGCACGGGGATGGAGCTGTCCATCAGGAAGACAGGACAAGCCTCGCAGAGACTCCCCGGTGGTGGCGTTATGTCTTTATGGCCGTAAGGGAGAGAAAGAAAGAGAGAAAGTAGACAAGCGTTCGACCACACAGACAGAATAGGAGTAGAACGGACACCGAGCTGTTTTCCATTGGAATTAGCAATGTAGCTAACTCGCGGCTAGTTCCGCCATGCTTTAATGCTGCACTGGTTACACAAAATGAGCTGAACAAAGATGTCACTCATCTGGCAATACTCCTATTCTCTTGCTATGGGTTGGACTATACAGATGGGCAGAGAGACAGAGGAAGACGGACATTGAACACTTATCAACAGTGAGAAAGTTGGGTTATTTTGCACTTCTTCATTCCCTGTTCCCCTTTTCATTGCTTCTCTAATACGCTTTCTTTCTCTCACCCTATCTCTCTTACATTCACACAGTCCTATTTTTCATACTGAGGAGTCTGTGTGTGTGTGTGTGTGTGTGTGTGATTGTGCTATCTCAGCAGCTAGGGGAAGGCCGCCCTCAGGTAATAAATAGGAGCTCAAATTATGTGTGGGACAGAGAGAAAGAGAGAGGGGGGGGGGGTACAAGCGGGAAGAAACTGGCTTTTGCCATTAACACTGTGTGCTAGATTATTTGTTTTTATGCCGCCATCAGTTGCTAGTTGCAGAGGCTACACCCACATGAATACTCTGTTCTGATCTCTCTGCTCTCCGTGCACACAATCTCCGTCCATGCTAACGTGCCTGAAAATGGGCATCACGTGACCATTCACGCACACTGGGCATGAGCGTGCCGGTGCAACAAAGTAAGCAGGTTGACAACACAGCCGCAATAACAGCATGCCTTCTACTAATGTCGGCAGCAGCGGTATTATGAAATGCAGGATTCTACCGCACAACAGCTGCTAACTATAGACGACAAGGTCTACAACGCCTGCCATTCGTTTTCCATGTTGAATTAACCAACTGGTGGTCGGAGCTGATGTCATTTGTTGTCTTCCCGAAAAGTGTCACATGACAGGGGTGTGACGAATCAGGGAAAGGGAGCTTCATGACTGATAAAACTAAATCAAGACGCAAACTTGAATCTGGGTCAGCAGCGCTTTTCAAAAGTCTATATTTAGGGGTTTCGAAAACACCAGATTAGCATGGACGCTAGGTGCGAACATAGCAAAAGCAAAACGTATTAGCGTGGATGTAGCCAGAGCATCTATACGGCTGTGTCATCTTTATAGTCTCACCTTTTACCCCCCAAGGGGTACAAATACTACAACAATACAACCAGATGCGCACAACTTTATATTTGTTATCTATCTCGTTCCAGAGATGTCAATACAATATAGAAGGCCTTCTGCCTTTTTACTGTCACGGTGGCAACAGCCTGGTAGACAACAGTTGTCTTTTGAGCTGACGTAGCCAGTGCCAAACTTAGCTTCCCTCCTGACCTCCTTTGCCCCATATATAACCGTACCTCCCCCTCACTCAGTGCTGCTGACACCAGCACGTCCTCCGCAATGACTCCGGGGTGTTCCTGTGCTGCTGCCCGGCATCAGGTTCACCCTCACTGGCAGTGTGCCACTGCAGTTAGGCAAAAATATGTCCCGTCTTGAGGCTTACTGACCTACACAGCAACAGCGTGTCGTTCAGCCTCTTCCTTACATTAAAGAGGCTTAGATCACCACAGCCAACGGAGAGACAAATGAATGCAAAGCTAGCTCTGTGGTACATCTAGCTTAACTTAGCACAAATACTAAAACCGTAGTCTAGCCTCAATTAAAAGTAAGAATGATATGCTTAATGCATTGTTTTTTTTTTAACATGGATCATAGCTCATCGACGTGTCCAAGATGCAGCAGTGTGTTGACCCAAGACTTAAGTCTTAAACCTGATGAGTCCGCGAAAACTTGAGGTTTAAGGTTGGATCTGTAACCCCCTCACATTATCAGATAATGTGGGTCGAACACGGTACCGCCCAAGGTCCCAGACTGAATGTTGGGGGGGGGCGTTCCAAAACTCCTGTAGTCTGAGCCCAGCTTTACTGGCTTTTCTTAAGAATACAGACTTGAGTAGGAAAAACATCCCAAAACTGGGGCCGCTGGGACATTGTGAAGAAACTGCATTATGAGGCAGTATCCTCTCTTCCTGTTCTGCACAAAAACAGCTCCATACCCCGGGACTATAGGGCTTAAGCTATAGAGGAGGCGGCATGACAACAGCAACACACTGTACGGGAACGAGGGGGCTAGAAACACACACACACACACACACACACACACACACACACACACACACACACACACACACACACACACACACACACACACCTTTTTCTGCCAAGGATGTAGAGGAGAGGGAGGAGGAGAAGGAGAGATGGGAATGGGGGGGATGAGAGGACGGGAAAAAACAGGCGGAGGATGAAAGCAGACGCAGAGCAACACCAATTAAGAACGACAGCCGCCGGAGAACCAGACAGGGCACAGAGAGAGAGAAGAGAGAGAGACTGGAAGAGGGAAAAAAGAGAAAGAATCCTCACTGGAGCAATGGAGGAGTTGGGGGGGACTGAACATAGCACTATTGAGGCTGGCAGACGAGGAGAGATGGGCGGGTGCGAGGAGGGGAGGTAAGAGAAAGAGGAACCAAAATATCCACGCACCTTGATCGCTAGTATCTACAGATGCAGAGAAGAGCGAGGGGTGATGGGGAAAACCAAGCAAGGGTGATAGAAAAATTGAATAAACGGGGGAGTAGAAAGAGCCGCGCTCGTGTGAAGACTGAGCGAGACAAAAGGAGAGGGAGAGACACCGGGAGAGAACTCGAAAAGGGAGGGAGAGGTGGGGGGATTGGAACTGGAAGGAAAACATGCAGCTTCACGTGTTCTGAAAAGGCTGTCAGATCAACCGCAGACACAACACCAATCACAAAGCACGGGGCAGAGGAGGAAGGAGACTTTCCTCTCTCTGCAAAAAAAAAAAAGAAAAAAGAAAAGTAATATGGTTCGGTCCGTGGCCACGGAATGTGGTAAATCCACTCTCCACCAACAGCCATCCATTCCTGTGGCGTTAGGGGAAGCCACAGGGCTCTCCAGAGCCTTATTACATGGGACATTATCATCCTTACCTGGGGAATAATCCCTCAAAACCCGCTACCGACCTCAACTGCTCCCCACAAATGTGTGTGGGTGTGCATTTGTGTTGGGCCTGTAAATTCTACAGTTGATAAGCGAGCTATAACAATGTTGTTGTGCGCGTTTCCATCCCGCGGTCACGCCGACAGCCTTGCCGCCGGCCGCTTGGTTAGCGAGCATTCGGTGCACACCAGCTACGCTTTCAGCAGGTGGAGAGAGCGCCTCGTGGAGATACATGCAGCGCACGCCTTTGGTACTAGGCCGGACCTGCTCAATGGACTGTGGCAGAAATATTCTTGGTTGTTAGAATCCGTAGGCGAGGGACTGATTGAGGGCGAACGGGTGGGTGGAGAGAGAGAGAGTCAAAGAATCAGACGGCGAGAGGCAGACCTGCGTTATAAATAACAGCTTTGAGGTTTGCCTCCAGAAAATTAGCTCTCAGTGTCTTGCCTGCTTCCTCTGCCAAGTCGATATGAAACTTTAACACGATGGCAGCTCATTAAATAGGAAAAACAGCACAATGCACAAGACCAAGCAGGCCTGCTCCCCGCCAGCACCGCAGCCAAAGCTTATTGAATTCAAGGAGAAGCCGTCAAGCCGAGAGCGTCGGTGTGTGCGTTTCTCTGTACTTCGTACTGCGTACGCCTGCATCTTTTGCTTATTTGTTTTAATCTGTGCAGCCGCCTGGCAGCGTAGAAGCTGTGAGGTGACTCCCTGTCAAAAAGAAGGTCTGGATAGTTATGAGGTGCTATTAGCGTTAATACCTGATTAACCTTAAGTTCCTCGAAATTTGTACCGAGGAGGCCACATAAGAGCTTTGGTTGGCTGCTTGCGATTCAAACTGCAGTTTGATCACCATTCAGCCTACAGTATTATCAGTCTGCAGCTAATCGTACAGGTTTATCTACATGTCAGTCAACAGCGTAAGCAATAACACAGACTCGGAAATAGCTTAGGAGGAGAGAGGTGAGGACATGAAAAAGCAGGGAGACGGATGGAAGTAACGGCCCCCTCTGTAAAGCAGCAGGGGTGACGGTAGAGATGTAGAAATACCAGGGAAAGCTAGCGTGGACATGTTTCCATGTTGAGCAACAAATGATCTAGGTTTGCTTTATTGTACTACTGAGAGTGAGCATCCCGAGGTCAACCCTCTCAATATCTTATATCCTGTAGATGTGCATAATAGCTCATGACATAGTTCTTACAAAACAGATAATTCTACCTCGGCAATTTTGGTAGCAAAAGGTACAATATGATGATGAGTCAGGCTAAAAGCTTACTTGACAAATTATTTTGTATCCTCAGATACTCAGTGTCTTAATCAACAAAAAATAGCCTATGTCAAACTCTGGCTGCTGTTAAAACTTAATCTGCCCGCAATTTAACGAGGTCACAACTCCAACATCACAAGATACGTCTTGTTGGTAATTTCCAGCTAAGTCCTTAAAACACACTGAATGAAAACACTTGAACTTCATCGATTGCACTCGAGTTGATTATGGCAATAAAACAAACATTCCCAAGACAGCAAAGACAAACAAAATAAAAGACCTGAGCTCACTAGCCATGGCCTCATCATAGGGGAGAGCAGAGCATGCTGGTGCTATTCACACAGACGTAACAGAAGGCTTTGGAAGTGCTGTGGGGCCTAAGTCCTTTTACATAACCAGCTAGGCCGTCTAATGTCGGTTTGGAGCAGGAAAAAAGGGAACACTGTAGTCCTGCATATTCTCCGTTACCCTCCATGTGACGGGCTCTCTCCTTCTCCCCACGTCCCTCCAATTAGCCGACGAGGAGCAGGGGGTGGGAAAGGGGGGGGGCCCCCCCCCCCCCACCGAACCTCGGGCACATTGAACATTCCCCTGGACCCCTGCCAAGACTCACAGGCAGCAGCTCGACAGTTCCAGCTTGGCATCCCCCAACCTCCCTACTGCCTGCAACCCCGGGCCTGGCTTACCCTTAGTGGGGCCCCCTTAAGCTCTGCCCCCTCCGGTGGCACACAAGTCGGACAAGAAGGTGGGGGGGGGGGGGGGGGGGGGGCTACACGGACGCCGCAACACACATTGGACTCTTTGGTTATAACGCTCCGATACCTTTTCCGTGCAAAAGCCCTGTATATGAACTACTACATGTGAACTACTACATATGTATATGACATACTAAAAGTATATGACATACTAATCTACTGGAACAGGAGGTGAACCCGAGTACTACTGGTGACCACAACATACCCAGTGGCTGCCCTTCACATGGAACTGAAGCTATACTTTAAACCTTTCCTTTGAAGAACTATGCATTGTTTTACCATATTAAAAAAAATAAGTGAATGCAGCTCACACTCTTGACACACTTGGAAGAGTCTACTTTGGCAGATAAGATTATGACTATCATAACACGAGATCCCCGTCTCATTCCAAAGCTGATTAGTGTCAGAACCCAGGATGCGTAAACCGTGTAGACCCGGTCACTAATGGCGTACATGCAACATGTACATCTATAACAACGGCCAAACCAAACACAAGTGGCTGGCAAGTCTTTATACCCCCCCCCCCCTTTGACTTCAAAATAGTCATCCAGAGAGCAGAGGAAGAAGGTAACAGCTTTTGGCAGCCTCCCATTGAATCCAGCTGATTCTACAGCCCCCCCTCCTCCTCCTCCTCCTCCTCCTCCTCCTCCTCCCCCTACTGCAGCAGCACCCTGCGGCAGTGTTAAGCGCGTTATCTATCAGCACTGTGCCAGTGGTTTGAAAAGCCACATAATCACCGGCTCAGTGACTACCGCAGACAGACCTGGGCTAAGGTCAATGACGGCGAGAAGTGATAGACGACACAAGCCACTTTTCCAAAGCACAACTAAGTGGGATTTACCAGAGCAAACACAAAATGTCTGACGGGCGATGGAAAGAACTTTGTTTGTTTGATATTGCAGTCCCCGGGGGTAAATACACTACTGTGCAGAAATTAATTCTAAACTGGAGAACCAACACTGTTTATGGGGGATACAGTGACATAAGACAAGCAGGCTCACTCCAGTTACATTTAGCCCTGTAGTGGAAACCAGGCTAATGATAGCAACCCGAGGACTGGACCGGCCATGTTTTGTCTGCAAAGGGTCAGACGGGCCGGCTTTCAGTTTCCCTTCAAACAAACGACCCCGCCTCCTCGGTGATAAGGAGCTGGGGATGGAGGGTTTGTCCACGTGGCTTTGTAATAATACACTCTAATCAAAACAATGTCTGGATGCCAACAGCCTACAGCCTGGTTGGATGCAGAGCCAACGTGGGTTATGGGTTTTTCCCTGCCAAAATGGCACAAGTAGTAATGTAATTCATGGAGTCTGGGCCCCAGCGAGAGACTGCATTTCTCATTTTGGGTCTTGATGCACTGACAAAGAACCAATTATAGATGGAGATAATTTATAAAGCTCTGTGCAATTTCTGTTTGTGGATTTGCAGATGTTGGCGTGCGTTCATAGACATTCCATGCCCTCCATCAGCGCTACCCATGTTCTCCCGTTGGGTAATTTATGCATTCCCCTCAGAACCAAAACCTTTCATACTGCTCTGTAGACAAAACATTTGCAAGAAAGTTAAAAAAGAGAAGCACTGCTGACATCTTCATTGCAAAACACAACACGTCATGCCTCCAAGTGCCGGTGACCTAAGGCCTATACACACACACACACACACACATATACACACACCCTGTATTTGACCTGGTGCCCTCCAGATAAGCCACCTGCTGTGGCTGCAGTGGTAGCTATGGTGCTAAAGCAGTTACGTCTGGGAAGGGGTGTGTCTGACTGTGTGGTATTTCAGAAAACTAGCAGACTCCCTCCTCCCTCTTACCAGGCTTTAAGTCTCTCTTTTCTCCCTATTCACTCATTTTACGCACAGGGGCCCCTGCAACATCTTTTCATGGCCACCCCCTTACTGCGTGCCCTTCAGACTTTTGGACAGACGGGCGTGTGCATGGCAGGGAGGAGGACCCCTGACCCTGGGTAAGAACAGGGCTCTGTGTGTGTGTGTGTGTCTGGGAGTCAGCTGGGTACTTTAGGGTATGAATGAGGCGGCTCACAACCTGAGCAACTGCAGGGCATTAACCAACTGCGGTTGGCTGTGAGCTTGACCTAAATGGCCGTGCGCTCCCATGGCAAAAAGAACATTCCACGTGCGCAGTCGTTGGCCGATTCAGACACAAACACACAACACCTGCGACTATACATTCCAAGACATGTACATGAGCAGGCACGACTGCATCCACACACACGTGAATGTACCCCTACGCGCAAATAAATGCCCCAACAGTCTCCTGAGCTGACTGCAAATGCACACGGCGTGTGTGTCGTCGCTGCTCGCATTTCATCACCTCACTGTGTTTGACGATAGAGATAAGACAGTGGTGACAGAGAGGATGGGGGGGGGGGAGGGGGTTCGAAATTGAACAGGAAATTATGTACTTCAATTAAGACATGCAGAGGAGATATTAAAAGCTATACTCCAGTGCCTGAGGACGGGATGCAGGAAGGGGGGGATGCAATGGAAGGCGACAGTTCAATCAGTATCTCCGGCTTTCTCACCAAGCGGGGGGGGGGGGGGGACAGAACAGTTATGTTTAATATTACTTGGAATTAGTATAGTGGAATGTAGCGTGCAAGATGCAGGATGCGATAACGCTACAGAATGAACCAAAGACTGAAGAGGAGTGATAGCGGAACGATCGGGTGAAAATGTGTCACACTGAGGAAACACTGCAGCCCCTACGTGTACACAGTAACACTGGCAACGATCACGCTATAGATAACAGTGTGTGATTAAAGCCAATCACCATTACCTTTAACCTGATTACTACAGAAACATGGGAGGGGGCAATGCAATTCTCTCAGGCGGTTGGAGAAACCATCACATCACAGTGTGAAAAGTTACCAACGTTTAAATAAACATTTCAGTCATGGACCATAACGAATGTCCCAAAATCAGCACATGGGACAATACCACGGATCAAATCAGTCTTTTCTCATCGATCCAACATAAAAGCACTGTTCCTCTCTCTTTTTTTTTTTTGACAGGGGACTCCTCTCAAAAACACCTTGAACCAGACTGTCTCAAATCTACACACAGTGAGCCCCATGCTACTTCCTGGGGGATATACAACACGAATATTGTGAAGAAATCGCTTATCGGTGACACCACAAATAAGCCCAGGTCGGTGTTAATGGGTGTTTTAATTACGCAACACTTGACAGTGATTGCTGTAGTGTTAACGTCGTAAGTGGTTGTAACGGAGACTGGCTGCATCATAGAGCCATTGGGTTAGCCAATGCTCTGCAAACCAATGTCGCGATATGACATTAGTTTGATTAGCGTTATTTATGCGACATTGCAACTAGCTTCTGAACACGTTTAAAAAAAAAAAAAAAAAAAAAAAAAGCACTGATCGGCATCAGTGGCATTCATAAAGTTATCACGAGAGAAGCTATGAATAGGACACTTACCTTGCGTTTAAACCACAGTTTTGGCAGCTTTCAGTGTAGTCGGTTCATGGCAGGAAAAAAAAAAAATGCAGAAAAGCATTCTCCAATGTCTTTTCTCAAGTTACCCGTAGAGAGATGGAGCAGAGATTCAGTCGCAGTTAAAGCCGGACTTGGCAAGATAAGCCGACTGTTGACAAGATAGCGAGGTAAACAGCGGCTACTCAGCCAGACACACACACACACACACACACAGCAGGTACGGTAATTCACGCTTTGAACAAAACCAACACAGGAAAAAAATCGTCGAAAAACAGTTCGTTAAAACGTCACGCTATAATGGGGGGAGGGGGCGGGGAGGCGAAGGAAACGCCACTGACAACAAAAACAACAACAACGAAAAACCCCAAACACGAATAAAAATGACTTTCAAAAGCAGCGAAATAGTGCGTCAGCTGCTTGACGCTGTAACTCGTTGCGAGGTTTTGCAAAAGCGGAGAAAAATCAGGCGGTTATCGGCGTAAAAGAGCGAGCCGACGGCCGTCAGCCAGCCAACTTGTTTTAAAGTGCAAAATAAATGTTTTGTTGTTGTTGTTGTTTAGGTCGCCAGCTGGACGACTAGCGACGGGCTGGCCACCGCGAATGCAAAGTGATAAACGACTCCGGGGAAATACATTCTGTGTGGATCCAGACAGCGGAGCGGACGGTCATGGTAGGCGTTCAGAGAGCTCTCGTTGACAGTGGTCTCGCAGCCATTTTGTTCAAACTAACAACACCGCAGTCTCGCTCTCCTCCTCCCAGGGAGCACGCAGACCAGGAAGTGCCTCCAGGTACGTCACTCCCGACCAACCAAAACGGAGGACACCGACTCCGCCCTCCTCCGCTTGCCAGACCTCCACAGCAGTCCACAGAGGATGGACAGACAGGCGGCTCTTATTTCCAATCTAGTGGCTGAAGCATGCAGGGAATACTGTGAGCTTAAAAAAAAGAAACAAACGTGATTTATTAATAATCCTGCTATGGATTTTGGGAGGATGATATTGCAGGGAAAGAAAGTACCTAAAATAGTTACTTCAACACTTTCTCCTGTAGTGACACTAAATACTTTCCAGTATAGAAATAAGACACCATAATTCACGACCAAAATAGTGCAAAAGAGACACAGAAATAGATAAGTTTAAAAAGTCTACAAGCAGTTTTACATCATGGACTTTACTGAGCAGACTCAAATGTCTCTTAATAAAGGGCCCACGCCAAGTTTTCTCTACCCAAGATGACCTTTGCCAAGAATCTCTCGATCACATGATGTCCAGAAACATGTGGCGATCATTCCAGGCTGTTCACAACATGATGGATGAGGTCGCCCTCGCACCCCATGAACCGCGTCTGCAGCCGTCTCGGAGAAAGAAAATGTGTGGCCCCTGTCCATTCTCTGCCCTCTTTTCTTATGGAAATGTCGGCTCTGTGCACAGACAAACACACTCTCTCTCTCTCTCTCTCTCTCACACACACACACCCACACACAGTGAGGTGGGGTCAAGGCTGCAGTCCACAAAGAGGAAGTCTGACCAGTGAGAACTCTCTCAGCAAGGCTCTGGGCTACTATACATCAACTGGGAGAGACTACTAATGAGAAAGCCAGGGGCCCCGGCCCACAACTTTTTTTCTCTCTCTCTCTCTCTCTCTCTCTCTCTCTCTCTCTCTCTCTCTCTCTCTCTCTCTCTCTCTCTCTCTCTCTCTCTCTCTCTCTCTCTCTCTCCTTTTCAAGGCAAGACGCCCAGAGCTATTAAAATAGCAAGCGCCGACTGAATGGAGAAAGCAGATGTTCCATACTCAGGGTTAAAAGAGGTGAGAGGAGAGGGGAATGCCTTCAGAAACGCCTGAAGGGATATGTAGTTCACTGCAGATCACAGACTATTAAATTGTATGCAGATATTTGCTGTTCATTCATGCCACCTAAATTAATTGTGTTCCATGTGGGTCTCGAACGAATGTGCCATATACTTGAAGCATCAATTCAGTGATTTGCGAGCTAAAGTACCTTCATTTACTCGTAGCTTAAACTCTCCTTCATGTAGTCTCGCATGAGTTATCAAAGATGAAGATGGAAATCTGTGCACTGCAAAGGACAACTGAGACTTGAAACGGTACGTGGTTTGACATGATCTTAGCCATCAAATGCTCCTCAGGTGCCTGTGTGCATGTTAATGTTGGTGTGTGTGTGTGTGTGAGTCTCTGTGTGCAGACATGTATGTGTATACGTGAGTGTTCGCACACACACACTTCCATCTACACATCCACTCTCCGGCTCTTCACGGCTTATTCTGAGATGTTTCTTTGACTCGACCAATTTCCACAATTGCTTTCACATTTAAGCAGACTGCTGACAGAAGCGAGCCAATGGGAAAGGTCCGCTCTGACATTCTGATAGGAAGCAGCCCAGACACAAGCCGTAGGACTGCAGCAGAGGTAATCGCTCACTCCTTCCCCTCTCAGACAATACACTTCTCCTCCTCCTCCTCCTCCTCCTCCTCTCGCCATTCTCCCTTTATCCTCTCTCCTTTTTTTTTTCTTTGCTCCTTTCAGTGCGCTCCTCTGCCTTTTGTTTTAAATCCAGTCCAATCATGAGCCGCGTTACGCATAAGGTTTTAATTTCAAGCCTGCCGCCGGAGTCTGCCAGACTGACACGCACACATGCACAAATTCACACAAGAACGCATGTGCACACACCGAAAACCGCAGATTCTTGTGCAAAGCATATACACACACTGGCTTCAGTCTCACGTCGCAAAGACACACTCGCACACTTGTGTGCTACGTGGCTACATGCATATTTAATGCATTGTGCTCTGTGGCTACATTTCATCATTTAAACATGTTTCCCATGAGAGAAAGCAAGTCCATCCAGAAACATTAACAATCACACAGATTCATAAAAGGCTGACGAGTCATCAGACAAATTACATAAAAAGAATCCCAACAGGCTGTATTTTTTTTTTTTTGCTTCAGCAGTCAAAATAGATTCCATAGTTTATGACAGACTAGCAGAATTTATGGGATCATCAAATACATTTTTAGCGCTTTCTTGGCCTTACTCTCCAATACAAAGCCCCTATCCAAATGCTTAACGTTTCATCTTGGGGAATTAACCAGACAAACATGATCTGAGGGGGTAGCCAAACATTTCATGACAGCACTGAATCCAAAAGCAGATCTTGGTTCAAATCCTCATTCCCCAGTGACTGCATTCTAGCAGGAGAAGAAGACATTCATAGTTTGCTGTGTGATGCAGAATGACTGATGAGTCGGAGGGAAGGGGGGGGGTGGCGGGGTGTCAGTATTTTGGTATTGATTATGAATACGCAGCCCTCCCCAACAGTCTGGACTTAATGCATGTGAGTAATCGAAATGCAGACAGCGAGCCACTGCCGCCTCGCTCAAAGTGACATTTCCAAAGGCATGACTTGACATATGCAAAAGGGTCGTCATAATGGTGATTCTGACAGAGGAAGGAGCCGAATGAAAGCCATCTCCTAACTGCACATGTAAGAAGACCGCTGCGTGGCGAGACTCCCATGTCTGCCTACTTCGAGGCTAGATAGCAAGTTGGAGCTGTGTGCGATCGAGCTGAAACGCCCATTGTGAGTTTTTCTCACTCTGATTTGCAATGTGATTGAAGCGCCTATTAAACAACAGCAAAGAGTGGTTAAAAAAAACCCTGCTGAGCTGCTCATCTCCAAGGTCTGTAGCGTTGCATCGAGAGATGAGGACAAAGTGCAAGTAGCTGAAGGCATGGTAGTCCTTGAGAGGCGAAGGGATCCTTTTTATTAACATTCATTAAGAGTAAAGAGTGAATTACCCTGAACAGAAGAGGTCTGACACATAAAAGCCATTAGGGAAATGAATGCACACTGCACTAAAACACACATGCGTGCATGTACATACAAACACGGACGCACTTTTAGAGTCTTGCATACAAATGAGGAGCAGACCTTGGCAACAAGATGCTTCTAATCCTCCATACTGCTGGGCCTCCGTATAGTAGATAATATATTGCGGGGGGAGGACAATAGTGAGAAGAAACAGTGAGCACATGTCCACAGTTTGTACGTGAGTCCATTTGTGTGTGCTGTGGAGGGAGGCAGGGCCGAGCGGAGCGTTGCAGTGCAGTAGGACAGCGTTTCAGAGCTGTGGTAATTTCCCCCGAGGCGAGCGAGCAGGTAAAAGGCCAGCGAGGGAGGGAGGGAGGGATAGAAGGAGGCTGGAAACAGAGGGAGGGAGGCAGAGAGGCAGCGAGCGAGTGTGTCAGAGAATAATGAGGAATGATACAGCTGTGGCTGAAAACAAAAAAAAGAAAAAAGAGGCCGGCAGACACACTGCATTCACAGCATCCCAAGGTTGAACGCAGTCACTCTCATTGTCAACACATTAACATTCCTGTTTTCATTTCAGACCCCTTATCTTGTTAATGAGTGTTTTTTTAAACTGAGTCATTGTTTTTGTAATGAATTCATCTATTAATTACAGCTGCGCCTTTTTCCTGATGACCTTGCTTTATTTTGTTGCAAGCTGCAGACCTTAATATTAGCATACATTAAGCCCTGCTTATCTTTCATCCCCAAATGCTAATACGTCAAATTATCACCCGAAAAAAAAAAGAAAAAAAGGAAAAACACAATAGTGGTTTGTGTGTGTGTGTGTGTGTGTGTGTGTGTGTGTGTTTGTGGGTGAGCACCCACACTTATTAGCCCCCTTCCCCCTCCCCACTTGCAAACTCATTACCAGGGTATAAGACCTGCGTGGATTTTATGGTGTTTTGGGAACTGACTGGTTAATCAGATTTATTGCACACTTAAGCTTAATTGATTGCCTTTATGGATTCAAATGAATAATTAAGTGCTAACAAGCCTAGTTTCTGTTTCATCATTCTGAAATGATGATAATGACCCACAGAGAGTGAAGGTAGTAGAAGTGTCAATCAAAAAACGCTAACATCACAGGAACCACCGTTCGGCCTCGGTCCTCTGCTTGCTACAGAAGCAGCTGCTTATAATAATGCCGCACATGAATCCTTCTACTGGCCCATCGCTCAAAACAGTGACGCGAACACATTGTTTCACCTGAGCTTTGAACTCTAAAACCCAGAGATTCATTTTTCTGTCCGTTTGCTCTTCATGGGCCCTCCGCTGTCATACTTGATGTTTCTATTAGAAATGAAGTAGTATATGCTGTTGTATACCGGCTGTGAAAGGACAGACAGTGCATTAAGATCAAGGCGGTCCAAACAGAGACCACATATCCTGACCTTCAGATGCTCTTCACCAGATCAATACTATCATCAGCGCAGACGAGCAGTCACAGATTAACCCGGCCTCCTTTAACAACCCCCCAACCCCCCCCCCCCACACACACACACACACACACTCTCTGTCTCTCTCCCTCTCACACACCTGATTCAGTAGAGGCCCTGGGTGTATTGATTGGTTTGTATTGACTGACACACAGAAGTACCACATGTACACTTGCTTGTAGACTGTATTTTTCACTGGCTGGCTGGCTGGCATTGAACAGTGGGGAGGGTGGCGGGTTAAAGCTCTATATTTGGGCCAAGGAAGTCCTATCGTGGCTGTATATATGGATCCTCATCTGTATATAAATGGGATTTATTTTCAGCAATTGTTTTAAAAGAAGTTTCAAAATGAGTTACTTCTATACTTACATCCGACTCAAGGTCAAAACTGTGCAATGCTGTGAAAATAATGATTGCTTCTGCATTTACATGCGTGTTTGACATTAGAAAAAAGGGCACGATAAAGGCCACATGAATGGCATCAATATCTTAGGTCTGGCCCTGTATTTTTTTTTTCACGTCTCTGCACATTCATTACATGCACACATGCATTCAGACAAACATGACAATCTGCCTCCCCATCAGCCATTTTCGCAAAAATATGCACAAACTCAGAGAGCAAAACAAGCGAATCGATAGCTATACGCGTCTACTAGTGGCCGGGAGGCAACTGACTCAATCCCACATCCAATGTAAATGTTGGTGGCATATCCACAGGCATTGGCTGATATTTAGAAGTCCATTAACACAGGGTGGAGATGGGTTAATTCACTGTTTGTAGCCGGAGATCCGGAGAGGGTTCAGGGCACGCGAAGAGGAGGGGGGGGGGGGGGGGGGGGAGGGAGATGGATGATGGGAAAAAAAGAGATGTGGAAAGAATGAGAAATAAGAAGGGAAGAGGGTGATGTGTGAAAAGCAAGACAACTGAGAGACAAAACATTTAAGCGGGTAGACGAAGAATGTAAATAAATGTGGCAGAGGGTTTGCTGGTGTTGATGGGTGGGTGGGTGAGTGTTTGGTGTGGGTGAAGGGGGGGGGGTTGTTGCGAGCATTGCTGCTATCATCCGCCTCAGCCTGGGCGTCAGTTTGATTAATGCTGCTTTCCTCTGACTGACCTCCAAGGTCACTGGAATAGTGGGTACTCAGACTCTCCCATTCTCTGCCGCACTGGAGGGGGGGGGGGGGGGGGGTAACGGCCGTATAATACGCTCCCCCAGAGGCTCTTCCTCTCCGCTTTTTTCTTCTTCTTTTCTTTTCCGTTTCCCCTCTTCTCTCTGTCTGTCTCTCATTTAAACTCTCTCTCTCATCCGCCCTGTCTGTCTCCCCTTGGTCTGCCCTTCCCTCTCTTCCCTAGCGTTCTATATCTCATCCTCATCCATCCCTCTCCCTCGGCCATCACCTCTCTCTCTCTCTCTCTCTCTCTCTCTCTCTCTCTCTCTCTCTCTCTCTCTCTCTCTCCCCGTCTATCTGACTCTTCTGCTCTCTTCCCACCAGCGCTCTCTAATCTGAAATGCAATCAAAAGCGGCAATAATGTAATGTGTTTGAAGATGCTGGAGAGAGAACGGGGGGGGGTTACAGGCCTGCGACGGGCTTTTAGAGCACCCAGCGAGGTTTTGATAAATACATACACATGACAAACACGCGCACAGCCACAACCGCTCCTCCTCCTCCTCCTCCCACTCCCACTCCTCTCCCTTTGTTCGCAGACAGACAGCCAAGGTGAAGGCACATGAATAGAGTTGTCCTACACCAATAGATACTTGGCAATGACACACTTCCTCTGGCTGAGCAAGCTCGAAGAAAAGTCTTGTGCCAGCCAGTCTTTCCTGGCATGGATCTGACGAGAAGGGAGTTAAAGAGAGAGAGGGGGAGAGAGAGAGAGAGAGAGAAAGGGGGGGGGGTTGAAGTGTGCCAACCTCACTAAATCTATCACTTAGAGTTGTGTATTGATGACCAACAACCTTTCCTAACTACAAACCATTTTGTTGAGACGGTATTATATTTGCTGTAGCATCATACCGACTGTGCTTTTGTGTTGACATCTCCTGCACATCGCCAACAATTAAATGCTCGCATCTGTCTGAGGCGAGCTGCACAACGCACAGTTACAGGAACGAGTTCATGAACGGTAACTGACGGCACAAGAGTGCTAGTAACAGAGAGAGAGGGAGAGATAAACAGAGTATTTGTGTTGTGTATCTCTACGTGTTAAGCCGTGTCCAGACAAACATAACTGCATTTAAAAAACACACACACAGCCCCCCTCATTGATGTCGGTGAGTTGGCACAGTGGGGGTGCCGATTCATAGCATCATAAACCGCTGTGTAGCGTTCCCGTGTCTGATTAGCGTTCAAACTCACGGACGCATCACTCAAACGGAACTTCTGAATTGTATCTCATCTCACCAGCACCTGGAGCAATACGCCCACGCACCATCCCGGTGCTATTTTTGGTCTGAGTTCACTTAGTTCTTTGGAAAGCAACTCGAGGTTGGATTTACACAGGTTGGTTTATTTGTGTGTTTGCACAGCATGGCAACGGCATTGTCGCAGTCCTGTAAAAAATATATTAGGGAGGTTTTTCACGAGTCCACTCTATTCTGTGGAACTGAGAACTGACATGGGACCTTTGGTTGGACCGTGTAAATGGGTGAATGATTTGTTCATGGTGCAGGAAATGAATATGGCCACCAAACTGCAACAAATAGCTTTTGGAATTTCAATGAGCCTCATTCACAAACTTAAACTTAAACACACAAATCTGCATTAATCTGTAATTTCGAACATGAATTTGTTCTTACTCTGCAAACAAATTTAGAATTGCCTTAAACCATGCACGCGCACAAATAGGCCCGACTGACTGTCTTTATGGAAACAATATTAAAAAACTATTATTGTCAATTAAAATATATTATGTCAAAGCACATATTGAGGTTTTTTGGAATGAATCTTTGAATGTCTTTCATCCAGCTTTTTGACCGCAGTAAAAAATATGTTTTTGAAAGGATTAACGCCCCCAAATATGGATTGAAGCAGATTATTTTGTTGGATAAAAACCTGTTTTTTATTCAGTGCAGCCCTAACACAGTTATGAAATTAATTAGCTCTGGGTGAAAGTCCTTGCTCGATGTCATCACTTTCACCCTTATTTCTTGGTCATAGCCCACTTATGAATTTTTGTCCAATTATTGCGGTATTGAGTCTCTCATCTCGGGGCTGACAAATCAGATTGTCCTTGTCCTTCTCAGCCACCTGTCTCCTTCTTGTTCTTTTGGTCTGTCATTCCTTTTTTCGCCAAAACTTTAATATCAAAGTCTTTCTTTTTTATTTGAGCCACAGTGCTTATCTCAGGGGACACAACATTCACCGCCTCGGTTATTGCAGCCCAAGCCTCTTTTTTTTTCTCATCATCGCTCCTGTGGAGGCACTTTGGAAAAAGCGTGCCTTTTCTGTCCTCTACCTCGGACACTATTGTCTTGGTTTCTTCAGTTATTTTTGCTTTAGGGGCCACGTTTGTCTTTTACAACAACTTAACCGCTTTCTCCATGAAAAACCTTGAGGAAGACATATTTCTTTAGAGAAATGGGTGCGCGGCAGTATGCTGATAGCGAATAGCGGGCACACGCTTGTCAATTTAGAATGATTTCCAAATCACCTCAAGACCATATATCTCCAAAACGTCAAGGCTTCAGTATATTTTGAACATTCAGAAACTTGTGTTCCAAACTTTTGCAATTGGTTATTTGTGGGCCTAACCAAGATGGCGTCTGAAAGTGTGCAAAAAATATAAGCCAGTAGTATAATCGCAGCCTGGAGAGTTAGCCCTGCTGTGCACTGTCAATTTGTCTCACACTCTGTACTCTCCACCCCCCCCCCCCCCCCCCCCTCTCTTTCCTTTTCTCTCTGTCTCTCTCTGTTCCCTTTTTCCAGTCAGTGCCTGAGCATGAGGGATACACGTACACACACACACACACACAATCCCGAGCATCATGAATCTTTCATGCGAGCGGGCTGTATAATCCCTGAGGCGTGCTCTCTGAGACCCACACACACCCGCCTCCATCACCTTGCACTGGGAGAGAGGGAGAGAGAGAGAGAGAGAGAGAGAGAGAGAGAGAGAGAGTGACAGCCAGAAAGATGGATGGAGAGAGGGAGACATGCAAAGGGAAGGAGGGGGAGGCAATGAAGAAGGGAGGGGCAGGCAAGGAGGGAGGGCGCGGGTGTGAGCAGCAAAAAGACAAATTGAAGGTGTGAAGTAGGACCTGGCTGAAATTACATTCCTCCTTTTGACCATCGAGGGAGGGATGAAAGAGGGTGGAACAAGAGATAACAATGGAGAGGTTTGTTCTTTTTCTTTTGTGGCGGCTGAAGGCTGCAGTGGAAAGTCAATTGGCTTCTCATTACTGGACCTTGTCTGATGGAAGCCCCCCCGTTAGTGACGGGGAAAAAGGGGGAAGACAAATCTAAAGTATGCCCTTTTAACTGCCTTCATTATACAGTCATGAATATTAGACTGCATATACATACATTTATAACTATATATACATACATGCAAGTTTTTAAACTTTTGATATGGCTTCAGATTTCTTTGATCGAGACACATGGTACAAAGGAAGATTTCAGGAAGATTTCAGTATTTGCTTATAGTTCGCTGAAACAATTGAACTGTAGCTAAAGACTTGGGTTGTATCCAAAATCACTCACTCATTCACCACTCCCTACTCACTATGCAGTGATGTACATGACTATGTAAATTACTATATAGTGAGCTCATCTGCAAAATGAAAAAAAAGACTTTGGGACCCAGCTCTGCTGTGTTAAATACGTCACTGCTGTCACACAATTAAAACATGCCAGATTAACGTCGGTTGGTGAACCATGCATTGTAAATACAGACATCATTGTTTTGTAATAATTACATATTGTAAACCATTTAGTTTAGCTAAGTGCTCTGAATTAATTAATGTTCCCCTGGTAAGCAGTAATGCATCATTTATGTCTAGGGCTTTTATTGTGAAAGGTAAGAACTGAAGTAGTTAAGCCTTATGCGCTGCCACTGCGATTGTGGGAGCAATAAGCATATTTCCCCAAATGATTTAACAAACACAAAGTAGTTTGTTGTGTTGTGATGCAATAATCCAAATTATAATTAAGATAGATAGATAGATAAATAGATATATACTTTATTCATCCCGCAAGGGGAAATTTGTTTCCAAAAATCGCATCGGATTTTTGTGGAAGGAACCAGTGTGACGCTAACTTCCTGCTGACCTACAACAATACAGCATCCCTGCACAACTTTATTGTCAGTTCATCAATTAGTTTTATTTGTACGCAGGCCTTAAGCTGTGATATCATTGTGTTCCTGAGTTTTTGTGTCTCTTTTAGTTTTAATAATTTTTTGCAAATGTTTCAACTTTTTTTATTTATAAACAAGGAATCAATTGGTTTAAAGGAGCTAAGTTCTGGGATCTTTACCCTGTTGGTATGCATCCCACCACACAGCAGCTTTTAGGCATTTTGCAGACGAAAGTGACAAGGAGGCACCTTCACACAATACAAAGTCAATGGAGAGCGATGGATGGTTTTCCCCTCCGGTGTGGGCGGGACTTAATGGCTTAACTCTGTTTCGATGAGAGCGAAACAAACAACACTATGCATGTACAATTTGTTTACCTCAACAAACGGGATGACGGATAGTTCAAGTATTCTGCATTTGCATCAATCTGCTCTCATTGAGGTGATTCATGAGGGGGACTTCTTCTTGTTTCTCATCCTCCTCCCTTGGACATGTCCAGTTAAATACCACATAACAGTTCCTCCCCAACGAAGTTGATTAGCGTCATACTGACTTTCTTCGGCGCGCGTCAACCCATGTGCAGGTTGTCCAGGTTAGCTGCTAATGGAGTGACAATGGAGGACTCACAGGGGCATGGACCAGCACAGTTGTGGCTGCTGCTTTAATTACCTGAGACCAGTCAACACAGCAGCAGAGAAAACCTTGTCACTGGCCAGATGAGCTTATTATGCCACCCAACCTCACACCCCAGGCCTCTGATTCCCAACCTCACACCCCAGGCCTCTGATTTAACACTGATTAACAAGGCTGTCTGTGAGGAAAAAGGTGGGAGTGCGCGCGTGTGCAGACACACGCAGTATAAATACATGTGAGGTGCAGTATTTTGATTGTGCGGCCAGGACTGGGACGTCTCAAGGTCCCCAGCATACGGAAATAGCCCAGGTATAAAGGAGAAGGGGTACAATAACTCTTTCTTGCACAAGTTCATTCACGCACAACTAATAATTTATGCAGATGTACGTAAAACGGGCAAGTGCTCCATGTGTGTGCGTTTGACTTTGCGAGAGTGCAGACTTTCCCATACTGTGTTTCTGTACATGTGCCACCCTTACACTGTGCGTGTTTGTGTGAGTGTGTGTGTGTGTGTGTCCACCCTAAATGCATAATGTGTATTTTCAGGGGCCAGTAGGTCGGTCGTTTCCCTCCTTCCAGTGTCCTGCCCTCACTCCCATTACTGCTCTCTCACCGTCCCAGCTACATTTCACCATGCACTCTACGTCTGAGCACCACCTACGAAATACAATTAAGGTGAGTTATGACCACTCTATAGGAGGGGCAGGCAGGCAGGTTGGAGGTGATGTGTGTGTGTGTGTGTGTGTGCATGTCAATGAAGACGTACGTGCAATGGGAGGGAGCAAGAGAATGCATCACTTGGGCATAGAAAGCAGATGTGTCATATATCTGGCTTACTGGGGTACAGACACACACACACACACACACGCACACATACTCACGTACACATGGTCCCTTCCTCGGTGGAACGGAGCGGAGGGGGCAAGCAGGCAGTAGGCTGAGATTGAGAGGGGGCTGTGGGTTTATGGACGGTGCATTGCCAATTTCACGCCTCCGCTCATCTCTGCTTCTTCCAGCTGCACGCTGCATGCTCTCCTCTTCTCCCTGGCTCTCCTCCCCCAACTAAGCTTTACCCCCCACCCTCTACACACACGCCCACACGCACACACAACCCTTTCTCCAATGACTGTACCCCCCACCCCCACCCCATCCCTCACTCCTCGCCCCTCCTAGCCTCTCCATCCATAGGTTGGAGTGTGACAGCACAGTGGCATGGGAGATCCATCTCCAAATAACAACCCAGAGCACATAATAAACCACATCGGAGCTGCGTTGTAAAGAAAAAAAAGAAAAGAAGAGAGACAAAGAGACAAAATAAGCAACTCAGCAGCAGCGCGACAGAGAGAAGAAACCTTGTGTCCCCGTTCAATCCTTTAGCACCCACATCCAGCTCAAGATGGATGCCTCGCTCCTTACGCTTGGCGGCGCAAGGACAAAAAGAGGGCAGAGGAAAAAACTAAACAAAAAAAAAACAGCAGCTCGATTTGCATTCGTAAAGGTAACATTTGTTTATGGCGCGTGCGACACCTCTCTTAACGACCCTGCCGCTGATTGAAGCAAGCTTCCTAATTAAGCATTAATTACCCAACAATACATGACGCAACGCCGACATGTTCCCACCTGGGCTAATGTCAACACAGCCTTATTACCATCACCGCCTGCTGTGGTTATGGCTATCTAAACAGTCATAAACGTCAGCTCCAGCATATTGTACCACAGTTGCTATACAACTGAGCAATATGTTTCCCGTCTCTCCCACTCTTCTCTACTGTAAACAGCAGCAGACTGCACACAGAACGGTGAGTTCCCTCCTTGGTGTTAATTGGGGAAAGCAGTGGGATTTACACAGGTGGGCGGGCAGTGAGGGTTTTCCCTTTTTAGTAACACATTGTTTAAAGTCCTGCTGCAGTGCGGGCTGGGGCCATGTGGACGTCACCTTTGATAAGCCCTGCTGCCTTTCACGTCACACACAGATACACGAGGATACACCAAAATCCACAGGCAGACCCACAGAGACACACAAACACACCTGACAGAGAGAGAAGTAGGATTAGAGAGCTAGTGGTGGACAGATGGGAACTCAAATTTGTGTGTGTGTGTGTGGGTGTGTGTGGTGAGGGTGCATGAGGAGACGTGAGATGAAGTCAGTCTTGTGTGGACATCTCATTTTGGAGATACAGGGTGTACGGGTTCACGACCACAGCAGAGACAGACGAAAGATTAACGAAAGTGGAGAAGAAGGTGGTCAACTGGAGTGTGTGTGTGTGTGTGCGACAGCAGCGAGCACATCAATTTGGAGACACAGGTGGTTGGGCTGAGATTGGAGATGTGAGAGAGGAAGGTTGGTCACTGAGAAGGTGAGAAAGAATCCGACAAGTTGTGAAGTACACACAAGTACAGCAGTTTTTTTTCCAAAATACAGCAAGTAACAGCACACAGCAACTGCTCAACAGATACCATTAGTATGCATCATATTAAAAGGGAAATGGTTTAAATTTGATTTGAATTAAGAGTGTGCTGGACTTGTTCCATTTAAATTACAGATGCCGTTCTCTCCTGTTCTGCTTCACTCCGAGTCATGAACAGCATAAAAGCCCCCATTCAGATATAAAAATAAACAAGAGAACAAAAATGGGCAATGCGATGCATCAATTACCTACAAATACCTCTCAAATATCTGGTGAGATTGTATGCTGTATACCTAAAGGGTAACTGAACTCTGTTTATCTTCTTCCTTCGAAAAAAGCCCAAGATGGGGATTTCACACATGAACAAACTTTGCTTCTTTTGCTCCTCATCCCCGAAGGCGTCCCCGTTGTGCCCGTGGGCTAACTAACCGATGGGAGAATCATCCCACTCCCGATCCGCCGCTCCCTTTGGCCCATTCCCTCCCCCCCCTAAATTAGTGAAATTTTCACAAAGCGGGAATACATTAGGGAGGGATCAGGGGAAAATGGCACATTATGAACACTGTCAGAAGTGGCCTATTAAAGAGGAATCAGACATTATCGACGCCTACGTATCTGGAGAACAATCTCTGTTAAGTTAATAATGTGCAATTAATCATAGGTCACTTAGCGCAGCATGGAGCATAACATAGCGCAGTGGAAGCAGGCCTAATCTTCTGTCAATCCGTCAGGAGGACGAGAGAGATGGATGGAGGCCGGCTGGCAAACTGTAATCTAGATGGGGAGCTGGCTTTGGCTTCTGACAGTTCGCCAGATATGGAATGGCTGAGGCTAACCACTTGTCACTAGCTTACAATTTTACTCAGCAGGCCCTTGGAGAACTTCCCATTATGGGGACAGATAATAATAGCATGTTTCATGAAATTTAAAGCGATATTGTTTTTTTTTATGTCATTACCAACATATACAGCTCTATTGGGTGTCATAGGGAGAGAAGCAGCATTATCACCTCACAGAAGGAAGGTCTGAGGATCAAATGTGAATGGGTGCCTTTGCTTGTGGAGTTTGCATACTTTCCTCATGGGCCCTCTGGTTTCAAAACATGTTGGGTATTAGCAATGCTCCTGCCATTGGCTTTAAGGGTTAGGGTTAAAGGCAGTGACGTCTCGCCCCTTGATGCTGAGCCGTGATCTGCTGTTCCTAAATCAAACGTGTCAAAAGCAGAAGACTATACTTTCCCCGAAAATGCACGGTACAACCTGCAGGAATTTACAGACAGTTCTTTGTACAGGCTACTTCAACATTCAGAGAGAGAGAGAGAGAGAGAGAGACCTGGTTATTGTCATTCTTGTCTGAAGCACACGCTCTCAGAGAAAAAAGGGGGAGAGAGTTTTGGAGGGACTTTTATTACCCAGGCGGTGCCCTCTAATGGAGCTGAGCTGATGGATTTCACGCAGGATGGCAGCTCAATATGGATGCAGAAACATGTAACCGCCGAGAGGCCCTCGTCCCAGACACATCCATATTTCATGTGTTTGGAACCAATAGGGTTGTGATCAGTATGCCAGCTTATGATAGAGTTGTATGTATGTATTTATGTATGGACACTGGATGAAATTAAAGCTGCTGAATTCTCTGTATTTTGGAGATATCCTTGAGAGTACCTTACAGACCTGCATATCCAATTTTGCAGTTTGTTTTGTAACACCTAATATTGTCCATTCGTATGAAAAAAAACAACATATTACGACAAGACAATAAACACATTAAACCTGAAAAAAAAAAGCACAAAAAAGTCAGAAATGTGTTTGCCAAAGAAATACATTTGTGAAAAAGTGGAGGTAAACAAAATACTCCACGATCAAACTTCCAGTCATTCTGGTTATTGTCACCTGTCCCAAAGTATTTGATGGGCAGAAGGATTAACCACAGAACAGACCATCTAACTAACCCCCAGGTTACATGTATTTTACAACATATCTGGTAACAACCCTTCAATTTACAAAAGGCTTTAACAGTAAAAACAGGGAATAGATTGACACTGGAGAGGCATGTGGACCCTAAGAAGACAGACAGGTACCACAGACGGAGGATAAGAAAGTATTATCTGACATCACAACAGCATTGGAAAGGAAATAGGAATATAATCCATTGCTCGGTTACAGGGAGGAGACGTGAGGGACAGAGAAGATGAGGGAGAGGGAGGAAGTGCACAAGAGAGAGGTGGCGGAAGAGGGGGGGAGTGCGGGGAGACAAGCAGTGGAAAAATCCACTTCTACAGTTGGCTGATCTAGGAAATCCTGCAATCTCGCAGCGGCCAGAAAGCAGCAGCAGATGAGCCATGTCTCTCCATCCCTCATCCCCTCTCTCTATCCATCTTCCTCCCTTCTTTTCCTCTCTCCCTCATTCTCCAGATGAGTTGGTCTCTATCTTTTTTTCTTCTGCTTTTTTTCCTTTCTCCTTCACTCCTTTGTTCTCTCTCCTCTCACTCACAATCTTTTATATCGTCTGTTTCTTTCTTTCGCCTCCACCTCACTGCGCTCACTCAGCCCCCCCCCCTACCCAACTCTCTCCCTCACCCATGATGTCCAGAGCTGTTTGACTAGTGCTCAAGCCAGACTATAGCCCCCAGTGGGCTCATTTCACACCTCCAGGCCCGATGCCAGCCAGTCAGCCGAAGCGTGGTGTTACAACTGACAGACATGCAGCACTCGGCCTTCTGCTGGTCCCTGATTAGGATGCATACGGTGGACTGGAAGTAAGAACGGGAAGCGAAAGGAAACGCTGAAGTGAGGCAGGTTAATTTTCTCCCCCGTTTAGATGAGCCACGGTGAAACGAGTTTGGGTAGAGAGATGGAGAAAAAAAAAAAAAAAGTGTGCATTATAGTTTTGTGGCAGCCTGCGTGCTTGTGTGCGTGCATCTGCATTTAAATTGCGTGTATCCATGCTGATACCAGTGTGCTACAGGAGGTGTCTGCACATTTCAGTGTGTGCAATGCGCGTGTTGCGCCACAGAATACCAATTGCCAGCGATACAGCCGAAGCCTTCAGGCTCCCTCTTTGTACTTCACAACAAACCACCCGTCACCGGTGAAAGCCCACTTCTCTCTATAAAAACAATAAAGACAACTCGCCATGCTTGCGGAATAATAACTGAAGGGGGTGGTGTCACATATTACACAGCAGGTCAAGTATGGATGAGCGTGTGCATTGTATAATGGCAGAAGTAAACGGAGCACAACAAGGACAAATTGGGATGCTCTAACAAAGCAATTACATCTTCTAATAAAGCTGTAATTGTGTTTCATTATGGCGAGACGACATCTATTTGCATCATCTTTTATTCCCTCGCTCATCGAGTGGTGCCTGCACGCTAACCTCTGACTGGCTCAAACAATGCTTATTATGCTTACGGCGGTGATCACACACAAACACCGCAAACACGTAAATGAGTACGCACTCACACACACACACTCACACACACACACACACACACACACACACACACGCACGCACAGTGCCAGACAATGAAATGAGGGAAGCCTCTAGCATCACAGAGTAGATCTCTCCATTGAGAACCGGTAATTATAGACCCTGTCTCATGATAAATCAATTAACGCCAACATATAGCTTTTAATTTAATCCGGAGCTAATTAAAGTGAGGAGACAAGTGAGATGGGTTGTGGTGGTGGTGGTGGTGGAGGAGGTAAGACAGTAGGCTGTGGGAGATGCGTGTATCCGTGGAGGCTGGGGGATTGTCTCAATCCCCGGGTTCAGCCGCGCACGGGCGAGGATGATTGAAATGAATTCCGCTGGCAATTTGAGTTCTCTGATGTTGGCTCAACAGTACAAAACATCACCTGGAGCTGTCTGACTGACAGGTGACACTTTAATTGAAATATTTAGTGGCTCATTAAAGGAGAAAGACTAGGCCTTGACGTGGGGGAGCAGGAGAGAGATGAGAAAGGGAGTGCGTGAAAACAGGCACACAGACAAAGAGAGTAATGGAGCAATTTACCTGGAAGGAGCCTTTTTCTCAGTGCCCCACAGATGCAAGTAAAAACTGACAGAGCTTCTTATTACACAGAATGGGAGAAGAGAAAGTAATTCAGAGCTTTGCCCTCGCCATGCCAACGGCCTATTTGTGGGATTGCATTCCACAGTGACCAAATTGATGCATTTTTAATGACAAGACACACTGTGTGAGATGAGTCTGATAAGGACTGTGTGTGAGAGGGAGAACGGGCGTATCGCCTACATCTCCTCCCTAATCGTAGCTACAACATCTCCGCTGGTTGCGGTCTGAAGCCCCCGTGGAGACGGAAATCGCAGCGGTCTTCACTTTAGCCATCGCTGCCGTTTACGAGACAAGGATCCGGCCCTGCCGATTATCTGCTTTTCCAATACTGCGAACCCCACACCGCCATCAGCTCCTATCTTTCCATCTCAGCACGCTAAGCGCAGGAGAACCCATAGCAGCGGCTCACTACAATGGATATGGACAATCAAGACTCGTGTGTGTGTGTGTGTGTGTGTCAGAGATGTTTAAAAGTCAAACATTGCAAGTCAAAGTTAAGTCTTGTGTTTGTGTTAGAATCCAAGTCCCCGTAATGGTCCGGACACTATCATTGTTCAGACCATAGAGATAGAGGAGAACGAACATTGATCTGTTTGACACTGTTATTTGACTATAGGTCAAAAGGAAATGCAGATTGTTGTCTAGCCTATGGACCACATTAACCCGGCATTTACCTTTTGTCGGTCCCTTGTCTCATCATCCTCAAAATCCTCTCCAGCAGCAAGGCAATAATGCACAAAACACGCCTCTCAGCAACTCCATTGCTCATTTGGTAGTCACTGCAAAACTGCAAGTACTCAGTTTATACTGAAGTTAGCCTGCTACAGAGGTTGCAATGGAAAATTTCTATGATTCAGACACGAGGGCTATTTTTAAGTCTCTGCACATGAATCATCTTATTTAGTAATCAACAACAATATAGACCCTTTCAGCCGACGTCATGATTATGTCACAGTGTTAGCTGGATTCAAAACAAAGGAAAGACATCTTGCTGTGTTGTTGGGTGCCAAAATCAATATTCCATTTATTTTAGACGATAAAAGACGCACTAGCGAGCTACAATATCGGAAAAACATTCCAGAGATGGAGAGAAAATGCTGCAAATAGCTAAGCTCAGCCTTTTGCTAACCTCCTGAAGCTTTGTTTATGCTCACGCTTGGCACTGTAGCGCTAGCCTCCGCAGATGGCGCGCAAGCTTCGAGCATGTACGAAGTCTTTATGCTAAATGTTGCATTATTTGTCCAAAACGCCATAGGGCATACAAACAAAATGAACTGTGAAGAATCAAAAAGACAATGAGTGTAACCCATAGACTGTAGGGGTAACCGGCCAAAAGCCATAAACCAACCTCCACAATGCTGAGGAGGGATTGTAATTATCTGTAAACTCATATATCATATTCATGGACTACTTTATTGCCTTTGTACAAGCCCTGTGAAGAAAGAAATTAAGTAATACAAACATTATAAAGAAACAAAGGTTGAATATCCTGTAAACAATTTGATTTGGCTAATATATAATAAATATGCTCAAATGAAGATTTTTAAGACCTCCTGTTTCTAAAGAATATAAAAACAAATTGTCCTTCTTTGTATAATCCCTCGACATGTGAATAGTGCTTTTATAAGAGAACTATTTGTGTCAGTCACGTAATTGCGCGCAAAGTTACATAAATTCAGAGGTGTACAACCAAGCGCCATGACCACTTACGGACCACGAGCCAGCCGTAATTATGTCTTTTCCTGGTGTGTGCGCGCGCGCCTAAACAATGCTTGTCTGTGCATAGACAAGCATGCACATGCCAGTGCATGCTGGCTCCCTGTGACAGGCAGCCAGCATGCACTATACCAGGACCCTGAAACTAAAGCCATTTCAGCCATTTATTTAATTTATTAATAAATGGAGCATGCAATAAGCCTCCTTTCACAGCATCCTACAAACACGGGTGCTGAGAACCAACTTGTAATTTTTGTATTACCGTTTTTAGCTCAAAAATATAATTCATCCAGTCATTTTCCGAGTAGTTTTACCTTTACAGGGTTACAGGGGGCCTAAGCACCAAACTTGAAACTACAGTACATGCAATGTACAGCTTCCAGTTCATCTAACCTATGTCTTTGGACTGTGAGAGAAAAACAGATGAAGGGAGAACATGCAAACTCATGAAACCAATGCATATATGTAACACCTGCCATTGCAATGATTTGGATCAGCTTTCAATCAAAAGTTCTTGCTTACATCTTGTTATATAACAACAATGAATTTGCAGAATACAGAGATGCAAGGCGGGTAACGCACATCACCACATACACTGCTAAGAGTAAGCTATACTTTACCACCATAATTAATATAGAATGGTTACGTTTGTTTGCACTGAACGTAGACTCCAGTGCTTCCATTCAGGTCACTGGCAGTGTGTAGTTAGCTTGGTAACAGAAGTCGTGAGTAGGTGGGGGAAGGCATCTATAATCAGAAGAGCTGCTGTCTGAGTCAGGCTGGAAGGTATGCTTTACTGGAAGCTGCTCAAAACACTGCAGAGTTCAACGTTCAGATGCAAATTAATCCCTACAAAAGAGCAGTTTGGCACTGCAATTGGGACTTTTCACTCTCTGCAAGTTTGTCTCAGTAGTGGTACTACAAGAAGCTATGCAGTGCAAAAGCATTTTTTTCCATGGGTTATACTTTACAGAGAAAATATGTACCTTTTTATTTAGATGACATGTGAACATTTATTTGTAACCTTAAGATTGATCTAGAGTAAACTTAAACCTGTGCACAATTTAAAGAAAGATTATTATACATCTTGAAAGGGGCCACAAGAACCAAAAACAACCGGAGAAAGAAAAACAAAATAATGAGTAAAAGAAAAGGAAAACTATTGAACGACAGAGAACGGTGACAGATCTCTCGACTATACTCTCTCATTACTCGGCCCCAGGACACACGGTGAGATGACAGCACATTGTTTCACACACTCACAAGAACACAAATGTACAATAGCACGTTTTATCCCGCACTGCTGACATTGAGCTTCATCTTTCTTCTGGGTTGTCTGCCATCACATTCAGTGCAGACTTGGAAAACTGTCTGGCATTAATGGCTGGCAGATCATTAGAATAAGAGACAGGAAGGGCAGGATTTTTGGTTGCGTTATAAAGGGACATTTCTGTCATCAATTAAGGCAAACCTTTGACTCTACTTTTGTTCCTTTGTCAACCATGTTATAGTTTCATTTTCTTTTCTTTTATCTCATTTGCCAACATCCACCCAGGCAAACGGTAATATTAGGCATTTCCATTTCCAGTAGCATGCAATTGGCGACTGAAAAAGGCAAGCAGACACTACAGCCGAATCTCATGAATCAAGTAAGTACAGAAGAAATCCTGGTAAGTGAGAGTTGTTCATCTTAATGTCTTTAGAATGATGCCCATGTATCATGTGCTTTGGTTCAAAATGACTGAAGCTGGAACGTGGCTGGAGGGAAGCAGACTGAAGCATTGCCTAGTTATTTGGCTAACAAAGTTGCCTTTCAGACTCACTGGGGTAATTAAAGTCACAAATTAACTCAATGAGGACATCAGTCACTTTACATATTTGGGAGAAAAAGAGAGATAAAGTGAGAACTGAGAGAAAAAAGACGAAGAGGAGATTGGAAAAAACGCAGGCACAGACCAATCAAAAGATCGGACGATGTACCATCTGTCCATCCGGACGCACATGCACACATCAACCAGCTACACTGCTCTTATGTTTCCAACAAAGACATGAAATGCCTATTATATTTAATAGCTCTTTATATCATAATCCATATGGACAAAACATACTGGGGGATTATATGTGTGTACATAGAGCACATGGCCATTCTCGCCAACCCTTTCTGCCCTGGGGTATCATAAAATGCTCATTAATTCCCTAAATTAGCTTAAATGCTTTTATTGGACGCCACCTTCATGATTTTTCTTTTGCTTAATAATTATTCCCTTTGCGGGCTGCCGAGGGTCCTGTCAGGTCAAAGGAGTATGTGTGTGTGGGTGCGTGTGTGTGTGTGTGTGTGTGTGTGTGCCAGGGGAGAGGAGAAGCCAGTGCAGAGGCAGACATATACCCCCCCCCCCCCCCCCCTCCCTCCCTCCCTCCCTCCCTCCTCCTCCCAGTGTTTCTCTCTTGCCAAGCACAGGGGCCTATCGCAGTTGCCTTGGTGACGCTGGCTGGCAGCCGATAGGGAAAGAGGCTGGCAAATGGAAAATGTCAATTACTGCTGAAGATATGTAGATCTGAGTGAGAGACTGCAGATAGAGAGAGGGAGGGAGCAGGGGAAGAGGATGAGGAGAAGAGGGAAAAGAGGAAGAGGGATTGAAGCGGGGGGGGGGGGGGGGGGGCCAAATAAAAAGAGATGGGGTGTCAGACTGCAGCAGGGAAGAGACGGGGAAGAGGGAGGGAGGGAAGGAGGGTGAGGTGAGGGGGGGCGGGGGGGGGGGGGGGGGGGGGGGGGGCAAGGGAAGGGATGGCACGAGGGTGTTAATGCAGGAGATGAGAGGCTGAATTGAGCGCCGGCTGCTGACAGAGAACGTCTGTCCACATCTATTATAACACCTTTCCCTTTCTGAGGCGGAGCGGAGCAGCGCGCTGGTGTTCATTATTCCTCTCTTTCTCTCTCTCTCTCTCACACACACACACACACACACACACACACACACACACACACACACACACACACACAAACAGACAAACAGACACACACTCTCTCTCTCTTCTGGGCTATCTCCCATCCACAACCTTCAGCACCGGCCTCTACCTCTAACTGGCAATTTGATTAAGCCTGGGAGATAAGGTCGCACAGGAGAGGAGAGCAGAGCAGAGCAGAGCTGAGCGCTGCACAGAGCTGGAGCCATTCTGGTGTAATCACGGCATTGATCTCCTAAGCATGTGGCCAGTGTAGATTATGGGACCGAGTTAGGTCCATCATGGGCTTTGGAGTCCAAGATAAGTGTGTCTGTATGCGTGTGTGTGTGTGTGCCTCTGAATTCAGTGCAGTTAATCATGCATGCATATCCTGCGTGATGCACATGTGTCATACAGTTGTATGTGTCTGTACATATTTAGCCCTTTCTAGGTGGATGTGTGCATCTGCTAGGTGCGGCGGATGTAGTTTGTGCGCACCCCGCCGCACGAGCGCATCCCATTTGAGTGCTCGTCACGTGGTGCATCCCTCGACTTAAGTTGAATTAATGTGTCCCTACCCCCAATCCCATTTTCCATCAGGGGTCTCTTGACCCTCCCCACTCTGCAGACATATAATGGTCCATTTGGGGTTTAGCAGCAGGCATTACCAGGGCGCTGGAGAGACAGTGAGCTAGACTGTATTTCCATAAGACTGGGACACGGAGGCCCTTCTATACATATATTACCCCCTTTGTGTCTGAGGGGTCTCATGTGGTGCTCGTCTACGCCAATGCATGTGCAGAGGCGACTCACACACACAAACAAATGCACACACACACACACAAGACAGGATGCATTCGCAGCCCGACATGAAAACACATACATATACTGTACACACGGGCACTCCTATAGCAAATGTAATCACACATACATAAACACACATACACACACACACACACACACACACACACACACACACGCACACAGATATGACTGTATAATGGGAGCTACACAGCAGCCTGACTGTGATTGACACCGCTGAGCTGTGAAGGGAGACATCCCACCTTTGCTGTCGCACCGTAGCTGTACGGTCTCACACAAACATTCATGCTCTCTAATGCATTTGCTTGACTTTGATGTATTAGAGATCTGTCACTCACAAAGACACCTGGCAGAAAAAAAAAAAAAAAAAAGACACGTTTTCATCCATATGGAGCTTTGTTATGTTGCTCACTTTCCTGATAGAGCTTTTTTCACAGCTTGAGACCGACTGTGATCTGTTGAGGTGAGCTGTAGCTCCTGGTATTGTGCATCGTGGCTGACTGGCATTGGCCAACTGGAACACTTGGTGGATGTGAGACATCGCTAAAGAAATTGGTTTCACTTGCGCTTTTCCTGCTGTGACAAACCAAAACGTCTGTTTATCGAATCCAATGCTGCTGCCAGTGGAAAGGTTTTTAGGGTGAAAGAGTCACTCCAAAACTTGAGAACCATGCTGCCCCGGTGTTCATTGTTCCGTATAGCTTAACAATTATGAGCGATTACCTCGGCAACTTTAGGGTCTCACAAATGGACCACATTAGCAGCAATCACAGTCATGTTTCAGCGCAGGACTCATTTTCATGCCAAAATGTCTTTTGTAGTAAGAGGTGGAACTTCAGCTCGGTGCTTCAACAATGTATAATTTCCCTCGGTAGATGAAAGAAAAAAAATAAAAGAAAAAAAATCTGTTCAAGTGTCTTCCAAATTCATTCAAATCAAAGGTTTCATTTGTAATGGGGTGAAAAAAACATTGAAATTGATTTAAGTTGTATAGCTTCAGTTTTATGGAGTGCCTCTAATAGACACAAATTGTCAGTAAGAGCGTAAATTGCCATCAACTATTAGGGCTGGACTGTTATCATCATATCATTTGATCATGAGTATACGCAAGACCTTGAGAGCACCTTAATGAACACGGCGCCGGGCTTACTCACATCAAACACAATGTAAATCTCTCTCTCTCTCTCCCTCTGTCGTTCTCTAACACACACACACACACACACACACACATACACACACATCGCACTCTCCCTCTACAAATATCAGCAAACAGCTGACATTGCTCTCTGTTGACCCACTTCCGATGGTATCGTCTTCAAAGAGAGAGATAGAGATAGAGAGAGGGTGGGGGAGAGAAGGGTTTAAATTGGAGAAAAGGGAGTAATTGACCAGTGTTTCTTTATCTGCGGGCGTGTGAGGCTCTGGTGCTGTGTAGGTATACAGGTCGGGTTGTCCCAGAGGCAGCAATGCTCCCCGTTCATTTACAATTTACAGGCTGCTGCTGTTTGAAGCCAGCAACTCATCTTCATTTGGGATTCACACACGCCTGCCCGTGGCAGATGGCTATTTCATCATCATCACACACACACGCACGCACGCACGCACACACACACACACACACACACATATACAAATACAGGGTAGCTGGCATGCTGATGAAGTGAGGTGGGCATCTCTGTGTGTGTGTGTTTATGTGTATGTGTGTGTGTGTGTGTGTGGGTGTGTGCGCGCTGGTGGGTGGGGGATTCCAAAGTATCATTATTTCAGCATAATTGGCTGACAGGAGCATTTGGAGTTAATTGGTTGGCTGACGGTGTAAACCCTAGAGCTTATGGGTATTGTAGTACAGATAATGCACACATTCTGCTCGGTCACACAGCCTGACGGAGACGATTATCTGAATGCTTGAACAAATTCATCAGTGGCTTTTTGTGAGTAAGTGTATCATAAATACCCAGAAACCAAATTAGCATTTGGTTTCCACAGTCACACTTTACAGTAAGAAAAAACAACAATAATAAAACCTTTTTCTCTGCTTCTTTCCAGCATCTCTGCTCACAAAAGTGCAGGACACTTGAAATTCCCTTTCGTTTTTTGACAATTTTTTTTATTGATTGGAAATCATCTGTGATAAATACCAATAATCAATTTTCTAATTGGTGTTCTGTACCAGCAGTGTAAAACGGACCTGGCAGCAAATCCTAAAATGGCATTTAGTTGCTGTGCCTTCGTCATTCTTTTGGTGTATGGAGGATGCTGGGTAGACTGTTAATATCACATGAAGTCAACAGGCAAAAGAAAAATGAGAGGAGGAAGACTCACTGACTGCACAACTGATTCTGTGAAAGGACTCTCTATTAACAAAATTGCCCTCATGTTTCCCCAAGCCTCCAGTGATGGCCATGTGGGGGCAATCAACTGCAGTTATGACCCGAGGGAATCCAATGAAGGAATTATACCGTATTTCATATGCACGTAAAACACCATACTGATTAATAATAGAGTGAACTATTAATCTGTGATACCTGTGATTTCATGCAGGGCTTCTTCTCCAGCCGGCGTGGGCTAGTGGTCAGAGAGCACTACAAACACATTCAGTGGCTCAGTAAGAGCAAGAATTTGGCAAATAGTGTGTCATACTCAGAAAAATATAAAAACATACTGCTGTAATAGCACTGCTTTGTTCCGTGTGGCATTACTACGTATGGCTCAATGAGTTTGCATATGTAACATTCCCTCAGCTGAGAAACAGTATGGCTCATAGAGAATATCGTCAGGATCCATTCAGACTTTAGCTACTGAAGACAATTTTTACTTTCCCGTTAGAGAAAGCATTTGGCAAGTTAGTTTTTTTTATCTTGATTATCATCAGGAGATTTAAGGATTGGTTTTGGCAGCCAGTTATTCTACAAATGTGAGTTTTGTACTGCTCCCACTCAGTAGTATTCGCCCTTAATGGAGCAGTGATGTTTAATGTGAGGTATCTATGATGGGGAGCGCAGTAGGTCTGGGTCAACAGCTGAGTAGATCTGCTCTCAGAAATCAAAGTAAGTCTTGATTTGAACTGCGCCCCTGAGGCAAACTTCAACTCTGGCAGAGCAGTACTGAGAGATGCTGCCACCTACAGCAGAAATGTACCAAGCCAGTGCCTGGTAATGAATTCAGCAACACACATACACACACACACACACACACACACACACACACACACACACACACACACAGCAGCAGAGAAAAAGAGCCTCCGGTAAATACGAACAGAGGTTCCTAAATCTGCTGCAATAAACCTCAATCATACGCTACTTAGGCTGACTGACAGTCAGTCAAAACAGAGGCAAGAGTCGCCAGAATAAAAGGGGGGAAATGGAGTTGGAGAAGGTGAAAGAGTCACTTATTTAGTAGGTCGTTCCGCATAAAATCCCAACAATTGTGAAAGTCCCATAACCTAACAATTGTCCTGCAGGATTATGGCACTCCACAGAAGAGGCTGAACTTCCTCCATAGCGAAATACAAATGCGAGGAACTAAATAATTCTGCCGTCTACAGGACGTCTCCGAGTTTATTTCAGTGGGGCGCTAATATTTTTTTTTATGACAGGAGTTTGCTCTGTTCACACCTCCTGCAAGTGTGCGTTTGTGTGCCTTTGAGACAAAGAGTGAAAGAGAGATGGACTGACAGAAATGCACTTGTTGTGTGTTGTGTGTGTGCGTCTAGTGTTCAGAGAGGCAGTAAATAAATCACCCAGCGCCAAATGTGAGATATTGCCTCGGGGCGAAACAAAAGGACAAAGCAGAGATGGAGACCAGCGAAAGGTCAAGGAGGAGAGGGACTGGGAAAAGGTCGGCCCGGCACCTGTAAAAAAATAAGGTGTATGTGAGCAAAATAATGTGAAGCAGCGTTGTGTTCTCTAACCTCAGTGGGAAGGCCCGGGAGGAAAGGAGGGTTACTGATGCCTCATGAGAGGAGCAATGGAGTTGATGATGGGCTGCAATAAAAGTGCGAAGCCATCGTGTGATTTTTCTCTGTTTGTGTGTGAAAGAGAGTTTAAAAAAGAGCAGCAGAGGAAATGGCCTACTTTCCGTAAACACCAGCAACAGATAGATAGCGAGACATTGCTGAGACAGATGAGCTGTAACTCCGACAGCAAGGCAGCGTTACAATAACCCAATGGAAACACACTGAGCTTCTAATGACATTAAATCATAAACACACCCTCAAATTAATCTATCACCTTCATGTTATTCCTAACACACACGCACAACAACTATTAAAGCGCTAACTCCGGCAACATGATTTACATCATTATGATTATGACTGTCATAATTACGAGCGCCATTATCACTCTCATTATTAATAGCAATGACACTATTATTAGCCTGTCTGCTGGCGTGCTACTTCGTCTGCAGGCTAATTACTGTGTGTGTCTGACTGTCCGGGGCGCGACAAGGTCAGCTCCAAGGTCAGAAAACCTTCTCTCCGTTATCGTCGAGGGGCTCACACACTTACTTAATTCTGCCACTCATAATCTCCTTTAATCTCGTAAATGATAGTGAAAAGCGCTAATTCTCTCCCCGCGCAATTTATTAGCGCGTGTTTGCGCTACCGAGGCCCAGCAGTGCATTGCTGTCAGGGGCTAATCCAATTAGTGTGGATGTATCTAGCCGGGGCCTACGGGGGAAAGGGGAGCGGGGATGGGGGGAGAGCAGGTAGGGGGGGGGGGGGGGGGAGATGGTGCTCCCCGCTGTGGGGAGAGCGCATTAGGGAGACTCCCCTCCTGTGCCCCGGTGTCTTTTATCACCGCTGTGAATGCCGGAAAATTGGTGTGTGGAAGAGACAGTGAAAGAGAGCTCTGTGCGCCTGTGTGTGCTGTTCATGTAGCCAAGGTGGTTCGATGATGAGGTCCTTATGGGGCATCTCATTTTGATCATCTTCCCCACCCACATTGTTTTTTTTTTTTGGGGTCATTACTGTAACAATCGGATGCCTGACACGGATGCAAAGCTGTTTTTCAGTGTACCTGCTCTATTTGAGCAAAGAGACTAGACAGCGCGCTAAGCTGCATCCTATCTCTACAGGAACTTTTCTTTATCCATTTCAACTGATCTCAAAGTCTTTTAAAGGGACAGTTCACCCTAAAATCAAAAATGTTCCTCTTGTACCTGCAGTGCTATCAATCAATCCAAATTTGTTTCTGTGAGAGAGTTTTCAAGTTTTGGAGATATTAACCGTAGAGATTTCTGCCTTCTCTCCAACATAATGGGACTATATGGCTGAGGTGAAGTGGGTTGACCTGTCCCTTTAATGTGTAATAACAGGCAGATGAATTCTCAAAAGAAACGTCAAAAAGTTGTTGTGTTTTCTGCTGCAAGAAGACAGGGAGGCCCTCCTGCTGAGAATACATCCACGGAAAGAAAGTGAATGGAAAAAGAGAACACACAAGCTGCTGCTGATTATGTATCAGAGTCCATCAGAATAATTACCAAATCAATACAGTTCAAGAATGTTTGTGCAGCACATACATTTTTTGTTTGAATCCAAGTCCCATCTTTGTGTTATTGAAAATCAGTTTTCGCCAATTTTTTCACCATAAATTCCAAGATTTAGAAAAATAAAAAACAAAGTATTGTGATCGCTGTGTTACGCAGAGCTATACAGTGAAAACACACAAAAGCCGTCCAAAAATGATATCCATGATCATCAGTTTTTGAAATGGTATGATCTTCATTAGTGGAGACCAAAAATGGCTCCCGTGAGCGTTGTGATCTTTGCAGAAAGATGCAGTGGTTGTATAAAACTGCCTCCACTGATTACTCGCATAAACACAGAGTGTTTGCAGCACTTGTGACACCAATTACGAGGGAGGCTTTAATCAAAGAAGGCAGGAATCATCCACAGGGGACAAAAACAACAGGCTGTCTGGCGTTAAATACCAAAATCACACATCTCTCATTTTCTTAATTATCATGTGACAAAATAGTACAAGATGCTGAGACTTACCTCAGAAAATACAGTATTGACAGGCCTTTGTGTGTATGTGGTTAAATAGTTTTTCATGTTTCATGTTATTCAAAAACTTTCCGCACTTCAGTTTTCCTTTTTCCTCAAGTACATTTCACCACAAAGACACATTGAAGGGGTGTAAAAAACGCACTGTTCATTCACACACAACTCATCAAAAGACATTCCCATTACCACAAGGTAATGGTGGTGTTATCACGGCAGTGATAAGTGACAGAAGAAGAAGATGCATTTTGTCGAGGATGTGGGATTCTCGTGAGCTCTTCACTGTTTTATTAATAATCAGCTCTATTGTCCCCGCTCTCTTCAAAATCATCAGGACAGGGTCCACCCTTTGTGTGTGTGCGCGTGTGTGTGTGTGTGTTTGTGTGTGCGTGCGTGCGCTTAAGAGAGAGAGAGAGAGAGCGTCCGTGCATGTGTAGGCTTGTGTGCTTGTGTGTATTTAATAGCGCTCCGGCAACTTGCACTTTTGAAACCGCAATTATTTATTTTTTAATTAACAGTTCCTCACAGCTACTGCAGAGCATTGAAAAGATAATGAGACTGGCATTTATAGAATTTTCCGCAATTTTATGTCTCTTACAACCATAAATTACAATAAAATGAACAGTGGCGGTTTGGTACCCTCGCTGAACTCTTATGATGATTATGAGGAAAGAACAGCAATAGTTTGTTTTTTTGACACTTAGGGGGTTGCAAGAAACAAGTTGTGCAACACCAGTACAATTTGACAAAAATCACCCTTCAAGTTCATACCACAAACTTGTTGTGAACAGTTGCTTATGTACCACTCCAGCAGGCACATTAACTTTATCATTCATTTGGAGTCGTGTTTCTGCCCACTTGGCAAAAGTTAGTCCTACATTCAGTCTCCTTCAGCTCTGTTTTTGTTTTCTATCAACACCTGAGGGAAGAATCTGTCTCCTTAGATGCTAAATGCTCCACTGTGTTTACCAGCTAGTCCCTAACTGGTGTTTGGGGATGAGCAGGGAGTGTACAGTGTGTACCCTCTGAAAACAGCAGCATGCCGTGGTCAAAAACAACGCTTTCACTCTGAAGCTCTGTAAACAGATTCAGGTGATAATTCTTTCTAAGTCCATCAATGCCAAATCATACATACATGGTATTTTGAGAGGCGGGGATCGAATCGCCAACATTGTGGTTGAAGGACAACCCGCTCTATCTGCGGAGCCACAACCGCGCCAATCATCCACCTAAAATATAAGGGAACACCTGCAACAGCCAATGTGCAAAATGCTAAAATGATGTTTAATTTAAGAGGCATCACTGTTCTCAAGAGACTTTAATCTCAGAATGTCATTTTTCAACATTCTCAGATTCGATGCAAGACTTTCTTCTCTGACTTCCTGCTGTAATCATTCTAACAACACAGATAGTCTAGCTGCCATACTGAGGAAATGTGAAAGAATGCACAACGCACTTGGGCTGTTTCTTTCCTCGGATGATAAAAAGCACAAGGAAAGAGGGGTCAAGCTGTTTCTTGACAGACAAGAGCTATTCTGAAAATCCATTAGTGACTCAATGCAGCATCATTATCGCCAGCTGCTGCATACAATATCCAGGCTTTGACTTTTTTTTTTGTCTTCGTGGCATTTTCCTCTGAGGTGAGTCTCAAAATATGACATGAAATTGGAAAAGTAGAGGAGGAAAGGTTTCTTTAATGGAGGAAGTGGGGATGTGGTATTTTAAAAGCCATTTGTATGCTTCTGCTGAAAGGACATGAAGTACTTCCATTAGCAATCATGTCGGCTTTGCGGCAGGACATATTTTTGACCTTGTAAGAGTATTATGCAGCACGGATACTTCTGTTTCTGGTGTACTGTAATCAGAGCCCAACAGAGGAAAATCAAATTTGACAAGTCTGAAATAGAGGGACACCATGCAGGAGCTTGATAATTCAGTAGCTGACAATCAGACATTTACACAGAATACAGAATAAGCCACACAGCTCCTTATCTAACATCTCTGATCCGGATCCTCATCATTCAGGAGCCGCATCTATTGTCTCTTTTTCCCTCTGTGTGAATGGTTTTCTTGATTTTTGCCTCTTTTATGTATTTTGTGTGTAATCTTGCTATATAAATACAATAGAGTTGACTTGACTGGACGCATGTATAAGGATGATAAACATCACAAACATTTTTTTCATTTTTTCTTTTGTATTTTCCTCAATAGACTGTAACTACCAGCCTGTGAAACAAAACGCTGAAGGTTAACATTTGTTGTTAGTTTTTGTTTCAAATTATGTACTTTTTGACCGTCTATCAAGGCAATTTAAAGTGATCAAATAAAAGCGATCTTATTAACAAATACAGGAGACATTTAACATTAATAGATACACTTGAAATTAAAGAGATTTTAAGCTGTTTCTGGACCACTTAGAACAAGCTGTAAACAGAAAACTGACTTATTACCTTATGAAGTTGTTGTGTAAAACGTGTTAGCAAAAAATGAAATTAGCATTCATTTGGAGATAGTGTTTCTGGCTACTTAATGGATGTTAGTCGAATATTGACTCTCCGTTTTGGTCTCCACCAGCTCCCAAAGAACATATTTGGCTCTTCTACTTTTGTATCACATAGTTATACTATAATCCTTTGCTAATGTTAAAAAACAAACAAAGAAAAATTTGATTTGTGGACCTTTAAGTGAAGTTTAATTTATCTAACTTTTCTCTGCATGGTGGTAGTTTGGTGGTGTTTGTGCTACACACACACACATGAAGTCATCCGTGACTGGCCTGAGATGACGCAGAGCCAGGCTGTGGGGGGTTGGACTGGTGTCCATGTATAATGGCTAATTCTGGAGCTATTTGTTCTGTATGAGTAGAGGCTTATTAAAGGTGCACCAGACTCCCTCCGGATCAAGTGAGATTGGTGTTGCAAGCGGCTAACAAAAAACCCACAGAAGACACAGGCTTCTGATTCGCACACACAAAGGCACCATATCAAACACACACACACACACACTGATACATGCAGACACACAGCACCCTGCGGCACCGTCTAATCACAGCCTGGATGAATTTCTGTGTAGTTGTCTCAAAGGAGCCTCCATGCTGGGCTTACAGATCCCTGGTGAATGCCAACCCGGTGTGTGCACAGGTCTTGATCACAGCGGCGGGTTCTGTCACACAGAGGGATAGTTAGTGATCAAGAAGCTACAGGACGGGTCAGGTGAGGAGAGATAACTGTAGGGAGAGGGGTTATGGAGAGATTGAGGTATTCGGCAAAAAGAAGGGGGATAAAAGTAAAGAGAAAGAAGAAGAGAATAAAGCCTGAATAGCGTGCACTTGCTCCAGATTCATTATGATTGAGTTCAGACTGGTTTAGAGAGAAACAACACAACGGCGCGCATGCATTCACCCTGTGGACTCTCCGTTGTCCGCTTTCCAGACACACCAAGAAACACGCACACACACACACACACACACAGCCTCAGAAACAACCTCATTTCACTGCCCTCTGATAGAAAATGGGATTTCTGTGTTTGAGCAGAGGGGGTCCGGCTGCTACGGAGGGACACATCAAGAAGTGAGGGCTTTATAATCACTGATGCCAGATTGGATGTCAGCCGCAGCATAAGTGACTATCTATCACTGGCGAGCTGCACGTGAAGAGGCCTCTTTATAGGCGGCTCGACTTCAGACGGCACAGAGAAAGAAAAAAAAGCCTCCTCTCTTCTTGGCCACTCCACCGCCCTGCAGGAGGGATCGCCTCACACATGCCCACAGAGGCCTGCGTTCATGCATACATGCACAAAAGCAAGCAGATAGACACACACAGAGTTCAACCATTCTGGCTGTAAACATTCAAACACATGCAGGGGCAGAGAAACGTTTAGAACCCCCCCCACACACACACACACTTATTTGCATTGCAACCCACACACACATCACAGCACATCACAGACGAAGCCTTGGGCCCCCTCCAAGCGCTCACACACACAGTACATTTTGGGGTTTTCTGCTGGTGTGTAACAGCTCTCTGTATTGCTCTATTTCACAGCAGCAGCAGTACTGCCAGTGGCCATCAGTTAAGAGGAAGCTAAGGATGCGTGTATGACATTTCAGTGATAAAATAAATTAGCTCTACTTCTTAATTTAAATGGATATTCAGTAGTTTCGTTTTTCCCCTTTCATCCACTATTTTATATACAGTTGAAACTCTTGTAAAAAAAAAATGCTTAAAAGTAGAACCACATTGTAAAAACATACTCCATCACAAGTAAAAGTCCTGCACTGAATTTGATGAATTTACTGTAGAACTAATATGCTCTCCTCAAAGCCACCGCTACATTGAAACACAATTCGACAGAAACAAAATTACACTCATCCAATCTATCTTGGGTAGCCTATAGTCTTTCCACTGTTCATGCAATCACCATCTGTGGTTTGGTCGAGATAAGTTAGATGTGAAAACATGCTGCCTCTACCCCGCTGTCTCTCTCTGCTAGCCTCAGCGCTGTTAATAACTCGCTGAACCAGTCTGTCGCTGTGTGACGAAAGTTGCAGTAAACTTTTAAATTATGCCTTGTAGATCTAATACGAGTGTATAAATTCATGTCCCATTAATTACTAACTTTGCTTCTTCCCCGTAGTGTTTGTGTTTCCTCGCCTCGCAGGTTTCCATGGATCGTGGTTATTTCTGGACCGTGGTCTTGTCTCCTGCCGTGGCCCTGCTGACACCTACATGCTACCCATCATTATTATTAGTCACAATCTATTACTACCGACACCGTTAATGCTTTTATTATCATTATCATTATTATATATCCATTGCAGCTGTTATTATTAGTGGTTGTAATTGTTCCATCATGCTGGAAGTTGCTCTCCCTGAGGTTTCTTCCATTTTTTTTTACGGGGGGGGGGGGGGGGGGGGGGAGGACTTTCTCCTGTACCAATGTGAGGGTCCTGGTACAGAGGATGTCGTATGTGCACAGATTGTAAAGCCCTCTTAGGCAAATTTGTGATTTGTGATTATTTACAAAATAAATTGAACCGAATTGAATCCAGCAACTGGATTGGCAATTTCTGGCCTAAAATATGTCCAGAAACAGATGTTGGCAGTCTGCTGAGGTGAAACAACTGAAAGTTCACTACGATGTTTCCCCTGTTTCCAAATCGGGGGACAGGGAATGCCTCATGCGCATAGGATTGTGAGTGTTTTTAGAGGTCCTTGAAAATCCCCTGAACCAAAGGACTCGGTCCTCGGTAGAAATCAAAGGATCCTACAACATTTGAACAGTGCCTCGGCGGGATTCAATGAGGGGCCATCCTTAAAAATGTATCCGTTGAAGGATCCTTTCTTGATTTTGAGAAACACCTGTTTTCGTCTCCAGGATCCTTTGCTAAACCATGCATGTAATTTGCTCCGCAGCCTCCATAGGTACATTTGCGCCTCTCTCTGTGTGTAAGTGTGATTATGTGTTAATGCATAGTCTCTGTCTGCCAATGTCCACATATGTGTAATGTGTGTGTGTGTGTGTGTGTGTGTGCTCTTTGTCTTGCGGCAGCAGCGGCAGATGCTAATCTGTGCTGAGAGTCATTATCTGCGTTTCCTGGGCCATTAGACTAATGCTAAGGAATAACACAGAGAAGTAGATGAGACCTGACGCTAACAGGGGCTAATCATCGGGACCACCTCTCACTGTGAGTTCAGCTATGACACTAAATATCCCTCAGAGGCAGGAACCTCAGGCACTGACAATCAGATAATTACAGGAGCCTGGAGCATTTTATTAATACAATTTTAATAAATTGACTCAAATATTTGAACTAGCTGAGGTGTGTGTGATTTGATTTGACACTTGGATGGCCTCAGAAGTGCTAACATCCCCTTTGTCACTATTATTGATTGTTAATTTTCTCAAATACGGATAATTTCATCGTGGAGTACTTTTCCGGTCCAATGTGTAGCCTGAGTGAGCATGAGGTTTTATTGAATTTGGGATTAAAATCTTCAGGAATACCAAAAAAACTGCCAAAGCCTCCTAAAATAAATACAGGTGTATTTGTTACAGCTCCCCGAACCCCCAAACCTCCCCTAGCAACAACCATCTCAGAGTAATCCTGGCATGTGGTTCTCTTTGCCAGGCATTGGCACAGCGTGGCAGCTTTGATCTGCATATCACCTGATCTGACCAATGAATCGCATCCTGTTTCAAATCATTCCATTTGACCCAGCAACCGAAAGCACCCGGGCAGCTTTTGACTGGCGAACAGTAAAACAGAATACATCTGTGGGAGCTCGAAAGAAAATCAAGCATCGAAGAAAGAGCTAACGAGGCAGGTTAGGGAGACTTTTTTTTTTACTTTTTAATGAGCCGCTACCCGAGAAGGTTTGACCCCGCTGCTTCACCTTGCACCAGGGCTATTGAATGCAGCCCCCCGGATTCATCAAGGCAACAACTCAATATTAAACAGCCACAGGTCCATATTTACCCGGGGTTAATTCACCGTCTTTGCCCTTGAGAAATAAACTGGATTGCTTACTAAAATAAAATAAAAATCCTGAGCGGAGGCAGGAGGGGTGATATCCGATAGTGATGAGTTAACACTGAAAAAGAAAAGTGCACATGCACATGCAGTATATGTGTTTGTGTATGTGTGCCATCTCCGGCTTCAAAGACAAATCTATAAAAAGTCGAAGTCCCTGTCTTCTGTCGTCCCTGTGTCGCTGAGCTCCGGCTGCATTTCAAAGCCAACCTGGCTGACTGAGGCCTGGCCAAAGAGAAAGAGGAAGGCGAGGGCTGCATACGATTGAAAAGAGAGACTGGAGAAAATACAGCTCACTCGCAAGTGCATACGTGCGGACGCACGCACTCCCCTCTACTGGAGGGAGCGGTAGCGGGGCTCCGGGGCCGGGGCCCGGCTACAAAGAGACCCCACTGAGGCTGAGCAGACAAACAGAGGTGGCCCTGGGCCGAGAGAGATGATTGAGCGGCGAGAAACTTCAAACAACCTTCAGGATGAAAAGATAAAGGGGAAAAGGGAAGGAAGGATGAGCAGGAGGCCACAGCTCCTGTTTAGCATATGAGCCCTTTTCATTAGACCTTGCAGGACAGGCTAGACGTAGGAGAGGAGAGGAGTAAGGAGGAAAGGAGAGGAGAGGTAGAAGGGAGGGGCGGAGGAAAGGAGAGGGCCCCCTATTAGCGAGGTCCGTCACCTTTTGGCCTGCCTGGATCTCCTCATCTCCATAATAGGCTGACCCCCTGTGTTTCAGGCTCATTAGAAAGGCAGACAGCAGGGCCAGGCAGACACACGCCTGTCACCCCTTCTGTTCCCACCGGAGACCTCGATGAGACGGAGATAAAAGAAAGATGAACGGAGAGATGGTCGAAGAGAGAGAACGGGAAGGATAGGATGGAAGGTTGGGCCCCAGGTTTGATCAGGAGAAGAGAAGGAAACGAGAAGAGATGAACTGCTTCTTTGGTAAAAAAAAAAAAGAGGGCGAGAGGGAACAGAGAGAGCGGTTGTGTGAAAATAAAAGTGCCTAGAAACAGTAATTTGATAGGAGCAGGGAGCATGCGGGACAAATAGTCTGATGTGATTTGCCATTGTGACCCAAGCCTACTGTTTCTGTCAGTTAAAGCATCCCCAAACACAATTCCATATAAACCCAGAATCACTCATGGGTCTGTCAACTGTACACGAGGGCGTGGTTTCCACTTCTAAAAGCATACTTTAACCCCCATTTTTTTCCATTTGTAGCTTGATTTGCTCAATTCAATCTCTGTAAACAGGTGCATCGTATTGTTTAAGAGCCAAAATCTAATCTAAGTTGATAAAAATGTTGTAACATCTCTGTGCGCTCACAGCAATTCAACTTGGAAAATACAGAAATACACCTCATTGAGTAATGTGTAAAATGATGTGCCGCCACCACACAATTCAAACAATTCAAACAATTCAACGTGAGGTTTAGGCAACACAACGGACGTTCGATTTAGGTGAGGAAACCACATAGTTAGGTTTAGTAAAACCTCATGGTTGGGCTTAAAATAGATACGTAAACTTAGGTTTAGGCGACAAAACCACTTAGTTAAGCTTACAAAAAAACTGTCACTAACGTCACTTCACAATAACGAAACAAAAATTTTGGGACCCGAACACAGTGGTCTCCTGATTGAAAGTCCTGTCCCATCCACCCCCCCTCTCAAGCACCATGAGTAGTCTTTCTCACTGTCAACACTACGTCACTATGGGTTTTGCCTCAAAGACAACATGCGGCCCTAACCTATAGATTGAGGAAGACTATACTACTTTCACGTACTCTTTTGGGGTTAAAAATGTGATCGATGTTTACTGCAAATATCAGGATATGGATAAGAAAAGAAAATGTTTTGCTGACATTTGATATTTCTTCTTCATATTTGGGTTGTACTAACATTATTATGAACGTGTTGATTCCAATTTCAACATGTAAATTGCTGGATTTATAAATATGTATATGAAGACATCCCCTTCTGGACATCTGACCTTATTGTGTCCTCACCCTTGGCTATGCAAATGACAGTTCAACCATGAGTAAAATCACAAACAATCCAAACATAAAACTAAAAGTTATTCAACTGCCAGGTCTAGATGAACTGGGTCAGCTGATACGCTTGTCTTAACTGCTGTTTAACTTGTAAAAACGATGAATTACTCCAAACAGCAGGGGGGAAATCACCATGTCTGACTTTATTCCCGTCACATAATTGTTACGCTCTGTTCAAATCCCCTCTCTGTCACTGCTCATAAAAACAAACAAGGTTGTAAAAAAAACGCTGAACAGGGGCAAAACCAGTTGATTGACAGACGGCCTGGCCATTCGGGATGCTAGTGGTTTATTTGAGTCCTCCCTGGAGAGCCCTTGTTTTATTGCACGCCGTCCCTGCTATTGATTAACCCGGCGTCCCTACGCCAGACTCCCGCCGGACCAGACCCAGGGATCAGAGGCCAAGGTCAAGGGTGACAAAGTCGGCCTTTTCGCCATTGGATGGTGATCAGTTAGCTCGCGGCTGATTGACCGGCGGGTGAAGTCTGTGCTGCGTCTCGCCCGTAGGGAAATCACGGCTGATGCAATCACAACTGTCCCAGAAGGACAGAAAGACGATTGATCCTGTAAGAGTTGTATTAGGAATATGATAAGAGGTTTTCCAAATATTTGAAATGAAAAATGGAGCAGGCATTTCCCCCGATCCATATTAGAATGTATTCAGTGACCTCCCCTCGTCTGCTGGTTGCTGGTCGTCTCACGAGACGCCTGGTGTCACTTTAGATCACTCTATCCCTCGTCCCTCCATCCAGAAGTCTCTGGTTTCCGTGCTTCCACTCTCGACCCTTCAGATTTCAATGTGTGTATCATTTAAATCTTCTGCCCTTGTCTCCTGCTCCCTCCGTCTCCTCCTGCTCCCTCTGTTGTTCTATTTCATTGCCCGTCATTTATTCCCCATACCGACCCTCCCCATGCGCTGACTGTGCATTTGCTCGCCGCACACAAACACACAAAGGCAGGCCTCCCCAGAGGAAATGCCCGGCTGTATATCGATTGGCTTTGAAAAGTGTGTCGCATGGGTATTTTCTTGGACGTGAGGACGAGTAGACTTCCCCGGAGCGCCAAAATAAAAGGTGACATTGAGGTAAGCCTCATTAACTGTTAGATAAGAGGGGTGACCAGTTAACTAAGATCATTTACTGAGGTATTTTTCAACTGTGATCTTGAAATACTTGTACTTTACTTGAATGTTTAGATTCTCTGCTGCTTTATACTTCTACTTCATTTCAGAGGCAAATATCGTACTTTTTGCTCCACTACTTTTTTTGCCCACAGCAATAATTACTCTTCAAAATTTGATTTTTACACACACACAAAAACAATCAGTTATAAAAAACTGATATTGTATTATAGATGGTGTATAAAAAAAGTATAAAAACCAGCTACAACATTCAAGTGTTGCTTACATGTAAATGCATCAATGAATACGATGCAATAATCGTTCAATAGCATAGTAATGACAACGTCAATAACGACGACGGGGTGCTGTTCTGCATGATGTAATAAACGGCGCTCTTTCCCTCATTCCCAAATGCACACACATACTGAACTTTCTGCATAATTAAGTCTACATTTAGGGCACGCAGACATGCACAGTAACCAAATACAATATAGCCTTTAGCATAGAACAACAACAATTATCTTCACACACATCAGTTGAAACGCCTCACTCTCTCCCGCTCACACACCCACACATGCACACACACACACACACCCTCCTCAGCAATGCACACACAGAACTAATTGAGCAGATTTCAGATTTCTCAGACTTACTCACAACTAATACACTGGAGATCCCTAAACAAATTTATCCAGCTTTTACACAAAGCTCTCCCCGGTGCTCTCTTAGACCCCCCCCCTCCCCTCCCCCCTCCACACACACACTCACACTCACACATCTCTCTGTCGGTTAAAAACCCCTGGCTCTTGTGGAGCTCGGCCGTTTACACTAGCTGGCCCCACCTGTCACAGAGCCGTTGACGGAGATGGAGAGAGGTGAGGAAAGGAAGAGTAAGAGAGAGGTATGATTGCATGTGTGAGTACGACCAACCCCCCCCCGCCCATGACAACCCTGTACACTCTCCTCCCCTCCACCCCCGCCCGCCTCAGTCTGTTGTTTGCTTTAATTTGCCCTGCCGGGCCATGACTGCGAGCTCATAGTTTATTCTGAATAATTGAAAGGGGAAGCCCTGCTAATAAATCAGGGCCCGTGATGAAGAAAGGCCTTAAATAGGATATTAAGATTTATATCAGAGTCTCTGGTCGTACGCTGACAAGTACACAGTTGCTCCCTCTTCTCCCCGTCCTTCTTTCTCTCAAACGCACTCGTTCTATCTCCCTCTCTCCCTCTCTCTTTCAAGTCAAATTGTCCTTGCTTCTTTCATGGCACTGGCAGGACGATTCCTTATCGGGGCTCGGAAAGGTGGGAGTTAAAGGAGGAAAAAAAGAAGAGAATTAAAAGGGTAGGAGAAAAAGGGAGGTGTAGAGCAGAGGGGGGGTTCTCTGCTGCAGCCTTTGTGTTATTGGCTCAGTGGCCGAGCGTGAATGCAACACACAGAGCTTCATTACTGGAGCGCAGCGGCTATCTGTGTGACAGGATGGGGAGTGTGTGTGTGTGTGTGTGTGTGTACTGCATTTGTAGCAAGATGCCAAATTGAATTTGTGTGTCAATGCCTGCTCCTGGGAGTATGCGCATAAGTGTGTGTATGTTTGCATGCGCATGCACTTGCGGCTTCCTTAGCTCTGCGACGTGAGCACACACTCTCCCAGTGACTTATTTACTCCAGATGCAAGGCTCTAACCCCAGGTACAGAGCCCTGCACAGAATAATTGCTTTTTAAAAAAAATGTTCTCATCCCCTTGCATCACGTCGCCTCTTTGTTCCTAACCGCTCACACGCAGGAAGTGACATCTATTAGTGAGTGAGTGTGTGTCCGCATGCATATGAATAAATAAGACTGTCTGCAAGTATGTGCGTCTTCATGGATATGAGAACCACAATGCGTTGAAAGCAATACTCCCAACATTTAGCACCTAACTCTGCAAAATTCGATTAGCCCGTAACAATATTAATTAAATCTTTGTGTGTTCAATATGGAACGTGTTTAGCCTAGCTTAGCACGAAGACGAGAAGCGGAGGGAAGCAGCTCGCCTGCCTTCTGTACTGATAGTGATGAAATTGATTATGATTCTCGTCTCACTCTCAGTGATGCATAATAAGCTAATTTGCCAAAATGTTGGAGTATCCCTGCGAACTGCATCGGCGTCTTTGTTTTCAAACATCCTCTTTGAAACGATGCCGCTATGCAAATCAGCAACCACGACCGTGAGCAATTACCAGTTCAGCATTCGACCATCATTTCATTGCGTTTCAGAGAAAACGGCTCCAGTATCTGGTCTATTAGACTGTTGAGTAATGCTTTTAACTCCGTTCCCATAATTAAACCCAGTGTACAATTGAACACTCAAAGGCGGGATGCTTGCGTTGTGTAATGATTGCAATTAAGGGTCGCAAACAAAGCTGGGGCTGCTTTCGGAGTCGAGGCGCGTGACGCCGGCAATTAATTGAAAATGCAAATACACACGCTGATGAATGAGAGGAATGCTGGGTCTACACTGTGTGAAAAGACTATCCGCCACACTTCAGAAGGCAGAGGGTGGTTGGGTGGTTGGGTGGTTGGGTGGTTGGGTGGTTGGCGGGGTGGGGTTGAGTCTTGTATTCCTTCAGAGAGGAAATCAAGCCAATTGGATATGAAGCATAGCCGAGCCGCTGGGGAGAGCGTGCTGTTTGCTGAGACAGTGTGATACGGCAGACTCCAGGCACAGACACAATGACACACTGATTGGGCAACAACAAGGTCATGCAAAAAAAAAAAAAAGGAAATGTTCTTTGAGTTTACATTCGCAACTTGGGGAGAAAAGGAGATATTTTCTATTTATGTAAGCCTCAGCATAAGCCTCCAAAATTGACCAGTTTATCAGTCAGACACAGCCTCGCCACGATCCGTCACGCCGATGCGGCTGCCAAACTGCAACCACATATCGCTCCCGGTCTGCAAAGTACTCGGATATGTGAAAAATACCGGCCACATGAAAAGTAGTCAGACAGGCACAGGCAGACGGACAAATGGACGGCAGAGCCGCTGTGTGCAGTTGTCTTGACAACAGAATGAGAGCAGCACCCTGGACTCAGACATGAGAAGGGGTGAAAACAATAAAAAAAGCATTCTGTAAACCCAAATACATCCATCCAGCACTCACTGTCTTGCACACAGGCAACATGAAGCGATGGAAACGGGCTATTTCAAAACCGCTCATACACCCCATTATGTTATCCCAGCTGCCTCTCCCAGAATGCTAAATGAGGTATGGGCAATGCACCAAAAAGTTGCCCATTATCCTTCATTGCCGTTATATCCTGATCAGACTACCTACATGAACCTTGACACCTGTCTGAATTGCAGTCCAGACTGGTGTCAACCTTGTTGTGCAGCAGAGTGAATGTTTGGTATCAATGCAGTGTTTGTGTTTGTTCCGATTTACATGTCTAGACGTGTTCGTCTCTATGTAATGGTACACCAGCAGTGTGACAGTAATGGTGAGCGGTTTGTATCGGTGCCAGCTACCAGTGTGTGCAATTAGCTGCTGCTGGTTAAACCGTGTGGGCCGTGGCATTACACAGCTGGCACAGCTGGCAGGACGATCTGAGCTTGTAGAAGGACGGATGATGGTGAAAATACTATCTCACCACCACTGCAGTGACCTTTTGTTTTGGTCAGTAGGAGGATGCAGCTATTGCTAATATTGGAATGCTGCATGTCAACGTTTGCTAACTTTGATTAAAAAAAAACATCCTGGTCCACGTCCAGCCCCACCAACAGGTCCCTGCACCCAGGACCGATGGTCATGGGAGAAATCCAAGCCCTTCAACTTTTAACTTCTTCCACCTCCACTTGTTCGACTTCTTAAATGTTTGCATGATAACACTTGTCATCTCCATCAACAATATGTTCGCCAGCCAGGTGATTTTAATTCAATCGTCTTTTCTGTGCATTCAGGTTCTGTGGTGAGCAGCAGCGTCCATCTGGCTGAACCTGGCAGGGAGGAAAAGATAAACACTTACTTAACTCGGTGAATGCAGAATGGCACTGACATCTCTACTGACTCTTTACTTCTCAACTATAATGCCAGTTTCAACTTTGGCGTTTCATCATATATATATATAATATTCCAGAAAATAAAAATCCCCTCAAAATCCTATTTTGGTCGAAAACCAAACACAGAAAAACACTTTCAAGAAATGATCTGCCTCTCCTCAGCTTAGCACAGCACAGCACGGCACAGGCTGGGCCTGGCACGGAGAGCCATGCCACCTGGCTGATGCCAATTGTGATGTATGGTGCTGCCTTGGCAGGACCCCCTCTGCTCAGGGGCATCGAGGGGGTACCACCAGTCTGACGAACAAAAGGCACTTAACTTCATCGCACTCCATCAACATCTCTGTTCACCTCCTCTGTGCGTATGCTGTGCGCCACACACACAAAGGTACATGTCTGCGTGTGTGTGCCTGGTGACAGATGGGGGATGAAGTTGTCAGACCCACACTTGGCAGTGCTATAGGCCCTTGTTGGCTGGCTGCTGCTCCTTAACGTGTTAATTAGCCTACTTGTTCCTCCTGTTGGGTAATTAGAGTCCGCCTGGGCCAGGACACTCATCAACGGCCACTGATCGCAAGACATCAGGGCAGGCAGGGTTAGTACGCGGACATAACTAACTATCCAAACTAATGTGATCTTTTCCACTGCATGGTATGGCAGGGATCAACTCGTCTGGAACCGTTGTTTTTTGCTTTTCCATTGGCAAAAGTTGTGGATAGTACCGGGGAGTCTTTGGTACCGCCTCAGTCGAGCTGAGCCGATACTAGAAGTTAGGCCACTGACTGGTCAGAGAATCGTCACTTGTGCAGCTCGGGACATCCCGCACAAATCCGCCATCTTATAAAAAGCCAAGCTAGCGTCAATAGTGGTCGCAATGTTTTTATTCGCTTGGCCCAGATTTTTTTTGTTCGCAGATGGATCCATCGAGAGGCGGGTGAAGCGAGCAACGCGCACTGTGTAGCGTCGAAGACGACATCACAGCGGTTTCACGAAGCGTCGCCATGATGATCAGCTACAAAACCCAACTACTCTGACAGGGGTACTCTCTGCAGAAGAAAAAAATTGAGCTAAGCACTTACCAAAAGTACCAAAAGTGAGTCGTGTAGGGACCAGTCCAGATGAACCATCTAGTGGAAATGAGGCATGACTAGAAATCCAAGATGAGAGTAAACTCTATGCAACTTGAAGGACCATACTGGCATATTTGGATTCTTTATCACTCTTTATTCCCATAGTTAAACACTCCCTGCAAGCTGCCCGGTATAACCACAGTCTGATCTGTTGGCCACTGAGCAGCTCCTCTGTTGGTGGTTTTGGGGCCTTGCTCAAGGGCTAATGGCGGTAATAGGGTAAGGGGGTAAGGGGCGAGCGATGCTCTTTCACTTCCCCCATCCAGATTTACCCTGCAGGTCCTGGGATCAAACATCGGTGACATTCCGGTCAAATGCATTAGATTCTTTAATGTGTTTTTTTCTGCATTTGAAGAAAGCCATTGACTTCCATTAGCGTCAACATCCAGTCTGCAATAACTCATATCAACGTTACATTATTATTGAGTGGTACTGCAGTTTGAGTATACATTCATTTCAAAAGTCTCGACTGCATTACATCGCTACAATAATGTAACTAAGAAAAACATTAGCGTGCTGATATATTTTAGATGGGAATGAATGGAAACCATGAAATGGTACTTTAATTTGTGATGTATTTTTCTGTATTTGTAGTAAATTGAATAAAACATGCAATACCACTAAGGAAATTGAATTGTGACAGCTAATTGACAATGGGCATATATTCAGAATGTAAAATAAATAGCAAAAGAGGTATATAAACATGACAAACTGTCAATTTTTACACTTACAACAATGAAAGTAGTTGGCGGAATATGTAAATAAGGAGCAACTTTTTATTCAAGTATTACCAGAATACAACACTGCCTTGAAAGAGAAAACATAAAAAGACTTAATATGTTATTCACCGTGGCTGTTTAACTTAAAGAAGGTACACAGGGGGAATAAATGAGGTGACAAAGACAGAGATAATATCTGTAGAAAAACATGAACACGCTGAGCGAAGAAGCAGGCAAGAATGGATAAAACATGTTTGGGTTTTTTTGAGCACCTTGAATGGCCACCAGATAAGTGCTAGGAGAGGTGGAGCGGCAGTGCCTACGGGGTGCTTCCATCTTTTGCCGTTATCTCTCCTCCACCTCCCTCCAGGAAGCAGCCTGTTCATTTGCCTATGAGTGTCTGACAGAGCAGTTTGTTTTATGGACGTGGGCTAATTGAGTTGGCTAGATTGCCGTCACTCGGCTCGCTCTCTCTATATTGAAGATTACATATTTCCTTTTCATATCTCGGTGCTGCAGCCGCCCGAGCCATCCATCTCCATTCCTCCATCCTTCCGTTCCCCCTCTACCGCCATGTAAAGTGAGAAGGGGGCTTTGGTCCTATGTCTAATTAGTGCTCCTCTCCATCACTCTCCCCCTGCCTTGTTCACTCCTATATCCTCACCCCAGAGACTCTCGCCCCCCCTCGCCTCGCCTCTCCTCTCTCCGTCTCTGACCCCCTCCCTCTCATTATCTCCTCCTCTTCCTCCCCGTCTTCCTCTTTTGCACCACTCCATCTTTCACCCTCCCTCACCTCTCTGTCATTATTACCCACACCTCCTCTGTCCCTCTCTTCCTTCTCTTCTTCCTCCTCTCCTCTTCCTTACTCTCTCCCTCTCAATGAGTTAATTAGGCTCATCTCTGACACCGTCTTGCCGAATCCTGTGCCCACAGGGCCAGTCGTAGCACTCCTCTGATGATTGGGGGGGGGGGGGCTCTATTTTTAGAAGACAACAGAAAGAGGAGAAGCGGCGAGTGGGAGAGAGACAGCTGAAGGTCATTTGGTACTTTCACTTAGAGCCTATAACAGAATGTGTGAAAGTAACAGAAAAAGGGAGAGAGCGAGATGGAGAGTGAAGCAAAAGCCTTACATGCGGATTCAATAATTTAAGACTAAATTATGTGCGCTGTTCTTGCAATATACTGAATGGCATTTTACAGGGGAAGAACTGGAAAATAAGATGATTTAAGAGTTTACTTAACAGTAAAAAATAACAGAAAAGAATACTGCTTTGTGGGCCCCTCGCTATGCCACATGTTGAAGCAACAGCCCGTTGTGTGTCATGGTGAATTCATCTCTCTAATGAGCCTTTGAGAGCTCTGCACGCACACTGTAACAGATAATGTGGCAATGACACCACGGCTCGTTCACAGGTAAGCCGCCCATATACTGAAAATCCACATCTACACGTGAGGTGCTTTGTTCAATTGCCTGAGCAACCAAATGGGGCTCCATTGTTGTAGTTACTGACTATGAGCGCGACAGAAGCATTACAGTGGGTCCATCAGGGGGCAGATTGCTGAAGCACATGATCGTTTCAGCCGGTGAAATGCCTTGAACAAGGACAGATCTCGGTCCTGAGACTTTTTTTTTTTTCAGCAATCCAATTTTATGCTACGCATTTACGATGTCCCACAATTCAATGCTGCTCAGAAAAAATGAGTCATTTCTTATACAAAGGCTGGGAATATGGAAGGTCTTGCCCTTCTGTCAAGAAAAAAAAAAATCGACATATTTGAAAAACACTGTGGGCAGAGAAAATGAAGAAACCATTGAGGTAAATACCATGTATTATCCATAGATGTATATAAAGAGTTTATGTAATGATCGTGACGTCACCCATTGGTTAGTGGACTGCGGTTCTGAAGCCTCGATTTTGGCGTTTTGGCCTTTGCTATTTCGTTTTTTTTGTAACCAGTGAACTGATGTGACCATATTTGGACTGCGGTGGAGTGACGTAGAGGCACCATTTAAGGCTCTGGTAATGGTACTGACCTGTCAATCACAAGGTAGCCCCGCCCTAAAGCATCCCCTGCTTTATGGTCTATTTGACTCTAAATGGGACAACAACTTACTAAATGAACATCATGCTGTAAGACCTGAAACTAGTGATTGAGACCATAAACTCTTTACTGAGGTTATTAATCAAGTTAAAAGTAGGATCATTTTCTGATGGACTTCGATACAATCTGACTTCTTTTATCAACCAGAGGACCACTCCACTGAAATGGTATTTTTGTGGAGTTCAATTGTATAGATTACAGCTGCGTTTGCAGTCCACTGGACTATATTCAGTGAGTATATTTTGTTTACCTCGAGAGGATACTGATCAAGTAGGCGATCCAACACAAAATCGGACTGAACACCTGCTGCACAACCGTGCTTGTATTTTCAGTTCAGGCAATAACTGGAGGCGTACCTGAACTGAATTGTTATGAGGCAATGACAGCACACCACAGAGCCACAAATGTCCTCTACTTTGCCACACACTGTCAAGCCGACTGAGGTTACATTCTCTCAGCCGTCTGCTGCACGTTAACAAACAGGAGCACGAGGCGCACACGTCTAATGACAAATACAGACACCAGGAATAGCAGAGACGGTATGAGTCAAACCACCGGGAGTTCATTTACCCCTCTCCTTCTAATAAACAAAGCAATCACTAACAGTCAGAGACACAATTATGAGGCAATTACGCAAAATAACAGATTTTCGGGGGGGGGGGGTACCCCCGCAGATTACAACAACTCCCATCAGCCCCTCCTCTCCTCTGTTAACCCCCTGCACTCCCTGAAAACACACATGCGCTCACAAGTACACAACACGGAGTACACAAGCACCAAAAAAAAAAATGCACGCCGATTTATGCAAAAGGTTACTCATGCGAGAGTGCGTTCACTCACACTCACAGAGTCATCCCCCGCCCTCCCAGAGCTCGTCTTAATTAGCAGCCAAGTCGTCTCATGGCAACGCACTCGTCAATCTCCCCTCAATGTAGCCTTGTACTAATTAACCGATTTGAATGGGAGTGCGTAGCGGAGTGACACAGGGTTCTAGTCTCCGCCCCCCATTTCCTCCAAAAACCCTCCAACCCACCAGTTACCCTATCAAAACCATCCCAATCTCACACTTGCTAACTTTCTCTCTATCACTCAATCTCTCCTTACCTCCTTTTCTTCTTCTTCTCTCCTACCCTCTAACACAACGGCTGACTTATTTGATTACAGTCATCGACCCAGGCAGCCTCTTCGCCCCGCCAACTGGCAAGCCCCCATGCCCCCGTGCCCACATGGCTCCTTGGCACAGCCGCTCATTTCACAACATGGCCGTTATCATGGGCAGCTCCACAGGGAGGGATTACGCTAAATATGCAAATGTGAGCAATGTTGAAAGTGTCATAGAGCAAGAATGAGAAGGGAGTGTTAGGAGAGAGAGAGAGCCGTGTCCTGATGTCAAAGCGTCTGATGTTGGTAAAAGTGCAAAATTACAATTTGAAGAGTCTGGGGGACATCTCAGCATCAGACTGAGCCAACAGCCACGGGATAATGGGGGAACTGCGAAAATGAAATCTCATTTCCATAAAATGAAATGTAACAAAATCTGTCTGAGTGACAATTTTTGTTTCATAGACAGTCCTGCCTCCAGCAGTTTCAGCACAGGCAGCTTCTTTGTTTTTGCACAAAATGAATTAATCCCCTTCGGCTGCCACATATTTTTGGGAAATTATGTGGAAATCGCAACTTCGCCCGGTTCCACTCACTGGATAAATTTGATCAGATTGATCCCACATATTTGACAGTCGTCACGTAGAGAGGGGGGGGGGGGGGGGGGGGGGCAATCCAGACGTAATGCTGCAATGGGTCCCGGTGGAGATGGACTTAGGAGCACTAGAAGGATAAATGAGGTCCAATTAATGCGAGATCGGAAAGTAGATTCCCCACAATTCTCTGTTTCAGTCTGTGAGGCATTGAGGGAGGTCCATGGTTGGAGCAGGAGTCTGGCTGCTGGCTCTGGCAAGCTGCCCTGAGGGCCTGCTCTCTCTCTCTCTCCCTCCTTCTGCTCATTTACTGCCGGGAATGATAAAGCACCTCATATAGTAGCCGGGCTACGGAGCTGCAGGCTCCATGTCGGGCCCTCATCAATATTTCAGCTCCCTTCCTTTATACTGTATTTACCCTTATCAGTACAATGATAGGCCACATCACACCTCCAACCTCCCTTCCCTCAGGCAACGGGTCGTGTTAGGAAATGAGCTGCTTACACCTGAATGAGGGCAACAGCAAAACGGCACAGATGGGGTTTCACTGAAGTGTGTGGGTGTGTTGATGCGTTCTATGTGTTTTAGGGGGGAGCCATGGCTACACTGTCTCAAACTGAGCCTGAATTCAGCGACATGTTTAAGTATGTCCAATAAGTGAGGACAAGTCCATCTCTGGGGAATTTTGCTGCTGAGCCACAAAAAGGACCCTCAGGCTGTCGTCTTTGGATTCCAGCAGCCCGGCTTACAAATCCTTTTCTTCCTCTCCTTCGTGTTCCAATTTCTCCTTATCATTCTTCTTCTCAGCTGAAGAATAATTCCAATTTATTACAACTTGAGGCTTTGTTTTTTTGTTTGGGCCACCATATTTGTCGGTAATAGTAAAATTGTTATATGTCAGTGTTAGGAAAACATTGTGGTTAGGGAAACAGTGTGGAGCATTTAGGGGATCTATTGACAGAAATAGAATATCAAATAATAAGTATGTTTTCTTTCGTGTATAATCACCTGAAAATAAGAATCATTGTGTTTTCATCACCGAATGAGCCGTTTATATCGACATACGGAGCGGGTTGTCTTCACGGAGCTAGCAGCCATGTTTCTATAGTAGCCCAGAAGGGACAAACCGAACACTGAATCCAGATAGAGGTATTAACGCTTTTGTGTCGGCCACCATTGTTTCCCTAGATGCTTGACACACGGGAGAAAATTCAGTTGAGTGCAATCTGTAACTTCAACGCTGTTTTTTTGAATTCTCTTAATATTCTTTGAGAGTGTGAAAGGTAAAAAAAAAGAAGCCAAAACACAAAACAGCAGAGAGGGTCAGTATCTGAGAGCCTACAAGATGAAGGGACGTTATGAAGCCATTTTTCTCACAGCGATCCAATATTATCAGAACCCCCCCCCCCCCCCCCCCCCTCCCCCTAACCCTTCCCCAACACACACTTTCCCATACCCTGTTCCCCCAACCCACCTAAAACCCCCTGGCTCTCCATCACGGCTCGCGGTGCCCGTTTTCCACTGCAGGTAGCTAATTCCACTTTTATCCCCGAGTAATATTGGCCTTATCGCTCACGCCGCTGCATCCAAGCCGAGACTCAGCGAGCCACGGGGAGGGGGCTGTGGTGGCGGCGGAGGAGGAGGGTATGCGGGTGGGGGGGGGGGGGGGGGGGGGGGGTGAAGAAAGGCGAGGCAGGTCCTGGTGGAATGTCAGCTTGGCGGAACTGATTGCGGCCACCGAGGTGTTACACACACACACACACACACACACACAAACAGAGAGAAGCAAACTCCCCAAGGTCCTGCTCAACCCAAGCCCCTACTTAGGCTACCAATATTGCCACTGATATTGCCTTGGTGTTACATCCCTCAAGTGTCACATGCACGCAGTGCACACATACACACACACACATACGTACTTACACACATCTCTGAACGTCCTGCATTCCCCTCAATGCGGCCACTGCTGTCACTTCCCATCCAGCCATATCAAGGCACCCACAACCTCTGCTCCAGCGAGGCGAGCAGCACACACACACACACACACACACACACACACACACACACACACACACACACACACGCACACACACACACACACTCACACATACTCACACATACTCACAATGGAATGGCACGGGAAAAAACATTTCATATTTCTCCCCAACACCCTTTGTCCCTCTATGACTATTTTCACTTTTCCCGTACACATTTTCTCATTTCTTCAATTACAAGTGAGACCCGGGGCTCCCCTTGCACCCCCCCCCCCCCCCCCCCCCCCATCACCCATCACCCCCACCCAGAGGGTCCCTCTCTCTAACTCAGTAAACAAGGTGCAGATGTCAGAGAATACAGGAGCCTGGTAATGTGCAACACTGCTATACGGCCCCACACATCACCACGTTCGGGTGATGTGTCGCTAAACCATGCAAACAATTGCTAGCTCTCTCACACACACACACACACACACACACACACACACACACACACACACACACTCACAATTCTGGGGAGACTTGAGCATTCCCATCAAACTGAGGGCATTTTCCCCAATGCCTCTCTGAGCTGTGTCAATGAAGACATATGGCGCAGGTGGAGTAATGACATTTCCATGGGCAGCAGGCAGCTCCCATCTGTCCCGAGGCATCGGTTCACACCACGGCTGTCTGCTCGGTGGCTTGGCAAGTCCATAGTTTTCGGACACCATGAGAAACAGGTAGTGAGGAGTTTAGGTAAAGGAGGTGTGTGTGCTGTCAGATGGGAAAACTCCGCAAGTTGTGACAAGATGATTTCATGTTATTGTTTTCTGGCACTTAAGGGTCGCATGGCTCGAAACAAACTCCTTCAATAAGTTAATTGAAGGAGAATTCCGTTTGTTACAACTTGGCTATATTTTTGTAGTTTTGGCAATCATGTTAGAAGAACATGTGCTCACCAAAGTTGAGAAACGTAAAGGCAGCAACATTACACTGCATCAGCAAAGTCAGACTTCCCTTTCAGCTCACGGCATGGTTTGTGCGGCTACCTGCGAACCATCTCATCTGTCAGTGTGCGTGCACTGTCAACAATTGGTGTGTTCATACCAGACTGTATGTAAGAAGTGGACGAAGTCACCGGGACATCACCCACTGGTCTGTAGACCACGGTTTTGAAGCCTCGAGTTCGACATTTGGCTGTCACCATCTTGGTTATTTATTTATATATATATATATATATTTTTTAAGAGACATGAGAGGGTGGCTTACTACAGCTGAACACTGAATAAGACAAAAATGTAACAATTACATTTGAACTGAAAACACACTGAAAGGGTTAAAGCTGTAAGATGAAAACAGGGACAACTCCAAGATCAGACAACGTCATGGTAGTGACCTGTCAATCACAAGGTAGCCCCGCCCTAAAGCGCACCCTTCTTTATGGTCTATTTTACTCTAAATTGACCATAATTTACTAAATGAACATCATGCTGTATTGAAAAAGATTTGAAACTTGCGATTGAAACCATAAACTCATGTTTACTGAGGCACTTTCTCACCGACTTCTATACAATCAGACTTCTTTTTGCAAAAAAAATTGTAGAGGAGTCGCCCCCTGATGGCCATTAGAAAGAATGCAAGTTTCAACAGGCACAGCCGTGACTGATTTTTTGTTAAAACTTTTACAATGACTGTATTTCGCCATGGTGCAGCAGTGTTGTTTTCTACTTGCTTCCGTGTTCCCCTTTGCCTTTATAAATGTGTTGATTGTCTGATTAGCAATGTGTTTTTGAAGGAGATGAAGAAGAAGTGATCGGGTCGGGTGTTTCACGGACTGACGAGACAATCATCAACATGGAACAGTGCACAGATGCCGCGACCACAGACCACAACTACGTTATGATTGAGGACGCCGGCGTGGGTTCCATGCTATGGTCCTGACTTGGAGGTAAAACAAAAAGAGAATGCAAGCACAATGTTCATTGACAGCATTGCACATCAACTGTTGCACGTTAGGTTGAAGTTACACCACGATATTCATGGATACAATTTTTTTTCGGCAGCACCTCAGCACCTCATTGTTAGGGCAAGATGTTCACCATTCGTCTTTGTTTTCTCTTCCATGTCTGGCTTCACTGCGGATTCATTTAAAAACTTTTGAATGCTTAACTTTGTTTTAGCGTTGTTACCACATTTGAAGATTTCAGAAATAACTTACCGAGTAAAACGTTATTACAATAGGATAGACAATAAGAATATTGGACACGATTGACCCTCTGCTAGTCTGATTCTCAACTATTATCACACCGTCTATTGTTTTCGTCTGTCTCTTCTCCTGTTTCTTTCTTTCTCCACCCATTTACTTCTCCATCTCTCCCTGTGTGTGTGTGTGTGTGTGTGTGTGTGTGTATGTGTGTGTGTGTGTGTGTGTGCCTCTCTCTCGGTGGTTGTAGCTGAGAGGGTTGGGGCGCTGGCTGGCTGATGGATGAGGCTGAGCACGTTGCCATGGTGCTACCTGGTGGGGAATATTCTGCAATGGGAGGCTAAAGCCAGCCACCTTCCAATGGGAGAACAGAGGGAAAGAGGAGGGTGGTGTTGGCGGTGTGTGTGTGTGTGTGTGTTTGCATGGAGGAGGGGTTGTCTAATTTCACAAATACATACACACACCAGCTCAAATAAAACCTTGCAGGCATGCATGCATCTAAGCAAGCCCACACATATTCACACACACACACACACACACACACACACACACACACACACACACACACACACACACACACTTTCCCTTCAGTAGAATTAAATCTCCCCGCTTCCAGAGACGGTGCAGTTGAATTATTTATGGCTGCCCGTCTCCGGGCCACGCCGTAATAAAGTTACGGCCGAGACTAATTTGCAGTTTGATGAGGTGGGCTTTTAGCAGTGGATCCTGGGCCAACATTAAGTACATATTGTTTTTAAAGATTTGATTACCTTTTTATTGTTATTGTTATTAATGCTCTGGGTGTGCGCATGCATGGGGGTATGAGGGAGCACACCCCTCCTCCTTTTCGCTCTAGACGACACAAAAACCTGACCAGAGGAGAGAGACAAAACTGAATAAGCAGTGTGTGGGGAACCATTAGACATATACGGGATGTAATCTCCTCACTTTAAAAATCCAATAAAAGTGGCAGCTCAACACCTTTTATAGCAACCTGGAGGCAATCTGCTTCTAAATACATAAGCCTCAGCCGTGAATCAGGTGCGAATTGGACCTGAGCCATCTGCCTGCTCGCACATATACAAACACACCTACAGGCACACACATGCACACACATACACACACACACACACACACACCTCCATACAGGGCCTATAGAAAAGTATCAGGGCTGGTAAGCTGATGTTGGCACTCACAGAGAGTACATTAAGGCTAGGAGTGGGGAGCTTTACAATAATGGGTTGAGTGTTGGGAATAACAGATTTTGATTTGTGATTTACCCGGGCTAAACAAAATTCAATTTTACACAATTTTCAAAGAAGCCCACTTTGCCCAGTAGAGACGGCACACTGTAAAACCTGTGGATACTTTGATGGAGCGTTGCTGGGCTGTAAAAAACAAGGAGTTCCACAAGCTATTAAAGGCTTAAAGCTTGTAAAAAAAACGTTATGGTGATTAAAACACACAGAGAAAAGTGGGGTTACACAACACGTTGCAGACCCTCTGTAACACCTCACACTGCTAAACAAGGACGAGACACATGTGCATTGGCCCTCCCCCGGATACGTGATAATCCTTTGATTAATGACACCCAGCATATTTAATGCTTAATGCGTAGAACGGGAGCTGACAAGCCAAACAATTAGGTCAATTAGCGGATGACAACCATGTTGTGTTGGGTTAATTACTGGAATCTTCTGTGGCGGGACACGTCCATTTAAGGGCCAATGGCACGTAACAGAGCGCACATGCAAATGAGCTCACCTAGCTACAGCCATGCTAGAATATGTGATCTGTGTTATGGATGAGGTATCAGTATGCTGGTGTGTATGGGTATGCGTTTTTTTGCAGCGGTAGATAAAGGGACTATTTCTTTCACGGTAATTTATTAACAAGTCATAGGTGTAGAGGTTGGGGTCGAATGCGCGTTCCTGGCCTGTCCTGTCCTGTCCACGTGTGAATATATTGCCACCAAAGTAAATATTTATGGAGAGAAAAAAGGGGAGTAGGAGAGATAATTTATGTTTGCATGCATTCTCAGTGGTAGTTATACGAGTCTCTGGTGTGTAATGCTGGTAGCTCCACCAGGAGGAGAGGTCAGTCTCAGTCTGTCAGGGGGCTGCTGTCATTGGAAGCATATTATTCAATCAATACCGGGACACTTGAGCCGGTCACAACCACTCCTTGGTCCCATCATGTCATCACACTTTGTCCCTCTCTCTCTCTCTTCCCCCCCCCCCCCCATTTCTCACACACACACACACACACACACACACACACACACACACACACACCTCCCCGTGTGCTACATCTTAACCAGAAACGTGCAGACATGCTCCTTTAACGCTTTGTCGCTGAGACACAAACAGAAACGTGACATGCTCATCCATATCACGCTGTTCTGTGCGTTTTGGGAGGTTGGCGTGGGAGCAAAAAAAAAAAGAGGATGGCGGAGGTCATTTCCATATTCACTTAGCAGAGTGTTGGCTGGCTCTCTCTCTCTCTCTCTCTCTCTCTCTCCTTTCTGCACTGTAGCGCTTTAATCAAAGAGGGCGGCGCTGCCACCGCTCCTAAATGGCCCTGGAGCGCCTTTGAAACACACTGACACCAGTGTCACGCTGAAAAGGACATGCTTTTTATCCCCTTAAATAGCTTGTAAAAGGGCCCCATTGACTACACAAGCACCCGGCACTTCCATGCCTCCTCGCTTTTGCCTCTATTGTGCTACCAAGTGAATGTGTCAACGATACCGGACGAACACAGGCGCCCTGTTCAACAATATCCTGCGAGGTATTTTTTTTTCAATAGGCTTGGAGCGTAAGTGCGTGGCAAATATTTATATTGACACCCGTGAGCTGGTCTTTTATGCCTCGGCTTTGATGCAAAAAATAAATACATGAATGGAAGGAAGAAACCTGATTATAAGGATGTGAAATTCAAGGACATCATTTTCACAGTTTTCTTCTGGGAGTGGGGAGCGTTGACAGTAATGGCACACACATTCCAACCAGAATACACACAGCCATGCACACTCAAACTTAATCACGCACGAACATGCACATGTACACCGCCCCCCTCCCCCCCCAGCACACACATCCTATAAGCACAGCAGTACAGTGTGAAGGCTGTCATCCATCAGGAGGTATTGCCTGTCCTCGTTAGAAAGTCCTAATCCACTTGTTTCTGCAGTCTATTTTCCTGGTAGTTACCCTGCACTATACACTCTAATGGGCCCACAGAGCTCACTGCATACTCTCTCTGTGTGTGTGTGTGTGTGTGTGTGTGTGTGTGTGTGTGTGTGTGTGTGTGTGTGTGTGTGTGTGTGTGTGCGTGTGCGTGTGTGTGTCCTCAGAACGAAACATTAAATATACCCAAACATGTAGCTGATTCAGTGTTGTGAACCGTGAACATGTAAACGTTATGTACTCAACACAAATTGTCATACTGCTTTTGTAGTTTGTATACAAAAAACAGAAAAAAATCAACAGACTTTATTGTTCACTACCAGCAGGACATTTTATGCAGAAGGATTTGTGGCAAGGAACGTAAATGAAACTGTGACTTTGGAACGCCGCTGCCAGTTGGACTTTACAAACAGAAAGCAACAATGACCTTTTAAAGATTTAATACTTTCATAGCAGAAAGCTCATTTTCTTTGTTCAATCTTGTCCCTTTTCCAACGTGAACATGCTACCTACTCACAAACTGCTATATATATATATATATATATATATGTTTTAGTTTATAGTATGAAATTGGGCCAAAGCTTTCAAGAAGTCTTTTTCATTCTAGTCCATTAAGCGGCCACGTAACATTGTAACATACAAAATATATAGATATATCTCTGAATCTACACATGTTCCAGATTCATAATTATATTTACAGTGTGCTCTGTCACAGCTCTTGGTGCAGTGAGTCACAGGTTCTTGTGACCGTTCATGTGATCTGAGTACAGAGTGAAGAGTCCCATTTCAAGGAGAGCGTCGGATGCCATTGCTGGCAGCGACACCGCTGTATCGACTATTTGGTTTACCTTTGCTCTGCGCTGAGAGGCCTTGCAGTGCTGATATAAGTGCAGCTGCCTCTTCGTCAGATGTGATTGGTGCATGTGTGTGTGTGTGTGTTGAGACACATAATAGGGCATGTACAGTGTGCTCTATTACCAGGTTGCAATGCTTTCTTCACGCGGCTGCGTGTGTGTGTGTGTGTGTGTGTGTGTGTGTGTGTGTGTGTGTACGGGTGTTGGTGTTTACTTGTGCGCGTGTGTGAGTGGATGTGTGTGTAATTGAGCTGGTGTAAGAGCAGCCCTATCACTCCCCTCTCTCACTCTCTCCCTCTCTGTAGTCTCTCAATTAGGCGGAGAGCGGGCCCGCGGGGAGCCATTGTTTGAGCAGCAGCGGAAGACAAACAAGACTGCCACTACACGCAGGAGCTCCCTGGGCAACACTTGAGAGTGCTGCAGTCACTCACTCCCCGGCTCCTCAACGCACACGCACGCACACGCACGTGCAGTCCCTACATCTCAATCTTGCATAAACTTACTGATGCATATAGTCGCAAAAACATACATACACGTATACTAGTGCTCGCCACCAAATTATGATGCATGCAGAGATGCAGATGCACACACACACACACACACAGACACACACACGTTTGTGTAAGATTCACACACACAAAAACATAACCCATATGCACACAAACATACACAGAGGATTATAGCGCAGCCCTGTTTTTCTTGGTAAATGGACCAAAACCACAGATCCAGGGGGGGGGGGGGGGACAATGGCACACATGTTTACACACAAATTACACCCTGTGGGATAACTTAGTGCCGTTTCTACGACAAAAGGGCCACACAGTGTTAGATGATAATGTGCGCACGGCTATATTCCCCTAACGCCGGTTTACTCACGCCTCAACAACAGCCGCTTCAGTGGGACACGAGGCCGCGAGGATTTTGTCTACAAACTCCTCTTAATTTCCAGTATAGGGGAGGAGCAACAGAGATGCTCCTTTTGTTTTCTTTTCCATCTGTCTCCATTTCTCCATCATCCTTTCATCCTTCAGTCTCTGTGTTTCTCTCCAAAGAGAGAAACACAGGATTTTCAAGTCATAAAAGTTTTATAGGAGCCGTAAAGGGTAAGCATGTACAGTCTGCCCCTCTGAACTCTCACTCCCCGCTCTTTATATCCATCCGAGAGGAGAGATCTAATAGCAAAGACCTTTCTTTTCAGCCTGCAGGATTTCTTTTTTTTGTCCAATTTCTGCGTTCCAGTTTATAGCGGCACTGTTTCAAGGCTTCAGATTTTGTGATGCCCTTCGTGTTGATTCTGCCCGCCAAGTCCGTGTTTAGTGACTTGGCCTCACGCTCGTGTTAACAGCTTTGCTTAGGCGACGAAAGCTAAAAAAAAAGCAAAAAGCAAAACGTTTCACACTGCCTCAAGTCATAGACGGGCACAGGTATTACTTCATAGAGTGCAATGATGTACTCTCAGGCTTTCAGTGTCACATGAAAGCACAGTTTTATTTATTGTTATACGGGGATACACAGCACCATTTCTATTGCGGGTATCTCCATCTGTCTTTTTCCTACAACATAAGGAAATGACTGCTGTATACGACATGGGCTCGCAAATGGGAGACGACAGTTATTCAGCCGAACCGGGGTGGCAGCCAGCTCCCCCCCCCTAACCTATGCGGCAAGCTGTAAAATAGCAAGCGAGCGAACAACAAGAGAAATAAATGACTTTCTGGACAAAGGCAGCGGCAAAGCAGAAAGCATTTCTCCTGAGGCTAAGAGCGAGAAACGAGAGCGAGAGAGAGATGGAGGGGGAGAGGGAGGGAGCGGGGAGGGGATACATCACCTTGTGCAGCGCTCCATATCATTTGCATGGTTTATACCCTCCAAGGCCCCCACCATGCAAATGACTCATAAAGTAGAAATAGAAAGACTTTGGAGCCGGTGTCAGGAGTGGATTTATATATGATTGCCAGGCGGGCCCGGTGTCCTAAATCATTTTCAATTAGATGACACTTTCAATATCGAGCCGCTGATTTAGAGATATTAAAACTTCTTCTCCCTCATCCTCCACAGAGTTGAAAGCAAGCAAGCTTATCTGCCGCCCCACCCCGCCCTCCCCTCTCCTTCCTCTTCTTCTTTTCTCCTCATCTTCCTCCTCTTAAAGGTAAATGTAGAGAAAGATCTTTCACAGGAGCGAGCCATCTCTTCAAGGACGCAGAGGCCCCCCCCCCCCCCCCCCCTGCATGCAAAATGAGGGCAATTTGCAATTCATTTTGAATTTACCATGTCATTGTCTGGGTGGGCACATGCAGCACTGAAACAAATGGGAACATTTTGCCATTTGTGAGCGACTGTCTTTTGTCACAATTAGAACAGGGGGTGTGTAAGTCAAGGTGGCATCCATTTACAGAAGGTAGGGGGAAATAATACATTTCAGATTTACGATGACATTCCACCGGGTTGCGTTTGCATTATTAAGTACTGAAAAGTTAACCAGCGCACACTTCTTAGTAGACAGTTGGAACTTTCGGTGCTTCACCCTTGCAAACAACCTTTTTTTTGTGCCCCGTCTCTGCACGCACACCGTCAAGACAGGCATCGATCCCGAATCTCTTTAAATAGCCCCCCCTCATTCACATTCCGCTCATGCGGCCCTCTCGACCTTTCCCGAGGCTGCCTTTCAAGCGCTCATTGTGCCTGCGCTTAACGACTTCGTCGCGTCTGCCTACGCTGTATCGCAAAACCTCAGTGTGAAAGGCACCTACATTTAACCAAGTGCATCAACGTACTCCTGCTTCATCCAACCTTTCATTCTGGGTGTGTGTGGGGGGGGCAATAAAACTGACTGGAATTGACAGAGTGGGCTCCATATGAAAGGGAAGCCTTCGCTTGCATGGCACCGCCGCTGTCACCTTATCTCAGCGACACTGCGCCGAACACTCGGCGACCCCAACCCATTCTGAGGCAATAAAATCTATATCGTAATGGACGTGCACTCACAGAATGTCCCACGGTGATACAACCAAATGGCGTCCCCGCCCCTCGTCATTAGAGTCAACCCTCTCGCATTTTGCCTAACTTATGTCTCCCCTCCCTTCACCCTGAGCCGCCGTTGCCAACTCCACCTCCACCCTTTCAGGAACAATAAAACCAAGGCTTAGATGGACATCTCCCATTTCTGCACTTCCGTCAACATGCTTCCCTCCACCTCACCTTCCTCCTCTCATCCCATCGCTACCTGCCACTTCTCTATCTCCCTCTTCATCCTGGCACTCTCCCTCCTCCTCTTCCTCCTCCTATCTGTCGTACCCCACCTCCTCGATCTCTCGCTCCATCCTATCAGCCCCCCCCCCCCCCCCCCGCCTTTTCTTTCTCCTGTGCTCCCCGGTGTGATTGTGTGCGGGGCAGGACTTGCTGACAGGCCTGGGCCGGGCCGATAACGCCGGGAGCTGAACAATGGGGGGAATATTGTAAAGCTTAATGGAAAGGAGCTGGAGGTGGAAGGGGTTCAGAGACATAAATCAGCACGCCTGGCACTGATGGGGCTTTTCAACAGCAATAAGGGAGGCAATACCTCTCACAGCTCCATGGCAGAGGATGGGAGAGAGACGGGGGACCCACATACTCCTCCCCTTGTCTCCGGCTGACAGAAGACACATACGAAATGACCCGACAGCCTTATAAAAGACACATTTTCATGCATGCACAAACACTCACACACACATAAAAGTGTCTCTCGAAAACATATCCATGGGCATCCAGTGCAAAATGCTTGTCTGTGTAAACATCCTCTGGACAAACGATCTAAAAGCACTTTCTGAAGGGCTGTGTCAATCTGTGTGGGGAAGGATGGGGTGGGGGTGAGGAGGAGGAGGAGGAGGAGGGGGTGCTCCCATAATCCATTGAGAGTGATAACCGGTGGGGATGGATGAGTCACATTTTACCTTTATGGTGTTCTGCTATTCACTGTGTAAAGATAATGGACAGAGCCACTTAGTAATCAGAGGTAGAATTAAAGAGCTTCTCTCATCTCCATTCTGACTACAAAGCCTTTCTTATTCCATCACTTCTTATTCCTTTTTTTTTTTTTTTTTTAAAGCTGCCATCATTTCTAATTATCTAGAAATAAATGAATTACTTTTGAATTTGAAAGAAAGGTGCTGTGTGTGCTGTTTCATCCAGCCAAAATGTACAGCACGCAGAGCGACTGGTAGGGTAAAAGGTTACTGTTAGCTGTCAACGGAGGGCTGCAAAGATGATATACACTGTTGTTTCAACATTTGAAAAACATACAGTACTTTCACAGTAAAATTGTTAAAGAATAAATGTAGTTTTTTTTATTGTAGATTGGACCAATCTGTTGTTTCCATGGATCATCTGACCACTCTTACTTCTTGCCCAACCTGATGTTTTAGCGATGTCTCTATGTTCCCAGATCTCACTCTCTCCTGATTAAAATAACATTATACTCAACAAGTCACTTACTGAAGTGAAATGAGGGCTGAAAGAGCCATTAAGAAATTAATTAATTTGATTTGCATTTTGCAAAAGGAAACGGTGAAGGTTTGGATGAGGGAGTGAAGGGCAGCCTATAGCTGAAGGTCTGGCTGGAAGTAATGTGGACTTGGACAGGTTGACAGGTGGTCTTGATAAAACTTGAGGTGAATTGTGTTGTGGTGGGTTGCATCGACCTGACACTGAAATAACAGCTGAAAGCAGCAGAGAATCAGTATCATTAAAATTTGACAGGAAAGAAAGGATTGGCTCACGGAGCCTGTAGCAAAAATCTGGTTGTCTTAAGGGGAACGTGTCAAAGCCTTCAGTCAGCTGGTTGTTTTGAAAGCGGAGCAGGATCAGAATAAAAGGGTTGAGCATGAAGGTAGTCCTGACTGAACTTTGGCTAAGCTTCGTAATTACGAAAATGAGAATATGAGAGCAATGTTGTAATACACCGCAATATCATTCAAAATGAGCAGCGTGTAGGATTTAGTGGCATCTAGTGGTGAGGTTGCAGATTGCAACCAACTGAATATTCCTCCGCTCACCCCTCCCTTTACAAGATGACTACTGACTGCAGTAGCCATCAGGTAACTTAAAACCCTGAACCAATCTTGTTAGTGTTTGGTTTGTCCCTTCTGGGCTCCTGTAGAAACCCGACGATGCAACATGGGGGACTGTGTGAAGAGGACTCGCCAATTAAAACACAACTTTGTTTCAGGTGATTAAACATTGATGAAAACATAGTTATGGATATGATGAATTAATATTACATTCCAGTACTGCTGAAATATCCCCCTAAATGCTAAACACTGGCCCTTTAATCCTTTAAATCCTTGCAAAATTGTTTAATCCAGTTTTTAAAAAATGCTCACGCCTGAAAATTCATGGCTTGTGGTTAAGTTCAGAAATAAGAGTGACTGACCCAGGCACTGTAGAAAAGACTGTATGGAAGAAAAGCTAATGTGCAACTAAATCATTATCATTGTCTGTTTTTGGAAATGTGAGGGCCAAGTGAAACGAACGTTCCTCTGTGAGAGGAAACAAATCAACGAAAACAAACTTTGGACAGAAGAAGACACCCAGCCGACACAAACGTACAGAGCCGGAGTCACACAGACACACACACTTTTTATCTCACCTCTGATCTTACGATATAAAACGAGTGTCACGGGCCCTCTTTGAGCATTCATCACTGTAATTGGCTACATAACAGCAGCTGCCCGGTCTGAAAATCACTCCACAGCAGTCAGTTTTGTTTAAGCATGTGAGAAAGAGAGGGAGACGGAGAGAAAGAATAGAGAGAGAGGGAGAGAGAGAGGGAGGGAGAGTGATTAGACATCCTTCATAGGTCTTAAATCTTCATTAATCATTGTCTCTCTATTCACATCCCCGACTCTGACACAGATAAGAGCTCAGTATAATAGAGGAACTGGGAAAGACAGAAAAAGGGAGAAAAAAGAGCAAAGGAAAAGCGGGAGATCACAGATTTGTTAAAAATAATAAGGCATACAGAGCCGTGTGGAGAGGCCGTGGCGAGATGGGAATTGCTGATTAAATTAAAGGCTCATTAATCAGCCCGTGACCATGACTCCCTCCGTTCCTCTTGTTCAGCTCACGCCACTGACTTCCCCCCCATTTTTTTTTCCTTTCTCACTTTTCTACCTCCCTCTTGCAAAAGAGAAGGATCTCCTGCTGGAGGGTCAGGAGGGTTAAGACTCAGCAGGGGTGGGGGGGAAGAAGTCCTGACAACCTTACTCCTGTGATTAGCCTGGAAAAATAGCAACCTGGCCCCCTCTCTCTCTCTCTCTCTCTCTCTCTCTCTCTCTCTCTCTCTCTCTCTCTCTCTCTCTCATCCGAACTCAGCTTTTGTTGGCGGCCTGCCACGTTTCCGCTGTGATCTGGCAGCAGCGTCGGTGATCTGTTTGGCAGACAGAGAGAGGAGCGAGGAGTGAATGAGCGATGGCTGTACTGTAGGCATGAGTAGGCAACACTCTGATGATGAAGTGGTTTTGAGAGCTGAGCGCCTGTTTCACAACGGTGCTGATTATACTGAAGTCATAAGGAATCTACGCATTACATCACGGCCGCCCGCGAGGGGAATCCCACCCTCCCTGGTTCACTTTAATGGAGAAAAATGTGTTTTCCCCTCATCACAAAACCAATCAATTAGTCAGTCAGCTAATCAATCAATCAATCAGTAAATCCATCAGTTGGTGTGGTAGGAAAAGGATCCCTGCTCCCCCTCAATATGGTTCATGCATTATGGATGTTGTGCGTCCTCTGATGCTCTTAGCGGCGAAAAACATCATGTCCTCATTATGACTCAATCAATTAGTCAGTCAGATAATCAATCACAGAGGCAATCCATCCATCAGTATTTGGTGTGTTTACAGTATGGAATGCCTTCTACAATAACTGACGTGGTGACATCTTTTCTGTTTTTTCCTCATAAATTGCTGTGTTTTATAGTGATCCTATCCCCATGTCAATAACATTCCTAATAACTTTTACTTTTAAGCAGTAATACCACAATGTAAAATGTCTAACTAAATCATTTCAAACAACTTAAGACTATAAATGTGGTACTTTATTGGTCCATGCTATGTACTACACTAATAGCTAAATATGCGTATTAAATCTAAAGTTATAAAATACATTATGCATAATTGGCTCTATCATTGATGTGTAAGCAGCTAAACTTCTACTTTGTGGTAAATCATATTTAACAAGACAACTTTGTCTGTGTGCTGTTTGGTGCTGAGCAGGTAGTGTGCCGTGGGTTAATCAGGGCTTTAGTACCCCAAAAACTGTCCCTCAAAAGTCCAGTAACTGCATAGCCGTGCTGTCTGCAATAATACATATTTTTTATGATCAAAGTCCAGCTTTGACACACAAGTGAAGAATACAGGAAGGACAGGAAAAAAACTAAGAATAAATGGCACAGTGGAAACACATTCAGAACAGATCTCACTGCCAAATATAAATCTCTCCATTATTGTCAGGTTGGCTGTGGCCGTCCAAAAATCTACCACTTTCTGCACCTCGCCCTGTGAGGTCCCCCTCAGGATCACCGGATAAATTGAACAGGAGTCCTTGACATATCTGACAGCAGCCTTTCGACTCCTCGGCATGTCCTGTATCCCCCGCTCACCCCACCGTGTTGCCTGATCCCTCCATCCGCCACAGAGCCGAGGGGGTGAGTGTGGGGGGGTAATGGGATCCGTGGGCTACCTGACCCCCCACATATGAAAAGGGCCGACGCACAAAGCCAGACGGGAGCGGCCACTTAAAAAGGAAATGAAGTGAAGGTGGAGGAATAGAATAGGAAAGGAGGGAGAACGAGAGGAAAGCAGAGGAGGATGATGAGAGGACCATAGCGGGAAGAAGAAAAAACAAGCGCCCAGCCATGTGTGAAAGACATAATTGAAAATGTCAAAAGATGTAAGGAATGACAGCAATGAACTGGCTGAGCATGGCAGCGCAGTCTGTCAGTAAGCTACTAACTCCATCCTGAATACATTGTGCCTCTACCTCTCCTCACCAACACACGGTGCCTTCTCTCTGTGTGGCACGTGTGCACATATGCATATAGATGAGTTTGAAAGGGAAATGTGATGCCAGATCAGCACTTGACCCTGCTGTCAGCTGTGCCGCTTATCTTCACTTCTGCACTTTATTCTTTTCGTCACGATTTGTCCCCCCCCCTACTCTCATCTATTTCATCTCTGAAGATGAAGACGATATTCGTCGCCCACATTGGCCGTAGATGATGAGTGGAACGCATGACTTGTAATTCAGCAAATCTTCCCGCTGTCAGGTATGTTCTATGTTAAGACAGTGCAGGGTGGGTGGGTCTTTGCAGGTATAACATACAGCTCAGTAAAAAACACTACCATCATCATAGCAATGTACAACATACAAGAATCAGGAGACACAACTTTCTATATGCTATTTTTGTAGAGAGGAAAATATAAAAATATCCCCAAAAATTGGATGTGGTATTTTAATTACCAATTAAATCATCAGATATGCTCATTAAAAGTGTTTCCTCATTGTAAAGATAAATAAAACACGATTCAGGTGGCTGTTGGAATTTATCAGTATATAAAAGAAATGACTAGGAGACAGCGTTGTATTCCAGTTATGTGGCTGCCTCCAGGTATGAAAAGTGGGGCCAAAACTTAAATGTCTTAAACTTGCAGTATTTCTAATGGGCAGCAGGGGGCGACTCCTCTGGTTACAAAAAGAAGTCTGATTGTATATGAGAAAATGACTACGTCCATTTTTAACATACAGTCTGTGGTTTTGTGCTGACTTTAGTTTGTCAATGAATAATGCAATGATGAATGCATGGTTTTAATTTAAATGTTATGCTCTGGATGTAACAGTAGGACAACAAATGGGCAAAAGTCTATCCAGTCAGATTCCACAGCTGGTGTATCATCCTCTGCAGGGTAAAATTGGGAATAAATTTGCATCTTCAAGTATTTGCTGCCTTAATTTGTACGACACATAAAGAGGTGTGACCATCTGATGGGGAATATGCATTTCCTTAAGTCATCAAGTCAAAACCATTTCAGGATTATCACTTCTCATTAATATCTGCACAGATTCTATCTGGAAGGAGCGAGTTTTCCTTGGAAGAAAAAAAAAAAACATTTTCTCAGCGTCATTAATTAAGGAGAAAGAGGGGGCGGGATGGTTTTATGGAGATGTGAGGATGTCATTTGCATAGCTTGATGACACGGGTGGAAATCACTACGAAACATATACAGGCTTTCTGCACATTCATGAATATTCATCTATTCAGTGCGCCACCAACGCAGCACATCACAAATAGATGTGCGGGGCAGAAAATGATCTTATCAGAAAATCCACGGGCAACATGCAGCATTCAGCTGCAGCCTCACGCCATGGAGAATCTGCTCAGTGATTTTAAGTTCATTGAGTTCAGAGTCTTGGTGTAAGCCGGTTTACACGCAGCCATTTGATAAGAGCGCTCCACAATATCATGTAAGTCTTGTGTGAAAGATACCAGGACCCCCTGCTGTAAAAGGAAACTCTGAAAGACTTACTGCACAACAACATACTTTAAACCTCCCTGTAAGTGAAGAGGCAAAATGTCACTGTGGCTCTGAGACGGTAACGGACTATCCTGCAGCGATGTCGAAGGTGAGCGAGGGAGCGGTGTTTCTCTTTGTTGCCTGTGGGAATCAGTTGTACTTATACTGTAATTCTGCCCTCCGACAAGAAAGGGAATGAGGAGGCGAAAGGGGGAGGGAGTCAGTGCGGGAGGGAGGGAGAGGAGGGTAGGGATGGGAAAAAATGGCTGTAGGGTCTAGGGAGTTTATTTAAGACTCAAATTAAACATCCAGAGCAAAGGCACCAACAAAAATTAAACCTTTAATGACAAATTATTACCCCCTTGTTAGCAGCTCACAAAAGACACAGAGGGAGGGGGGCTTGGGAGACCTTATATGTGTGTGTGTGCACGTGTGTGTGTGTGTGTTTAGGGGAGATAATGTAGTCTGATCAGCTTTATTGCTCGTATGCCCCACCATTAAACCGAAAAAAGAAAAAAGATATAATAGTGATACACCTTTAAAGTGATCTGCCCTGAGCCTATTTGTGTTCCTATAATCTCTGCCAGGAGGATCTGCGATCGGTGGTGTGCGTGCGAGCCTCCGTGAGTGAGTGTGCACCTTAATGTCTGTCCATGGCTAATCTCACATACTGTCGTAGCAAACTGGATACTATTTTGGGTGGCCAGTTATGGCGTGCATGCTCAAAGACGTCTGGTGATTGCGGTGACTCACACTTTCTCAAAACACCTTTTGTTGCATGTTTTACTCTGCCACTGACACCTCACTCACTACTCTTAACTGGTCAGTAGGGGCCGCTAGTGATACATAGCTCGCCGACCCCCAGCTGCTACTCTGCAACCACAGTGGGGAGATGACAGTTGGCTAACTTTGATTGTTGTGTATGGTGTGTTTGGCTAACAGCTAACGTAAGTACCACACACTGCCAAGTACATTGCAGTCACTCAGCCGCTGCTACGCCGGCAGACAGCTTGGTGAGTTTCATTTTGTTTTTGGTAAGATTGTATGACGTGTCTTATACGACGACTTGGAGCACGTTACCTGCACACATCACCCATCGCTTGTTTTGTAATGAAGTGTGTTATACAACGCCTTATAGCTCACTGGTGTCCAGACAGGGGGGGTTAGCCAATTGTAGGTTTTATTCATTCAATCACACAATACAACAGTGGTCTTTGCAGACACACCTGGCGAAGATCTGCCCTCTACTGAGTGCACCTTTCTAGTTTCAGGAGTATTTACTGAAAAGGGGCAAATGAGAAGACAAATTATGACAAAGAAAATGTGGCAAAATCATGAACGTTCAAGACAGACTGTACGAGTAGACGGCCAACAGTGTAGTCAAAGTATGATGTTATTTAAACTACATGGAAGCATGATCGCAAAAGACAAAAACACGAAAACCTTGACCAACCTAATAAATTGTATATTTTATGTTATATTTTGAATATTGTTTTTCTTTGGTCATCCCTCAACAGATATAAACTGGAATGTACTGCAGAAAAGCTTGAATTAGTGAATACTGTGCACATACTGTGTGTTCTTTAAGAATACATGCATGTGTGCTGGCATGTGTGTCTGCACACCACGTGCCTGTTGGCAGAGTTGTGTCGAGTTCAGCTGTGTCCAAACAACCTGTGAGTGCCTCAACACAGTGGGAAATGAGCTGGCCAGCCAGCAAGAAAGAGTGCCGACACAGCAAACAATGCGGCGACCGCCGGGACAGACGGTAATGGGATAAGTGGCGGCTTGCAAATGTGTCAACTGGAGTGTGAACGTCATGTTAGGTATGCAAATGAAGAGGAGAACCTCTTGGCTCTGCGTGCATGGGCCATCTATTCCACAGCAGCCTGCCACAGCGATGCAAGGCTCGTCAGAGATGGCCTGTGGTGGTCGCAGCAAGTTTATACTATAAATTAGAGTAAATGGGTTATTGATTCCAACCTAGGGAAATTAATTATATGCATCTCTCACCGCCAGCAAATGTCTTCAGAAATCTTGCAGCATTAATACCAGTAACTTGTTAGTAACATTCAAGATAATAATACAATACTGTCGACTTAGAATAAACTAACCACTAAATAATAATTGGTAGTTTGTCATGCAATATGCGCACTGAAAGTGCACTGTATATGTTGATATATATTATGTGTCCCTGGCTACCTAAATCAGTGCATCCTCAGTGTGTTTCAGGTGTATTCGCACCTCTGTTCGCAACTACACCTAGAATGGAGTCCAGACCTGCAGCTTAGATCACATCTGAGCAGTGGATGAATGATAAGTATGAGGTCATTAACGTCACCTATACTGCATCACAATCTGAGGACACGTTATTCTTACTTCACAATGTTCCACCTGTCACTGCAGCCCCTTTGGCACTGGAGTTTGCCAATTTGGGCAACGATCAGTGTAACTTCCATCCCTTGTCTACCCCGACAATCAGACAGGATCGTCATTTTACTTTCACTCAAAAGAAATCAGAGATGTGGGCAGCCATTCAGAGGTCAGGAAGCAAATTACCCTTGGTTTGCCCAGCACAGCTAATCCTGGCATAGCATATCAGACACCCCCTCCATTTCTTCTTCTAGTTGTGTAAAGCCGCTGGTTGCTATCACAGAACAGATTACTCCCTCCACCGCCGCTCCCCTTACCCTTCTTCTTCCAGCAGCCTTATCTTTTTGTGATTTGGCGCCCTTGCTGCCAGAGAGTTTGTTTTTCCTCTTTCTACATAAATAGATGAGAAAAGGCTGCTGGCGGCCTTACGTGTGCAGAGGAGGGGCAGACATCTATGGTAAGTGCAGAGGCAGGAACAAAAGCAAAAGAAAAGTGACCCACTTGCGCCCAACATACATGCTGCACACCCAGAGCCCCTTTGAAGAAGAGTAAGGAGCCCTTAAGGTTTAGAGAGGGGAAAAAACGGATTTCTGTGCTTCTGCATTTTTCTTTGTCCTTCCAGTCCTCCCTCCTCCTCCTCCTCCCTCTTTTTCTAATTTTCCTGAGGACGAAGGTTCCTGCCTGCCTGGCACATGACATTGATTTCCATCAGCGCTTGGAAATAACCTCGGAGCCGTTGCCAGGGCAACCCGCATCTACCTTTTTGCATTTTTGCATATTGCCGCTGAGTTTTTTTCTTCTTTCTCCTGTTTCTCTTTTTTTTCCATTTGCGTTGGCCACGTCTCGCAGAGCGACGGGATGACAAATGCTCTCAGGTAGAGAGGCGATGGCAGGGGATGGAGAGAAGGGAGGAGGGAGGGTGGGGGTTGATGGAAGAGGAGGAGAGAGCAGCGGTCGGGTGGGTGGTGAATTGAGGTGGAAGGGGGAGATGGATGGCTGTGCCAGGCAGGAGCGGGCAGGGCCGTGGAAAGTCAGGCACGTAGTCTGTGTGTGTGTGTGTGTGTGTGTGTGTGTGTGTGTGTGTGTGTGTGTGTGTGTGTGTGTGTGTTGTGAGGGAGGATTATTGATGTCACCCCGTTGGGGGCCAGAGCGGGGGGCAATAAAACACCAGAGTACCACCATCGATGGACTCCTGCCTTCTAATTAACTACATAAGGACAGGCCCCAAGATTGAGAGAGAGAGAGAGAGAGAGAGAGAGAGAGAGAGAGAAAGATGCATGCAGAGAGAAAAAAAAAGAGATGAGAGGAGTTACATTCAGAGGGTCACTAGCCAGCAAGACGCTTCTTTCTTTTTCTAAAACCAACAATCGTCCATTCACACATCTGTCTGCTGATGCTGCAGGCAGATGCCGGCACCGTCACTCGCAATGTCAGCCTGGGGTGGGGGGGGGGGGGGGGGTATGGCTATCGAATCGCCTGAGTGCATCATGAGGAGAGAGAGAGAGAGAGAGAGAGAGAGGTGGGGGGGGGGAGGCCAGGCTACCCACGGCGTTCCCTCACCAACATTTGCCTCGTGATTTCTCTTCCCCTTCCCTGTATCAACACCCCAGTCAAAGTGCAGCCAGGGAGAAAATTAATTTCTTATTACCTGATTATATTATTAGGTTTCGCTTGGAGTATCACTTGAATATTCCACATCAGCATTTCACGGAGCAGGGCATAGCCTGGCGTGGCGCACTTGTAAAGCAGGGCCACGGGTTGAGCCGGGGCAGGCCAGCGGCGTGAGCCTGAATCGTGGGGGCTGTAATCGTCTGGGACGTGCACTCCCCATCCCGAGGAATAAAGACTGGCGCTGGCAATATGCTGGCAGAAAGCAATTTGCTCGAGGGATATTCCCTCACACACACACACACACGCACACACACACACCAAAGCAGCGCAATGCCTGGCCATTCGATTCACAACGGGTGCAGGAGTTTCACTCGGGTAAAGCACTCACCTGCACACACACACACACACACACACACACACGCACACTTTCTGTTTCGCTCTCACTCACACGTAGAAGATTGGGGTTTTATTTATTTATTTTCAAATAAGCACAAGCTCACTGCATTCATCCAGCCAGCCCTTTTGATTTGGCTCTCATTTCCCCTCTGCTCCAACACACAGAGGATTTGAGACGTGACCGATGCCTGAATGCACCCTGCAAAAAAAACCTCCCCACATCTCTCAAACTGATAGTGGAATTCAGAGGCCATCAGATGAAGAAAATGGGGAAAAAAGCACTGCAGCGACATCAACCAAGGGTATATACAGAGTAAAAAGAAATACAGACATCCCAAGTGTAAATCAATCTCATGTTATATATCCCGAGCTCAGAATGTCCTGATAAGTCTCAGAGGGGATACGGTAAACAAAATTGATCATTACAAAATTCATGAGGTCCAGAAATCCTAACTTGGGTCTCTTTCCTCCTGGAGGGCAATGTTATTATTTTTTTCCACCCCCCCCCTCCATGCCTGCAACAAATACGCACTCAGTGGCTGAGACTCGAGAAAAGGGCAAATTTGCATACCTTCCATAAGGAAGAAAATCTGATCATATAAATGTAAATAAGGTGAGCTTAACTTATATTTTCCCTGAGAAAACAGAGAATTGGGCAGCGGGCGGAGGAGGCCAGCTGGATGGAGTGGAGAGGGCTCCAAAGGGGGCTGGTGGATCAGTACATGCATTAATGTCAGGGCCCGACAATGGAAGAATTAGCTTTTCTTTTTATGCACATGCTGGCACGGGCTTAATATGTTACTGCTGCAGACAAACAGCAGGAGGCAGTGGTGCAGCGTCAGCAGCACAGACGCAAACACACGCTTCTTCTGCTCACTGTCTGCTCCCATCTGCTGCCCGCCTTTATTTTTATGATTTGTCATCTTACAGATTTTTCTCAATTTCTTAAACACTGTTGCAGACATTGAGTGCAATCGCATTCTAACTCTTCATCATTGCTTGAATAAAACAGTAAGATATCTACTGTGTCAGACAGACGGCATTACAACATTCTCACTGGTCACATGCTGTGCGTATCTTATGCCGGATGCAAAATAGAAAATATAATAATAAAAAGAAATGTCGCAAACACATTCATATAAATTACAAACAAAATGGACACTGCCTGCAACACCTCACTGGTCGATCAAACATTCCTCTCTGGTGTAGCCGGTCACGGTAGTGCTGGGCGGTGTGACCAAACATTTGTATCACGGTACTTTTTAAGATTCTGGCGGTTTCACGGTATATCGCGGTATTTTTTCTTTTTTCCTTGGCTGGGTTATAGGTTTATAGTGGCTTACCCTACTGCCAGGAGTACATAGAATATAAAAACATTTTAATGTCATCATGTATAAAGGCTTTGATCACTAACCGTTACGACCTTTTCTCAGATATTTTTTTTAATAACAGGAAATGAGCAGCAGATTTGAGAGTTGCACACAGCGCTGAGAAAATAAAACTGCATTCTTCGTTATTGTTTTCCAGCACAACTCATGATATAAACATAAAGCTATAGCGCTGCACTTTTTGGCTGAGATCAGGTCTAGTGTAGAGGTATATGAACGAGCGTCCTTGTCGAGTTCAACGTAAGCGTTTGACTGCCTCGCTTTCGGCTAAAGCGCTGTATTTGGCTGCGAGGCGCGCAGGCTTCCAGCCTGAATGTAATTGTGACAGATAAAAGTTTCGAGGAAGATACAAGACAAGCATTCTATTAGCCCACTCCGGGAGACGCTGCTCTTCCTACGGAGAAAAGGAAAGGACAGCCTCTCTGGCTGTGTGCACACTGCAGCCTTAAATCTGATTATTTCCCCCACCTATCGTGACTGAATTTGATCTTTTTCCTTTCTGTCAAAACAAACACTCAATCATGCTTTCCCCCCCCCCCCCGACGTTTTGATGCACAACGAATACAACCAGATACATGCCACAAAACCGTAAGACAAACAGAAGAATAACACAAATCGTGGCTTTCTAAGGGAGCGGTTTAATTCTTCCTCAGAGCGGTACAAGCCCACAGGGGTACGAAATGTGATTCACATTATCATGACCTCGAAGGGGAGGGTTTCATCGCAGTGTGACTGCGAGGATGCCAACTCGGTCAATGGTGCATGAAACTGCCTCCTTTTATTGGCATGGCATTCAATCAGTTCCTCTTGGGTATATGTCCTTGGCTTTGCGGCGGGGGCCACCCATTACAGCGCTCCCCTGCACCTGCCCACATCTCGCTACGCAATCCCCTTTAATGCCCCCCCCCCCCCTCGCTTCCGCCCCTGCATAAATACAATCAGCCCTGCCAAGAAAGGCAGAACCACTTGCTCTCTTCCTCTATTGTTTCTCATTGATTATGCAGAGCGACCACCACACTGCGTCCTCCTGGTCCCTCCCCACGTCTTTGATTTCCACTGGAGTTGGCTCCGAGCCAAGAGATCCTCCCCTTCCACCCTTTCCATTCCTTAACCTCTGACCTCATAGGTCGCCCGGCCACCCTTCAGGTCGCCCTCGACCACCTCTTGCAGGGCGCCTGCCACCCTCAACCAGAAAAAAAGAAGAAAGCCTTTTTAAAGTCCCCAATTCACGGTAAAAAAAAAAAAAAAAAAAAAAAAAAAGGAGATGATACATTTGTACCATTGCTGAGGCAGTGAAAAGGCAGAAGACGAGGTGAAAACTTTGAGAGAAGCAACTTATTTCATTGAAGAGTTGAAAATGTATCGGGGAAGCAACGTTTTTTCCTTTTCCCCGGCCCACATGGGAGCAGCCTATCTGCCACTGAGTAAAAGATGGCCACACGAGAACCCATTTCTCATTTTATTACTCAGAAACAGCGGATACTGTGTTTGCCTCAGCAGCCTGGCAGCGGTGGGTCTCAAAGCAACTGCCTTGGCATGCCGAAGCACCTTGATGGCTGATGAGGAGGTGGGGGGGGGGGGTATATTTCATTGTCAATTGCTCTGGTTATCATGCAACACCCATTCACTCACGCTCCGCATCAGTGTGAGCTTTAACTGATGTGCCTGTGAGTCAGCCCCATTAAACCCCAAAGCAGTCCCCGGGCAGCTCTTTTGTCTTCGCTATTTGTTCCCCTCAGCGGCACTAAACAGCAACATTCACTCCAGCTAAACAACCTTCGCCTCCCCAGAGGTGCGCCTTCTCTTCTGCCACCTTCGCCGGTGACTTTAATGAAATATGCAGCTGTCTTTTAATCAAAACAAGACTAATTTTAATACGGACAGGAAGGGGCGGGGTGGACCCTCCTCCCCCTCCACGCCCTGGCCACCATCCAGGCAGACGAGCCGCCCGCTGATGGCGGGGCAGCAGGAAGGAGATGGAGAGGTGGCATAGGAGAGGGAGGATGTGGTGTGGATGGGGGCAAGGGAACGGTGGAGTAGGAGGGGCGGGAACATGGCTGGAAACAAGCAAAATCCAAATTAAGCACACGAGCAGATGGATGTTGGCCATTAGCATACATCAACAACAAACCGCCGCCTATGCTTTCGCGTCCAGGAGAGTGAGTTGGCAGGGCTCAAGGGTAAATCGGGCAGAGGATTAGAGAGTACTAGTGGTCCGTGTGTGTGTGTGTGTGTGTGTGTGTGTGTGTGTGTGTGTGTGTACACATATTTGCATTTGTGTAAATAAATTGGTGATTTGAAAAAAAGCAAAAAACGAAATGGTGCTTATTATTCCGGAGGGAACGGGACGACACGGAACACAATCGTCAGCATGCGCAGCTTTAATAAACACATTAACGAATGGCGGTTAATTACCAAATTACCTTGCCGTCAATTACTGCGGAGGCACATGTGCAGCGAGGCGGGGAGTGGGTGAGCTGGGCAACGGGTAGCAGTCTTTTGTTTCGGGTTGTTCTCTCCTGTTAAGCAGCTCTGAAGGACACAGAGGCAGACGAAAACATGTGTGTGTGTGTGTGTGTGTGTGTGTGTGTATGTTTAAGACAGAGAGAAGCAAGACCACTAGCCACTGGTGCCACACCAGTACAGTACAGACAGGCGTTGGCTCGCTCCAGGATAGGCTTGCCAGCCAGATGGTGAACTGGCCGACTGGTTGGCTTTGCTGGCTGTCTGGCCCGGTGGCTCATTGGCTGTCTGGATGGAGGAAATCTGCCTGGTAACGACAAAGCCAGTGAAGAAACAAGCAAAGCTGTGTTTTTCCAACACCGTGAGGCTCCGTCTCTCTCTCTCTTTTCTTAAAACCTGACTCTGATCTTTCCTTTTGCATTCGGGGCTTAATTCCTGCACAGACGGATAGTACTGTAGCGTGTACTGTGTTATACTGGCTTCATTCCTACAAACGCAAGGTGAATCACTATTTCCCTGCCAGTAGACACTGGTAACGTGCCGCCATGGAGCAATATGGTGCTGGGTGAAGTGCAATGATATACGAGGCGGTATGATCCAGCTGAGACGCATAACGTACCTGCTGTTAGATTTGGCATGGATTTCTATATTTCTGATGCAGCTCTGTGGTGGAGGGAGGAGGCGAGCCGCCCTTTACTTCCTGAGGATTAATCAGTACAGAGCTACCCATTGAAATAGCTATAGCCCCTGTGAATTATCATCAGGATCAACTGGGGTAAAAAACAAACACACACACCTTGTCAATCTCCAACTTCCCCGGCAATGCTGTCAATCCAGCAGACGCATCATCACAGAGCCCAGCCAGCCACCTGCAGACAGACGGCTCACCATCTGAGAGGAAGTGAAACACATTTCACCTCGGCGTCACGTTTGAAAGCTCGTCAGATCCACCTCGCTTGAGCTGGTACAACTTTAAATCTCGCCGTGTCGCTGGGAGTTGTTGAATAAGCTAATTTATTCAGACCCCCCCCCAGTGTTTCGCAGTGTGCTGCCACATGTTGCACGTAGTTGCATCTGCCATTGGTGGCGAACGCTGCTAAACATGTTTAAAGCCAATGCCAGGGGGAGGCTTCTTTCTTCTGTTCTTGTTGTGACTTCTATATTTGTGAAAAATAAAGGCTTTGATGAGTCAAAAGTCCACTGATTCTGCACTGCTGAGCAGGCCGACGCAAGCTCTCACAGTGAGCCATCCTGTAAATGGCTAGCTAGTAGCTAAATAAGGAAGCTAGCCAGCCTGTTGGTGGCTAGCTAGTGGCTAAACATTTTGATTGACATAAAATACGGTTTGAATTTAACTTAACAATGACTAATATGTGCAGTGTGTCTGTCAAGTCAGTTGTCCACTTCTATCCTTCTGCAATTCCAACATTATTGCACATTAAAAATAGAAATTATAAAAACCCAAAGCTTCAATTGCTGCTAATTCACACACACACCTTTATGTCATGAAGGCTCCATTTCTCTTGTGTCTGAAATGTTTCAACTGACAGCAAACTCACTTAACAATGCAAATACTAAAAACTGCTACTTTTAGAAGGCCGGGACTGCACCTAGGAGACCGTAAAAAAAGGAACATTAGCACAGTGCTGTTCAGGGTATCGACAGGGATTTACAGAAAGAAGCAGAAGCACAGCCTTTTTAAATGCCACATGTGACCGGTTCAATTATCCAATGAGGACTGGACACACAGAAGGCCGGCCTCGGAAAGATGCTACGGCCTCCAACAGAAGATTTTCAAAATAAAAGTTAGATTCTGCAGAATGGATTGTAGTTTTCTGATATTTTTTGTAGGTTTTTCCTGATGTATTAGACTGGATTAGTTCTAATTAAATGAGGTCACAGGTGAGTTCACTGTATCTATTGCACCACCAGGAATATCGTTAGTGCCTGTCAAAATTTAGACCACATTTCCCATAAGTCTAACATAATCGTTGCGTCTTTGATCAAAGGATTTCTATTTGTCTCTTCTGAGGAGATTACACATGTTGGAAAAGATTTATTTCCCCACAGTTGTTTCTGTTTTTCCGCAATCTGCCACTTCAAGAGGAAGCTCTGAAAGCTCTGAAAGCTCTGAAAGCTCAGTCTGGCTCAGACAGTCTCTTCTTGTGCCACAAGGTAATCCGTCTGGTTTCTGAACAAATCTGTCCTGGTGTCTTGCACTGTGAAATGCTGTGTAGACTTTCTTGATTACACTCAAGAGAAACTAATAGGTTTAAATATTTGAAGCACATTTTACTTACTCATTAACTGCACTATGACATGCATTTCCATTGGGCCAAGTCATAAAATTAAAGGAAAACATGCTGTGTCAGTGAGAAAGTTCAGCTGTCAGTTCATATGCAACACCAAATTGGTTTAGTACCTGTGCCAGCCAGTGGACCTGTCATAGCAGTGTCACAGTTGTCAGTATCACTCCCCTTCATGTTTCGGGGTGGCTGCCTGGGAAACAGTTTGTATAGAAGTGTCAACGTTAGGTGAGTGCTCGATATATATACTCATTTTTCTGTAACTTTCATTGTCTCTTACCTTCACGTTTGTCATTTGTCACCCTGGCGCGGCGGCATCCTCTGCACAGAGGAGTTTCAAACCGATGAGTCCGACACAGAGACGGCAAGAAAAGCCACAGCGTGAGCCCCAACATGTGAAAGGCTGACTGACAAACAACACTGTCAACACATTACGATCAGCAGGGCAGTTGAGAAAGAGTATGACAGGAGGCGTAAATGAGAAGCCCTATTAAGCCACGGCTGTGTGAACTAGGTGTGATGCCACCGCAGAGCTGTAAGTGCACATTTCCTCTCTGTTGGGGTTGTTGGGTTTCTCGACCAATAAAAAAAATAAAGATTGAATGTCTTCACCGTGTTTCGCTGCGTGCCATTCAACAACTACACCCTTTGCCAGTTATTTGTATGCCTTATGTATGAACGTATGTCCGGTTCATTCTGGTGAACGTGATATCTCAAATTAGGTCTCAAGGATGAACTGATTCGGGTTTGGTGGTGAAAGGTGAAAGGTCAGGGTCACTGTGACCTCACGTCTGTCCCATTCTCGTGATATCTCGGAAACACCTCAAGTGAATTTGGAATTATAGATTTAAAAAAAATATTTGGTTCCGGCAATTATATCTGAGGTGACATCTAAAAGAATATAAATTATTTGAAAACAGGATACACTAACAATATTTGAACAAATTAAAGAATGTCATTTTTAACTTAGTCACCAAACTGATAATGATCACATGTTTTTTATGTGTTTGGCATTTTAAAAATTGCTCTAATTAATTAAACTTTTGGGAATCGTCGGCACAGAGGAGCATCAACTCAAAGCTGCCCGTCTTTCGCTGAATTAAGTTTCGACAATCAAGACAATCAACGTTTAACAATAAAAATATCAATCTTTATTCTTTAAGATAGCATATCAAAGATAGAACCTTAATCTATGATACCATAACAAATTACACAAGAACTTTACAACAGTAAACAAGGTGTAACCCAATAACTTTCTCTGGATAAAAGACAATAGTTCTTTCTTGGTTTCTTTGAATGTATTCTCTCTTCTGTATGTTTGTATGGAACATATTTTTGTTGGGACTTAGAGAAAACACTTTATTTTTGTTAGAAAATATGTTTAAAATTTAGATGTAGCCTCTATAAAATATCCCATGAGTTTGTATCAATGTGCACATTTATCCCAAATATTAACAAAAACTCTCCGTCTCTCTGTAATGTTGGGTTATTTTGGCACAAATTCTTCCCCTCAGTGGTAGTAATATGTCCACATAATCTTGCACTGTAAATATCGCTGTTCTAACCGTTATCTATTGGCAGGATTGGTTTGTGATCGTTAATAATTAATGTACAAACATAGACAACTTCTGCACTCTGGTGCTAGTTATAGTGCAGCCGAGCCAACAGGGTACAACAGTGTCTGAATGCAGGCCACTAAAAACAAACACCGTCTAAAGCTAAAAGATAATCACTGGTAGAGACCTGCAACAAACCTCTGGAAGCCAACAGCTGGAATGAAAGTTGAATTAAACTGATTACACTTAACATACAACATAAATATCTATTCATAAATCAACTCTATATACTGTATGTGCTTCTCTTTAGAACAGAAAAAAAATGACTTTTATTTGGTCGGGATAAAAATGGACAAAAACGAATGCATGGGACAACAGTTGCACAGATTCCTCCACAACTCCCATTGTATACAATAACATTAGAACATGAACAACAGCAATAAAAATACAATAGTAAATGTAAAAGGCAGAAGGTATGACTATTACACAACATTGGCATTATATAGAAAGAGACAGGGTGGTTTGGCAAAAAGGGGGGGGGGGGGGTTAAAAACATCATAAGACGGAAAAATGACAATGGGGACTAATTCTTCCGAAAGCTGCTCCACACTGCCACTGCTTTAGTTTTTTATTATTATTTTGCAGTGCGGAGATGTCAACAATATCTTTACTTTCTCATGAGACTATGAACCTAATCTAAATATCCCTACTTAACCTTAGTTCCTATACAAAACTATACACCACAACACAAAGCAGACCATTGGCACTGACAGTTCATCTTAGTTTAGAGCTAATGTGTATCTGATATGCTGTACTTTTTTGAATTATGCCATTTATCCTCATCTGGACAACCTTGAATGGCTAAACCTGTCAACCCAAGATCCTGCAAAGGTATTCTGAACACAACAGGCCTTTCTTATCTCTTTCTTATGGGCACCCCTTTTCCATCATGCTCATTGATTCTGATCAAAATCTGCTCTACAACTAAACCCAGCAGCCAAAGCTCCGCATTGAAACGTATAGATTTACTTTTGTTTACCTGAAAAGTTTCATGGTTTATTGTTGTAAACAACCCTGAATGCAGTTTGCATTGTGCAGTCAGACGGATTGGGGGAGCCCTGTACAGTATGTGGATTTGCAGGAAAGAAATCATTTTGCTAAGAATTGTAATGAAGGGGGGAAAATGTTTGGATTTACTCTGAATCATGTGTCGTGGAACTTCCTGTGGTTAGGTAGTTAGTCCTTCTAGGTAACAAAAAGATAGGCTTCACAGCATGAGTGTGTGTGTGTGTGTGTGTGTGTGCGTTTGTGTGCATGTGGGCTTGTTCATGTAAATCCTGACATCATATATTCACTCTACATCTCGTGGGACCGGACTTCGTGCTGAGCGGCCACTCCGTTGGCCTGTGGGGCGCCGCTGGGCTGCTCCTCGGGCTGTCCGTTGGCCGTCGGCTGAACATCTGGATGGTCGGACAGGTGAGAGCTGAAGTGGCCGTTGGACTCATTTAACCGGCGGACACGATACGTCTCGTAGTGGATGCTGCCTGTGATGTCCTTGATGTTCTGCATGTGTGTCCTGAAAGACAGAATTGGTGACCAATACCAATCAGTTTGGCTCATTTGGGTTTTGAGAATAAGCAGATACGATTCAGGTTTTTTTTATTCATAGAATATTATGTCAGACTTCCACGGTCTACGGATGAGACTCCTGTACTAACAAGCTCAAATGCTAACATCAAATGGAGAAGCTTCCTTGACACACCTGTTGTAATACCGTCTAGGGAAGCACTCAAGCCATCGAAAACAATTTCATTAGTATTGATTTCAGTGGGGAAGTGTAGCTTCGTAGAGTCTCTGTGCCCTTCCCAATTAATTTCTACAAATAAAGTGAGTTGCTTCCAATCTAGCCGGAGACTCGGTCCATAACAGGTCTTTGATATCAGTTCCTGCGAATCTTTAAATCCGTTCAATCAACTTATGGATGCTCACCTGATGAGGAGGTCTCGCAGGTAAGCAAACTCACAGTGTGCAACATTCTCAACTGCAGAGAGAAAAAAAAAAAGAGGAAACATTAGTTGAATGACGTAACTTGAGAAAGATTCACGAAAACAATCTCGACTGTTTTGCTTTTTATGCAGCAAGTCAAGATGATTTAGGCTCGACTTTACACGCACACACACACACACACACACACACACACACAGAAACAGTTTGAAGTGATGCAGTGATTGCACTTGCCATTCCTCAAAGCACCACAGAACGGCAGTGTTGTCGCCTGAAGGGCGTCCTCCAACATGACATCTCCGGCAATTCTCTTAAGCCAAGATAACACACTTTGAGTAATTTAATCCATCTCGGCTCTCCTCTATGTTGGAGAACTTTAAGTGAGACATTTTAACAAACTCCCCGTGACAAGCTGCTGGTGCCTCCGGTAGAGCTAACACATGTTTGAATTATAGATTATGTCAAGAGTGTAAATGAAAAAGAAGAAGAAAAAAAAGAGGAGGGTGCTATTTATGTAAAGCTTTGAAATCCATGGGCAGGAAATTAAATTCTCTTTGAACAGAGGAGAGTGGAATAACGGCTGGGTCTGGGAGCGCTGATTAGTGGCGTTGAGGGAAGGCGCTACTTACTTGTAGCGAGCTGCACTGCTGGTATCTCCACTCTCTCGTCCCTATAAGACCCTATATACGGTATATACATTTAAATGCCTGACTCTACTCCTTTTCCTCCTTTCATCTCTACTTGTCCCCCAAACCCCTGAAAACTCTCCACTCAGCAGCCCGAGCTCTCTCTCTCTCTCTCTCTCTCTCTCCCACCGCCTGGCTTTACTAGAGTTGAGCCATTGTTCTTTTAGCCGAACAAGACAGTCGGTGTACTTCACCTTTTCTCGCCCTGCCGTTCTGTGGAGTTAATTTCACAATGCCTGCTGAGAGAGTGGCGTAGCCACCCCTAAAAGGGCTCATGGTACTACCTCGGAAATGTCATCTTTTCAGGGAGTACAAGTGCTTTGTTTTAGCTTGAACTAAATGCATGAGGTTCAAGTAGGACCAATGTAATCATGCATTATAAGTAACATAATAGGATTATATATATAAAGTTGCAACAGCAACATGTTTATATTTTACATCTTGATTAGATTGCTTCCTGCTCACTTGTCCACTCTGGAGTCGTGTGATCCACTATGTCCTGTTAATGTGGTGAAAGAAGTAAGAAGTACACCATTTAAAGGAGACATATTATACTTATTTCCAGATTCATACTTGCATTTTGGGTTTCTACTATGTTTACATGCTTTAATATCCAGACAACACATTCTTTTTCTCATACTGCGTGTCTAAATGTACCTGTATTCACCTTCTGTCTGAAACGCTCCGTTTCAGCGCCTGTCTCTTTAAGCCCCCCTCCCGAGAAAAGCCTGCTCTGATTGGTCAACGTTTCAGGTCTTCCACCTTTCACCGTCTTCAAAGCTTCACTGCTATACGGAGTTTAGCAACATTTCTACTGAAGACTGTATAGTCGTGACATCACAACCTTACTGAAGTCGCAACGGCTCCTTTGAAGTTAAAGTTTCTGAATATGGACCGTGTACATTTCTCGGTGGATTGAGCGTTGTGATACTTTCACAGTAGTTATATAGCAACTAGATTGCTTTAAAAACAAAAAGACATGGAAATCTCACTTTCTACAATATGGGAAAGTTAAGAGTTTAACAGTATCTGAGCTAGCTTTACATGGATACATGTCTCTGACGGTCATATTCCCAGTGAATCACAGATGAAATAGACAGGCAGCTTTCTGGATTCTACAGTCTGAATAATTTACAGGATATAAAAATGGTTCATTTTTAGTGAGATACTTAAGTTTTACAATGCATTCATAGTGCGGCCCATAAACTACAGCTCAGTATGCACTGCAGAAGAGGGTGCTGAAGTGCATCCTGGGAAGGAAACAGTGTTTGTTTAACAGTAAAAGTCCTCCAATCATACTTTCACTTCCTGATCTGACAGATGTCCTCTCCCTCTACTTTCTTTCTGTTTCTCACACACACACACACACACACACACACACACACACACACACACACACACACACACACACACACACACACACACACACACACACACACACACACACACACACACACACACACACACACACACACACACACACACACGGGGGTGAGGTGAGGACATTCGCTTGCTAAGAACCTCCTTGGCAGTGTGAGCATGCAGCACGGGCCAACAAAAATGTAAACTGTATCACAGTCGCAAGTGAGTGTGAGGCAGTGCGTCCGCATTATCCCAGAGGACACAGGAAGTCCGTGCAAATCTCTTCCTCCTGTCTCGATCGTGTCCCTAGTTACAGACGCAGAGAGACGTATGTACACAGACGCCTGGTAGTCAAACAACAGATGGTCGAACCAGCTGGCCGGACTTTAAAATCTGCAGTTCGTAAATTCTCACATGTTGAAAATACACCAAAAATGAGTCTGTTGTCTTGAGAAGCTGTTGCTGCTGGTACGTTGTGTGAATGCCATCAGCTGAATGGGATTATCTATCAGAGGGATGACGCTGAAAGGCCTCCGCGCTGAACAGGTGGGAATCCAGGTGCGAGTTCGGTAAATGAGACGTTTTAGTGTTTGAACGGAATTACGCCGTGCAGATGGACGTTATAATATATGATAAGGCCAATCTGTACTATAGAAATGTACGAGTTATTTTAAAAACCTCAATGGATTTCAGCTTTAACTGATGCTGATCTGTGGTCTTCAGACCTTCACGAGACTTTTCTGGTGAATCATTTTCTATTGTCTGTTTGACAGGATGAGTAACCAGCTGTGCAATTTTGTGTGTGTGTGTGTGTGTGTGTGTGTTTACCCTCTATGGTGCCCCATTTTGTCTTCCTTCCCAGAATCCTCTTTCCGTTCACCTGGTACTCCTGGTCACTGCCCACAACAGCAAAAGGGATCATCTCCTGTTGAGTGCACACATGCAAACAAACACACACACACAGATGCACTCATTGAAGCGACACAGCGATTTTTTTTCAGGTCATGCTTCTGGTTGTTCACCATTACTAGAACAACATGCTGTTATTGACTTGTTTTTTCTAATTTTTTGTGACAATCGTGACTTCCGAATATTTCCAATTAAAAAAAAAAGGAAACCAGGATTGAAAAAGAAAAATAATGACACATGACAACCTAATTTAAACCTGCAAATTACACATTTGTGAGTGCCGTGATGTCCGGAGCCACAGGAGGATGCCCTCCACTGAACTCACCCTGATTTTGTCATTGATCATCCTGTCGTCTGCGTCCTCGTCAAACTCCTTCTGGGGGTAAACGTCGATGCCGTTGGCTCGCAGCTCTTCCCTAATCTGCACAGAGCCAAGCACAATGACACGGGAAAACATGAAATACAATTGGCTGAATATACACAGGAACAGCACCTCAAAGTTATCTTACGTAGCATATAATCAACAGAGTCTTGGTAATCACATTTCACACAATTGCTGAATCCAAAAAGGTTTTTTGTTATGAGAGCTGAAACAGACACCAAAGGAAGGTCCGACTGGCATAGAAATCAAACCGCACCAAACCATTCATCCATCATCTCTCAATGCCGGCCAACATGTGAAATCAATCAGTCACCGTAACATGCAAACACCACTTGATGCCTGGACTGCATCCTGTTTACATATAGGTATTTAGGTCTGGGCCGGAGACTTGAATAGAAGCTGCTCTGAACTCACTAGGACTGTAATGAATAATTGCTTATGTCATACCGTCTGGTGTTGACATGAAATGACTCCTAATATCCTTGACACGGAGGAGTTAACATGGAGGTTAACCACTCTAAGGAAGAAAAAAAAAAAAAAGACATCCAGACAGCGGTATGGCTTATTGAATGGCCCCTCCTTTTCTTTATATGTCTTTATAATGACTTAAACAGAAAAATAGACAGACAAGTTTCAAGGAGAAACGTCCTGTTAATGAATGACTCTTCACTCCCACAATTACTACTCTGACAATTTCCACTTGGTCCGTGATCAAACACTCCATTGTTTATCCTTGGAAGCTTTTTCTCAGGCTCACATTATAGGACGCAAACCAAGTGAGAAAGCCACATCAACTGCCAGTTAGAGGAATACAAACAGACACTCACAGCTGGACACGTCGAGGCTGAACACTCAATAGTAAAAACTGTCTTATTCTGTTTGCAAGATGCCGCAGGGAAAGTGAAAAAAAAACACTTGGCACGGGAGGCTTTTAGTCAATAATCTTCAGGGTCACACAGAGCATGTGCGGCCAACCAAAACAATCCAGCTACAAGCCCTGCGGCTTCCATTCTCTGCCAGGGTCCGGTCCAATCCCTGCTTTGTTCTTATTGGACGGTGTTACGGGCATCAAGGGGAGGAAACGGTAGCCAAGACACCCATCGTGCTTCTCTAAAATGAATAAAGCTTTTTAGGGAAGTCTGAAGGCTTGGAAGGAGGGATGGAGATTTAAAGGAAATGGCGGAGGAAGGCAGGTGGCTGTCTGCCTCCTGTGGATTGTGAATTATCCAACAAAAACACACCGAGGGAGGGATGCAGCGGAGACCGTATAAGACTCAAGCCAGGTGGAGCGGGAATGTGTTGTAGCAGGGAAAGCCACGATAAGGAGGCGAGGTTACAGTGGGGGGGGGGATTATCCGCCAGAGGAGTCAGACTACTGTAACGTACCAAGCGGGGCTGTCACAATATCAGATTTTCACTAAACGATTATCGTGGCCAAAATAATTCACGATAGCGATATTATCGCGATATGTCTATAGAATAGAACATTTGAAAAAGAAAATAATAATGCCATCAGTCATTTTTGACGAACGAATTACACTCATAATACGAATGCAGGTAGATGGAGAGAGAGAGAGAGAGAGAGTCTGTAGCAGTTAGGAGAATCTATTGGTAGCGATGGAGGATAATATTAATAAGTATGTTTTCTTTAGTGTAAAATCACATTTTCTCTCTTTGGTTTTCGGCCACCGTAGTTCTCCAACACGCTTGGCACGCTGGAGTTCCAAGTGGCTGCAATCTGAAAGCTCGCCACTAGATGACGCCAGATTGTACACACTAGTCCTTTAAGAGTCATTGGATTATTAACAGGATATTATCATGCGTTACTAAACTAGGCCTTCTGCTTAAAAACCTGCCTTTTAAGTGAAAACCTTCATAGCTCTCCAATGTTTAGCCTGTATACATGTGATGACTTTGACCAGGTACAGTAGTTTAAAGTAAAGATAAGCAAACTCAAAAGAGCTTTGACTATCACCAAAGTATCACAAACAGATAAATGACCTTGGTTTTACTTGTAGGAACTGATGATATTCATTGTTACCAAAATGTTTCTTTCCAGCTCTTTCGAATCTGCTAACGTTTCACAGAGGTCATGTTTATTTATTTTTCATGCACCAGAAGGCGGAGACCTCTCTGAACTTTCAGACGTCACCAAGTAATTCCCTGGTAATGAAGGGCCTGCCTGCTCGGATGGCAACTGGGCAGACGTTCGTCATCTGAAAAAGAGCCAGACTTAAGAGTTGAAGAGCGCTGCTCAGTAAATAAATGCTTCAAATAAAGACTTCCTAAATGTTTCCTTCTGGACTGAGCAGGACTGTGGAAGCGCTGCAGTTATAGAGATGATACGGCAGACTAATCCCCAGGATGGGTGCACAATGTGGGTTTGCCCAGATGGCTTTTGTTTGTGGTGCCTGGCAGCTCTTCACATGTTACCGACCTGTGGTTGTGGATGTGCATAAACACGTGCGTCTGTGAGGGGGGGGGGTAATCCGCCGACGGTTTAACCTACTCATCATCCGTGTATTTCGAGCTTTAAAGACCCGCTACAGGTTATTGCAGGTGTGATGGGGAGGGTGTGAGATCAACCAGAGCCACATGTGAAAACCAGCCTCATAAAAAAAAAAAAAAAAAAAAAGGCACCGCTCTCATCTAAACGCGCACACTCCTCTCACCGTCTGCTTAAAGGAGTCCCTCTCCTCCAGGGTGAGTGTGTCGGCCTTGGAGATGACGGGGACGATGTTGACCACCTTGCTCAGATGCCTCATGAACTCCAAATCCAGAGGCCTCAGGCTGAAAGGGAAGATAGAGATGACGGTACAGCTTCATTTCACTCTCATACACTAACTATGGGGTTACACAGCAGTGCAGATTTGTGAAACATTTTATTATTTCCTTTTTTGTTCCTCTGTGGCACAGAGAAACAAAACCTTCTGCTTCAGGACGTAACAGTATGTGAATTCTTAAAAATGAACGTAATGAACAACATAAACCACTAGAGGGCAATCACGGTCTGTTCCGTTACATTCGGTCGACCCTGGTTTCTCATGTGGACACTCAAACATGAGCTGCCGTTTATTTTCCTTTACTGGTTGAAACCATTTTATTGTTACACTCTCCTAGGTGTGATTTCAGGAAACTGCAGAGCTTGCACATTCATTTTTTTAGGGTTAATGGATAAAACAGTCAGGTCTTTGTTTGCCGTTTTTCCATTTGTGTTTAATATTCTTGCTTTCACGCAAATTTGGACGAAAACATATTGTCATTTCAAGTAAGGTGTTTTACTTTTCTCCTGTAACAGCCTTACTGCTTACTCTAAACTGCTCTTCTGCTCCTGTGTGTTTTCTTATTTCTCTCTGCCCTCAGTGTTTTTTTCCTCCCGTCTTAACGTGGCCTCCAGTTGCTCCTCCAGCCTCCCCTCACGCTGCCTGCTCTGCCCTCCAATTAGCCCGAGCCAAGCCAGGCAAGCCTGTTTCAAAGACCCAGGGGCAGCCGGAGGAGAGGCCTGGCTGGTTCTCCACAGTGACTGACAAGCATGTCGCCGTGAACATAGGAGGAAACACAGGGGGTTGGGGGGAGGGGGGGTCATGTGTTACATGGAGCGAGACAGAGGAAAGGAGAAAAAGGGCTGCACAAAAGGTAAAGAGAGGTGACATAGTGAGCGGCGCGTTCAACCAAACCTCACTGCGTTGTTTTTCGTGCCGAGTGGAAAAGTGGCATGTGTCGCGTGCATGCAGAGAGGTAGGATAGCGACAAATCAAAAGTGGAAAAAAAAGAGGTTTAAGATTTCACCGTGTGAATGTTTATCGAGTATAAATTACACATACGCATTCGTAAATTGTCTTATGTGCAGATGCAAGAACGTACAAATTGGCATGCGAGGCGTGTCACACGCATGGCTGAGCAAAGATGCACATGTCTTTGCACATGAACATACGGAGGAAGAATGAGTATGCGTGCATGCACGCACGCACAGACGTCCACTTTAAATGCCCGCATGCACAAATTTGAGTTATGTTTATGTGAATTGAGAACAATAGGCTGAGGTCAAATTAGAAGTGGAGAGGACAGCCAACCACAAGCGCAGATACCTCTCCTTTCGCTCTTTTATATAATGGATCAGAAAGCAGCTCTGGGTCGATGGGAGTCAAAGTGTGGACGTTCTTTTTCTCAGGAGGGCATGCTTAAATAAGGTAACAACAAGATGGCCCAGAAGGGGAAACAGCGCGGTTGACTCCGCCATCGTCGGAAATGGCTGCCGGTGCCGTGAGCGTGTTCCGCTTCACCGAGCGCCGTTCATCAGCCGGTAAACCCACAGAAGCAACTTAAAAGCAAATTGCTGACGCGCAAATTGTATTAGAGCCTCGATAAATACAAACCGTTGCTTAGGACGCCTAAAAAAAAAAGAAAAAAAAAAAGAAAAGACAATCCAAAGAGCTATCTGCAACGATAAGAGGCCTGTGGTCACATGGCAGAGGCGTTTAAGAGGCTTCTGGCGCTGCGTCTCCGTAATTGGTTACAGGCATAATTTAAAAAACTTCAACTGGCGTTACTTTGTGAAAAGGAGAATACATTTTTTTGGTGCTTTGGAGGTTTTAAGATTTGTTCCAGCACTTTTTTCCTCATGAAACAGGCTAAAATCTAGCACAAATCAAAGTGTTATTATGTTGTTTATTTAAGGTTCAAACCCATTTTTGGGTACATAGAAGATGTGATTGCAAGTATGTGCCATATGATGCCTTTTCTAAGTCTCATACAACAACACTACATCTTTTGACATACATTAATATCTGTGACAGGTCATACCAGTTGCCCCAACACATGTCTCCTTCGTCCTGTTGCCTACAACTCTCTGGTTGGCTGCGAGGAAGACAGCACTTCCTGACAGATGTTTGCATCTTAGTTTTTCAAAATGAGTGTGTATTTTCATGGACACGTTTCAGTGCATGGCCGGGGACGTTGATACGCGCGTGGGTAGCGAGAATTTGAATACGGCGTGGATGAACGAGATAGAGGCGAGCGTTTTGTGCGCGCCGTTGAACCGGCTGAACTGAGCAGCTGTAAGTTGCGACACAAACACACAAGTGTAGTTACAGGCTACAAGTGTTAGCATGCCCACTGCCCACTTGAGTCCACGACACGCACTTCTTTACATGAACAGGGACACACTAACACATACATACATTCTCAGAAGCTGCAGCTGTGGCGACGTGAGCAGATGATGAGGGGGTCTGTCAAACAGTGGGACACACACACACACACACACACACACACACGTTGCGGATGGAACGCTTAAGTGGACAACTGTTGAGCTGCTGGTGCACAGAAGTATTAAGCCTTCACGGAGATACTTAGGTTGGTGCGCGTGGGTGTTTTGTGTGCTTTTATCCACATGTGTATAATACAACGCTCCTTCCAAGGTTCCTCCATCAACAGTAAATCCTCTGTGTGAGCACCGAGCCCTGCTGTGCTCCCTCCTTGACCCTTGGTGCACGTACGGACAGACCAATCATCGCCGTCAAATGGAATAAATTACAGTGGGCTTGGAGGAAAAAAGACCCTAATCACAGACAAAAAGCAGAAGGAGAAACGTGGTTTTGCGTCATCTCTGCAGCAGCAGAGTGTCAACACGAATCAAAGCCTGGTTGTTTTAACAGAGACGTGTGCTCTGCCGAGACCGGTTTTATTTCTGCACAAGCCTCTCTCACTCGGGAAAATCTTATGCCAAATTGAGGACCATGTCGGACTCCACCTGGGATGGATCTGTGAACCACTTGGTGTCCCATCTCTCTGTTTAACAACATTTTCTCACTTTTACATCCTGATAATTGTTTCCCATGTCTCTCTACCTCTCTCAACTATGAGAACTGTAGAGTCCAATTTCGTTGTGAAATCCGACTCTTCGAGGGATATTCAGTGTCTCTGGGGAGGGAATGAGTTCCACATGTGGTCACTAAAAAGAGAGAGATGATAAAAGAAGAGCTGGAGAGGAATGTGGTTAAAGAGCTGTGGACAGACAACGGGGTCCAGCGGGGCATTCCCAGAAGGCCCGATTAGTCACCGAAGCTGTGGGAGAAATTGGTGGAACGAGGGGCAGAAAGTTTAACATGGGATCTTACCAGTGGCCTGTGGGAGGAATGAAGTATATGCAGCAGTGCACCCTGGAGTCCGGGATCCTCTTCTTCCTGTTGATGTGGATTTCTTCCTGCAGGTAGGCTTCATACTGGTCATTGATGAACTTCATAATGGGCTGCCAGCTGGCAAAGGAAACAGGAATGAGAAGCTAAGTTTGGGTCAGCCCACCATCCAAACCTGCTCACAGTTACTCAAGCTAACCAAGCATTTTATATTGCTTTCATATTCTATATGACATAACAAAAAAGGACCAAACTTTGAACTTTGGCTTTGATAACCGGGTCAGAATGAAAGAGTAACGAATGCAGTGATGGAGATGCCCTTCGTAACAGCTACTGAGGCCTTCAGATAAAGTATCCTCCGCTCACCAGTTTTCATTGTTGATCTGATCCCCGAAGCCCGGAGTGTCAATTACCGTCAGCTTCATTCTCACTCCTTTCTCCTCGATGTCTAGACAAAAGAAAGGCTATTTAATTTGTATTTCTTTTGGACACACATACACAGAAAACCAGTAAGTATCATGATAACACACATTAACAATACTATTAATATTTTGGGCTGTAGGCTACTGGACATGAACACTGGCCAACCGTGACTGATGGACTTGATCTCGATGGTCTTGGGGATCCTCTCCTCCGGATTCGGCTTCACCGACTTACGGCTCACCTTGGATTTGAACAAGGTGTTCATCAGAGTGGACTTCCCCAGGCCGCTTTGCCCTGATCAGGAAAACACACACAAACACACTGTTAGAGAAACTGTGAACACATTCCAGAGTGGTTTTAACCTCGGACGGTCACAAGGACAAGAGCCTCATTCAACTCATTCAACTCAACCAGTTTTCTTTTAGGGTTTTTCCCCTCAAAAAGCCAGTGAGATTGAGTATGCACATGACATCATCTCTAATGCATGGATTGTGCATTGTGTGTGTGTGTTCATGTGTGTGTGTCAATAGACCCTGAGCATAGCAGGACAGCTGCAGGGTCAGACAGGCAAGCTGTGGAGGCCAAGAGGACAGATGTATTGTATAGACCACACACACACACACACGGGCAAAAATGTCTACGATCGTGAGCAAATAGTAAAAGGCCATTTTTAACTATTTCAAGATGCATGACGACACTAAAGGAAGACAAGTCTGCAGGGAGTAAATTCCAGAAGCCTTGACTACATACATTCAAGACATTTTTTGTTTGTGCTTACTTGTGCTCAACAACCAGATGCAGTGGAACAAATAAATATATATAAATTGGTAAAATAAATAGTTGATCTTAGTTTTAGTGTAGCTATCCATTAGCCAAGAACCAAGAATCAAAGTGCTTCAAATTAGCCCTTTATATCTTTATAGGGAGCAGGTCCTCCTCACGGAGTCTGCCATGTCTTACCGCCATGTTTCTACAGTAGCCCGGAACGGACAAACCAAACAGCGGCTCTGAAGAGAGCCTTTCGCGTTTCTACATTACTTGAAGGCCACTTAAGTTTTCCTACACGCTTGTGAAACTGTGGTAACGTTAGACGCAGAGTGCGAAACCGTCGAGCCGCCAGCCGCCGTCCGACTCCCGTTGCCCCTAAACAAGTATTATTATGGTATGGACGGCCTCTGTGCGAATCATCCCCGTTGCCACGTTTTTGCACTCGGCGGCCTCACAATACTGCAGTCTTGGAAAGGGAGGAGCGAGCTGTTGGCAGTTGGTTACAATCTGCAACCACACCGCTGGACTCCTACACACTGTGCCGTTAAGAAACTTTCAAAAAATGTTCTTTGTGACTGAATAATTCTTGCATGAAAAAAAATACACACACAAACACATCAACTCTCGGGCCTGTTTCGTTTCCCTCCGCATTTCTTCGTTGCCCTCTGTTCACGGTCCCCATGGACATCCACCGTGGCGTGTGGAGCATTGCCAAGCTGCCAGGGCCCTGTGACACCCAGGGCGGCCTTTTCCGCCATCACTCACTCTCTCTCTCTCTCTCTCTCTCCACATTTCTGTTACACACACACTCTACATTCATTACTGAGTGGCTTTCATTCACCCACACACATTTCCTCTCTCTCACAGACACACACACACACACAGAGACACCTTGGCTGCCCTCTCTGCGTGGTGGAAATCGTAAAGGTCAGCTGGCTGAAGGGCAGGGATTAGGCAAATGCATCTCATAGAGACCACAATCGACCACGGCTGCTGTAACCTTTCACGCAACTCGCTCGACACCAGAGGGACAACTCGGTTGGCTAACGGAAACTTTGTTAGACTCCGAAAGATGCCCTAGTTTTTTTATTTCCATCCTGTTACCCTGGCATTCTTTATTCTTAGTTCACGAATGCAACCCCAGCGGCTTAGAATGTGGCAAAAAGAAAGTCAATCATCTAATAAGCTAAATAGACAGACATTTTTCTCAGGATTTTATAGACCCAGCACTAAAAAGCAGGTCAATACTGGCCTTACAGTGAGAAACCGGACTCCAATGAGGTGTTAGTCAAGTATCTGCCAACGCATTACCTAGCAGAACTTGATACGTTGCTGTAGTTCTAAATGTCAAAGCTCCGTCCTGCAAACAAAAATCCCTTCACGAATGTCTACTGTTCTTTTCTATTGTGAACTTTTTTATGTATTCTTCTCCGGGGTGCAGAGTGTGAGGGTATCATTACACACATTATTAGATCATCTCACGACACAAATTGAATTCATCCTCGAGCTGTCGGAGCCCTACAAGTGGGGTCCTACAAGTTCTGTAGAAATGTGCATCAACATAAAGTGCGTGTCTTAGAGTCACATCGCCCGTGCACAAAACTCTGCGCCGCGGGGCATGAAATCAGACGAACTGCATTCTATAACTACCGCCATGCCAATATGATCCAAACACAAAGACCAAGGCTTATAACTCGTAGCTGACGCTTTTCAACACTTATTCTTGTTGAGTAATCTGCATCTCAGTGTGTGATAACATTCTGACAATTCCTTTCTCTGACGGCAACATTCGGTCCTGCCTGCATGCCATAGAGACTGCACGTGTATAAGAAGTCACCGTGACGTTGCCCATTGGTTTGTGGACTGATGTTTTGAAGCCTTGGGTTCGGCATTTTGGACCTCGCCATCTTGGTTTTTGGCTGTAGCCATCTTGCTCTTTTGCGACCATAAGTGACACGAGAGGGTGGAGCTAAGTACAACCGGACGCCGAATAAGACATTTTTAGGCGACCAAAAATGTTACAATTAACTTTCATGAACTGAAAACAGGCTGTGAAAGGGTTGAAGTTGTCAGATGAAAACAGACCGGACAACACGGTGGTAGCCACCTGTCAATCACAAAGTAGCCACGCCCTAAAGCATACCCTGCTTTATGGTCTATTTGACTCTAAATGGACCATAATTTACTAAATGAACATCATGCTGTATTGAAGAAGACTTGAAACCGTCAATTGAGACCAAAAACGCATGTTTACAATGTTTACTGAGGTAATAAATCAAGTGAGAAGTAGGGTAATTTTCTCATACACTTCTATACAACCAGACTTCTTTTTGAAAGCAGAAGAATGGCCATTAGAAAGAATGCAAGTTGAAGGCCCTTCTGCATTGGCTTCACTATTCAGACCCGGAGGTCGCCCCTTGCTGCATGCACGTACACCGGTGCATTCATGGATAATTGTGCGTGTGCACGGACTTGATGTGGGGATCGACAATAACTGGTGGCGTGGCGCTGCTCTCTAAGGAACTGATACGTGAGCTTCAACTTGTCAGAGTAATCGCCGTCATTGCGCCACTTTCTCAGCCTGACTGCACCCTGTAGTGCGCTCAAGTGTGTGTGTGTTACATCATTGACACACAAATAAGAGAGCAAATTCTGGAAGGCACCATGACTCTTCACTAACAAACTGCAGTAGAACCACACACGTGTTTATGATTTCATTTCTCTTTTCTACTTCATCGGACAACAGCTGAGGAGAATTTTTATGATGAATGTAATGAAGAAACAGAATGGAAATGTGTTTTCTATGTCAGAGAATCTGCAAACTAAGCATGCTGTGTATGACATCCTGTTTATATGCGGTGTTTTGCATTTTGTGTCGGTACTGCAGACGTTGAAAATGTTTGAGATGGTTACCTGATCTTATCTTTTCGCTGAATTCAGTACCGAGACAATAACTGTTGCAAACATTTGGAAGGAATTACAGCCTCGAGTCTTCTCGGACACATCTGTGTCAGTTTAGACTTTAAATCTAACATGAATCAAGCTCAAGGCCAGGCTGGATGGGAGCAGTTAAGCTAATCTTGACATCATACCACAGTATAGTCATAGTCATACATTATGGTGACCATAATTCTCATAGAAAATATCTTTTATGTGCCATTGTTTAGCATTAATAGCACATGTTTTCAAATTGAAGTTTAAGAATTACTCATTGCAACTAAAGCATAAATAAGTGATTTGAAACTGCAAATTAGCAGCATATGATCGTAATTTGAGGGAGACAAGGTCAGGGTTAACAACACAAAATAACACTCCAAAAGGAAGGAAAAGTCAAGGGGATTGAACGCTCTCTGAAGTGACTCGACATTGAGATTTTCTTTTTCCTAATTGGAACACGAGAGCAAACATCCTGCACATGTGGCTTTTGTTCTGGGTGGTTTTTTGTGTGTATATGTTCTCCAAGTTGCAGGTGAACAATGAAACTTTTAGACTGTTTTCGTAAGTCGAGATTAAATGAAAAATGTTTTTCTCACCTTGTTAGAACACATTTCCACTATTTAACAATATATGCAAACATTTTTTTTTTTTACTAAAATAATCAATTTATTTGTATTATTATATCAAAATCCAATCATCTTTTCTTCCTGTAAAACAAAATATGACGGGGGCTCACGTAAGAGAGAACCAACCAATAATATCATGACATGCATCCATCAATCAATGTGCAACTTGTAGCCTCAATGGGAGGTGTGACGTGTGCTGAAGACGCTCTAACTTCCGTCTCACTGGGACTCGAAACGTTGAATTAAATGAGTGAACGTCGGACTCACCCACAACCATGATGTTGAGCTCGAAGCCCTGCTTCATGGCCTTCCTCCTCATCTGCTCCAGGATGGCATCGATGCCCACGTAGCTGAAGTCGCTGCCATGGCTCTTCTCCCCCTTTCCTTGCGGGTTAGGGTGGTGGGGCTTGGCGGACTCCGACATGTTGCTGTGGCTCAGACTGACCTCTGACCCTGAGGGATGCAGGTTGAAGAGAAAATATATGAATTAATGAGATAGATTTACATGGTATCTATACAATGCACATGCATGAAGTTAGATTTTTAAGCAGTGAAGTGTACAAATTAGTAGTTCAAAGGGACTGAAAAAAGACACCGCATGTGAAATCATGTTAACTGCCGAGTACAAAAAGCTCGGTGCGAGGATACTGATCTGAGCAGTTCATTTCCTGTGTGAAACAGGATACACCAGGCTTTAACTTCACATTCATGAGTGCCCGCCTTTGTACAAGACAACACTGAGAAGTTGTTAATCTGTCATTTGCACTGTCCGCCAAAAACCCAACAGCAGGGAGACACATGTGCAGATGTGCATGCACACATAACATAACAAGATAAACTTTCCCATCACACTTCAGCTGAGAATTGTTTTCCCAGTGGTCCAGTGCAAGCAGCCAACTGTAAAACTCACCAGTAAATCACATGGGAAGAGACACACATCTGCTCACTAATGTTGCATACCTTTTTCGATTAGCAACTACCTCATGTTGGTAGCACAAGCCTTCAAGAGTAATTCTGGCTTTTTTTTTTTTTTTTTTTTAAGAAATGCATGATGTAGAAGTTGTGATCAAAGTGAAACAGAACATCTGGAAATAAGAGTTGGAGCTCTTAAAAGAATTAGGAAGACAAAATGAACAGACCTTGTAGGGAGAAAGCGCTGCCAACTAACAAATCGCAGCTTATACCTCGCTTTAAGGAGATGGTTGTGTAGAAGACGAAGGCCGTGTGTGCCAAGGCACCTCTGCAACACAACTCCGCTCTGCCAAACGTGCTAGTATGTGCTTGCAGCAGCGACCTCTTCTCTCAATGTAGGAGGAGACAACATTTCCTGTGCTGCGTTTCAGAAACTTGTGGTACTGTCTGTGTGAGGTCTGCAGTCACAGACACTACAAACCACAGACCCACACACACACACACACACACACACACACACACACCTGAAGCCGACAGTCGTCCTGACTATGTACTGGTACGGTATACTGCAGCTGCGATGGATTCAGGCTCTGTTTTGGGCCGATTATGTTTTCTCATATAACAGCGAGAGTTCAAGGCTCCAGCATCTGAAAGCTATTTTTGCTGAAGAACATAGAAGCCTTTGTGCTTTTGATTTGTCTGTCGTATCGCAGAGACAGCCTGCCTGTAATATGTTTTTGGTAAGGATTTGAATGCAGTACAAATGACAGCTTTTTCCTGGGCCCTCAGATAAGACGGAGAGTGTGAGACGGAGGTAGAGAGGCATGTGATCTCGCTAAGAGGATACATTTTCCAGCTTTTCCTGCAGCTATGAAGCATAGACTGTCCACAAAGAAACGGCCCTCTTTGGCTTTTCTACCTCAGCCATCACACGTGTTGGAGCACAATCTCACCGTCCTAACACACCTGCACACATTAATTAAAGGTGCTGCGTAAATACCAGATTGGGAGCATTTCGATTGGCTCTCAACGTCGTGTCGGCTGATCCGCTGGCTCACAGCTAACGATGCTAACAGCTAACAGCTGCTAAATAGGGCTGGGCGATGATTCAATATGAAAATTTATTGTCTTTTAATGGAATCATATCGGGATAAAATCATATATCGGAATATCGCGATACACAAAAGCAAGCTCTGACAAATCTGATTATTTTGCACTAAAGTTTTAATTAAATGAGAAACAAAATCAAAAACTATAACGAGTGTGAATGTGGTCATTTCATAAAACTATTTATTTATCGAATTACCAGAAAACATGCTATACAGTGATATATATAGTTATCGACTTATGAAATGACCTATAGCGTGACAGAGGATATTGGCCACATCGCTCAGGCCTAATGCTCTGAATCCTGTATGTTGCACCTTAAAAAAAGAAAAAAAAAGAAACAGTCAGCTGAACCTCTCTGAACTCAATACCCATTTTTTCCTTCTCCAAGCTACAATTTTGGACCATGAGGAGGGAACCACACCTTCAACAGTCATAGATGAACTGGGATGTGATGCCACATGTGGCTTGGGTTAAACGCAACAAATCCATTGCTAAAATCTTGGAGGAATAGGAAACTCCCCCCCACCATCAGTACAAAACAATGACATGGTTTAATCCACGCTGTAACGTGAACCTCCTGTTAATGCCGCATCCCGGTGGACTAAAGCTGATCCTGTGCAGCGTCGCCGTCCTCAAGAAACCCGACACAGAAGCGTCTCGGAAAGCGATACAATAATCCCCCGGTATTTGGATCGATTTATCTTTCGCCTGTGAGATGTTTGCAAATGGTTGCATAGTGTCATTTGGCCGACCCTGCACTCAACTCGTATTACATTGAGCCCCGATTGCATCAGTAGCCTCTTGAATGACAGAACGCAGATTAGCTCTAATGACATACTTCCAGCCAAAAATGTCTCCCGGGCACTGTGACAATGCCAAGCCCTGGGCCATCTGCTGCTCTCTAAGAGTAGACAAACTGTAGCAGAAGCAACCACACGGGCGTAGCAACAAGAACTGGCGACACACATGCAACAGTAAGCGGAAGAACAAGTCAGAGTCAGAAATGTTACCCCGCCTGACAACCACCCTGTTGCTGTGACGTTCACTTCTCTTTCTTGAATAGTCCAGCTGAGCATTCTCACTTTCATCGGCATTATTTCCCAATGATTTCATTCTCGGGGGTAAGGGTGAGCCGGCCAGGACCAATCGTTATTTATGCCCCTTGTGTATCAGAGCGACAGTTTTGCCATTTGCATCCACAACAAAGTGTCTCCTCATGAGTCAGATCCGCATTCGAGCGTTATGATGTTCCACAAAGACAGCGTTGATAACCTTCGCTGCGGCGAGCTACGTTTCTGGATGAGTAACCTCATTACACAGTACAGTATGACTCAGATCAGTGGCCTCGACCGTTGGATCCGAACTGTTCTCCAACCAGATAAACCGGGCGCCTTAAAAAAAGAACAAGACATGTGAGACTTCACTGGAATAAACTCCCTTTGAAGAGCGAACTGAACGGGAGAGACACGGTGAGTCGGTGGGGTGCACATTTCATTCAAATGAATGATGTGGGAATCGGACCTGTGCAGAGGACCAAACAGGTGCATCGATGAACCTCAACTGACCCCTCATTGAGAAAACACATTTGACCCGAATGAAAATAAATGTATTAAAACGGCAGACGGACGCTACGCGTGAAGATTGCCTTCTTTGGCCTCGTGACATGCAAAAGCGGTATTTAAGGATTAGAGAGCTTTGTTTAATGAATGGAGACAAGTTCAGGTTTTTCCTTTGCATGAATGGATAGATCCCATCAAAGAGAAGACTCGTTCATCTTCAAATGAGGGCACTTAACACTGAGGGCTGTTTCAAGTTTCATCATTGGCATTTCTTTTATATTCATCTTTAGATTCCTGAAGATGACACTGCGCTGTTTATTCAGGGTCTGCAGTGTATTAACACTGTCTGAAAGACAAGACCACTGGTGGTTGTCATGTTGGTGAAAAGCGCTCGTGTTTCACTCAAACAGTAACGAAAAAAAATGTGTTTCTGTTGGTTGTTTTATCTGCATTATGGTAGTTTCCTGTTTGACACCGGGGACTTCACAGCAGACAAAACCACAGTATTTACATCCGCGTCGTCTGACTCACAAGATGTATACACTGTGCTTATAAGCCTGCCATTGCCCACTTCCGCTATCTATCTTGCAAGGGCACCGTCACTGCATCCTAGGCTTAACGCCTCCCTTTAGTCTGGAATTTTGAAGGGCTTTCACTGACTTTTCTCAAGCGCTATAACAGTGTGGACATAGGTCGGGCTATGCGAGACAACATCCACATTAAAAACGTTTGTTGCTATAAAAAGGAGCAGTGTGTAGGATTCGTCGCCATCTAGCGGTGAGTTTGCGGAGTGCAACCAACTCAAATGTCTGCCGTGTGCCAAGGACAACTACGGTGGCTGGCGGAGATAACGTGAATGGCCCCGTCTAGAACCAGCGAAATCTCGAAAGCTTGCGTTACAAACTAATAAAAAAAAGATATCAAGCTGCATTAAGATAATTGTAGGATCCAGTAGTTTTGAATTAAAACTCAAACTGGGGACTGAAAGTCCAATATCTCGGCATCTGCTTTAATTTCCTTCAAAATCACGTGACAATACAAACTCTTGTAATTGCATTATTGTAGGCAGGACAAAAGTGACAAAGTGTACACTCTTAAAGTTAGAGCGTGCTCAACTGATTCCCATGAAAACATTACAGTCCGACATTTTATTCTTGTTAATGCTGAACGCCAGCATAGCTGAGTGCAGACCAGAAAACACAAAACTGCTTTCAGGCAGCATTCTTGTCTGGCCTCAGCCCTCACAGAGAAGTCATACATCATGTTAATACTTCTAGAGGTATGCAACATGTAAATATTTAGCTGACGGATATCAATAACCACCATCCCGAAGCATCGAACCCACTTCCTTAAGTTAAAACTGACCTGTAATGTAATCCTCCTGGAAAACCAACACAAAGTGCTCCCCTCCGATCAGATACAGTTTTGTATTTTGCTGTAACAGAGAATCCCCTTCCCACTCGAGACTCGCACATAACTCAACACTCCCCTCTCAAGCCTTTCATTAAATTCCCATCAGGCACATCTCATCCAATTCTACATTTAATATTCGCAGAGTGAAACTTGAATGCGCCGATGCCTGGAACAAAGCCTTCATTGTCTTCTTGAGTGGCCTCTTAAAAACCAAAGTGGCGAAGCGCCAATTCACCACTTTTCAGCCCGGCTCTAGATTTTATGAGAAAGTAGGTTTTTGTACGTTATTGTTCTGACAATAAGGACAATATAGGGGGTGAAGGAGACAAAAATCAAAATGAATCATGCCATGCACAACTTGTAATTAGTGCAGATGAGTCAAACTGTTTAAATGAGTGTGGTTGATGACTGACACTCTACATGTGGAACTGGTCTACTTTATAGTTGACCATAATTTATTTTCAATTCTGAATTCAAACAGTTCCTCTCACAGATTTTCTCAACCTCTACAATAAAAAGTTTGGAAAATCTCACCGCTGTCATGCAGAATAAGAAAGGAGACCTCCACGATCATCAAATAGTTTCTTGTGTTCTCTGTAGCTGGAACCTGGAGTGGATCTTTGTTGCATTGACGCACTTCAGAATGCCAAATCAGGAACCAAACAGAGAGATTCAGCCTTTCAAATTTATAAAGTAAATCTACCAAACTTCACATTATGTCCTTTGATGAAAGGTTTTGTCGGACACCTAAATATACCCAAAACTTTATATTTTGTATTGTTGTTGATGGATTGTAAAAGTGCATTTTGTTGCGAGGTACAAGGTACTTGGTTTTCTTCTCCCTTCCCCCTCCTGTCTTCAGTCTGTCTTAAGCATATGTTCAAAAGCTCTGCAGTCACTCCTTAGGGGGTTGTGTGTTTGGGAGAAGGCATCGTGCCTGTTCTTCTACTCACACATCGTTACTGACAGCTCTTAAACCCTGTCTGCTGCTTGAAAGCTCTGTTATTTAAAAAAGAAAAAGAAGAAAAACATGGGTCCCATGAGGCGAGCCTCTGCCCTGGTGCAGTTCAGTTGCATATTTCCTGCATGTGTCTCTGTGTGTCTATGCAAGTAGATTTCCCTCTCTCTCTCTCTCTCTCTTTTTAAACCGGAGATGACATTTCCACTGGTGCTTTGGTGGCTCCCTCTAAAGAGGAAGAGATCGTTAAGTTGAACGCCTGCTGAGCCTGATGGAAGGTCCAGAAAGAAGTTATATGCACTAGAGTTGACTGACAGTTATAAGTGTGTCACAGGAATACAGGATTAACATATGCCCAATTTAATACCAGAGAAAAATGTCATGGAGTAGTTTTACAGTCAGGTATGAGAACTACACCCTCTCATCTTGGGACACAAGCACTTTAAACACAGTCATTTAAATTTAAAGCACACCCCCACCATTTCCAGTCCTACTTTAATTGCTTGTTTTCCTGATAATGAGTACCGACACTAACCAACTAATGGAACTTACCCCCAACTGTGACACACAATCTGTTATGCAGAGTGAATAGATGGCTTAAACCCACAGTGCATATCTAGCTGTAATCTACTGAAACAAAGGTTCAGATGCCAAAAGCAATACGTATGTGTTTCACAGGAACAGCTCTATTTAGAAATACAACATCAGTCATAAAAACAGACTCCTGGTATCCAAGTCATGTCAGTAAGTTTTTTTTCTTTTAACATTTTGATATACAGGCTTTGCAGACTTTAAAAAAATACCCCAATGCTGAAACTGAACGTGGGGAGGCACTAGGGCTGGGTATCGATACCTTTAAGGTATTGACCAAAATAACCCAGTACCAAGTAGAACAGAAACTTCTCCAGAGGGAACAAGGGGGTGCGCGCTATGCTTAAGCGTCCACACCATCCCGCCCCCGTGGGCCGCCGTTCACAGCAGTAACCCACACAGCTTCCATTCACATGATGGGTATCGAACTGAGTACTCTATTGCTATCAGTAGTACTTTAAAAGGTACTGGTATTAGTACTAGTATTCTCTTCTTTTTTTTTAACTTGGAGACACTTGACCAAAATATGTAAAAGCTTCATAGACAACAACTTTGAAGCAATCATAAGTGCAAGCACTGCTTCAGGCGGCCCATATTGGGTTTGACGCCAAGCAGCAGCATTTGTCAACTCCCGTATATTGAGACGTGGCAATCGCCCTTTGGTGTGCATGTCATCGGAGAAACACAAGACATGACTCATCTGTGGCCAAATCAGGTGATCGTTCAGGTGCATTCGTCGAAGAAGAGCGAAAGTATTCATGTCGGGGTTGTACAGTCAAAACGATCACAGCATCGGCCAAACACAGGAACCTTAAACACATGATACTATATTGTGGCAGCGCTTACAAATGAGATTTACTCTGCCGGCTTAAAATTTCCTTTCCCCTCTCCAAGAAGCGTTAATATTATGTCTACTTTTTTAATGATCCGTTATTGGGCCAACCACAACTCTGAAGCATGTTTAAAAAAAAAAAACACAAGTCCAAGTGTATGCACATTTTTAAAAAGGGGGCAGAGGCCACTAGCTTAATGCAGCAATGTGTTTGAGGGAGACGACGCGATGTGTTTACAGTAGGTAGGTGACAGAGGGAGGTCGACATAAGGGGGCTGGGAGGATGGAGGAGGGTCGCACTGGGCTGTCATTAACATCTAAGGGGAAATCCCTCTCACTCAGTCCCCCATCCGTACTTAGAAACCAAAGGAATGCTGCGGTTTTTAAAAAAAAGACGTGTTTCTCCCCGCCGCAGTGTAAGACGATGAGGTTCGGTGAGGTCGATGACGGCGGCAGCCGACACAAACAGATGTCGGCACAAAAAAAAGGTCTGAAGAATGCTACTGGCCCACATCATCTTTCAGCCTCGTCACTCACGTCGGCCCACTGAGAATGCGACCCCTGGCCCTCAACGCGGAGCGAAGCAGATGGTGCCTGCTCGGTGTTGAAATACAGCTCTCTTCTGGTGGTGTTGATAATGACCTGTCCCAAAGAGCCTTAAAAAAAAAAAGACTGAAAGAGTGAGAAGAGAGGTAGAGAGAGAGAGCTGTGGAGGGAGGGGTCATTGAGGTAAAGGGCATGGCCGGGGAGAGATGAGATAAATGCTACAAAAATAGTACCGGGCAAAAGAAAAAAAAAAACAACAACACGAGTGAGCACGGTTTGGATCGACAGCTGTCAGCAGAGACTGAGAGTGCAGGAAAGCAAAGCCCAACACAGCGGGAGCGGTCATTGAAGTGCCGAGTACAACTGTAAGAGCCTGCTGTTCAGGATGGCTCTCAGGACTGTCGGCTAACCGACCACACGTGTAACATTTCTGAGAAACGAGGTTAGGGAAACGGGAGAGTCCAGCCGCAGACCCATCCACAGCTGCAGCAGAGGAACTACAGGGTACCAAGCACAAACCCTCGGTGCAGCGAATCACACAACCACCAAGTATGAAGCGGGGTCCGGCTGGTTCCAATGGTTCAGCGGTGGACGCCGCTTAATGAAAAAGAAATGAGAAGTGTCGCGCTGTTCAGAGCCAACTTCTGCTATTGAGGTTGTTGGTTATTTTCTCCTCACAGTAGCACCACTAAGTTGTCCTTAGATGCGCCGCTATTTAGGTCTCTTTGTCAGATCACCAGTTTCCTTTCCTGTGTACGAATCGCACCGCGAAGAGGAGCAGAGGATGCAAGAGCGACAAACTATGAAAGTTCTCTTTCTGAGGAACAAACAACCGAGTGTAAAGTAAATAACCGTGTTTGTGCAAGCCAGAGACCAATTTCTGTAACTTCACATTATCGTCCCAGAATCAAAAGACGCTGTGACGAACGACCCACAATGCCTTGCTCGAGGCATAATACTGCCACAGCACTGCAGTTGAGGACACCACAGACTGGCATTTCCCACCCTCTCCCCTCCACCTCCCCCAGAGCTGGGAGGCCCACAACCTGTCCCCTCTAACAGGATGTGACACGTATGACTTCCTCCCCTCTGCGGCATACATGTAGAACAGAAAAAAAAAACACCCTCCCACTGTGGGCAGCTAGAGTGATACACAGTGGCAGAGGTGTCTGACCAACTTCTGTATTTGACAAAAAGGTCGCTTTCAAGTCATTGTCTACTTCAATGTGCTGATGAGTTAAAACCAAAACGGGCTATATTGCATGAGAACTACATTCTTCACTCGCTGACGGGAACAGGAAGTGAAGACCACATGAGATTGCATACACATGGATACAATCAGCCGGAGGACGATGAAGACATACTGCGATGTGGGGACAGATATTTACAGACAGTCTGGATGTTTACTGTCAAACACGTTCACGCCTCTCCTCCTCTCAACTCCGCTGCCTTCAGGGCAAGTTCTTTGGGGGAAGTGTAAAAAAAAGTGTACTGAACAACAGCAACAGGTTCAATCCACGCAGGGGTGGATTTCCCTTTGAAGAAGCGGGTTTGAAAACTTTGCACCCGCGGCACAAAAATCTCTTTTCGCAGTCAAGATTTCATGAAAATGGTATCAGGACTTGACTGATAGGTTATCAAGCATTCAATGACAGAAAGAGGAGAAAAAACAAACTTGAATTTATTTCACACCGCTGGTCCCAAACAATCCTAATGAAGTGTTTATCTTTCGGTGATTGAATTACTCATAATCAACGAGCTAATCTGATTAGCAACACGCAAACAATGGCTGAGTGGTTTTAACTGGCACCTATTGTGAAGCATATTGTAATAATGCTTTATGTAAATCAGATATGAGGCAGCATGAGGGAATTCTTCTGGTATAGTGTATGTAGTGTGTGCTAAACTCCAGCACACTGACACTGCAGGGTGACTACTGTCGGGGAAAATAAATACGGAAATTAATTTCTTAATTCATTAATGCTCTGCTGGACGCTGCTGCGGGGACTTGATGGAAGCACCCCAAGTGTGTTTTTTGAAGATGCAAGGTGGCTGGTAGGTGCAAAGCGAGTACGTCCACAACATGTCTGATAAAGTTACTTTAGCCAAGACTTCACTGGGTCTTCTGGCTGCAGCATCCAACAAAGCATGCTATTCAGCCACCGCAATGCAAACTGGGTAAAAAGAAGACCATGTGAGGAAAATGAAGATTAAAGCTAACCTGGCCAACCTAATTTCCATCCCAGCAGAAGCAACTGACAAGAGTTAAGAGCATGAGAGCAGTTCTTACTATTCCCCTGTGGGAGAGAAAGACCCAAACTGAAAACAAGACTCCTCAACTCTCCTTGAACTTGGCATCAAACTCCGCACTGAGAGGCAGACACGGGGGGATTGTCAAAACTAAAACCATGTCAAAACAGCTTGGCTCCATCAGTGCCTGGCTAATCCACTGCACCGGATCAAAGTGAGGGCTGGAAAACTCTGTCTGATGTGACGCTGAAGGAGAAAACATGACCAGAGAGAGACCCGGAGACCTGAGACCTTAAAGAGTGATGGCGGGCTATCCTGATTGGCCAACACTCCGTCCCATTATGGCCGATTGATTAGCCAAGCGTGCTCCAGAGTTGAAGACACAATGGGTAAGGGAAGGGCGAAAGAAAAGGAGGGAAGGGCGAAAGAAAAGGAGGGAAGGGGGAAAGAAAAGGAGGGAAGGGGGGGGAGGAGACTTAAGAGTGGTTGTGCTGACCCCCCCCCCCAAAAAAAAACTCTTCCCAACGGCTTAACAATGGGAAAGGATAGAGAGAGAAAAAAATAAAAGAAATGGTATAAAAGGTTTTCTACAGATCTCCTGCCAGAAACACACTCAACCTCATGGCCTCAAAACTTCACACAGCATGCACGAGACACCTGGCTAACTGACTTTGACACCAACGGCCTCAGGGCGCGAGATCACCTCTTCTGCTTCTCTCCCCTTCCCCCCCTCTTTATCTCCTCCCCGCCAAAATCATTCGCAGCTCTGCTTGTAAGACAGGAAAGCACACGGCAAACATGAAAATCAACAACTCACCCAACCCTTTTCCTCTCCTTCTCTTTTCTCTCTTCCTCTCCTGCGCTCCCTTTCCTCTCTCAATCACAGCTCCAGCTGGTGAGGCAGCATTGCTGCTGCTCCCCCCCTGGCCACGCCCCACACCCCCCACAGCTCAGTCACGTGACCGCCATTTTCCAAGAGGCTAGGGAGCCACACCCCTCATTCAAGAGAAAGTGAATGGGGGACATTGTGGATACAGCAAGGCTATCTCAGACCACGTGCGATTAGGTAAACCCACTGGAGATACATGCTGTGTGTTTGTGTGTGCAGTTTGATCAAAATGAAAGACAGCGGGAGAGTGTGTTGGTGTCAGATTACAGGAACATTTATTTTCATTATTTTCTCAGTGTGTGTGTGTGTGTTTGCACAAGACGAGGTAATATGCTTCTCACTTCCCAGCCCTTGTGTGTGTCCATCTGCTCTCCCCCTCCCACTGCCTTGTTTCACAGAAGAGAGCATTGGATTGTGTGTGTGTGTGTGTGTGTGCACTGAAAGCATTTGGTCATCTCCCTCCTTCAATCCAGGGCGCTCTCTTTCTCTCTCTGACAAACACACAGAAGTCTCCAACCCTCAAAACTGTGGTTGATTCATGAATAAAGTCGTGACTAAAACCGAACATCGCTAAGTGTAGATAACAAAAAAAACTTTAAAAAGGTATGACTTGACATTTTTGGAAATATGTTGGATCAGAAGATTGATACCACATTTGTGTCTTTGCGCTGGACATGAAGCTATAGCCAGCAGGCGCTTAGCTTAGCTTAGCATGAATACTGGAAGCAGGGTAAATAGCTGCCTTTGCTCCTACCAGCCCCTCTCTAATTAATGACTATTTGTGGGGGGGTGCTGGACTATTTCTTGTCCGAGTGTAGTGACTAGTAACCAGTCTCGACAAAAAGACTCCAGGAATTGTACTTTTGGAGTGACCCAGGCTAGTTATTGCCCACTGTTTCCAGTCGTCATGCTAAGCTAAGCTTCATTTTCTCCTTTTTGTTGGTGACCGCTTGCAGGAATATCAAATATGAGCGAATCGAGCTGCACTGTTGTCAACATTGGCCGCAAAACAGATGAAAGTGGTTCCAAAACCCAAATGTTCTCGGGAAGTATGTATCGCTCTGGTGTGCTTCCTGTGTCCCAGTTCACCCACAACAGAGGGATTCATAGTTATCACCGCCAACCCGCTGACTGCAACACCATAATGCAGTCGACATGTCAAAGATGTTGTCTAAGAATAGTTTCATGATTAAAGAAAGATTCTGGTTATAAAATAGATTTGATCTCGACTGACTGGAAAGAGAGAGAGAGTGCTTTATTTGTGCCTTTCTTTTTCCCATCAGCATACAGACCGAGGGCCTGAGAGAGATTTTCACAACATTCAGCAGAATTTCTTCCTTCCTGTCAAAGGCTGCAGCTGAATCTCACACACACACACACACACGCTTTGTTGTGAATGTAAATGTACGAAAGCGAGAATACATCCAATGTATGCGCTTGTGTCAGGTAATCGGTGCTGCACACTAGTGAAACACATTCAATGTTGTTGCAAGTTTTCATTGGCTTGATTCGACGCAGAAAAATGTTAGAAATTTAGAATAATTTAACACAACTGACTCTCGGTGTAGAATAATTTCCCATGTCCAGATTGATAAACTGATCTCATGTCAGTATCTAGCAAATATATTCTGGTCTGCGAGACATTCATTTTTCATCCACAGCCTCTTGGCTTCATAAGTTAAACATTTTGATGGGCCTTGGTTCAGTTTCTATCACTGCTCCGGCTTGTTAATATTTTATCATAGTAGGTTTATCCATAGAATCCCTGCGGAAACGCTTCTTTTTTCACTTCTTAAGATCAGGAGATTAAATCTGCCGTCTCCAGTGTGGAAACGGGGCAAAGGGAAAATGTTTTCACCGCCCCGTTTTTAAACACAGCGGCCATTTGGGCTCAAAACACTCACATTTGGCAGCATGATATCACGTGGGCTGGAGGGGAAACCGAAGACAGAAAATGCGGCGGTGAATGGCGCACTGTGAGCCCTGTCGGGGAGCTCTGTGATTGGCCCTGAGGCCGGGGCCGATTGCTGCAAGGCCACCAAATCAGGGCAGAGCGCACATGTGGAGCGAATTAAAAGAGTTGCCTCCGTGACTCAGCTGACCGAGGGACTCGGTGAAACATCCTCAGTGTGGAAGAAGGAAGGGAGGAGGCAAAGAAAAATAGAGATGGAGGAGGAGGAGGAGGAGGAGGAGGAGTCAGAAGAGACAAGCAAGAGAGACGAGGGAAAGAGGAAGAACATCTGGCTTGGCCTGGGTGTCTACAGGGAGATAGCTGGGTCTGTTGGAGACTTCCTGTTGTGTTATTTTTGCAGTGGTTGCTCTGCTCCCCTGTTGTGCAAATGGAGACAGCATGTGTGTGATGAGTGAGGAGGAGGTTTATCTCAGCACCCTAAAGTGGCCTCCCGGACTGAACCTCCCCCCCCCCCTCTGACTGCAACCACTGCACATACATTAACAGTACAAATGTATGAATCTGTAATTAATATATATATATATATATATATATATATATGACAGTAAATACTTCACTCCTCCAGGTTTATTCCCCTGCAGCTTGCACATTTCTCCTGAAGTTTACAATAATAACTCAGGCCCCTGTTTGCTTTTTCGTCATCTTTTTACCGTACCGAGTAAAAACTCAGTGCTTTTTGCATAGTGATGACTGCAAAGAGGATAAACTGGGTAGATGTTTGAGGCCTAGCGAGTTTGTTTATGGGGAAGTGTTTTTTTTCTCTTTTTTTCTCTCTTTTAAGCCACCAAAGCTTTCCCAGCTGGACTGCTTAATACCGAGCGCTACTGCAGCGTCAAGGACTGAAAAGGACGGCGAGGACGAGTAGCCCTCGCTGCTTTTTAGACTGCAATGAAAGCATTGTTTCTTTAGCATCAAACCACAGCGACACTGGGACGACAACTTGTTTCTTCAACTCACGAGGATTTTATGAGGAAGTGTAAAACAGCGTTCAGTAAGAAGATTTGTTTCAACTAAAAAAAAAAAATGTTTGCAATGAAATGAAAAGAAAGAGAGGGCACATCGTGCCTCGACTTGATTGGCCTTAATGGAAACCAGTTGTCCCTCTTGCCTCTGCAGCGTGATAGTCTAAAACAGCTGAGCTCCCCTGAAGACACAAAAGACAACCAAACAGATACTCACAAAGGCTTTCCATCTCGTGGTTGTTGTGCATCTCACTGCAAGTGGAAGCCATCTCCTCTGTCAGAACCGTTTCCTCTCTTACTTCCAGTAATTAACAAGGAAAAACTCCAATAAGACTAAAACAATAAAAATCCTCTGAATGTTTCCCAGCCTGTGGTGGCTGCTGTTCAATTATTTACTCTTCTGAAAATTAACAAGAGCTAATCTCACAAACTGCACACACAGACACACACACACACCAACATGTACTCTCTATTTCTGTTGATGATCCGGAGTCAAAGCCTTCCCTGATGAACAATAAACACGGCGACTCCAAGGGGATTGGCCTTCTGGGGAATCCCTGGCCCCTCGCTACATATGCGGGGGGCCAGGGACAGGGATGACTCAACGCAACAAAAACTAAAAGACGACAGGAAGGAGCTCTGCGATTAAACTCTGTGCGGCCGCTGCACGTCTCCCAGAAACATCTATAGCCCAGTTATGATGCTGATTATCTATAATGTAAACCTTGTGCAGGGACAGGGAAGCAGACTTCTAGAGATCACGAAGCAGCATCTTTTTGAGTCAATGTGTTTGCCAGGACTCAACAGCAAGGGATTTTAGTTTGCCAGCAGCGTAACGCAGAGGAACTCATCTGTGGCAACTTGCCCTTTCCCCCGAATCTTCACTTGCAAGTGTGCTTCCTCCATCTGGCTGCTCTTCCACTGAGTGAGGGTGACGTTTGCAGTCTGCTGCATGGCATCACGAAGCACTTCACGCCATAGAGGCTTGGGGTGGAAAGTTCACCCAAAGGTCCTCCGGGCTCCACCGCCGATGATGGTAGTCTTTGAAGAAGCTAATTGCCCGTAAACCACAAAGCTGCTGATATATTCTCTTAACCCTTAAAATATCACTGCAAACCTCAGAAGATCCCGTCTCTGTTTTCAGTGTGTTTAGGTGTTAAAAGTTCAGACACGAGTGCCCTTAAATATTCAATAAAAGCTGCCTGTAAACTCGCAACTGAGGGACCAATCAGCTCAGCAGCACAATAATTACTTGGCTAATCTGAAACATTAATCTGTGGGGTGAGAAAGGTAAGGGCATTATGACCAAATACGTTTTGTACGACTGCCCTTCTGCCTGCATTGCACCAATGCTGCTGCAGGGTTAAACAGTACAGCTGTTTTTTTTATTCTTTGGGTTTCTCTTTACACTGTGCTCCCCATGATCTGAGAGCGTCCCAGCTGAGAGAGAGATGAGAGCTTGCACAGTTGAATTTCTACGAAGCCGACAGGCTAGAAACAGAGTAAATAGCACTGAAACTATACACTCCAGCATCACAGTCACTACTCAGTGGACCGTGATGTTTTTACACTAACTGCCCTGCTGGAGTACAATTGTGATTAAATTTTTTTTAGATAATCTAGTCAGCACAGTTAAAGCAGATCTGCCCCTGTGCACAGTTTGTACTTGAATGGGAACTCTTGACTCCAATGTTTGTTTACAAGTGTGGGAAAAGTTGAAAGTGAGAAAATTCAGGGATGTAGAGTTTAGTAAGAAGTGGGCTTATCAAACCTCTGTAACCCGCTGCTCATCGCTGCTTGAGGCTACGTTAGCTGCTGCTATAGCATAACACATATAGACTGTATATAGGAGATGAACATAGTCCACAAATCAATGGGTGATGTCACGGTGAATGACGTTTTGAAGTTCAGCATTTTAGCGGGGGTTTTTTTGCAACCAGAAGTGACACACGAGGGCAGAAAGTACAACTGAACACTGAATAAGACATGTTTAAGCGACCACAAATGTTACAAATAACTTTCATCAACTGAAAACACACTGTCAAAGGGTTAAAGAATTACATTTTATTATTACAAAAACATGGACAACTTCCAGAACTGCCAATCAGAAGGTAGCCCCGCCCTAAAGCATACTCTGCTGTATCATCTGTTCAACTCTAAATGGGACCATCATTTACCAAATGAACATCATGCTGCATTGAAGAAGACTTGAAAGTAGCAATGAGACCATAAACTCATGTTGACAATGTTTACTGAGGAAATAAATCAAAGTGAGAAGTAGGGTCATTTTCTCATAGACTTCTATACAACAAGACTTCTTTTTGCAACCAGAGGAGTCGCCCCCTGCTTTGTCTATTGCTGCAAAATCTGCACATGCTATGAAATCCATCTCCATTAGCTTACTGGGAGCATGGAGAAACAGCAGTGTCACATATTGGATCTGTTGCACTGGTCTATGTGACCAAACGAATATAGACTATATCATGGCGAGTAAAAAAAAACAAGCTTCAACGTGATGTTAGTGGACAAACTCAACTGTGTAATCAGTTGCAGTTGGCGTAACATAAGGGACAAGACTGCACCGTCTCAGTTTTCATTTTCCACACATGCTCACTTCAGACAGACTCACACCCCCGCACAAGAATCCCTCTGCCCCCTCATCGACTCTCATCTACTCCTTTCAGCAGCAGATGGTACAGTAGGACTGTGGCACAAATGGCCATCTGTCTGTCCACACACACACACACACACACACACACACACACATTAAAAAAACAATTCATGTTATTCCAGTATGTCCTCTATCAGCCAACAAGTGGGCCAAACATAATTAGCAGAGAATGTGGAGAACAACTCACCTCATATGAACCTTTCTTCTTCATTAAAACAACTCTAGGCGTGAATATAAACAGTTTGCCGATGATCAGAAAGACCAAATTCACTTATTTCATTGAGTTTATTCTTAAAGAAGACATTTGCATTTCAGGTCTGCTTAATTAATTATGTTTGATTGATGACGGTGAAAAAAACAAACACTGTATGGCTCATGCTGGCATGGTGTTTTTTTTCCATTTCAAGGCCCTGTGGCTTCGTTTCTTCATTCCCATTGCCAAGACAAGGGACATGATTTTCCCATCAGTTAATTGGACAAAGGAGCCACAGCGGAGTCTTACATCTGGATAAACAAGAGGGAGGATTCACCCCGAAAAATAAGATAACGTCAGCCGAGACAAAAAGTTATCTCAGTTGGCTCCATCGGGCTCTGATGGCCCATATCCTACGATTTGTCTTTTATCTTATGGTGAATGAAAAGGTCGACAAAGGCGATTTGTGTGAGTGTGTCTAAAGTTACGCTGTTTTGTCAAACTCATATCAGGAAGTGTGTGTTTGTGTGTGTGTGTGTGTGTTTGAACATCTATGTGCTTTTACATGTTATGTTAAGCTGAAATGCGGGAGTGTGTTGGTTTTAGTGCACGCAGGAGAAAGTGAATGAACTGTTTACTGAAGTTGTGGGATTTGGCAAGATGACGGAAGAGGACAAAGGTCTTTCTGCAGTGGTGGGAAACTTCTTTAACCCTTGACTTCCCCCAGATGCTCAATGTAAACTTTAACTTCCGAAAGCCTTATCTGGGGGAGAGAGGAACTGTGTGTGTGTGTGTTGGAGTCAATTTATCTGGGACTAAAGGGCTGATCCTTTCCCATTTCTCTCAGCTCCTCTTCCAATATAAAAATGAAAAAAAAAACTTTCATGTCCAGTTCTTTTTAGTGTCCACACTTCAAAGAGCTGCTAGATAATGTTTTGAATGTGTTTCCTAGTGATGTATTGGAGCGTTAAAAACATGAACAGAAAAAAAGGCTGACATCTGTGTGCTCGATGTTTTTTCTGCAACAGAACACCAGTCTGGTCCGAGCTTCTGACCCTGAAGTTGTTTAGAGGAAACTGTATCAATCCTCTGAGAGAGAGGACAGAACAACTAAACTAATTTGGAGTTTCCTTTGTGAACGACACTGGCTTGAAAGAAATAGGTAATACAGCTCTATTTAACCTGCAAACCAGGTTCACTGTCTCAATAGATTTCCACCTGTCATACACTGCCTCCTGGTGGCCTGTTTAGGAAGTACAACAACAGTGAACGTCACATTCACAATAATGAGAAGTGACGCTTGTCACTGTTATCACCGTGGGACATTTCTGAACTGAACAGACGGATGTAACAGTATGGAGGCTCACAGACTTCAAGTGAGCAAAACTGAGCTCTTTTTGGCAGCTTAGTCAAAGACAAAGTCAGGGACAATATGTGCATCAGTGTAACATAATCATGTTAAGGCAAAGATAAAAAGAAAAGGTCCCAGAAAAAAAGCTTAAAAGGTACAGTTCACCCCAAAAATACACATTTGTTCTCTTTGCAATGCTATTTATGAACAGCAGTGAGCAGTTTCATGTAGGAACTACGGTTAAAAGAAAATTGTTCCTACATGAAACTGCTCACAACCAGGTCTGTGGATTATCTTGAGTAACCGGGTCATTATTTCCGAAAAGGAACATCACTGTTGAGTTTTTCAAATGTAATTTTGTCGCTTTGAGCACCAAAAGCCAAGTGCCATATTGTCCCATTATATTGGAGAGAAGGCAGATATCTCTACGGCCGATACCTCCAAAACAAGGCAACTCACACCAAAACAATCTATATTGATAAATTGCACTAAAGCAGGGGTGTCCAAACTTTTTTCAAAGAGGGCCAGATTTGATAATGTGAAAATGCCCAAGGGCCAACAGTCCCTGCTGACATTATTTTAAACAATACAAGTAGCCTATACATACATTGTTATTTAATAATTTTATTTTCAATGACAGCAAATAGCAATGTAACCAAATGTAAGCAGCTATAATCACTATTTTAAAGTGATTAGTGACTCATCTAAAACATTTAAAAAAGGAATAACTTCAATAGAATCATTCTGTACACTGTAGCTTCTTTACATTCTATTAGAATGTAAAGAAGCTACATTCTGATACAATGTAACTTCTTTACATTCTATTAGAATGTAAAGAAGTTACATTGTTGCCTTTTCTTTTCTTTTCTTCCCACAATAACGTAATTTTGTCAGGTTGATAAAAAAATGTCACTTTACTTCCTGACATTGTTATTTTACCACAGGGGTGTCCAAACTTTTTTCAAAGAGGGCCAGATTTGATAATGTGAAAATGCCCAAGGGCCAACAGTCCCTGCTGACATTGTTTTAAACAATACAAGTAGCCTATACATACATTGTTATTTAATCATTTTATTTTCAATGACAGCAAATAGGAATTAGCATGTTTGGTCTCGTAGTGTCTCTTTACATTATATTCCTTAAACAAGGCAACAGTCTCATGACTAATTAGGCAGACACAGTTGTTTCGGTTTTCGGTGAAAAAAATATTGCGATCTCCATCTCTCCTGGAAGCGGCGGCCCTCATTATCGACTTTCCTTTTTTTACTTGCCGTAACATGACAGGTCAAGGGTCAGAGCCAATTTCAAACAGCCAGACAGTTACAGAGTGGTGCTGCCACCATGAGGTAAAAAGAGGAATTGCATGTTGAATTTGTATGATTTATTCATTCCGTTTTGACTGTGCTGGCGGGCCATAAATAATGCATTTTAAGACAGAAGGTGCGGGACATATAAAATCTGACCTCGGGCCGTGATTGGCCCGCGGGCCGGACTTTGGACATGCCTGCACTAAAGGTACGGGGAAAAATATGTATTTTGCATTTTGGGCTGAACTATCCCTTTAAAATGTGGTCGTGAGTAAAGTAATATAGATATTACCTCATCTGCTGTGATTGTCTTCATCAAACATCTTAGCTCTTTATGGAACAGCAAGAACTGTATAAAACTATTAATTCAGACATGACCCATCGTATCCACTGATTTATCCATCCTATTAATTCATCCACTTGTACAATGTACAAAAAGGTGTTGGAACGGTAAAACTAGCAGATTTTTACATTTAAGAGGGGTGGCGGGGGGGGGGGGGGGGGGGGGGGGGGGGGGGGTCTAGTGGTTCTGGTTTTACTGTAAAACAAAAGCTTTAATAATCCATTTTGATGCATTTAATTACAGCTTGCACAGAATTATTCATTTGGAAAAATGAACTTGTTGACCAGTTACATGATCTGACTGCATCAACAGAATATGATTCCACTGAAAGATGATAAGATATATATACTGTATAATTATTTCCCAGCCAGAATAGAGAGTGCTCCAAAGTTTGAGATTGATTATAGTTGATTGAATTGATTTCTGTTATAGGGAGACTTTGTATTGTGAGACCACATCGATCTTAGAGATATGACCACTGCAGCCACATTATGCAATTTAGCAACAATGTTATTCTCAGTCAGCAGCAGTTCCCGATCTCAAGAAAAAAATCTCTCTTTCCTTTTCTTAGCCTCTCTCTCCCCTTTTAGTTTCTGGGTAATTAGCCGACAGGTCACGCTGAGTAATGGTCTGGGATCAGTGCAGATTAATTACACCGAGTGAGGATTGACCTCGGATATGCCTTCGCCTGAGGCTGCCTGTATGTGTGTGTGTGTGTGTGTGTGTGTGTGTGTGCCTGTGTAGGTGTGTCGATGAGAGACAACAAAAGTAAGATTAAAAATTTGAGATGAAGAAGGTGTGTGTGTGTGTGTGTGTGTGTGTGTGTGCGTGTGCGCCCTTTCCTGACCTATGGGACAGGCAGAGACAAATCGCCCACCGCCGTCCGCTGTCCCCACTTTCAGAAGGTCAATCCAAATAAAAGACAAATGGCTTCACTTGCTCTTTCCTCCATAATGACTACACCTCAATTAGGAAAACAAATGTGCAGCACGATAATCTGTTTATTTAGGCAATATGAAGACAGATTCCAGTTTAGCGTACATAATCTGGCTTTATTGAGGTCAGGATTTCTCTTTTGTTCTTTACCATCACACAACAGGAACACGGGACACAATGGCACCACAAGAAGTGAATCCCTTTAAATGCACATTTCTTCTCTATAGCAGAAAGTGGCTCTGCCTTTATTGTAGCCCTGACTTCCTTTCTATTTTCTTTAGTGCTGCAACAGTAATCCAGCTGAGATGGACATCTTTCTCTTCCCCATGTCCCCAAAAAACACTGAAGGAGTTGCTAAATGAGGTTATGTGACCCCAATGATGACCCCACCAGTCCCATCAGCCCAGTGATAGCTACGCCATTAATGGTCAAGCTCCCTGTCTAAGTCTAGTAACAGTAAAAGAGAAGAAGTCCATCTTTGGTGTTAAAATCAAAACAAGTATTTGTCTTTACAATGTCAAAAACGATGAGCGCCTGGTTATTTTGTCAGTGGCCTATATTAATCGAGACAGAGTCTATTGGTTGATAGATAGAATGTGAATCACCAACTATTCTGAGATTCTGAAATCGTTTTAATGCCAATTCACTCGGTTCCAGCTTCTCAAGTGTGAGCATTTTATGTTTTTCTTGCCATATATGACAGTAAACTGAAAGTCTTTGGGGTTCGGACTAATGGTTGGATGGATAAAAGAAGAAATTTGAAAACACTTGAGCTATTTCAAAGGATAACAGCCAACATTTTTCACTGTTTACTGACGTTTTATAGACAAAGTAATCAATCAAGAGATTATATAAATAATTGTTTGTTCCAGCCCTATATTGATCTCTGTCCTAACAGCGGCTAGGTTCCTACACGTGAAGAACAAAACAAAGGTTGAACAAAGATTCTCAAATGTGAAATCTGGTCTGAAAAGTGATAAGAAAAGGCTATTTCTGACCACAGTTGGTCTACGCTTAGATGTCAGATAGAGTTCTTTCTGTGGTGTTCGATGGATTGATGAACAGCAGACTTGCCTCTCAAGATAACATTCCTCGTCGAATCAGAATCAGCTTTAATGGCCAAGTAAGTGTGAACCGAAATAGACATACGCCTAAAAACAAGGACAACGCAGCTGCTGAACACAGCACAGCAGACCCGAAACCAATCAGAATGAGTCCATGACATGTAGATTCTGTATCTGCCTTTTCCAGAACCTTAAGCTGTTTCACAGTTAAACTGACTGGAGGTTTACGGCTTCACATTATACCAAATGGAAAAATCTGGTTGTCTTGTACTCATTTTACACACATTTCTCCGCAATTCAATTGAATTAACAATTATATATATAGGAAACTTTGGCATCTTGACTAAAATGCAAATGCTTTGGGCAATACTTGTCTATAAAACACAAGCTTACAATGATGGATCCACCAAACCATACATCAGATTAAAGGGGTTATACTGTATACCAGAGGTGGGACCAAGTCTTTGTCAAGTCACGAGTCAAGAAACTGACTCCCACGTTTTGCATACTGAATTTATTTTTGTTGTTGTTGACCTCCGCATAGTTTTTGTACGCAAACGTAATCCTCTTTGTTGAATTTTTTTTCCGACTGCCGCTCTGTAACATAACATTGAATCTTTGTGGTTCTTTCCCGCAATTTGATTGGATGCTGTCGGATTGGTGGAAACAAAGCAGACCTGGGGAATTGAGTGTCAACTTGCTGTGAATGAATAGCACCAACGCTAGATGTTTCAGGAAATTAATTAATTCATCTTCAAATGTCTTGCTCCGTCCAAACAAATCATTACACGAGAGGAGTGTGAATAAGAACCTATTTGGCATGTGTGCACAATTAATCGCTTATGTCCGTCGTCTAATCGACTAATTGTTAGGTGGTTAGTCTGCGTGTTTGTGTTTGTGCGTGACCTCCGCTGACTGAGAGCATCAAGCGACAAAACATGACGTATTTGCTCGTCTGTCAGTGATCTTACAAATGCAGTTTGCTCTACAGTGTGTGTGTGTGTGTCCACAATCCTTTTCATGTTGACCTTTTGCATAAACACCCCCGTGTAACTCACTCTCTGCGATGCTGTGATCAAAGTACAGGGGGGATATTTGCTAGGAAGCTGACCGACTTAGATCACATGACCCCTGAGAGAGGAAGCACGCTGCAGTGAGGTCACTCAGCATGGGAAACAATCCCGCTGACAGAACACGGAAGGAAGCACAGGATACTCTGTGTGCCTTTGTGTGCGTGCATGGATGATGTGTGATGTCATTTCCTCCTGGAAAAACTGAATGTCCAGGAAAGCAGCGCATCTAATAGACTCCCAAAGACACAAATATGAAAAAATATGACCATATTGAAAAATAATAAAAACATGCGTACATTTTTTCTAATTAATGCCACTGAAGAAAATCAACTGAAAGCACTTACAATGGAGCAATAGGGCAAATTATTAATTATTATTAATTAACATTGATTTCAAATCTGTGATTGCAGTACTACTATAAGTTTTCAGTTTGTTTCAGCTGTCTTGATGATTTGTTAGGGCAGAGCAGGGTGGGCCCAGTCAGAGCCCCTGGGCCCTCCAGGCAGGTCACCCTTCATTAAGACCCCTACCAGGGCCTCTCTCTGTGAAGAAATAAGTGGCGACCACCCCCATGAGCTAGAAGAGAACCGTGTTAAACCTTCAGCACAGAATTAGACCGGATATTTATAGTTATTTGACATAGAAAAATTATGGATACAACATGAAACGCTGAAGCACAGACACACAGAGACAGACACAGTGAATATAATGTGGGAAATGTGGCTACAAGCATCAACTATGACAAAGTGAAGTATGTCATCGGTATAAAGAACAAACCAGGAACATATCACATAAAATGGGCAAAATCAATAAGACAGCACATAGCAAACAGACACAGTTAGACAGTAGCTGGTGAACATAGTGGAGCATTTAGCAGCTAAAGAGACAGATGTTTCCCTCAGAAGTTGGTTGAGACCAAAAACAAAGCTAAAAGAGAGCGAATATTGAATTTAGATTTGCATGGTGGCAAAAAACACAACTCCAAACGGACCATTATGTCGCTCCTTAATTGCTGGACGTGTAAATAAGCAACCGCTTGCTAACCAGTTCACCATGTCAACGTAAAAAAGAATGGCGACGGTTGAGCCGGCGGCTCACAGCTAACGGTGCTAACAGTACGTTGTCAGCTGTAACTGCCGTATGAATTCAGTGCTGAGCATCTAGACAGTGGGGCACGCTCACAGGCACGAACATGCACTAAAAGCATGCACGGCCGGCCCGGCTGGGTCAACAAAACAAAGAGAAGCTCGGATTACAACACACACGCTGAAGGGAGAGCGGCTTCATTCTCTGCTCGGGTAGACATTACTACACTATATTGTTACATAGCAAAAAGTTGTTTGCTGCTATATTAATGCTCTGAATACTGTATATTGCACTACTAAGTATTCTGTTTAAGTCTTCTGTATGTTGTAGCATGTCACAAGCGGCATCAGAGAAACTGCTGCAACCCTGTGTACAAAAATCTTCCCATATGGCTTTACTGCAACTGTAGCACTACTTACTATTAACTACCATACTACTGTTCCTGTGCTGCCAAGGTCAGGCTTTCATCACATAACGAAAAACCACGTCGGCTCCAATGCTGTATTAAGAACAGACGTGGATAACCACAAATACAGACATACAATCTGCTGTTTCTACCGACAGACAGGCCTCTTATGTTACCGACAGACATGCAGACATCAGAGTAATCAAAAGGCTGCTCCTGTAACTGACCTTTCTCTTAGTGAGAGATCTGATACTGGGGTTAGTCTGTTACCTCAGTGTGAGGGGAGAAGGAGCAGGAAGATATGAAGTCAGAAGAGAAAAAAAATAATGAATCCGAGTCAAAATGAAATGTAATCTGGAAAATGTGAAAAAAAAATTACCCAGTGGGGTTTGAATGTAGAATAACATACAGTCACGAGTGAAACGTTTCCCCTTCCTTCACACATAATTAAATGTAATTAGTTGTTTTATTGAGTTTAAGAAAGCTTTCCCACTGATGACAGTGTCACATCGAACTGGTATAGTCTGTGCTGACGCAATCATACAGGCTGGAGAGCTAAATCACAGCACCAAAGCACTGCGTTGCTAAGATAGTAATTCTCTGATTTAGATACACAACAAGCCAACAACCTCCTGAGATTCTACAAGAGATCCAGACGAAATAATAATAATAATAATAATAATAACACACGCTAATCCTTAATCATCAAAAACCAATGTCCCAGAAAGTATACAACTAAATAGCAAAACAACCAAGCTACACTATAGAAATGTACGGTATAAACTTGAGGTCGCCGCAGTGTACCCAAGTACAGAAAGTGGCTATTTATGATAAGGATGTTTTTCTACGAGTATTGTTGCAAGAGGATACATGTGAGCTTGCCACGATGCACATTCCCGCCCGTTGTTTCACGTTATTTCACTGATCAACAGGTGGCGGTAATGCATCGAGATACACAGCATTGCTACTTAGTAGACATAGATGTAAACAACGCTGGATACAAAACGCTTTTCACATGTTCTATGAGAAAGGAATTGCATTCAATGCATTTGTTCGTACTCAAGGACACACAGAATGTGTTTAAGTATACTGAATGCAATCATACCTTTTGTTTCCACATGGAAACTTTGAGGTTCTCAAAAAAGGACAGTATTTCAGTGTGAGGATGTGACTGGAAGGAGTATGGGTTAGTATATTATGTTGAAACAGACTTACTGTCAGGGTTGGGGGATTTACGTCCATGACTAGGCGAGGAGCAGCGGAAGGTGGTAACAATGGTGTTGTGGTGAGGATTAGGGTGGTGCGGGTGGTGCACTGGTAGGTGGTGGCCATTGTTTTCTGGGGGAGCTCTGGTGATGCTGATATCGGGCTTACGGACGTCTCCGGGACAAGGAGACTCAAACTTGCGAGCGTGATTCTGCTCAGGGGTCCGGCTGGTGCCGTTGTTGTTGTAGTTGCCCTCATTGCGGCGGATCACCGGGGAATCGGTAGGCGTCTTGGCAAAAGTGACCTCCCTCTTGTGGCTCATCTCGGGGGTCTTGGAGTGGCCCAGGACTTCGGGGCGCTTCAGGGCGCTGTTGGCCGCGAAGCGCATAGAAGCAGGGCTGGTGACGTTATCCACCTGCTTGCTGGAGGAAGAGGAGATGTCGATGGAGAGTTCGGAGCGCCGCGACACAGGCTCGGGGGTCTTGGAGCCCCCTCCGCCCATGATGGAGCGGGGTTGGGTGAAGTTGAGATTGTTGTTGTTGGTGGTGGTGGCCGGGGCGGCCGGGGCGGGAGTGCCCAGGTCACGGTAGTAGATGCTGGTGGGAGACATGGCGTTGCGGTGAGGGGAGCTGGTTGTCCGACGGGAGCCGGGGGACAAGTGAGATGAGGTGTCGACATCCTCCACCTCAAAGGACCTCTTCAGAGCTGCATGTGAGGGACAAACACAACATAGTCGTGGGGTCATTTGACCGTTGAAAACAACTTAGTTGAGTAACTGACAGAAAATGGATCAGCAACTATTTTGATAATTTATTTATCATGTGAGTCATTTTAAAACAAACATCCCAAACATACTCTGGTTCCAGCTTCTCCAGTATCAGGATTTTCTGCTTCTCTATATTTATATTATTGCGCATTGAATACCTTTGGGACTTTGGGCCATAGACTGATTAATCGTAAAAAATATTGGCCAATGAAAATGACTGTTAATTGTTATCTAGGTAAAAACAGTGGTGAACGTACCAACAACAAGTTCTCAATTACAAATAAATGTCCTTCATGCAAGTATTAAAAGTAAAGTAGTTCTACAGAAAAATTCCCGCTGCGACTGATATATTATTATGAATTGCATTATTGGTTTGTTAAAAGGATCTTCGGTGGAACTGCTGGACTTATGAATCATGGTAAGGGCCCCCAAAAAGACTTGACAACAATATCATAAAACAGTCATCAAAGAGGTTGTATCAATTAACTGAGGAGTAAACAAAATGTTTTTCTTTTTTTCTAAAACTCATTATGAACAGTATCCAAGTACTGTAGTAAAGCGCCTGGAGTTTGAGGGTGGGGTTATGAGGCAATTTTTGTTTGGCAACACAAAGGAAACAGCATGCACTCGCCATTAAGCCACACTTATGTGACTTTATTACTTCCCCCCTCGCCATCAAGGTTTTTCACTGCACTGTAGAAGCCTTCATGTTTAAGTTGATGTATGTGTTGTTTTGTCATGACACGTGTGTGTGTGTGGTGCACTAACAAAAATTCTAGGGTTTCACGCAGAGCCATTCGAAGAGCTTCACATGTTACAATGCACGCAATCAGCCAAGCATTGTTCCCTGCAAGCGTTTAGGCAAAAAAATAAATAACAAAAAGTCCCAAGTCTTCTTGTTTATGAGCAACACGAGCACAGAGATAGAGGCACATCCTTCCCCTCGGTTAGTCGTGACATGAGGAAAATAGCTGCACTGTCCAAGATGAAGATACTGCGGGATGGGATCACCCCCTGGGAAGAGTGCACTGGCTCAAAGTCAACTTGAATTTGACTCCCATCGTGGAGTTGCTGTGCCAAGCGAATGGCCAGGAGCTGGTATCATAATGACACACTAGTTAGACCGGTCCGCTCAAGCACACCCTTAAGAGCATCTCCTGTTTCCTGTAATCTGGAACGCAGTGCTGATTATTTGATCTGCTTGCGGCTTGCGGTGCGTCTGCGTGTGCACGCGTCTTTATGTAACTAGATGCAGTTTTGTTCAAAGTGCTCGTAAAAAAGAAAAAGAAAAGGAACAAGTGTGTGTCACGGGAATGTATTCGTGTTTATTTTTAAGCGACTACACCCACAGGGAGGGGACTGGGGGCCCCAGCCCCACTGCACTCTGTGAAAAACTCTGTCAGGGGATGTAGAGCTCAACACAATCATATCAAAGCCATCTCCACACACACACACACACACACACACACACCAGCCTGCACCGCTAATATAATTTACTGCTATAAGCTGCTTCATTCCAACATAGTGATACATTTGATACAATTTAGCGCCGAACAAAAATTCAGGCTAGAGCCAAAGCATTATTCTGTTTTCGTGTTGGTCGAACACACCGAGGACATTCTTGTTCACCGTGGTAATAAACGGATCTGCACTCACGTCTTGGAGTTTGTTGTGATTTGTGTTGCAAATCGCTTTAACCCCTCCGCTACTCCCCGTGCACCCTTTACCTAGACCTTAAAGCGCGGTTACCTTTCATCTTTTGGCATTCTTGCACTATAGGAGACTGTTGCTGAGGCTGTAAGGCTATCTTTACATGTAGAAGTACCTACATTATGTGTGGAACACATGAGATGACCCGCACTAAGCACAAAAAAAAAAGTCTTTGTGTCAGAAACCCACTTGAACATCATTTTCTCACACTCCCATCGCATATTTTCTTGTGATGCGAACAGAGTTCATTATCTAGTGAGGCATCAGCTTTAAAATCCAATCCTTTGATAGGGATACACATAAAAGAATTATACACAATAAACTTGCAATTTGTAGGCTGGCGCCTAAACCCACATAGCCACTGGACTGTGTCCTTCTCACCGCCGCTGTCCTCGGTCTTGTGTTTTACGATTGCTGAGAGGGAGTCCAAGGCCGTGGCCACTTTCAACTCCAGCCAGCGAATAAGCCGGGTCGACCAAAATTGGTCTGCAGATTTCATAAGGGAGCTGAGGAAGCGCCCTTTAAGACTGTATTATGGAACGATGAGCGAGATGCTCATTCTAGTCTCCTCTGAAACACTTCCTGACACTTGCTGTAGACTTTTGTTACGTTGTAGAGGAGCTGTGAGAACCAAAGCTGGGGGGGGGGGGGGGGGGGGGGTTATCAGGATTCTTATTCACAAGCTTTTGCCCAAATAACACAGCTGAGCCAAGGCGCTGTTTTGCCAGTGACCTGTGAAGTGATCTTAGATTAGTATTTCTGTTCTTGGCTGCTTTGTGATTATATGGCCACAGGCTTGGGACCACAGCAGAGGACTCGAGTGCTTTCCTCTCAAGCCGTTTGTTTGTATTTAGAGACCGTGCAGCCAAGTGTACATGATTTAAGAGCAGAGATGAATTTTTATCTTTCTGTGCTTTAATGTTTGTCTGGGAATATAGAGAAATGGGGGGGGGGGGAAGGCATTCAGGGCATCTCTCTCTCAGATGATCTCCATGTTTTTAAGGATCACGCTTCTTCCCGTCTCCTGGGTCTTTCTTCTTCATGTCTTTTACGTCCATCCAGGATATTCTTTGCATGAATATCGTAAGTATATAGGGATCGCAGAGCATTATGAAGAAGAAGGAAGGAGTGTGGTACTGACAGATAGATGAATAAGTATCGTTCCCAGTGAAACAGCATTCCCAGACTATGAGCTGGAAGTGAGAGGTCGAGTCCACCTCGGAGGATTCTCATTAACAGGAGTCTCGTCTCCCCACATCCCACCGCTACCTATCACCGCCCAGTGTCCGGTATCTCACGCCATCCCGTTTGGGAAGATAATGCAGCACAGCGCAATGTAGCAAAGGGTTATTGGCGCAACAAAAACAAAGATGGAGGCAGCTGTATCCTCGCTTTGGTTCACAGTCCTTCGTCCCATAATGCGGCCCAGGTGTTAGGCTAGGCCGACTCTTTATCATCAGTGTCATCACTTTTCTCTCAAGGACGTTCCGACCGACGTACGCAAAACATTCAGTATCATCTCAGCCCAGATGCACGAAGGAGAGATAGTCGAGAGTTAGAGGGAGGAAAACAAACAGAGAGACAGGAGGGAGAGGAGGGAAAAGAGACTGGAGATAGAGAGGCAAAGAGGGTGCACAGTGAGAAATGGGGAAGTAAAAACGGGACGGACAGCAGTTAACAAAGATTAGTTATGCTAACGTTCCACTACTGACAAGTTTCAAGTTATGTGATAGTGTTCTCTGATGGTCTTTTGACCAAATACCTTACTCTACACATCTCATGCGCTGTAAAAATATGTCTTTCCTTCTTCAGAATATACATCTGTTTCTGAGAGGGACAAGCACCAGCAGTGTGTACTTGACCAGACAGACATGTATGCACTGTTATTTCATCGAAACATCTGGGACAGGCTGACAAGCTCAAAATAACTTAAGATCGGGCCAGCGCAAAGTTATATTACACCATAATAATACAATATTAATAATCATAACCCAAATTATTCATCCTACACAATGATGTCAATGTTAAAAAAAACATCAGTGAAATCTTAAAATAAAAGCAAGGAAATAATCTGAGCTCAACACTTTAGATGCGTCGTTTTCGCATACTGTTTATCGATTAATTCATTCCGATGATTGACGTGAAGCTGCCGATAATGAATCCCTACGCTTCCTGCAGATGTATCACAATAAAAGCCTCCCAAGTGAAGTGCCCCTGAACTGCTGGAAGGCTTTTAATGTGAAACAGATGAACAAAGTGTCAACTTTGCATTAACATTATAAAACAGGGAACATTTGAAAATAAAGGTCTTTCTAAAAACACAATCAGGGTTCTGTTTTCTGTCTACTTCACAATTGTAAACACAAATAATTTAACCTCATTATTTTGTTAGAAGGTGAACTCTGCACATACATTACAGTAACAACAAGAAACCCACTGAACCAGGAATTGAATCAATAAAATATGTACTGTACTGGACACAGCCCTGAACTCCTAATCGGTCTGGTAATTCTAGCCTCAGGCAATAAGTCAAGTAATTAAGACAGTTACTCTGTCAAACATGGGTTACATAAAACCAGTTTGAGCACAGTGTACTTTATGAGATGTCAGTAGCCGTAGAATACAAGTCGATGTGGTCAAACCAGGAAAAACATCCTATTTGACAAGGCCAAACAACGAGCGATATAATTCCACACTACGGTATTTTTGCTTGCTCAGACCAAACCTTAAAACTACACTGTCAAACACACATTTCCCTTTGCTGCCCACTCATGTTGTTGGCATGCTGACCGGCAGCGGAGCAGCTCACCGTTTCAGATTTACTGCGCGGTTCCCTGCTGGTCTGGCCGACACCCTGTGTCCAGCACAAAGGAATTCTGGGGGATGTTGGAGGTGTTTGGTACAAGAGGTAAAATTGGTGCTGGTAAAATCCTACATTATATTCTGTTATGTTAAAAAGCGCCAGAAGCAAGAGACAATTTCACCCATGATTGAGGATTGTTGCACGCACACATTCACAACGTCATTCAGGCAGCTGCAGAATAGCCGTCCTGGTGCTTATAGCTTCAGGCACTTTAGGCCTCAACCTTTGACAGGCAAAGCCTTGTTCTGTCCCTTTGATCACGCACTGGTTAACGATCCACTTCATGAACAGATTGATTTACAACAGTGACCAGTGAAGGTGTAAAGACAGTGACGTGACACTTGTTAACAAACGGCTGCGCTCAGCCCATGGTGCAGCGACGGTGCCCTTGCAAAACTGATAGCGGAAGGGAAGGAGAGTGTCTGCTAAAACGGCCGGCTTATATCCTCAGTCTACATCTGGTGAGTCAGTCAGCGTGTTTGTTTGTGTGTGACAAACCGTCTGCAAAAATCCAACTTTTACACAACTGGCTTGACACAGTCATACTAGAAACGCCCTGCGTGCTTTTTCTGGTTTAATATACTTCTGAGAACAAACAGGACCACTGAGGCCTGTTAGGAAAGTGTTGTATTTACGAACATAACCTACTTAATAACACACTGGCCTTTCTGCCAAGTTTGCAAATTGTACCACACACATGCACACTCTTCCATTTTTAAGGTTCATTTCCCGTCCGCGTCCAAGTGCCACTCCGCCGCAACAACATGGCACCCTAAGGCAGATAATCAGTGCAAAATACCTTGGATTGGACTCAAAGCTCAGTTTAGGTTGGCAACCATACCGGGAGCCCGTGTACGACTCTACAAAGTCTCTGTGCATATACAAATATGGGCTTATTCTGGGCTTATTCTCTGGTGACTCACTCGTTCAGATTCAGCAGACAGAGACATTTTCTACCTTTCAGAAAATCATAACATTGTTTCAGCGTGTAGTTGTTATGGTGGTTTCTATCATCCATAATAGTTCCATAATAGTCCCACACGTGAGTCCATCCAAGAGGCATTATTACATCTTAAGCGTGCTCACCAATTGCGTTGCCTTTCCCTCTTTGTGCCTATTTCCTCCTCAGCGTGCGATACAGTGCAGTGCAATGTACTGGAAAACATAATGATCTGGGATCAAATGGGGATTTACTCCATCAAGTGTTTGCCATGCGCCTCTCTCTATAGCTTGTTTCTGCTCCAAATGGAAACACTAGAATGGTTCGTAATGACCAGTATAATCTACTGGTGGGGCAGATTGTGGTGGTCACTATTAGGTACTGGATACCGCAGGTGCTTTCTGTGTGTAGATCGTAGGTACGTACTTAATGCTATCTTTGACACTACATTATAAGAGAACATATGGGGAGGAAGCTGGTATTGACCTTACTCTGACTAACATTTGGATTTATTGCCTTTCAATGTCATTTTGAATAAGCTGGTTAACATAAATTCCCTACACCTGTAATATCCCATTTGCACAGCACATGACAATGCTTGGCCACCACTGACTGAGTACTATACACTCTTAGGAATAAGGGTTCCAAAACCATATACTTCTGAAGAATCCCTTTTAGAGGGTTCTTCAGAGGGTTCTTTGTAAGACTAAGGGTTCCATTAGGAACCCTTTTCATCCAACGATCCCTTTTTGGAAGAAAGAGTTCTTGTTGAAAGCATGGGTATGAAAAGATCCTCCCAGCCACATCCACAAAAAATGTGATCGTGACCCATTGTTTTGGGTTGCACATCAGCCCCGGCCCTTTAAGGATACTGGACTTGGTTCCCATATGCTGCATATGATCTTATATAATCATCAATTAAAAAATAAAGGCTCTGCCATGTTTTCTGCTTATAAAATAAACCAGTAAATGCCGGGGTTTGCTTGAGATGAAGTAGTGTGTATGGTTAGTTGTACGACCACGACTGAAGGCTAAAGTGTTTATAGCCTTTCTAGACTGCCTCACTCAAAGGCGGGGCTAAAAGCCAACCATCACAGGGAGAGGTAAGGCAGGACAAGCGATCACATGAGGATAACGGTAACTACGATTTTACATAGACATATCCACAGTAATAGTTTAAATGAATATGGGAATAGTCAGGCAAGTTGACCAGTTCCTAATAAAGTACAGGTGGAGATTTTCTAATGATGTAAACAAGGTAAGACCAGATGATCTCAGTAACAAGATTGAAACTGTTCTGTGTAGAATTTGCACTTTACCCGATTGAGGCAATACTTGTCACATTAAAAACTTCAATCTGAACACATTTGTCTGATTATCATAATCAGATGAAAGAGTAGAGTCACAAACTAAACAAGCATAAGCAAGCTGACACACATCCATTTTTTAATTATTGGGGTTTTTCAATTCAATTTTGTAGCATTTAAAAACCCAGGTATATTTTAGCTTATCGAAACTTTGCGTGTCAGTAAGACATGAGACAGAGATGACGGCAACGCAGATGAATTCACTGAATGAGCAAGCAGTCAACTGATTATTAAATGAATCAACAGATGTTGTGCTACCTGAACTGGTCAAACCCTGCTAGAAGGCTTAAAGAGTACTTTAAGTAATCGGGATATTGATGAGGATCTATATTTTTTCTTAGGCCAAAGACCAGCTGGAGGGACGCGGTTTGACCGGACGAGGAACAGGAAAGAACAGGGGAAGGAAGAGGAAGAGGGGGACAAAGGGAATTAATACCAGCTCCACACCGGCTTAGCCAACAAAAGAGAGACAAAGTTGTGAATGTTGTACGAGGAGGTGAGACAGATGTTGTCTCTTAACGCTGAGGTTTCCACTGTCTCCCTCGTAGTGCTTTCTGCTGAGGGCTTTCCGGGGTTGGAATAGTTTGGTGTCAGTGCTGTTTGTTTCTATTATTGACGTAACTTGGGTATAATCAATAGCAGACTAAAGGCTACAGGGACTTGGCTAGCGTATGCTCAACACCCTGTTTTTAACTGTAACAAGCATACATACGCAGTAGACACAGGCATACACACGCAAAGTGGAAAGATATTGTTCAATACTAATACCATTCACAAGCTTCTGACAGATGTTGCTAAATGTTAACACCATTCACAAGCTTCTGACAGATGTTGCTGCTCACTATAATCTCTCAACAATAACGTAAGTGAAAGAATTTGTAGAAAACAAACTACAAACCTTCAAAATCTGAAATAATCCCTTCCAAGTGTGGATTGACTCCAGAATCGGACATCTTTCCAGGCATGAAATGTCACAAAAACTTATAGTGGGCTCCCTGTTAATGCTGAAGAAATTCCAAAATAGAGTGAATGAGAAACAGAGTCCGAGATCACAACTCTCTTGTTCTTAAAAAGGAGTAACTTATTTTCTCTGACTGCCCACTAACTTTACTATATTGCTGCATTCAGACTTCAGAGAGTGCGAAAAAGGCAAGCCTCCTCCCTTCCCCTCCCCTCCCTGCAGCTAGAAACACACTCCCCCTTCTCCCTCGTGTGTCTGTGTGCGAGTGTGTGTTCCCCCCCATACATGCACGCGCAGGCATTCACGCAGACAACAGACCCCGTCATTCCCCCTTTTTCGACCTAAGTGGCTCTCGGGGTCTGATTTCAGCCGGTGAAAGTGGACAATCTGTCACACAGTCACTTTAACCGAGTTAACCTGCAATCAGACAGGATCTTCTGTTACAGCTGTGGCACTTCAAATGGCCCTCACGAGAGAGGCCCGTCTCACTCTGTCACAGCCGCAGAGGGACTGCAGTTTAAGTGAGAGTTTGAGGCTTCAGCTTTTTGAGTAAACAACCTCTACAAACCGGCTGACATGTTGATTAAAGTGCAGTCACTTCTGTGGGAGCTGCTTTTCTGTGACAGAATAAAAAAACCTGAGAGATTTCTTGGAGAAAGTTGACATTAGGGATATATACGACGGCGCTTCTGGGCAATCAGAGGGTTGATTCGTGCACCAACCCCGCCCTCTGTGATGTTGCATTATCAGGAGAAACGTGGGAACTGGAGCTCGGTGGACACAGCTGACCGGCGAGTCCAGCACACGCTTCTTCCGCTTCTTTCGGGGGTGGACGGGACGACAGGCCAGCGTTTGATGTGACGGGTATGGTTACACTTCTTGTCCTTGGAGCTGCTGTGGCTAATTTAGAGTTCTAGTGTTCTTTCGGGGGGCGACGGAGAAACAATATATATATATATATATATAAAAGTGATGAAATGTCAAAGTTGGTATTTGCATTTAATTAACCGCATCCACGGTGCGTCCCTGTGGGACGTGCTACAGTATTCCTTGTCCGTGAATATCCCATAGGAACATGTAGTGATGCTATCGCTGTAATTACTGATTGGTCATGAGTGAGCGGCTTTTCACAGCTTCCTGTTTGGAGCCAGCCGTGACCGGGGATGAGATTTGTGATGAATTGTCCCTTGATTCTAGGTCTGCTTTACCATTCACACACTAATGGTGAAGGTCATAAGCGTGAATAGAAGCTGGTCCACAATCAGCCCTCAAAGGAAACTAAAAACTAAAGCAAGGGCCACAGGAAGCTCGCGTTAAGTATTTCACCCTTGGTAATCACAATAAGGTGCAGCACCAGTGCCTGGCACTTTTACAGCCATGTGAGCATTTGTGAAATATCCCACTTGAATGAAAAGCTCCATTCTGAGGGGCACTAATGCGATGCCAAGCCCACCCAGCGGCCCCTAACCCTAACACCCGAGAGGTCGATGCTAACACAGAATAACACTGTGGGTTTACGTTGCAGTCTGGTTATTTCATACAACAACCGCTGCAAAGGCGTCTTAGGATAAAGAACAGAGTGCGGCGCACACAGTGGTGTGTATACGCGCAGTATTTGCATTCACTCTATCCTAAATCTATCAATCACAGAACTTCACTGGGTAGACTATCTGCCCCCTGAGACGTTTGTTGTCCTATGCTGTGCAATTAAGATTTTGAGTGCATGCTGTAAGAGTGCACATAACATGCAGCACACACACGCTGACAGCTGTGTGTGGGCATTTATACTTAATGAGTTTGTGCGTGCATGCGTGTTCATGGTGCACCTCAAAAAGCATGTGAAAATGCACACGCTCATGTGAGTTGGTGCACTTTCACATACTGCATCGGCCCGTTCCTCATTTCCCAGGGCCTTGTCACGGCCCCTTGGTGTCCGATACCTACGCAACAGGCTTTCAAGTGACGACGATGTAAGTCCATCCACGTCATTATTAGACTTTCAGAGAAATTGCTCTGGGAATGTGATGACGATGAGTTATTTTGAAGAAACATTAGTGATGTTTGTGACGTGTTTTTGTACTTATGTTAGGTTGTTTACATTTTACATAGTTTACATAGTTATTCTAAGCCCAACCATAAACTAATCCTAAACCTAAATAATTCACAAAGTTAACTATATACAGTATATATATATATATATATATATATATATATATATATATATATATATATATATATATATATATATATATATATATATATATATATATATATATATATATATATATATATATATATATATATATATATATATATATATATATATATATATATATATATATACATACATATACACACACATATATACACACTACTGCGCTATATGTAACAAAGTGTGTGTGGCCTCTCTGCGCCTGTGCAGGCCTAAGTTGCAGGCTGCGCTGGAAACCATATGCCACAAGCCTCTGTAGTACTCAATTAGACCAAAACACACGGTGTGTGAAACACACACCTCGTCCACCTCCCTGTGTATTTATCTAAACATGGATACACACTCTGGGCTGGTGGCTGCGAGGCAAAGCTGAGCGACAGAATGAGGAAAGGCTCCAAAACAACATCTGGAGAAGCGCGTGTTTGTGTGTGTGTGTGTGTGTGTGCACATGTGGTTACTTGACTGCGACTGCGGATGCGGGTGTGTTTGTGTGTCTCGGTGTGTCCCTTTAAATAGCAGCGTAAACACAGAGGCCTTCGCATAGTGGGATACATCTGCTTTAGCAAAATCTTTCAGCCCCATATCTCTGTGTTGCTGACAGAGTTGTGCTTGTTGTGTACCTCGCTATTGCAACAATTCGGGGCGTGAAAGTGTGTAATCTACTAACGAATACACAAGCTGTTGTTTCCTAAGTAATTTCATGTTTTCATCAACGAGGCCTTCAGATTTAGTGATTCATCTTTGTGGGGTTTATTGTTCTCTTTATAGCTTGTTAAATTCTTTTCTTTCCATTTTCACTGTTCTAGTCTTTCTAGTCTTTGTTGCTCGGTTAGTTTATGACAAACAGGAATTCAGCAAAACCACAAACATTTATTGGCACGAAGTTGCACAAAACCAACCTCTCTATTTGAGTGTTGCTTGTTTGCCCAAACGCGCTCATGTGTGTGGTTTCAGCGTTTATTCAAATGTCACCTTTCAGAGATGATCAGTTTGACCTACATATCTAGGAAGTAGGCCAAATTACACCTCTGAATGTTAGTGGGGTAAACTCATTTATTGTAGCAGAGGCCAAATAACACGCTGTCACTGCAGAAATATTGGGCAATTAGACGGGGCAGTGAAGCCGCTGCAAAAATGCAAAGAAAGAATAAAGGGACAATACAAGCAATATATAGTTTGAAGACAGAACAGTGAGACTGAGGGAGGCAGAGGGGTAGTTCATTGAGGGTAGCACATAAGGCCTCACTTAAACTCCATTCAATCGATGCCACTACTCACAGTTCTTTGGAAAAACTATTATCCTCTACTCCTCCATAGTAAGCTTTTTAAATTGGCCTAATAGCTGTGTGGACAACTTACGCTGGCAGCAATATCGCTGCAGTGGTTTAATACTTGGATTTGACTTGCTGTGCAGGGAATTGTCCATACTCAGCCCTAATGTCATGTGTATCAGGGATCTGTGTAGTCTGTGATATCGTGGCGCAAGCAAACACCCAAGTGTAACATTAATCTGTACACTCTTAGATATAAAAGGTGCTAACTCGAACCATAGAGGGTTCTTCGACTTGACCTCATTGCAGAACCCTTTATGGTTCCTGGTAGAGACTTTTATAAAGGTTTCCCCTGGAACCCTTTCACAGAACTATCTGTGAAAGGCTCCATGCAGCAACACCTATGAGGGATGACGGTCCACCAGGAACAAATGGTTCTGGGTAGAACCTCATCCAAGGACCCGTTTGGAACCCTTATTTCTAAGAGTGATGCATATTGCACACCTACAGAGGTGATGCCATTGTGAAGATTAGAGCTTGCACATTTGGTTTCCTGTCTGTTTGAATGTGAGAGGTGATACAAGTATAGATGAAGCTCTTCACACATCTGTCTTTGATGAATCTTTTGCATTAAAAGCTTCGGCTGAAGAGTCGCTTATCATGCCAATGTCACAAATATCTTTCTAAAATACCTTTAGAATTATTTAATAAAAGTACTGTTATCAATATATTTTCTTTTTGACGCTTAAAAAACAACAACAACTGTTACATTAAGGTGGTGAGTTAAAGGCTGGCCAGATAATTGCATTACTATGTCGCAAGAATGCATCGTTTGCAGAACATTCAGGAAATGTGTTCCAAAAATGCATTCATCAAACGTTTATATGGTGATGATAGCATAATAATGGACATAAATTGAGGCATTAAAAGTAACACTTGTGTGCATGAAATGCAAGTTCCCGCACTCAGCTGGCCTCTGTATAGTTTTTGACACTTACTAATTTCCTCTTTGCACCTTGCTGACCACAAATACAGCTGCATGTAAACAATCACCTGAATGAGCTTTCACGGAGGATGTATTTCTGTTACACCACCCCTGGCTTGACCCGTCTCTCCATCATGTTGAATAATTTCCCCCGTCACAAATCCTCCCTTGGGCGGACTGAACGTGCAGTCGGAGCCCTGAACTCCCTGTCGCATGGCTGTTTTCACGGTCGCCCTCGCTTATCATTATGAAACAATAATCTGAGGAACAATATGAGGTGAGATACGGGGAGGGTAGTGGGAGGAGGACTACGGGGCGTTCACTCATAGAGGATATCCTGTGCACTTAATTTATGGAACATGGTGAGCTGGGTGATTTCCTTCAGTCCCTTTAACCCCCGAGATTGTGTAAGTGGGTGGGGATCCGTGCTCGTGCGTTTTAAGGTGAGGGCATGCAGGGCTCTGGGTGGATACATCAGCACTTCTTAAACCGTGGATTCACGTGCGGAAAGAGGGAAAAACACAAAGAGAGAGCTCACAAACCATTAAAGTACTGTTAAATTAAAGGCCGATTCAAAAGTAACACTGAACATCATGTGCAACAGCCTGTTCACTTACATGTGCACTGGACATGGAGACCAAGAGGAACCAAAATAAGTGTCGACCCCTTAATAGAAAAAGTGATATATAATGAATCACAATATTATGTAAATTTAGGCAAAATGTATGGTATGTATGGCTCCTGGCCTCGACTCCTTCATGTTAACGAATGCAAAACTGGTTTTGATTATTTCCCTAAGGGAGTGTACAGATACATTATGTCCTCAACTCAAACTACTGAATCTTTTATTGTTGTCGGTTTGATGCGAAACAGGCCACGCAAATACTGCAATTAGTGTCACACAAGACAGTGATTTTCTTCCTGTTTAATTGGCAGAGCATAGAGCAACATGACTCAACCTCTCGCTTCTCTAATTTCCAGACTGAACCCTTTGTTTTCCTTTCCCTTTGTTTTATTGCCACAGCTGTGCGTCAAAATGTGGTGGCCATACGGGACGGTCATGGTAGACGACATGTCACGTTGAACGTGTTATTTAAGGCCCGAGCGTGCAAGTAGGGAGGCCCTCCGAGTCAAGAGGGACCCAGAATCTAGAGGTTAAGAATGCCACCTGTGCACCACACTTTTCAATCTAAAGGTGGTGGGGGGGGGGCTGCGGCTGTGGTAGAGGCAACAGGGTCCAAACAGAACCACACAGCACAGGCTGAAAAAACCAGGAAGTAACACATCCCGTGCAGGACTTCCTTAACTGAAAGGAGTGAGGGGGGGGGGGGGGGGGGGGGGGGGGGGGATGCCTGACACAATGCTCCAACCACCTCGCATCTCTTCCATCACGTTCCTCTCCACCTCTGGAGTCAGTCTTTACTAAATTCCTCCACCTCTCCCATAAACAAAACAAAAAAATCCCTCTGTCTGCAAAAATATGAATCATCCAGATGGAACATTTCACAGAACTTCACAGGGGGAAACGGTGGCTGCACTAAAGAGGACAGAAATGACAACGCTGCCACCAAGTGGTAATACAAAACGGGTGCACGGCGTGTCTGCATGCATCACACGGCTCGCTGAACTCAGCCACCTTATTAACGGTCGAGTTAGAGGCTAATTTGCACAGTGTCGCTCAGCTTGATGTCCGGCCTTAATCACCGTAAAATGCCAGATTACCTTTATCCTCTCAGCGCAGACTGAACACATATGGGCCCGAGCAGAAGTTCCACTGAATCTCCAGTAGCACTTAACAAATAAAATCAATAAAGAGCAACTGATTAAAGGAAACAAGAAGGACCTCTGTTGAGAAGAGGACAGAAATAGACACGCCGCAGATGCGGGACAGTAAACGAACTCTGATGCATGCTGAACATTCCTCAAAAGAGTCTGCCATCTGTCAAAAACAATATTAGCTGACATATGAGCTCTGCCTTCACTCCCCGCGACCTGAAATAAACCATCTGTGTCAGTCACAATTAATCTGACTCCTCGGCTTAAAATGCATCATCATGTGATGACGGCTTGAAGATTGAACTTCATCCGTCTATAGTCGGATCGTGGTCGCGTACGCAGGGTCAGCTGTTCAGTCGGGGTATCCGAACCCCCGAGGCTGCCAATTACGGCGCAGCAGCCACTTTGCGTCCGGGAGATTATGTTTCCTGACTCTGGGAAGTCGTCTTTGACAGCCCGTCACATGAGGTTTACTCACTGTTTGCTCCGCGAGCTAAGCTGTAGCTGTCCTTTCAATGAGAATGAGAGAAAACGTGTGTGGAGAGCTCAGTTTGTAGCTCAGACAACATATGTATATGATAAATAAATTAGAGGGGTGAAGTTAACATGGAGACACACACACACACAGACGTCTCCCACCCCAACTGTAAAGAAAACACTACCAGGGTGGCTTCTAGCTGACATGCACTGCTAAGAAGCTGCTTCCTCTGCAGTCTGACAAAGAAAAGAGTAAGAAAGAAGAAGAAAGCCTTCTCAGCGTTAAAGTATTGAAATGAGTTGGAAAAAGCCACAACTTACCAGCTATTCTGTCTCTCTCCATAACTCAACGGCTACCTCAAATAGCCACATATAACCTCTCCTTTTTCTCTCCCCTTCAGCCTTTTTTTTTCTTCATGAAGACTTCCCCTTTCTCCTGACTTAGTCACCCTGTCCCCCTCTTTCAAACCCTCCCTCTTTCCTCCCCCCCCCCCGTCTCCCTTGCTCTTACTTCCTCCAAGATATAATGTCTTCAGTCTGTCAGGATAACAAGTCAACGAAGGAGACGTCCGCAGCCATGTGCGAGTCATATGGAGTTGCTTTCTTTGCTGTCTCTCTCGCTCTCGTACACACACACACACACACACACACACACACACACACACACACACACACACACACACACACACACACACACACACACACACACACACACACACACACACACACACACACACACACACACACACACACACACACACACGATGCAGGCTTTTTATCCCAGAAACACACAAGCTGATACTTTTTTACCTTTTTTCTCTCTTCGCTTTCTCCGATGTTTTTCTTACGACTCCCTTGATACTGAAGCTAGTCTTCCTCACAAACAAATACAGTCCTATTGTGTCTTTGAAATGGATCCTTGGCCCTTTGACCAAAGTTCCTAATCTGAAAACAAACTCAGTCCACTTAAAACAGAGAAAAACTCCAGCAGTCCACCAAGACATCCTGCACTATACCAACAACACACGTCATCATCACCATTCTAATCGGGGTGTAGAAACCCACATACAGTTATCGTTTAAACAAGTGCTGAGTGAAATGTATGGACTGAGTATTCTCAGTCCAGGGTCCTTATGCATATAGTGCTTCTTAATAAGTATTGTTTATAAAATAATAGTAATAATAATAAGTGTTACAAGATATCAGCAAATAACTTTATTGACCTCCCGCACATCAGCTGATCGTCTCCCAGTTTCAGTTCTGCAGGAAATGACTGGACATCTGATGTTCGCCATGTTGCTCAGAGTCTAAGTGTATCATTATTTCAGAGAATTAACGTCCGCGGCAAAAATCACCATTGTTACCAGAGCAGCACACACACACACACACACACACACGTCATCCAACACGACTCTAACCCTAAACTTGCAGTTTGACAAAGTCAGGAGTCACATGGCACAACACGTTGTCTCACTTGTCAAAAGCAGTCGCTCAATCAGCGGCCCCACGTTTCAAACTAGGACGCTAGGATGTCAGGGGACGCTGACCAAGCCTCGCTGGTATTTGGGTGAGATGAGAGTGAGGTCAGGTTGATCAGCGAGCCGTTGTCTTGGTGAGAAACTCCCAAGAAAACACAACACACAATCTGACTCACACACGCATCTTTTGTTTTTGTGTCGGGGAGAGAAGGCACAGCCCAACAGCTCACTTCCTCTTCCTCTTTCTTACAAGGAGCATCCCTCCTCGACCCTTGTCTTTTAAATGTACACACAGCAGCACACACAGGCAGTTGGACCCCGTAGGAACATCTATCTTGGATGAGGCTAATGCTTGGATAAAGCAACGCTATGACCTGGTGTTTCTTCATGCACGACAAACGCCTCTCTCCATCTCACCTGGTATGAAGTCAGCTCTATTTTACGTTTCAAAATATACATTTATAATACAAACACAAATGGTAGATGGGTGGAACATTCTGAGAGATACAAGCCGCCACACACACACACACACACACACACGCACACACACACACACATACATACATATAGCTCCCACTATACCCTGCAGTCCTGAGGCCTTTTCTGACATCCGTAATGGAAAAGTGAGGAGAGGCAGAGCAGAGGAGGCAGATTAGGGATATTCAAGTGTGGCTGCACAGTGAGTAGATTTAGGCTGACTAGCTCTAAAGATCAGAATAAAACAGGATTTATATAAGCTATGCAGAGAGATTTATCCATCTCTTTAAATGTTTGAGTCGGAACATTAACGTTTTGGTCTTAATGGCTATTTGAGGGTGCGAGTCAAGATGAAATTGGATTGATTTTATGTCATATTAAACATGTAAGAGTGCTAAGATAATTGCCATTATGGTGCCTATTTATATGTCTATATATAGTCATACAACAGTCAAATCCAGATTGTTTTATTTTGAAGGGCAAAGAAAGATAACGAAACTGCTCACAAGTGTATTCTGGTATATGTTGTCCATATTCTGTACTGTATTCCTGTAAAATAAAATCAGCTGAAGTAAATCAAAGTGCACACATGCAACCGGCATCTAAATTCTGAGCAAGGTGATAAAATCAGAAAATCAGAAAATTCCAAATGAGCATTTAGATGCTTTGAATCCATATGTGAAGCTGGATGCCGGTGCTGTGACAAAAGAGTGGTTTTAAAAATAGAGACGTGTCTTTTTTTGGCCGCTGGCTTGTTCTGCCGTCTCGCGATCATTTTCCAGACTTAAAACGCTGCAGTTAATCACAGGGTCGGGGTCAAAAAAACACATGAAACACACAACATGTGCTTATGCATTTGTTGACTCACCGTTCCGACAAACACGTAAACACATGTACAGCATGTGTTTGAGGACACATGTGGCACTGTAGCATGACTTCTTTAAAGTTGCTAGTGAAAAGCCTCCCTCACTCATACCTTTCATCACCTGCCCTCTCCATCATCTCAACCTGCTGGCGAGATACAGCCGGACCCTCCCACCACACACACACACACACACACACACACACACCCCTACACCTACACACACACGCGTACCATCTCAAACTGAAAACAAACGCATACGTACACTCGAACATCCACTTAAAACCAGACACACACACAAACTCAATGGGTTATCTGAGCAGATTCCTCTCGCATGACAGTACACCCTGTAAACACATAAAGAAACACATACACACGCATACACGCACACACACACACACACACACACACACACACACACACACACACACACACACACACACACACACACACACACACACACACACACACACACACACACACACACACACACACACACACACACACACACACACACACACACACACACACACACACACACACACACAGCCTCTCTTTTTCTTTGACTCACATATTCCAAACGTATAATTTGCAGCCGACAACGCAGATGGTCATGAGGTACAGACAGACACGTGTGCTTCTTCACTCATGCGAGAAACCCCCCCCCCTACAAAAAAAACAGTGTATCACACATTGACTACGGGTGGATGGTGAGCCTTGGGGTGCACATTAATGTAAGCCGTCACTTTAGAGCACGACCTATGGCTGAACGCGTGACTCAAACATGCTAAATTTAGTTATATAACAGTCAAGCAAAGAAAGAAAAAAAACTCACCAGCATGCCAGCCAACACTAAAGGGATGCCTGCGGGGCAGCGATGCACAATGAAGGAGAAAGAACAGTGGGACGACGATAAAACATGAAAGGAGAGGAGGAGCAGAGAGCAGGGGAAGTAGTGAAAGAGGTAAATGGAGGGGAAGAAGAAAGGAGATAAGGTGAGGAAGGAGATGAGGAAGAGGAGCCGCTTGTGTCATTGGGCGGGAAATAAACGCATGTCGAGGGGGATCTACACAAACTGAACTGGAAAGGGTGCCATGGCGCTGCGGGAGACGCCTTCGGTGTATTGATTTGTGGTTCGGTGTCAAATTAAATCTATCACACCACCACTAGATCGATGTGTTGCACATTATCAAGTGCTACCGCACTCTAATAGGCCTAACAGGCATGATTAACTACACGCACACACTGCACACTGTCTTTATCCCCTCAAGTCCACAACAAACCTACTTTCTCCAAAACATAACAGCTTCGAGGAGATGGTGGAGAATGAAAAAGAGAGTGGTTGGAGCTGCTAGCCACAGTCTCATGACCTCACGCGGCACTCATCTTCCCCATGCAATGCCTCATCATCAATGTGCCCTCACACATGCACACACAGAGGGAGAGAGAGAGCGAGACAGAGAGCGAGAGGGACAGAAAGAAAAAGAGAGAGAGAGAGAGAGAGGCGCTGTCCTCCTCATTTGTGTCCCCTGCTGCTGCTGCAGCTCCAGCCTACACATCCAACCTGGGGCATGTTCAGGGACGACACAACTCTTCACATCACTCATCCGCCCGCACAAGCCAAATTTAAAAGCGGACCCCACGTTCTCATGCAAACGTGAGGGAATGCATTTTCTTTAGTAAACACAGGGAGCTCCCATTGCTTGTTCCAGAAGGATTTCACTTTTCATTTTCTAAGTGCTTTTATACCTAATTGGGAAAATACCAAATAACTGGCAACCCATTTTCTGAACATCACCGAGAGCCATCATCATCTGAGTGATCTGGAGGAACCGCAATGATGAAGATGATAAAGGTTCTCAGTGTTTTTTTGTTTTTTTACAGCTGTGAGGTTTTTGTCCAGAAGTCCTCTTAATAAAAGCAATGCACCACCCAGAATAAGTCCAGCAGTTATTCAGACATTTTAAGATAGTGAGTCATTAGTGACTGAAGATCTGACTGTATCTCTATTTTCCAAACAGACTTCCCAGTCTGGCCTGATGGCAGCCACATGGTCCCACAAACGGTTCCCCCTGAATGGAAGTGTAGGGGAGAGAAGCGGAGGAGAGAGACGCTCTTCTGCTGTTCTTCAACGTAAACTCAGTGACTTGATGTGATTTGTGTGTTTTACATTGCATCAAACATATTCAATGCATCTCAGGTAAAAATGAAAGCCGTATCGCTGAGTCTGCTTCCCAGTCACGAGTGTGGTATTTTCTGAACTGCTGACCTGCCGGGTTAAGTGAACAAAGTGAGCCTGGAGTCAATAAAAAGGTATGAGTGATCGTCTGGGAATTGTAAACATATCATTTGTATGCAATTTCTAAATCTTTGTCGGGAAACCCACTTGCAATTCCCATGCACTCATCAATAACATATACCGGGAAATTGAACAATATAAAGTAATTCTAGAGACCATTTTGCAATGGGATTACACCATCCGCAACACCAAATCGGGCCAGGGACGTAGAGTAGGGTGGGCCAATGACCCCTTCCCTGCTTACCTACCCTCCTACATCCGGTGGCATTGCTCGCACCACACCCGTCTTCTAACTCTGCCTTCATTTTGATCTCAACTACACGCCTGTAACGTTTTGTGACTGCATCTTGCACAGTTGTGACGCTATCGTGGGGACAAAATCTGTCCACAGACAGACATATAAACACCTGGCAAAGTAGTCCAACCCGCTACCGTGTTAGTTCCTCCTACAGTAGGTCTCTCCAGTACCATGATGACACAGACAGTTTCGTACAGTCCTGTCTCTACCGTTGAATCGTTATTCGTCATAACATGTGACGGATTTGCTGTCTGGTCATATTTATAATGCTTATAATCAGTTATATCCTTGTGATAATAGCACATCAGGGGGCGACTCCTCTGGTCACAAAAGGAAGTCTGATTGTATAGAGGTCTATGAGAAAATGACCCTACCGCTCACTCGATTTATTACCTCAGTAAACATTATAAAGATGAGTTTATGGTCTCAATCACTATGGTTTCAAGTTTTCTTCAATAAAGCAGGATGTTCATTTAGTAAATTATGGTCCATTTAGAGTAAAATAGACCATAAAGCAGGGTATGCTTTAGGGTGTGGTTACCTTATGATAGACAGATTGACAGTGTGTTTTCAGTTCATGACAATTTTAACCTTTTGGGTCGCCTACAAATGTCTTATTCAGCGTTTTGGTTGTAGCTCCACGCTCTGGTGTCACATCTGGTTGCAGAAAAACAAGATGGCGACTGCCAACATGCCAAATTCGAGGCTTCAAAACAGCAGTCCACAAACCCAATTAGTGACGTCACGGTGACTACGTCCATTTCATATATACAGTCTATGTATTTACCACGCTCACCATCTTAGGCTTAGCATATTAGCATGCTAAGATTTGATAATTAGCATGAAACACAATCAGCGGAAGCTGATCTGATCTTCATTGGTTAGACCTGCTGGTGTATAGAAGAAAAGTCAGGGGACCTTGCCACTAGCATGGTTAAAAACACAACTAAATCTAAAATGAGGCTGACCTAAATGTCCTCGAGCGGCGTGAATAATCCACTGAAAAGCGAAACCTCCACACAGAAACTCTGACCTCTATAATTACTAAGAGCTTATCACAAATTCACAACCGCTGAAGATGTTTCACAGCTCATAAAATCGGTAGTCAAAACAAAGTGCAAAAAAACTCATTACTGATGTTGAGTCAGCAGTTAACGCTGCGATGCACTCAGCCAATCCCCTTCGAGAACCAGAAAAGAAGAAAAAAAATCATGACGATAACCAATACATGACCCTGTTACTCATGACACACACATTACACACACACATGGAGAAACACACTCACAGTTCACAGAAATACCCCATGCCTTTAACCTATAAGCCACGACAGCTCCTCTCTTCCAGGTCTCTTGACTATTTCAATCCCACTCTCACGTCATGTGGACGGTCAGAGGGTGTAAAAGTGCTAGTAGTGCAGTCTGTCTGTCCCAGCATGGCTGTGGTAACACTGCTGGCTATTTCCTCCTCACCATAAGGTAATCATTAGACGTGAGTGGGAGCTGGCTGCAGGATACGTAAAAATGGGATACCCTCAAATTTCCAGATCACTTGCAGAAAAGAAGGAGTCTGTTGTAGCAATTAATAAGTACGTATATGTAGACATTTGGAAATGTCGGCATGATTTATCCATTCTGCAGGATTTTTGCGTAAAAACTCCTTTTTTGAGTGGCATAGAAGCAAGAATAAGAAATGTTGCCTTCACAAATCCATATGAAATGAGTTAAGCTGGAACAATAACAGCCTGTCTGCAGCGCTTAGCGTTTGCTACAGTGTGTAATATACCTCATTGGCCTGTGTGCTGTTACAACCCACACTGCTTAACTGTGCATGGGGTAAATGAGTAAACGTAAGCTTGGACGGAGCATGGACGAGAGAAGCAGAGCTATGCGATTTGGCTGATTATCATTAGGCAGAGCATTAGCCCGAGGCCCGCTGTTTCACCTCCATCTCCGCAAATTAGCCCGAACTGATGGAGGGATGATGCCGGAGCAAGAGAGAAAAGAGGAGAAAGGAGGGAGAACGGGAAGAGAGTTCCTGTGGTTTCCTGATGGCTTTGGACCTCTGTAATCAGCGTGCCATGCTCCTGATGTCTAAATCCACAAGTCGGACCCAGACAGTCTACTACACACACACACACTCTACATACACACAAGACACACATGCACATGCAAATACACGCTGCAAGCTCCTGACGCATGAGCTCTGCGGTGATCTCTGTGCATGTGGAGTTTGGCGACGGAGTGCACGTCCCAAATAAATGGACGACCGAGTGTGGAAAAACACACTGCATCTATGCAGTGTTACACTGATCCATGATGCAATAGCGTGTATAATTCATTAGCAACTGATTTCCTAATTAGATGACTGAGCTTAAGAAGTCTAACATGGTATTTCCATGCCCTGGGAATGTTAGCTCAATATTTGTGAAGATGAGCTACTCACTCTCCAAAAGCCAAAAATCAGAGAAGTGAGTATAAAGTCCGGAGCTGCTCCATAGACAATGAATGGGGGACAGAATGTTTCTTTTCTATTTTATAACCGTATGAGCTTTATTCTCTTGTAGTGTTAAAAAACAAACAGATAACTTGTTGGCAGGGCCCGACTAACACTGGATTTTTTTTACAACCAATACCGATATTGATATCTGAGAAAAACTCAGATAAGGATACATCGGCCATGTTTTCAGTTTTTAACATAAATACATAAACATATTTAATGAGGCTCCCATACATGAGGTGGTCAATATATCTGTGATAAAGCTAATAGCAGCCAATAATATAGACCAATTTGATTTATTATTATAGATACATAACTAATATTCAATATGACAATAATAGATGCTGATTCTATAATAAAAGGAAACATACATAAGGTCACACTGGCCGTGGTCATACATCCAAATACATCATAACGATTGGGTCATCACAGACGGTCCGACATCTGAGAGGGGTTGAGCTCATGACCTTTATTATTGACCTTCCACTAAGTCCAGGTATTTTCCCCATTTCTGAGCATAATTCTCCACCTGGTTAATAAGACGGAGAGACAATATCTGATATGCCGCTGCAGCCCTCAGTTAACCGAAACGTACGTTCACTGGGAGCATCACTCGAAATGTACAAACTAGGAGAAGATGGCGAATCCTCACCGACGATGAATTTAATATTTTCATAATCTTCTGTCGTTACAGTATCTCCAGGACTCTGGATTTTCCCTCAGCTTAGCTCTGGATGACTTTGAAGGAGTCCAGTAAGTGAGTCACTTTAATAAATGGGGAAATGCAAAAAGCTCAAGTAGAAATCCTCGGCAAAATTGTTGGAAAAGTACAGTGAACTAACTTCTAGAATTTAAATGGTATGAGTGGCTTTAGTGTTAAGGTTGGAAAGCTTTATTTTGCTCTGAATCCTTTTCCATCTTTGTACATCCATACACAAACAAAACCTCTCTGACACGAGACAGAACGCATAAATGTTATTCTTTTTACTACATCATGTCACCACTGACACACAAACGCTCTCGTTGTGATCAGCCGATGCTTTACTAATGGCATCTGCTTGTAACATCAGGTGTTTTCCCTTAATGAACATGGGGCAAAATCGTTCACGGCTGGCCTGCTGCTCATCACGATGAGCAGCAGTGACATGGCCCGTTTTCATCCTTATGTTACTCACAGGGGGCTTTGTTAGGCTGAAGACGTCATCATCGGCCATCTCTATTTATAGCCAGACTCTGACACAGTGGCAGATGATGTCACACTTTTGCATTCGTGTGTGCGTGTGCAGCACGAGGGGTCTACGGGACTATTCAGCAGGGAGAGAGGTCTCCTGCATGGTACGCCTGCATCGATGAAGCATGGGTCAGCTTTTCAGAGCCCAAAGTTTTAATCAGATAGGAATTACAGCTGCGAGGAGAGAGATAAAACCATGTGAGACGGATGTGTCACTTCCTGTAGTGGGAGAGAAAAAGATTAGGCTGATAGCTGCAGGAAAGTTTATCAAAGGGGAAAGAAGTTCAGTCCTTTCAATGAGAGAAACTTCTGCAGAGTAACCGGTATCTAAGGCAGCCCTCGGGGGCTCAGACGGGGAGCTTTTGTACTTGGCACTCACGAAAGAAGTCTGATAAAAGGTAGTATTATACTCATGGAGGCTTTCGAGCAGGGGTTTTAATGTGATGAGGATTATATGAACCGGAGAGCTTGGCAGCTTGACTCTTAAGGTATAGTGAATTAAATGAGACGCTCACCGATGAATAGCAATGCGATAAAGACAGCTGTATCATCCCAGGGAGTCGTGGTGAATGTGGTGGCAGTCCGGGGCCAATATATGAGTCAGACTGAGGGGAATCTACCTCAGCTGTCACTGAAGAGCCATTGTTGGAGGGAAAGAAAGAGCTGCATTGACTCCCCTCATCTGCTCGTTCTCTGTGGGACCTTACTCGTGTGGTTCAGTGGGAGGATGGATGACATGATGACCCAGCGGTACTGTAGCTCGTCGAAATGAATGACTGCGCTGATCTGTGACCAGCTGGAGCTCAGTCATGTGTTGTTGTAACTTTTACAGTGATGGGCAGTGGGCATAGATTAGTATTTCTACTCTTATGACCTGCTTGAATTAAGCTCTGAAGTAATGAATCCATTACACAGTTAGTCTGTAGATAGAAACTCATTGACAACAATTTGAAAAATCAACTAGAAGATTCCTCCAAAACTCAAAAATCAAAAAAAAATGTTGTGGGTTCTTCCTTGGCCCACGCTGAAGCCTTTCAACTCGTACTTACTCCCAATGCATACAAATTCCTAAAAGTCCACACAACGAAGGTGGGTCAAAAGAGTCGCCCCCTGATGGCCATTAGAAAGAATGCAAGTTCAAGGCACTTTAGCATTGGCTTCACTTTTCAGTTCCAGACCTGTATTATATAAGTGACGTGTTCTCATGAGAAGTACATTCCCAGTTTAACGTGCCCTAACAAAATTCAGTCAAGTCACATATTGTAGTATGTGGGCCAAAGTCTGCACATCTAATCCGGCAGGCTAAATCCTGGCCATCGCCCCCTCTAGTGTGCTGCACAGCGCTGAGCCGTTGAGTCATTGTAATAATTAGCCATTTCCTTGTAAAACTGACAGAGATGAGTATGTTTCCCAAAGACATCGTGGTAGTCAGTCCATGCTCTATATGAAGTCAACGGTTCTAACATGGCCACCCTAAAAATACCACATCCGTCAGCTCGCTCCGCGGAGTCAACATCAAGAACGCTTCCCTGAGTTTTTATCAAATCGTCTATTAAAGACGTAAAAAAAAAAAATCCAACAAAGCCACTTAACCAGCCTCCAGCAAGTGTTCACCACAAAGGAGTCTATTCAAGCTGAGGACGAGCCTGTTTTGAAAAATGACCCAGCCATGAGAATATATAGCAGAGCGGACTGGGATCTCTCATGCGTGGGAAGACAGAGAGAGAAAAAGGAACAGTGCATGTACTCCACTGGGTCTCCCTGTTCATTCAGGGTCACATTACTTGAAACTACAGAACAACGTGGGTACATCTAGTTCATTAAGCCCAACAAGCTCCAGGTCTCACTGGACTTTCCAACATATTTTCTGTCAGTGATCCGAGGGACGACACAATGCTCCCACTCGGGAGAGTGAAATCAAGCACGAGCGACTGGAGAGAACATGAATCGAATGCATTCTTCCCAAAAAGCATTTGGAGTGAAAGACAGAGCTTTGAAGTTATAGTTTTTTTGACACATTGAGGTATTGTGCTGCTTTTATGGTATATCTTTAAAGAACAATTCAGATAGTAGGACATAACAACAACATAAGCTGATAGGGATTTAATTTGAAAAGGTTTTTCACGCCAAGGCTCCAGCTCTTTCTGACCAGTTAAGCAGATGATAGCTGCTCTCGATTACACCACTGCACAACTTCAAACATCTGCTTTCTCCAGCATTATCACACTCTGTGACCGCCTTACCAAACAAGACCTTTAGCTTAGCATAAGTTGACAAATATGTAGAAAAAGACTGCCTATTTAAAGCATCTTTGTTAGGAAAAAAAAACATTTTGCTAGCGCTAATTGGGTTCTCTCTCAGTTCAGCCATGAAATGCTCCAGCCTGACAGATGACTTGACACCTTAAGGTCAAGATGGTGCATGGACACGCTGCTGGAGCTACTACGAGCTTAGAGCAGAGCGTGGCTGCCCGGTCTTATGGTTTTTCTTTGCCTGCAGAGAGATCAGACTGCCAGTCAATAATGATCAAAGTACATAAAGACCTCAGGGTTAAAATACTCTGCCTTATTCAGTCAAGAGTGACAGACAACTTGCTCCTCCAAGCCTCCTGTACGGATTATTATTATCTCCGCCAGGAGGATCATGCGATAAGTCGTGTGTGTCCGTGAGTGAGTGTGCACCTGTGTGTCTGTCTGCATACATCGCTGCTTGTTTTTGTGTTTAAATGAAGAGTGTTTTGCAACGCTTACAGTCTATTGGTGTCTAGACAGGGGTTACTAAATGCAGGTTGTATTTATTCAATCAAACAATACAGCAGTGGTCTTTGCAGGCACACCCGGTAGATCTGCAGACTGCTAAGCTACCAATCTACCACTTTATAAAGACAGCAGCAAATAGATTGAGGGTGTTTGCACAGCAGTGCTGCGTCAATGCAGGTGCAGCGGTGAGGATCTCCAGAGGTAGAAACTGACAGTTAGTGATAAGACTTCTTCAACGGCCCAGTCTTTGGCCTCTAAGTATGATCTTTCCCGTATTTCTATTCCCTGAAAGGTCAAGCACTGATTCCTTACGGCTCCAGACTGCTGCTGTGTTTGTGATAGTTGCTTTGCACATTGTTGATACTGTGATAATTTGCTGTTTATTTTAACATAAAATCAAATGTGGACGTTGGGTAATGTAACAGCGCAGGCTGAATGTGAGCAAGACTTAAGTCACAAGAAACTTGGCAGTATAACTCAACGTACTTTTGACTAAAATGCGAAAACGTTCAAGTTTTAAGTTTGACCTGGTAAAACTAATTAACATGTAGGCTTTGCACAAAAAAACAAAACTAATAACACAACTATGAAAGGAAAATGCTCATCAAGATTTGACATGCGCGTTTCTCCGATGATGGATGAGATATGGATTTTAAGCTTTTTTTTTAATGGTCCTATTTTAGTCTTTTATAGCATATATGAAGATTTTTTCTTCAAACTGCAGAGTCAAAATAAGTGTATGTTCAACAACACTCTCCGTAGCATCGGCTTGTGCCACATTTTTGTGTCTGTTTAATCTCGAGCACTTTTATTTTTCTCCCCAGAGCCCATCCAGTGTTTCCAAATGTTGAGGGGGAGGGCACGCACAGATGGGGCCTGAGCAAAGCCAGAGAAGTGTGTTGTATGACACACACTTGCATGTTGTGTCACGCATGTACAATGCAGAAGCACCCACGAGCAGGCAAAAAGCATTCACAATGAAATTGTGAGCGAGCAAACGGCCAAAAATGTTTGTTAAAGCACTAAGCACTATGAGTCCATGCAGAGAGCCTGAAGGGGTCAGTGCATCCATACAGAAGGTCAGGCTGAGAAGGACAGATGATGATGCACATCAGACTTTAATAGCCAGGGGACCCCGAGGTGCTCCCCTGGGTGCTGCACACTCAGCCGAAAAAACAAACTGGCCCAAAACAACAGAGGGGGCGATGACTAAGTGACAGAGTTTGGCAAGTTGGAAAGTGATATAAAAAAAAAAAACGGATAGAGAAATAAAGTTGAGATAAAAAACAGTCAGCAGTGCTTTTTTTTTTTTACACAGAAAGACATTTTGTGACAAAGCTTGTGTGCGATACTTTGACATGCAAAAATATCAAAAGTATTTTTAAAATTATATTTAAGCCTGTTTCGAAAGTAGGTCACATGTTTATGCACAATTGATTACAATTATTCTTCTGCAGAGTTTAGATCACTTGATATCTGACTAAATTAGTTCCCATAATTAAGTGTATTCTAGCATAGTTTTTTTTTTTTTTAAACCTCTGTACCTGAATTTGGAGTCTTCTTCATGCTCCGGGTTTGCTGCTGGTCCAGTTCTCTCGGTTGTCAGTCAACGCAGCGCTTTGGTCCTCAGAGGAAACCTGCAACCGTCCTATTCACTCGTGGGGTTCCGTCGTCCCAGGAAGCCGGAGTTGACTGTTGTGTCGGTTTTCCCCTGCACTTGTTTTTTGCGCGGCCCTCTCCCAGTGCGTGACGACACTGCGTGACTGCGGGCAGAGCAGATGCAGAAATGCCGTGTGATCCGCTCAGCTCGACGATGTGCACTTAAGTTGTGAGTCCCGAGACCGCACGACCATGATAAAATATATGTGAGCGCATAGGGGGGTGGTGGAGGGGGGGAGTTCCCTGACGCGCCTTTACGCACGGATACCAATTGGAGATCGCAGATTATATCCAGTGTTGGGCTCTTTTAGGCAAAGAAAAACAATAACTATTAAAAAGAAGTTGTATTCAGCCACTGCCTTGAAATAAGAATGAATTGCTATAGACTCATCAGAGGAATATTTTGCAATACATATATCCTGCGTTCATTACGGAGAACATCCCATGGATAACTCTGGATTATTCAATATGTCTGTGGTAAACTTGTTATAAATAAGTGTGCTAGCGACTTTGATTAAGTGCTGTGGGGGAGGACTCAAGCACCGAATAACGATGGAAACCGCTCCAAATTCATGACACGGTATCGGTTAGAGACCTTCATTCCGTATGGTCCTTCATCATTACTTTACACATACCTAAGCAGACTCGCATTCAGCTCAGCACATGCTAATATTATCTGTGGTCAGATGTGGACAGATGGACTTTGTTGCTAATTATAACCGTGCACACCTGTGATTGAATGCAATGACTATCAGAAGATCAGTGACACGTTGTTTCTAGCATGTTGCAGTAAAACGACTGTCCGATGCTGCCCTCTTCTGGTTAAAAGTGAGACTGGCAATACTTTCAATATGTTTCACTCTGAGGCAAGAAAGGGGTAAAAAACATGGATGTCGTGCTACAGCAATGTTAGGCTAACACTCGGGCCATCTGTTAAAGCAGGAAACGCAAGCATGGAACTGATAACACTAATGATGCTTTCAGGTTCAATTCGTTTTCATTAGAATTCAATTTCACAGTAAACATGTTCATAAAAAATACACAATAATGACTGATAGGGTTCTAGACGTAGTACCCTTATTGTTGCATGTGAAACGGCTCAAAAGCAAATTTAGTAAAGGATTCAAATCAGGCTAAAACAATCTTTACCTGGTCAAATAATAGGCTGTAACAAGTGAGCAGTCACAGCGAGCACACAGCATAAATGCCCGGAGTAAATGGTTTTAAAAGATAAAACAGAATACAATTCTTATCCCGATGGATAAGCTATATTTTAGATAATTCAACTCCTCATAGTTTTGTCGACCCTTTGGTCCAGAGTCAGTTGGGCTATTGCTGCCACCTTCTGGTATGAAGCACGAGCTCGTTATAATAAGTTACAAAAGACAAAAGAAAATTGATGGGGGGTGATTTTACAACTGCGTCCAATGCCACAAGCATCATATCCAAGAGTTTGATGGGTACAAACCAGATTTCATTTAGTGAAATGGTGCCATCTTTAGACAAGTGTAACATTGACCACGTCAGAAAGCAACCTCAAAGTGGAACATTGTGTATCATTTTGTGGTATCTATTGCCAGAAAAGGAATATAATATTAATGAGTATGTTTTCTCTAGTGTACAATCACCTGAATATAAGAATCGTGTTTTTCTTACCTTAATGCATCGTCTAAATCTACATTCAGAGCGGAACTTCTTCACAGAGCCGGCCGCATGTTTCTAACCCTAACCCAGAACAGACAAACCAAACACTGGCTCTAGATAGGGACTTTAATATTTTCACACCGACCACTGCAGTTCTCCTACACGATTGGCACACTGAAGAAATTTCAGTTGGTTGCAATCTGCTATTTCACCGCTAGATGTCACCAGATCCTACACACTGCACCTTTAATGATTTAATTTAATGATTTAATTTCATCATTTTGAGCCCGTTTATATGATGAAGCGAGCTTGAAAAATGTCAGCTTTGGCATTTTTGAGCATTTATCTGGTGTTACTGTGATTAGTGTGTGGAGGTGGCAGCAGTGTTTCTTTAAATTTGGTCACATTTTAACACAGAAAATGTCCCAAATAAACTACACTACACACAGTCCTTTGTATTCATATGTTACACACTTTATTCAATTTCAACTTGCTTCGTTTTCTAATAAGGGTGCACACACGTTGGTTAACGTTGTCACATGCTTCTTTAATTTGCAAGCAACATTTACTTTTGTTTTGTAGTTTATTGAACTCATCTGGCAAAAGGTTTGAATACTGTGAGAAGGCCTTTTAAGGACCGCCCACAGGAAGTGGAAGGAGCCAACAGGGAGACGGAAAAAGGGGTTTAGATGTTTGGATTTGTTTAGTATACTTTCTATGTAGATCATTTCTTACAATATCTTTAAGTGTGTTGGATGTTTAATGTTGTTGTCGGTCAACTTTCCCCTCGTCTCTGTGAAGGGCTCGTCCATGGTTGTGTGTCATTTGGAAGTTTCGTTATGCTGAAGTTTAAGTTTCATTCGTTTTTTTTTTTTTTTTCTAGCAACTTTTTCTAGTTGCTTTGTTATATTGTGATTTATTCAATTTTTGCAACTTTATCAAAGCAATGCTTCTTTTTTTAATACAGAGGTGGGCTAAACAAGCTGAAGGTACACAGGCTAACTGACTAACTGAAGCCCCCCCACCTACAGCCTTAAACCCTGAACCCTCAGGGACTTATCTGACATCACTTGGTAATTGGTAGAGTGTGAGAGGCTGCAATGGCTTCAAATGATGTAAAATCAAGTTGGACAGGACTTTGCTGCGACATTCCACATACCCTTGATGACACCCAAACATATTAAGTACCATTGTGGGTTTTTATTGTACCTCTTACAAGACAAGAGGTAAATGTCAAATAATCTATTTCCTAGTTTTTGTTAAGCTTAAATAACAAAATGAAAAGAAATGGTTGATGAATAAACCAGGTGTGTAAAATAGCCTCTGCTTGCATTCCTCTGATTTCATGTGTTTTAATGTTACTATCTTAAATACATGTTTCTGTGTAAATGAAATAAGTTGAATACGCCAACGCTCACAGTGAAACCAAATCCCCACCATGTTATTTGGATCCGTGGCTGATTATGAATGTGCCTGAAGGTCATAAAAACTACATCACATGCTGAACATTTTAATAAATAAAGGATCAAACATTTATTCTATAAAAATAGCCAAGGGGTAAACATGTTGCAACTCAACTTTAAGCTATGAAACTGTATTGTAAGTATTCAATTATTAAGGCGTCTGTCAGATCTTGTTTATGTGATGCCTGTGGTTTCGTTTGACATGCACTTCCTGCCCTCGACTGACAAACACGTGAGTCTCCGTAAATTAGAAATGAGATAAAGCGAGATAAAAAAATACAAAACCAACCAACAGAAACAACCAGAAACCAGATTTATCACAATTTATGAAAATCACGTTATTCATTACCATTCTGATGGTGATATACAATTCAAATTAACATTAAAACTGATTTGCAATAACCATTAGCATCATCACCATCTTTACTATCAGCATTCTCCTTTTTATATTAACAATATATCATATTTGTGTCTTATTTACCCCATTATGAATATGTGGATTACATTAGATACAGTATGTATTCATAACTTATGTGAGAACTCGACACCTGCAAACCAACCACACAAACACCCCCCCCCCCCCACCCCCCCACCCCCCACCCCAAGTACGTGGTTTGTGCCCACATGCTCTCGCACAGCCTTCGCACACAACCTTCAAACATATCTGCGCAAATTTGTTTTTCAAAAGCTACATTTGCTCTCAGTATTACTCATACTTCCTTTTGCCTCTCTTACCTGTCCATCGTTTACTGTTGTCGCGCTCGCTCGGTTTGTATCATTTCAGTTAAAAAAACGTTTTGTATATAAAAGGTATGAGACCACGAAGAACCTTATTAAAGCATTTAATCAGAATGCTATTAAAGAAAATAAACACCAAAACACACAAATATTAATGGTTGAATATTGAGCCATTGTTTAGCTGTTAAACATGCATTTCACATTTTGTCTCACGTGTGTTGATGAAATCAGTCAAAGAAAATGAACCAGCCCTCGAGAAGAAGATGGCCACCAAGCCAAGGTAAGCAATGCTGAGCACAATCATGCGGGCAGGCCGACGGCGTTCTTGATCATAACTTCATACAGATTATCATTGGGGACCTGCTGCGGGACACCTGCCGTGCTTCTTCTGCTGCTAGTCCATCGTCTCACCTGTTGGTGGTCAAATATCACTGTAGAAATTGTCTGATAGTGTGAAGGTATGTACAGATGACAGAACATTACAGTCATTACTTTAAAGACCTTCTGAAGACCACATTTTGGGAAACTGAAGACTGAACTTTTTTTGTGCAAATGTTAACAGTACAAGAAATCCTGCATTACAGACTAAAATGAGTTAAAAGGAACCAACTCAAGGGCTCTGGCTGTATAACTGTGTCACTGGTGAAAATGTGCTGTAATGTAAATGTATATAAGACTTCTCCTTAACCTTGTATTTATAGAGAGAAAGTAAATACAAGGATTGTTCTTTCTGCAGGTAAAGCGAGTAAGGTTAAGAGGAGTTGTGTCAAAGTTGAGTATATTTAGAGCATCAGAAGGAAAAGTATTAGCTTGGATTTGTCTGAGAGAAAACATTTTTTTTTTTGGACAAAAGTAATAAAATGCAATTGGACCAGAGAAACATTTCATTTAGAAGTTACAGCTTACAGGTCTCCTGAATTAAAATGTTAAATTTTTATAGTGGACAGTTCCACCCAAAATTAAAAACCTATATTTTTCCTTTTACCTGTAGTGCTATTTATCAATCTAGATTGTTTTGGTTTGAGTTGCCTCGTTCTGGAGAAATCGGCAGTAGAGATGTCTGCCTTCTCTCTAATACTATGGGACTATATGTGGTGCTCGGAATTTGAAAAGCTCAACAGCCATGTGTCTTTCCAGAAATCATGACTCGGTCGCTCGAGATTAGAGGTACTAGTTTCTACACAACAAGGTCTGAGTAACGGGGTCAAAGTGGGCGGCTCCGGATGTCGCCATCTTGGCAGTGGCGACACAGCAGAGATGGGCAAAAATACATCAAAATGTATTTTGATACAAAACACAAAATACCCCTCAAATAAATGTATTAAAAATAAAATACAAAATACTGGTGCCAGAAAATGTAACAAAATACAATACATGTATTTTGTATTTAAAATATAGGAAATACTTTTTTCTGGATTTTCCTTTTTCTCACAATTTGGTATAGCAGAGCATTCAGGTTTGGGCTATATAATATAATATAATTATATATAATGTACACAAAGCTCTGGTGAACCCCACAAAAAGGAAGAGCAGTCACAGAATGTCAGTGTAACTAAGCACATCTGTGCTTGTTGATGGTCCTTCTTGAACATCATCTTGCTGAGACATGCTGTCCACCTGGCCAACTGTAGAATGTATGAAATAATACAACTAAGAATACTTTCATAATATGCCTTTTAAATAAAATAAATTGGATATTTAATGTTTTTTTGTTTTTTTTAACAAATGGACATCTACTTTCATAGCCTGGCTAACTGTGAACTATATTATCTGCCAGTAATTGATATGGCATTATGACATTCACATTGAGAAGATACAGCATAACTTGTAATACAGTGCAAGATTAGATGGTCAGACGTCTCTTGATAAGGTTATCATGAACATACAAGCTCCCAATCTCCCTCTTCCTATAGCTAGCTACTCGACTGATAAGTTAACTTGCTAAACACTGGCTATCCACTAGCCTAGACAGCATGCTAGTGTCATTAGCATGTTAGCATCGATCGCTAGCTTGATATTATAACCATCACCATGTGTATACAACAGGCTATGTAGCCAGACATAAATTACACATCAAGCTAGTTGACATCTGTCACACTCAGATAAACTATTTACTTTGACAGACAATCTATTGAACTTGAATATCTGAAGACTGAACTCGTGAACTGTTTTTTGATTTGTGGAGAAAGTATTTTGAGTATTTTAAATACAAAATGACTCCACTCCAAAGTATTTTCTTACAAATTACGTTCGATTTTTTATCGGCCCTATCAAATACAAATTACAAAATACTCAAAAGTTATTGAAATACGTATTTAAAATACAAGTAATAGAAATACTGCCCATCTCTGCGACACAGCCTATCAAAAATGAGGAAAGAGCGGGATCTTCTGTGGAGCTGAGGGTGACGCAGCATAGGAGACAGCTAGCAACCCGATACGGCACCCACCTGTCGGTCTAAGCGCCCTCGAGTATGCCTAACTTTAAGCCTCAATATAAAAGTTGTACAAAAATCCTCTCCCTGTCATGAACGGGGATATTAGCTATAGTGAACAAAAGCGTTTTTTTGTACCAGTTTTTTTGTACCAGGCTGCAAACATGTTTATTTCTGCTGTAAAGTTGTTGTTTTTAAAAATGGGGGTCCTTTGCCTCACTTTTAGAACCAGCCCCAAGTGGCCATTTGAGGAAGTGCATTTGCCACTTCTGCATAAACTTTATTGTTTCAGCAGCGGAGGTTGCCACTTGTTTGAGTGTTTAGCATAACAAAGTGAAAAATTAGCGTCACCAAGAGTAAAGATATTTTCCTTGAGACAGCGTTGGAAGAAACTGTGAACAGACGTGCAGTCGGCTTACAGAAGCTGCAAGTACATCCTGCGGACGGAGCGTTCTACGTAATCGGCTCGTGGACTGCAACAATCAAAGAGGGAAACCTCACTTCTACAGCACTTTACAGCAGTGATGGACAATAGTGATAGATACATGTGACAGACCTGAACTCACCCTTGGGACGACCAGCAGGAGGAGGATGGTTACCAGCATGCCGATGATGCAGGCGGCGACGATGATCAACACCAGAGGTGGACTTTTCTCATCGCTGAGGGCGCAAGGCGCTTCTGTTGAACTGGAACACTGTGCTGCTCCTGTGTGAAAAGGATGAAAAGGTGTTGTGGTCTTTGCGCAAATGCTCCTGTATAGCATTCCATCAAGTGCTAGCATAATGACGGTGAATTCTCCGTAGACCTTAAGGAGGTCCTCTGAAACTAAAAGTAGATAGATATTCTCTTTGTATAGATAGACGAGCACGTCGGAAACGGCTCAGGACAATAACAGACATGGTCCTCCAGTGGTTGAGTATTCATAAGTATTTAGAATTCAGATCCTTTACTCAATGAAAGTAGTGATAACACAATGGAAATATCAGCAATATGTATCTACATGAATACTATAAAGTTTTTTCATATGCTGTCTATTTTAAATAGTCTCTAATTATATTTATTCTTTTGGCTTAGAGGACTATTGAGGGGGTTGTAGGATAATATACGGTACATTTCTGTATTTCATCCCCTTCCTCCAATGTGCAAAGCTGAGTTTGTGGAAAAGGGAAGGGTTACCACTTGCATACTTTTCTACATCTTGGCTATTTATAAGCTCCAAAGAAAAGGAGAGAAAACATTTATTTTAAAGATTGGCAAATATCAATATTTTCACACATGCAGAAGTGGGGTCAACAAAACCCAAATGCAATACCCATTTAATATCCAGTTTAATATCTTTATGAACTTATCATATCTTATAAATATATGTTTTGTATGTATCTTCATGAGCTACTGTAATAGCCATCACACTTGGTGGAGTAAAAAGTACATTTCCCTTTGAAGTATTTCCTTATGAATAGTGCCGGAAGTATAACATTGAATTAAATAACTGAAAAAAGGTTCGTACTGTATGTTTGCACTGTACTGTACTTGGGTCACTACCCTTGTATAGTTTTTAAGAAGATAAAAGAAAAAGACGCACCTCTAACGAAAAGTGTGTAGACGCTGCATTGCACATTACGATCTTTAAACTTGACGAAGACACAGCTGTAGAAGCCAGAGTCGTTCACAGTCAGCTTGCTGATGGTGACGGTGAGGTTCTTCAGAGATCCCTCCGTCTGAATCCTGTCTCTGAAGCTAGGAGCCAGTGTGATTTTATCAGGTGCCCCTCCATTGAGGGCGTAGTAAAGCACCTGTCTCTGCTCCGTGCGGTTGTGATACAGATACATCCCGTCATACCCTTCGATGCTGCTGGAACATCCCGCGGAGGAACATCTCAAGGTGACGTTCTCGCCAGACTCTCGCCACACTGCGTTGTTCTCTGTCATAAAAAAGGGGGACAAACTGTCTGATTAGAGGGTATTGAAAAACATCTACGCGGTATTTCTGGAAGCAGGCAAATAAAATTGTACAGCTTTAAAAAAAATTCTTTAAATGTTTTAAGAGAATTGAATGGTCGTGTACCTGCATTGACACAAACACAGAGCAACAGAGGGAACCAACGGAGGAGCTTCATCTTGCAGCACTGACTGCACGCTGTTTTTGTCTCTCACATATAGACAGCGCGGCAAACAGTGCTTCCTTTCCTGTTTGATGTGGTGTGATGCTGTGTCACACTGGTTGACACCTGTGTTAGTCAACACTTAAGACAAGTCAAAATGTCTGCTGTGGAAAAGGGTCTTTTAATTGGGTATATTTTGACTGTAGATAAATATAGACGTCACCTGCTTCTGATGAATTACCTCTACCAGTGCACTAACTTTGCTCTCATTTTAGATCCATTCCTCTCCACCAGTGGTCACCTACTCCTCCCACTGTCCATAGACCTTTGTCACAGCAGGCATTTTGGCTTTTCATAGCAGGAAAAGCATTGAAAACAACCGCCTAATGGTACATTTGGAAACACAAACATTTTATGGAAAACTGAAATGGGAAAAAGAACTAGGTGTGAATATGACAGAAGATGAATGGTTGTATATTTGGAGAACACAACAGTCTTCAACCTCCTCGCGTACTTTGAGAGAACATTGTTAGAAGAATTTAATATGATTCTTTATTACCTCCCAAATTAGAAGCAAATATCTGTCTGTTGTTCAATGTTGGAGGAAATGTTGGGGTGGTCAATGTAGACCATTCACAGGTACTTTGGTCGTGTCCTGAAATTGTACAGTTCTGGGGAAATCTCCATATTGTTACAGTCAAAATTCTGGCCTATGGTACCTAAGTCATGTGTTGCTCTACTTTGGTAATAGGACAGGAGTCATGAGAACAAGTCTATTACAAAGAGATGGCAGAAGGCAGAACCACCATCACAAGATGGATGGCAGATCATTGTGAACAAAACATATGATATGGAACTATTAAATCATCAGATAAGAGCTCAAGAGGAGCGATGCTGTGAGAAGTGGGAGGAATGGACCATGTTTACGTGTCAATAATAAGACAAGATAAGAACCCCTGAATGTGTCTCGGGAATTGTTACGTTTTTGAAGAGACAGAGAAATCCGGATCCTTTTCATGTTTTTGTTTTTTCCTTTTTGTATTCTGTCTAAGATGAAAAGGCAATAAAAAATAAAGTGTTAAAAACTACTGCCTTCCATTTAGGTGAGCTATAGTTCCAGGGTTCTGGTATTGTTCATGCTGGCTCACTGGCATGACTTACTGGGATACTTGATGCTACTGAGACACTATTAATCTGTGCTTCTCCCGCAGTGACAAGTCAAGATGGCTGCTGTGAGAAAAGGTCCATTGCCTCATTAACCCCACAGTATATCTACCTTACCGGTAACTCGTATTATTTGACATTAATATAGATAGATATAGAGATTATTTTCTCCGCCCAGAGGATCATGCGATCGGTAGCATGTGTGCGTGTTTCCGTGTGTCTGTCCATGGCTAAACTCGCATTCTGCTGCAGCAAACTGCATAATATTTTTGGGTGGCCAGTTAAGGCGTGCATGCTCAAGGACCTCTCGTGGTGGCGGTGACACCCGCTTTCTTAAAACACCTTTTATTGCCTGTTTTTATACTGCTACTGACTGCCAGTCATAACATGGCATGCATCTGTCTAGTTTTCTTTAACGAATGAGGTGAGATCACCCCCTGGTGGAGGGTTTATAACTTTTAAAAAACAGCAACGTCAACAAAATCTTTCAACATAATGGTGGTGGACAAAATAACAGGAACACCTTACAGTATACTACAATACATCCCAATACTAACAGAATTAAGTTCTGTACATTCAAAAATAAACAATCAACAACTAATCTATTGCTCAACCTGTAATCAACGTCCCCGACTCTGCTCTGAACTCCCACAAATGGTCAGCAGTGGTCTTCGACGAACATCTTTCTCCAGACCACACTTGAAAGTCTTTGGTCATACGTTCACTGGGCGGACTTCTTAAATGTTGCCTTGAAAAGATACCAGAATTCTGACCCTGTTCTGAGCCTATAGTGACGGTCAGAAGTGATCTTGGCTGGATGTAGCCTGCAGATTTGAAACCCGATGTGGACTTACATGTGATGTACGTGGGTTTGGATGTACTCACACTAAGTGGACAATCTGCACATCCACATTAAAACCCAAGCCATAAACACTGAAGGCTGTGGGCCTATAGACAAGCAGAAGTAGACTCTCTCTGGGCCCTGATGTCATCTGCATGGAACAACCCCTTAAAAACATCTTGCTTCTGCCTATTGCACTGCAATTAGATTCACAATGAGGAACTCATTGAAAGTGCATTCCTCTCAGTGTACAAGAGAGCTTATCTGGCACTTGTTTCTTCATAAAAGCAGCAGAAACAGATTTCCTTTTCATCTGACTGCGCAGATCTGGGGCTCATCAAACTCCCTCTACAGTCAGCCCCCAACTATAACAACTAAACTTGGAATATCTTCTTATAAAAACATATATATACATGTATGTATGTATAATATCTGTTATTTGGCCAACCCTAATTGATATTTCTGAGGTCGACAAAATAATATAAACACCTGTCAGCAAAAAAGAATGGAATTCAACAGCTCCGTAAACTGCAGCCTCTATAAAAACACAATATAATATTTCAAACATACAACTATCTATCCTACCTCGTGCTATATCGCTCCCCCTCACTCTCACGCAGAGGCCTGTAAAGCAGCACCAGATACCAGGACCATGTTTTGGAACGCAGCAGTGTTTCTACTCAACTCCTCCTCAATGGGCGCTGAACTCTTCAAGTGCAGAGGGTGTTTGTGTAACCAGATCAACTTTGAAGATGAGAGAGAGCGTCTGCAGAGATGTCACACTGAGGGTGAGGAATGGAATATGAAACACATCTAAATAAATTAAAAAATATATATTTTTTTTAAAGCCAATAATGCCAAATTATTTGGGGGGGCTGAAGAACATTTTAGGGGGGCTTCAGCCCCTGGTGTTAGCTGTGATTTGAAAAAGTCAACTGAGGAAATGCATGGAAATGTCGTTCATCCGTGCTGCTCTGCCCCAACATGTTGTAATGCTATTTGTCCAATAGATGGCAGGATTGAGATGGATTGAATTCTCCAATATTCGCCTTAAATCTGGGTGACAATTATCTAATATAATTCGTGTTTATTGACTGAAAACATCTCAGCCTGATAGAGAAGCAGGAATAGTTATAAGACAGTTGATCTATAGAGTCAAAGGCTTTCAGAATAAAGTGCAGTATCACAGTAAGCCATTTTTTAGTTCTGTTCCAAAAAGTATACACAAGACACAACATTCATGAGCAGAGAGAGAACAATAAGGCTGGAATAAAAACATTTTTTAACGTGTGCCAGAATTTCTTCATTTCTTTTCATGTGTAGGCATGCAAAGATGCAACTGATTCTTTTTTAAATAGAAAGAGAAGAGAAAGAGATACGAGGATGAGAACACTACACTGTTATCAAATCATTAAGATAAACTTGAATACCAGCCAATGCATCTGGAGATGTCAATGTGTTGTAACATTTTCCATCAGAAATGATGTCATAATATCTGTGTTCACATGAAACGGAGGGAGAATTACCAGAAAAGCGACGTTGGTTTTTACCATGTCAATACATTGCTGACATTGACAAGTACAGCCATGTCTGAAATATAATGTACATGAGTGCACAGCAACAACAACAACAAAAATCATTCACACGGTAAATGTGTTTAATTACACGGAAATAAATCACAGATCAGTTGTGACAGTGAATGTTAATTTTAAAAACACAGCAGTGAAAGTCATTACAGACACACAGCATTACAATTTCACAGATGTATAAAAACAGTATATACAAAAAACAACAATGCTCTTCTGTTTTAATTTCCAGAATGATCTTTCAAATTAAAAGCTTTCAATGGCATTTTTCTCGATCGAAAAAGTCAATGATTAACTCTGTGTCAGGGACAAAGATTAATTATACACTTTGTGCCTGCTGATAAGGTGCTTCTGTTGTTAACTCTCAACTTTGCCTTTGGTGGTGTCAGTACCACTGCTCCATTATGGAGCAGGTCTCAGATCAGAAATGATGATGAGAATATGGGCGCACATTTCTATGAGAGCTGGTGTCAGATGAAAAGAAGAATGAAACAAGAAACCTGCCTGAAGACAAGGGTTGATTTGGCAATGAAGTTCCTCGCTGCTGCCAAAAGTTACATAAACAGTTTAATCTAAGACAGCCAGAGGAACATAAACATGTGTTTTTGGCTTTCTTCCACCACACACTATTTTCCAATAGAAAGTAAGTGAAGATCATGTGACGTGCGGAAGTGCGTCCATCTTGTGTACTTCCTCAGTGGTTAGAATAAGGATATGAGATTTGCTGGGGTTGACTATTCTCAGGCAGTGAGGGGCAACACTGCACTCAAAGTTGGCCAGTTGATCGTATAAGTCTTTAAGCAGGAAACAAACAATGAGAAACTTCTGAACAAGGAGCCTTAAAAAGGAAAAGGCTGGTGATATTCTACAAGAACCCTTTTCATGCAAAGAACCCTTTATTCAAATAAAGAGTTCTTTATTGTCGAAACCAGAGCCCACACACCCCAAAAAACTGAGATTGTTGTGGGTTGTTCTGCACCAGATCAGACCCGGCACCAGTTCTGCACCAGATCAGATGTGAAAGGTTTCACTGTAGAACCCCGTGTGCGAGTTCTAGATGAAACCCGTGGAATATAAAAGGTTTCTCTGTTGAACCCTGTGGGTGAGTTCTAGATGGATCATTATATAAAAGGGTTCTTGGTAGAACCCCCTGGGCAGGTTCTTGTTAGCACCCTTAGAAGGTGGAAAGGTTCGAGACAGAAGCTCCTGAGAGGGTTCTAGGTGGAACCTTTCACATATGGTTCTAGGTAGAACCCTCTGAAAGGGTTCAGGACCCTTTATAAAAGGTTCTTCCAGCAACCCAAAAGAGTGCTTTTATGAGGACACGCTGAAGATCCTTTAAGGTTCTAATTAGCACCTTTATTTCTAACAGTGTATACTTTGAGTCAATGCCACTGTTGTTGTTTTTTTCATGGGATTTGTTCACAGTAAGAAAAATATAGTTGAACTCTCTTCTTTTAGCACAATCACAAAACTAGGGCTACTTGTCAAGTTGTGGAATGTGAAAAAGGCAAAAAATAAACTAAACTAGCAACTTCGGTTACATTTCCCCAGAATACATACACACACACACACACACACGCACACAACCCCCTGCCCCGTCATATTAATATGATTCAAAGTTTTCCTTGTAACATTGACATGACGTGACAAGAGGAAGTAAGAGGGAGGGCCACTCCTGCCAAGCTGCCAAAGGCTATAGTTAATGCGTGGGCACAATTAAACAAAACAGTTCCTCCAACAACCAAAACGAGATCCACCGCCATCCAAATTATCAGGTTGGTTTTCGGTGATGTTACACATTGCTCCCGATGTGGTTGTCAGAGTTTTAAGTCCGTCAGTGATTTAAAATCAGTCGAGAGCCTTCTTTCAATTGATTTGAGTGTTTTCTTAGTACGTTTAGATGAATGAAGCACTTACAATCACTGTAATACAAGTTATCCCTGGTTATATATACTTAGCTGTTTGCAATAGGCAAAGTACAACGATAGAGTGGAGATTAGCAAACAAGGAAGTGTTGATTTCGGAGGCTGCCAGTAAATTTGCACATGTGATGTGACTCGCAGTGACTCCTGTGGGGGGGGGGAGAGAGAGAGCTTTCAGATATCTGATATTGTATTGAAGACTGCAAATATTATAGAGAGCATTATAATTACCTCAGGCCAAGTTTCTTTATCGGCAAGTTTATTTAGCATTTCTCATCACCTGCAAAAAGAATTATTTGTTATAGAGTGTATTTGAAGTTTTATTAGTGAGACACAGTGAGTCAAAATACTGTCATTCTGACATACCTTCCTCGCCATCTGATGTGCGGACCATGCGATGGTCACCTGGAAGAAATCAGAAGATGTTAATGTGGTTTACAATGGGAGGGTGTCAAACCATCACCACATTGAGCAAGTTTGTGACACGCGAGCAGAGGCAGGTCCCGTACGGTGAGCGTCCGAAACAAGAGTCAGGTTAGATTCTAAAAAGTGATTAGTGACCGAGCCCATGTTTCCCCACAAGCCACGGAAATAGGCTATAATCTATATCCTAGTTAATATCACTGTGGGAGAATGAAAATCAGACATCTACTTGTGTCCTACCAAACCAATCTTTGTGAGCTATTTTGTGTTTTGGCCTCATGAGAGGTTTGCAGGACAAACACGGCTTGATTTAACTAAACAAAGCAGCAGCGTGTAGTTTCCCGTCCTCAATATTATTGGCTACTTGCCAGGTGTTCTACAGGTTTGTCCAGCTCCTACTATTGTGATGTTAAATGTAATCTAGTACGATGTTGTTTGTTGGTAAGACACCAGAATGAATACAGTTGGGTTTGTTCTCACAGCGATATAAAATAGATATCTGAGAGGGAATTATGAGCTGCTAAACCTCCTAACATTAGCTCTCAGCCTGCGGCATCTCTTCAAGTTATATTTGCCTTTCTTTCCTCTGCTGGTCCGATCCGTGACTCAAAACCACGAAAAGATCGGAACCACAAGTTTAGTGATGGGTTGCACCCCTAACTGATGAAATCCCACGCAACATTTGAGAGAGTTAGTATTCAAATTTCCCGATCAGATATCATAACAATAGTGCAATAGTATGTCTGCAGTTGTACATCAGTAATGCTGCGAGTCACTACGCACTACTGTTTATCGGAGTTTAAAGGAAGTGTGAACAGGAAGAATAACCCGAAACCTCTTTCAATGTTAGGGGGAACCTGATTATTGTTTTAAGACGGACTTAAACCGTCCCTTCTGGAATATCTCAATGATTTTATGAAAAAAATAATTTTATTAAGAAAACTGCAGCTAATGATGTGTAGTCTGAAACGGTGAATGTGATGCAATCTTGTAATAAATGAAATCAGCACCGTTTGTTAATCTCCCTTCTACCTTTTGTAGTTGTGTTAATACTCAATAGTATCGGTTCATTTTGAGCCCAACGAGGGCCTGTGTAGGTACTCACGTTGAGTTCGCTTTCTGTAAATCAGCAGCGCAAGCAGCAACCCTGCGATCAGCGATCCGATGACCACCAAGGGAGCCACTATTTTGGTGGCTGGATCCAACTCCGTCTGTGACGCCTTTTCTGAATGAATCAAATTGAACAAAAAAAGATTGTTTTAACGCTCTCATACTTCAGGTCGAGACCAAAAAGAGTAAAGATGTAAGTGACCTTGATTCAAATGAGGTGTGCATGCACTGATGGGAAGTTCCCCCCCCCCTGTAATACTTCAGCAACCTACAGTCGCTTTCTCTTTTACTCCTCGAGGGGTCGGCAAAGTTAAACTGTTGATAAAGTTTTCTCATCAACGAGAGCGCAAGGAACTGAAGACATCTCATCAGGGCTGCGTAGTCTTCTTCCCTTGTGAGGAGCATTGTTTTGAAGTTTTGAAAAATATTTCAGAATTAAGCCAAGTTCCTACTGTCAAAGATCGCTGTACTGTCCACACTACACAACTTGCTGTCTTGAAGTTAAATTATATTGACGGTAAATTATATAATATCATGACAGACAGGACCTTCAAACGAGCGATCGGCAGAACTTTCCTTGCAGTCTTGCTTGTTGATGTTATCACTGGTTTCCACATGTCTTTAGTATTTATAGCTATTTATAGTTTCCTCTCGGTTTGTTAGCGTTCAATATTTACACGGCTTGTAAACGGACATGCCGAGATGTTTCTTTTCTTTCTTCTTTCATGACCAACAAGCTCCATTCAACTACAATTTTTACTCTTTTGTTTCTGCCGGAAACGACCTCCTGCGCCAACACAAAACATGCGCTTCCGTACACGCGCTAGGTCAGTTTATGTCATTTAAATTTCAGGTAAAGCATGACCTCACATGTGACAGTAAGCCGAAATCGCTGTATGACATTTTTATTGTGTGAAGCACATACCTGGAGGTTTTGGTGTGTTTAGTACTACGAATGTGTTCTCTTCCTCTTTGCCTCCGCTGGCATTGAACACACCGCAGGTGTATTTGGAGATGTTGGATCCTTGCCCCAAAACCAACTTGCTGGAGAGCTGAAACAGACCACTTTTGGTCGCCTTCGCCTCCATTTGAGAGTCATCTGTCAGCTCCCCGTTGAGCTCATGGAACCAGCGAAGTTTGCCTTCTGGGTAGCCGTGATCAGACTCGCACGTCAGGGCACCGCCTGTATCCAGAGTTATTGCCTCAGGGTTGGAGAGGATAGTTGGTTTGCTGTATTTGGCTGCAAAGAGTAAACAGAAAAAACACGGGATCATTAAGCTGAACGTTGCACCGTGACGTCAACCAAACGACACCAATTAAGTATCGCAAAATTAAATTGACCATTATATGTGAAGAGTACTATCTAGTACAATATGTGGTAAGAAAGACAAATTAAAAAACTGGCCCCTGCACTGGCTGTGATTATTTGTAACACTGAAACTGAAAGTACATAAATACAGAAAGTGAAATACCAATGTGATAGGTCAGGAAAGTCCCCTGGATCTCTAAATAATCTTGAAGGCAACAATTACATTCTTCAAGCACATTTTCTGTTTTATTGTTCACAGAATCAACTTGACTCACGGATTAGCTTTGAAATGAGTCGGGATTAGTTTTGAAGATGAACACTACACTCAAATTGGTCACCTCTCCGTGCCGAATAGTTGTTAAAAATGTTTCGACCACGAGGCTGGAAGCGCTCACCTGTGACTTTAAGGCTGGTGTTATTTTTGCCATTACCGGTGTCTGTCCACACCATGCATTCGTAAAGTCCATCGTGCTCCACTGCAGTGTTGGTGATGAGCAGGGACACGTTCATGTTTGTGTTAGTCCAGGACGGCTCAGCAAATGAATAGCCTTGTTCCTGCGTTGGAAACTCCCCTTTGTTAAAGACCAGTAAGGGACGCGAGGCTTTCTTCCAGGTGACCACCGAGATTTCCGTGTTGTCGTCTGGGGCGTTGATGACACACTCCAGCAGCGACTGCTGGCCATACTGTCCCAGCTTTTCAGCCTTGCATTCCAGACTTATAAATCCTTTTGTAGAAGAAAATATGAGAGGATGAGAAGTTACATCAGTAGGAAGCAGATTTTCGTACTTCAAATTCTCTGATTTAGGCAGAATTTACCTGTCTTTGCATTTCCTACGCCGACTGAGATGACAGTGAAGATAAGGAGGATGCCCATTGAGGCCATGTTCATTGACCTGAAATGACAGAACAAACAGTTCTTTATGTGTTGATCAAGACAAATGTGACCACCAAAGATGTCCGATTATTACATTAATCACATCAATGATAATAGCAATTTAAAAGTGTGCTGCTCCAGGATGCACTTACTTACATATTTGTACTGCAAAAACAAAAAAGAAAATGTGCCAGCGTGTTTTGCAACAATCTTGTGCTGGTTGCACAAGATTGATTACGTTACCAGAGGATTTTACAGGCGCTGTGGTGGTTTTACGATGCGGGTAACTCTGCATAATGAACCCTTAACTGCCGCCCTTATTCTGACTGTGTGGCCTTTAGCTGTTTTGTTGTGAGAGATGCTGAGAGATTGCATTTTTCAATGCAATTACAAATGTCTACTTGTTGAAGAAGGTATGATAGAGGTCGAACAAATAAGCGAAATGTGCATGAAAAAAGGGATTTGTGTTACTTGTTGCCCTTCAAGTATTGAAAGTGATTAAAACAGGACTCGGGTCAATTGTGAGTCGCACACTGTTCACTGTTCTCAAGTGGTTTGTAGTGCTGCATTTTGGTTCAGTTGGATCTTTCTCTGTGTGAAAAGGAGCCGAAACAAAGAGGTTTACAAACTCACCAGCTGATTCGGACCAGAGCAAACAAACTAGGGAGGCAAAGCGCAGCTCTCATTGTCGCTTTTGTCTCTAAAGAACAATGATACCATCTGCAGTAAGCCTGGCTTTCACTCTGTCGGCAAAATGTATACAACGGAAACACTGGGATACTTTATCACAGCACCGAGATCAGGGTTTCTAGTTCAAATTGGATTACGGTTTCCTTATACCTTCCGGCAGTTTGGAAAGCTTCTCCTAATTTGATCTCTAGATTTTCATTTTCACTTTTGTTCCTTTTTGCAACTTGACCTCATCGTGCCGGGTGAAGACTTTGCATGCATGCGTCGTTTTGTTCGAGAGAGGGTGTGTGTTGCCCACACCTAGCCGACAACAACGCACAGGGGAAAAATAGGTAGACCGGTGCTGTGAAGCTTCATGGAATATAAGTGGGCAGAGTGGCGCATGAAGCCAAAATGGCCCCGACTGCCAAGTAGAAAAGGACCCCGGATCTTCTGTACTGCTTCTGCATGTGTGGTAAAAAACTATTGAGCTTTCCACAACCTTTGTATCCTGCTGCATAATAAAAGAGTGAAACAACCGTCTCGTGCTATTTCATGGAAATAAGACACACAGTCAATAATCCAAAACACCTTGTTCTGCCAAAGCTAGACCGGTTTGTCGGTTTTTCAAAGCTGCACAAAGATGCAGTTTCGACTGCATTTGTGACTGCAGCTGCGCAGCGAAGGGGGAGCCAGAGGTCTCCAGAGCATACATTCTTCTGTGTGGATGTGCATTGATTTATGTTTATGAAACAGATAAATAAGGTAACTGACAACAAATTCCACATGTCGTAGCTTTTTACAGCCTATATGCTTATTTGAAACATTTGTTCCTGAAGGTGGTTTGATACCTAATCAAATAAAACATGAAACCTGCTTGTTTAAAGTGTGTGTGTTTATTTACTTGCACTTGAAATGACGCTTTAGCCCGCACATTAAAACAGGCAAAGGGTCATACTGAAAGAGAAAGCAGAGAGATTGTTTTGTCAAACCGCTTGAAGAGTCGCCAGAGATTTGGCAACATCCTCTGGATTTTCAAATGCCTCTGAGAACCCCCCTATGCTCCTTTTTCTTTCCTTTCAGAATAATTGTTGCACACTCCCACACACACACTGCCGTTTTTAAACTACTTTGCTTACTTTACTTCAGTTTATTTTGTTCCCTTCCCCTCACCTGTGTGAACTCACTCCTTCTGCCTGAACAACTTGTCTTTGTAGACGTGATTGGGGAATTCCTAAATTCCACCTGGACAATGAGTCGGAAAAAGGGAGTACAGTACGATTATATATCACACGCAAGGGCTTTCTCCAAAAGGATAATCGAGCCATTGCAGCTGCGGGGTGGCGGATGCGCGTCTGAAACTCTTGGACACAGGAGAGTAGACACTCTCCCACAAAACCACGCTGGGAACTGTTAACAGACTGAACAGATACAGCGCATCCTGCTTATCAAACCCTGGGTTTGTGGATACACACCGTCATGAGGGACCGGTCACATGCTGCCATCCGTTGCAATTATGTGCGTTATGTGCAGATTTTCATTTGTACGTGCACATCCAACGTTTTCTGACTATGCAGACGAGGATGGGCGAAGAAAATGGAGAAGTTTGAGGATGTCAGTTTGCCGCGAGGAAAAGAATGCATACTTAGTGTGCGTCTGTCTCCTTTATCAGCTTGTTTTCTTTAAATACTTCCAGCCAATAAGATTTAGCCTCGTGGAGCTTGCATCTTGCATTTTAAAGATAACATTGAAAAGTTCTCTTTTGCAGCATTTACTTAAACATATGCTTAAAGGGCATTTACACAAAGTTTTGTGTTGGAGTTTGTGATATTCTAAATTTTATATTAACACTAACATTTACATGTTTTCACTTCCAAATACCGGTTACCAGCTTCCGACCTTGATTTCTAATGAACAGTATCAGAATCTGCCTTAATTAAACATATATATATATATAAATATATATATAAATATATATACAGTTGTGTGAAAAAGTGTTTGCCCCCTTCCTGATTTCTTATTTTTTTGCATGTTTGTCACACTTAAATGTTTCAGATCATCAAACTAATTTAAATATTAGACAAAGATAACACAAGTAAACACAAAATGCAGTTTTTAAATTAAGGTTTTTATTATTAAGGGGGAAAAAATCCAGACCTACATGGCCCTGTGTGAAAAAGTGATTGCCCCCCCCTGTTAAAACATAAATTAACTGTGGTTTATCACATCTTTGGAAAGCTGAGTTCAATTTCTCCAGCCACACCCAGGCCTGATTACTGCCACACCTGTTCTCAATCAAGAAATCACTTAAATAGGACCTGCCTGACAAAGTGAGGTAGACCAAAAGATCCTTAAAAGCTAGACATCATGCTGCGATCCAAAGAAATTCAGGAACAAATGAGAAACAAAGTAATTGGGATCTATCAGTCTGGAAAAGGTTACAAAGCCATTTCTAAAGCTTTGGGACTCCAGCGAACCACAGTGAGAGCCATTATCCACAAATGGCGAAAACATGGAACAGTGGTGAACCTTCCCAGGAGTGGTCGGCCGACCAAAATGACCCCAAGAGCGCACTGACGACTCATCCAAGAGGTCACAAAAGACCCCAGAACAACATCCAAAGAACTGCAGGCCTCACTTGCCTCAATTAAGGTCAGTGTTCATGACGCCACCATAAGAAAGAGACTGGGCAAAAATGGCCTGCATGGCAGAGTTCCAAGACGAAAACCACTGCTGAGCAAAAAGAACATAAAGGCTCGTCTCAGTTTTGCCAGAAAACATCTTGATGATCCCCAAGACTTTTGGGAAAATACTCTGTGGACTGACGAGACAAAAGTTGAACTTTTTGTAAGATGTATGTCCCATTACATCTGGCGTAAAAGTAACACGGCATTTCAGAAAAGGAACATCATACCAACAGTAAAATATGGTGGTGGTAGTGTGATGGTCTGGGGCTGTTTTGCTGCTTCAGGACCTGGAAGACTTGCTGTGGTAAATGGAACCATGAATTCTGCTGTCTACCAAAAAATCCTGAAGGAGAATGTCCGGCCATCTGTTCGTGACCTCAAGCGGAAGCGCACTTGGGTTCTGCAGCAGGACAATGATCCAAAACACACCAGCAAGTCCACCTCTGAATGGCTTAAGAAAAACAAAATGAAGACTTTGGAGTGGCCTAGTCAAAGTCCCGACCTGAATCCGATTGAGATGATGTGGCATGACCTTAAAAAGGCGGTTCATGCTCGAAAACCCTCCAATGTGGCTGAATTACAACAATTCTGCAAAGATGAGTGGGCCAAAATTCCTCTACAGCGCTGTGAAAGACTCATTGCCAGTTATCTCAAACGCTTGATTGCAGTTGTTGCTGCTAAGGGTGGCCCAACCAGTTATTAGGTTTAGGGGGCAATCACTTTTTCACACAGGGCCATGTAGGTTTGGATTTTTTTTACCCCCTTAATAATAAAAACTGCATTTTGTGTTTACTTGTGTTATCTTTGTCTAATATTTAAATTTGTCTGAAACATTTAAGTGTGACAAACATGCAAAGAAATCAGGAAGGGGGCAAACACTTTTTCACACAACTGTATGTATATATATATTAAAGTTGTTTTACATTTTCTGTGCACTTCCTGTCTGGATACTAACAGCATTAATGAGCTGACAGCCTCTAGGGAGTTAATAACTGCGAGGTTAAGCAAATAGGCTGAGAGTTGAGACTGTGGCTCCATCCATGCAGATATTTGACAGTTTAAAAATCCAATAACTATATATTGGCTGATGTTGTTGTTTTTTACATGTAAAATAAATAATTATAATACGATTATTATGAGGGGAAAGACAGGGGTATGACAAACCGGCTATATGTCATAAATCTGAACCACATAACCACCAGGACTCCCTGCACAATTATATTTAAAAATCTCTTCAAAGAATTGTGACCAAGACATGTAGGCTACTGAGTAAACCTGTCAATGCAATATCGTCACTGTTTGCTTTGCTATTTCTTGTTGCTTATTAGCCCAAAAAATATGACAATACCAGCCTAACTGTGATAAAATAATATGAGCTGATACAGCGGCCCAGCTGACGTGACACTAGCTGACAACCCCATCCACTTTTAGGAATCCCTGAATCTGACAGAGGAGGTGGTGGAGCGCCTTTGGGAACGTTGGCATCAACATAAAGTCTCTTTGTCTTTTTCTGGCTGAGGAGTGTTTTGAAGTCATAAAAAAAGGATATCAACATGTCGGTCAAGTGAGTCAAGTCCTCACTTCCCCTTAGTCAGAACTCTACAAACGCACAGGCAAATGAGCAGCCTTTTGTACTCCTCCAGTCAGGTTACAGAAGCACATGTAAAGGCCCACGGGGTGGTTGCATCGCCATCACACCAACTGACACTAAACATAAACAGCGGAGGACAGAGTGAACCTTCGCATGCCGAGTTGGCCATTCGCAAGTGCCCTTCAGTTGTGCTGCAGACACATTGCAATTACAGTTCAAGTTAAACCCAGATTACCAACCCTTAATGTTGGGTGCTTATAGGCCACCACATGTGGAACGTTTATTTATAGAACAAATGGTTGGGCTGACTTTCCCATGAAGGAAGGGCTGAAAATGTGCTGGGTTTATTGTGTTGTTCCCATTGTCTAAATTGAATTAACAGCAATCTGATGTAGTTTTGTTGCATCATGGTGCAAACCTGCTGCACTAACTAAACTGTTACCTAATCATTAATTATGGCTGAACCAAAGGGGGAAAACATCCGCACTACTAACTGTGTTTCAGATACTATTTCAGGACAAAACAGACTTCCTATAAAATAAATAAATAAAATAAAAACTGACTCAAGATTTTACTTGTTTTTTTTTAATGTAGTCTCTTCGTATTTCCAAAACAACGCAAATGATTGATTGCACAACTCTTATTGTTGGCAACAGTTCAACCAATCGCGGTTGGCGCTGTCTGCTTATCTTGCGCAAATAAATCCGGCCGTGTTGTTATCTTGTCTATGATCTATGCCCCAAACACTGTTGTCCGCACACACCTCGAGCCCAGCGTTTCTTTTCTATAGAAAGAGAAGGCGCTGAAAAAACTCCATTCGCGACACTTCTGGAGGGAGGTCGAGCTCGCGAGGTTATTTGAATAAACGCGAGTCGAGCCATTTCCTCATCGTGACTTAAAAAAAAAAAAATATATATATATATATTCGTGGATTAGATACATTGAAAGTTCGCCTCCTTCCACTGCCGCTTCAATAACCGTAACAAAATGAAATAGACTCACATAACGCCATTCATTACTGGACATGCTGTAGGTCAGTTTGAGCTACCGCGCGTCTGCCGCTCCACTAACTTAATGTGTAACACGTAAGACTTTCAACGTGTCACGCCACGCTGCCCACCCCACAATAATGTGTCATGTCAAACTCACCGTACACGCTCCTCGACAAGGCGACGTCTCTCCAGTGCTGGAACAAATGTTTGACTCTCGGCTGGACATGGAGCTTATAGTTACTTCTTACTTTCACTTTCCGATTGAGTCAGTGGAATGAGTGTGATTGGCTGTGCTGCGTGTACGGAAACCCAAGACAAACTCACTGTAAGAATAAGTCAACGTTTACAAAAGAAAATACTGATGGTAGGATTTACTATTTTTCCCTATTCTACTTTTCTCTCTCTAAAAATACATGAAGGATAGGTTCACATGTTTCATAAAATAATAGTAAGGTGCCATATGGACACTTAAAAAATGAATTATGTTCATACTGGCCATTAAATTAACTTTCAATGTAAATCACGGGGGAGAGAAATCCACAATTTTGTGCAAAAGAGTATTCAAATGTTTAAAAGTTTTTAAAATATGGAGGATATCTTCCAAAGTTACAAACTTATCTTTTTAGTAGAACATTTCCTCTTTGTGTTCCCCCCCCCCATGAGCTGCAGAGGAACAATCATAACCGCTATAACACACACACACACACATACAGCAAACACATGGACCCATGGTCAAAATTGATTTTTAATATTCATTTCCACTTTGTGCCATTTTTCATGATTTCAATTTTCTGCAGCGACTCAACATCCAGCGAGGGGAATTGGCATAGGATGCAAAACAGACGCGTCTTTGCATCATAACACGTTCAGAAACAAGACACCACAGGAACTACATCTCAGAAATGTTGTTCTTCCTGCGTGACGGCTGCAGTCGGCGCACGCCACTCAACAAGACAGAAGCAGGAGGGAGTTTGACTTTTGGTTTTTAAATAATGCGACGATGACATGTACAAAAAGGCTGTTGTATCTTTCTAGTGAGCAGGATGATAAACACATGTAGAAGGAGGGGGGGGGGGGGGGGGGGGGGGAGTAAAAACATAGCAAAAAAGGCTGAGCTGTCATAAGGTCACTTGTCAAATCTAGGATGGGTTCACCAACACTTCAGGACCAACATTCCATTGACTCGCAATAGAGAAACTAAGCACTCCTTCATGCTGGCAGGATGCAATTGAGAAAACCCAACCTTATTTGATGTTGTAGCCTAACACATTAACAGGCACACTGTAAATTTGGCCTGTGAAAAACACTCAAAACCGGCACTGGGGTTACAATAATCTAAAGTTAGTGACTGCAATATAAAAAAAGGCTTTTTCCAATTCCATCACCTGACACGGGACCTACAGAAGTCCTCTGAATACACGTTTGCACCCTTCAGATCACAATGACAGTCATTTATGGGACTCATAAGTGGATAATAAGATAATCAGTAGAAAGATTCCAGCTTCATGCAACAGTACGACAATTATTCCACAATAAAAAACAACAACAACTAACAGGTTAAATAATAAATAATAATAAAAATCTTCACAGTTATGTTTCTTCTCACATTCATACGTTTACAGACCAGACGTGCATGCAAGATGGGTCAAAACTGAACACGGTGCAAAAGTGACAGCTTTCTTTTCTCCTTTTTCCGCTTGTGTTCTGGAAACTGCTCGTACAATCACACTCCGCTTATGCTGTCGCAATAAAGTTAGGGGAGATTAATTTATCGCTATTTGATATGAGAAATGTGATCCTTGTACCCTGTGTTGCAGGGGGGAAAGGCAGACTTTGAACCGTACACATAGAAATACATAAAGTGCTTCCGTCAAAAACAAACAAACAAACAAACAAACAAACAAACGGTACAAAACGGCTTTCAGAAAAGAGGTATCAAAACAATGCACTTAAGGGATGTGGAGGAGACTGGTGTCTGTTGCACACCAGGTAGGATTCCTGCGGTTCAGACAAATGGGCCGGGGGGGGGTTCCTTGTTAAACAAATAAAATGAAAAAAAGACGAGTTCAGAGATGAGTGGACGAAGGGAGGGAGGGGTGGTTGGCTTGGATTCATCCCAGGATCAGGCTGGACTTGCCCCCGGGGGGATTCCTGCGGCCGGACGGTACTCCTGCAGCGGGATGGTCGGCTGGGGGGGCCTCCTCCTCCTTCTGCTCTGGGACGGCTTCCGGCTCAGGAGCGATGTTTTCTGAACACAGGCAGGGAGGCATGTGGCCTTCATTTTGAAACATTAACAAGGAAGCAGCCTCAATCGTTTTGCCACAAGAACGCGCCGCACTCTCGGAAGCTCGTTTCTAATTGCAGACATTGAAGGTCACTCTGTGTCCGCATGATGTGTGGGAGGATTTCAGCAGCGTCGGCCTTATCATCAACTACTGACGAAAATGTTTCTTTATTCATGAATATTGTGCATGTCTGTATGTATACAGGTACACGTACTGTGTGTGCACATGTACATTTGTACATCTGTGATGTTGAATGTGAAAGATTTATGATGGCGTATCACAAATCTGTTCTTTGTAATATTGGACCACTGGTTTAAGGTCTATCAGTGCGTCATGTGATCAGAAGAAAACATGCACTTACCAGAATTGGGTACAGAATTTTCTCCGTCCTACAAAAAGAAGCAGAAAGGTGGTCAGTGTTTCATCAGCATGTGCTCCTTTCATGTTATTCGCCCATGTTCCACTGTAACTGATACACAAGCTACTTATTAAGACATTAAGGGAAGATTTAGAAAAAAATAAAAATAGATAAGAGTTAAATCTTTTGGACTTCAGTTCCCCATATGTTTGTCTCGCTTCAGGTTTCACTTCATTTTCTCCCACCGCAGCTCGTGATGTGATGCGCGATCTTACCGCGGCGGGGGCGTCTGCGGAGAGGTCGGTGGTCTGGTTCCCTCCTCTCCTCCGGGGGGCTGACGGCTCACCGCAAAGCACACCTGTGGGCTTCCCACCTGGAACGACGAGGAGACGCACCGGCTCAAATAAACAAGGCCGTCACTCAGGGAGGTGCAAAGGCAAAATGCAAGAAAATGGTACACAAAAACGTCCTTTTAGACATTTGTGTGAAATTGTCATAGTTAGCGAATTAATTCTTGAGTTATGAAATTAAGAAACAGCTAGTGAATGCCAGAGAAGGTAGTCCACAGGGCACGATAACAAGGACCACTATAGACTGATCTCCCTCTCCTGATAAACCATAAATTGATTAGCTGGATCATAACTGGCCTGATAAGAAACAAATTAATTCTTCATAAAACTCATGGACCAGATCATAAAGAAACGGGTGCACGCTGTTGAGGATAAGACCGTTGCTCTGTTTTGTTTTACAGATCAAAAGTCCAAAATGTACCAACCTCTTCATCAAAAGAAGTCTTCGTAATGCTCAGCTTTCACTGGATAGCAAACAGAAGCTGTACAACAGTGACACGTAAGCTTTACCTCCATCAACGAGTTGATGTTTTTTGGTCATGTGATCACAGGGAACACAGTTATAGTTACCCACAGCCTTCATACTCCACGTAAACATTAAATCAAATGCCAGAGCGTCGTGTCAGGGTGTTCGTCGGGAGCGTGGAATTTCCCAGAAAGGATTTAAACATAACTGGGGATTTTGTGTCAGTGAGAACATAGGAAGGCAACAAGGAGAAGTGAAGGTCTCATGAGAGGAACAACACGGACCATTGAAGTCCACTGACATAGTGACCTACCTGACCCGATGACCCTCATTATGCTGGACTTTTCTTCACAAGGACGTTGCTCCGACGTTTACTCCTACATTGTCTTTCTTGGCTTCCTATCGAGCTGTGGGGAATTCTTTTGACTTTGGAAGTTTCACTTTCATGCTTAATGTCATTCTGACAATACCTCTGTTCACAGTACAAACATGCAGTCATGTCCTGCTGTGGAAGCGTTTTCTCTTTGGATCGCTTTTTTTGATCGTCGCCCTCGTCACTACAAGCTATTGTTATTTTCAGAAAAAGGAAGGCTAGTGAGAAAGGCTATCGACTGGCATGTGAGTGGGACTCTCCATGATCCACGGCACTTTAATGAGGGGGGGGGGGGGGGTATTTATGAAATAGTTTGGATTTTCTGAGCTTGTCCAAAAGTTTCAACACACGGCGAATATTGTTATACTGACGGATAGATGAGTGTGTCTGGGGTCAATGGACACCGCCAACATGTTTTTAATTGTTCTTTTATTCATGGGTCTATCAGATGACGCACTGTGACATTGTTGTGTTGCATGCTCCCCCTCTGTTGGCCGGTATGTGCTCTAAACTCGTGCTTTACCTCCGTGTCCTCTCAGGTGTACCGGGGTTTAAAGTCTGTGACTGAGGAAAGACGATAAAGAAGGTGGCAGAAACTTCCGCTCACTCTCTCTCCTTCCACAGAAGATCATTTCTGCTTTCTTTTGTTAAGTCCTTGTGTTTTTTGGATGCGTCCGGCAGTCATTTTGTTTCTCATTGTTAACAGTTGAACCTGTTTGTTTACAAAAGGAAAGGCCTGTTGACTTTACTTTGGATGGATGCCAGTAGGTGCTGCTGGCTCTGTCTGACAGGTGGTTTATAACCAAGCTATATTTATATATTTACACTTCCGTTGTTTGTCTTCTTATAAATCTTAAATGGTGAAAGTGAACAACTGTGTGTGGTATTCGCCCAAGAGCTGTTGATCGTACCGACCTGTCAGTAAGACTTCTTGGTGCTTTTTTTTGAGTGATTATGTTTCACATTATCATTATTTCCATTTTGAGATTTTTATATTATACTTAACTAGTAATTTGAGACGGGTTTTTTATTGGACTTTAAAGAAGGTTTGCTGCCAACAGATCTCACGATGCTCCTATTTCAGATGGTCCAGGCATGATTGATGTCTGATGTCATGTACAGATGGTCCCCCAGCTACTTAAACCGTCCGGTGGCGGAGAAGGATGAAGTCTTAACGAGGCTGTTAACTCAACATGATGTTCAGTTCACGATTCTGTGGAACATAAAATATCTAGATAAATGAATCCCTGATTATGCCGTCATTTTAACGAGCCTCTGCAGGACTGCCATGCCAGTCCACCATGTCTGGCTGTATTGTGCTCCGTCATGCGGACAAACACACAATCACTTAGCCTCTCTGTGGCAGCCCGGATACGGCAGTTGCATCGAGGGTCAAAACGGGGTGAAAAGCATTTGGTGACTACGAGGAAATGGCTTGTTTTCCCTTTTCTTTTTACGTTGATCCTGTTCAAAGACGACAGCCATTCGGAGGTTTGAAATACTGTTAGTTAGTACTGTTAAAAGGACTAAAGGCTGGTTCATGTTAGGCTACTGTGTGCGAGAATTAAAGGGAGGAAGACCGAGGCTTCCTGGTTGATGAAGCTGCGCCTTTTTGATGTAGAATCCAGATTGTCAATCCAACTCTGCACACGCCAGTGACAGAAAGTCTACCGGGACTGATGCGTTGTTGAGATTTCCGGGAAAGCCAGAAGTAGTTAAAGCTGCTAATAAGAAAACACTTCCAAGAACGGGTACGGCCTTGTCACGCCACCGACAAACAAAGATGGCCGCAACCTACCAGCCAAACAAACCCGAAGTAATACGCACGTCACATTTTCTCATATTTGTGGGGTTACATTAACTATAGGTACTTCAATATTTACTAGAAGGGTGTGATGTAATGGCTGGCGTAGGTTCCCATGAAATCTGTCCACTTTGTGTTGGCTATATCTAACTTTTACTGCATATACAATACAATAAATTAATATACATTTTTCATATTGCAAAGTTAAACAAGTAAAAATGGGAAAAATTTGCTCTGTCACAGGAAATAAGACTGAAAAGAATCGCTGATCCATCTTAGCACTGGAAGTCTGAGACCAGACCCGAGGCCAACACGAGGCACACAGCACAAAGAGCTACTTGGATTATGAGCTTTCACAGCCTACATGCCACAACGCCTCATCTGGAAGGGAAAAGCTATAAAAACGCAGCAATGGCTACGAGTAAATTCCTCTTGTAATAGATGTTTTTAGCTTAAACTACTGCATTTATTGGAGAAAATTAGGAACCAATGCTCGAAATCAAAACTGCATAACTGGCTAGCATCACTTTTACTTCCTATTGTGTTTTAATTCCTCTTTTAGTCACATTTTGCCGTCTATCATTCTGCATTTAGAGAAGTAATGAAATGAAACAGTGTTTTCGGTTTATCAGCGTTTTATTAATCCTCTTAGATTATACTTTTTACTTGATGCAGCTCAATTCCCCATGAATATGTCAGACCTCTGCAGGCATGAGAAGATCCTGATGAATACACGAACACCAGTGATTGAATATCTAATGACTGGAAGAGAAATTAATTGGGCACCTGAACCTGTTATGTCAAGTAGCACCACCGGAGACGGTAAATGTTATTCCTATGTATTCAGCTGCCTGGGGAGGCAGACGATCAGCTGGGTCCAGCAGCGAGAGAAAAACCCCTTCAGTGACAACCTCGTGTCTCCGAAAGGCAAGAAAAGATATTCTCAAAACGTGCTCCTCGTGGTCACCGGTTTTGTTTTTAAGCGGCACCATCCGTAAATGTCGTGGTGAGCTGTCAAAATAAGATAGCTGTTGAGTTATAAGCTTTTCACACTGACACTTAACAGCTGCTTGGAGAAGAGTTTAGATTGTACCTGGTGGATTGTTCCTTCTATTAGCATAGGGGTCCTCCGGCTCAGCGAAAACACTGGAGGCCATCTTGTCTTTCCGGACGGGAGGCTTCTCCTCATCTGGACCAAGCGAGAAGTTGGAGGCGCCGCCAGGAGGGCGCAGAACCCTGAGACGAGAGAGAGAACAGTCAGCACCGTTACTGAAAGCTGGATCAGACTGGCTCCGAAGCATCTTCTCTCCATTGCAAAAGGGTTTATGAATTAAAATAACCAGCCTAACTGCTGGAGTTCAGACTTAAGAATTAATGAGTGAGAAGTGATTGCTCATTCACCAAATAAAAAGGTCAAATATAAATTCTGTTTTGCGTCATTTAACAATGTGCTACCCTTTGGATAACACTGTGATGACTTAAACTGTCAATCAGATGTTTGAGCTCATCAGCCGTCACACACAAGGGGCCGACAGGACTAGCAAATGGCCCCGCGTGTTTGGATTGTCCGTTCTGGGCTTCAGTAGAAACACGGCGGTGCAACATGGCGGACTCTGCGAAGAGACGGTATGAAGAGCCAACTCTTATTTTCACAACGACATATACTTATCTATATTATATTCCGTTACTGCCAATAAATCATAATAAAGCACCACAATGCAAAAGCATTTCCTGTGTGTCTATGTGGAGTTTATATGCAGGCTACTGTTTATTCTACTGTACCTTTCTGATATGTTGTCAAACTGATTTATACATCAGCAAGGGTAGACTAAATAATAAGAACACCTCTCAGTAAAATGCAATGCAGTTTATGAGGATAGGATGTTGTTTTAGACTATTATTCTGAACAAGATGTGCATATTAAACTGTCAACTATACATTGTGTATGCTTTGGAATACTTATTGCAGAGTTTACACAATTATATATCAATATTGATCATGTCATTTTCTCGAAAATGTAAAGGTAACACTATATAGTATTTTTTAACTCTGTGGTAGAAAGAATAAAATGACATTGGTCTTCTGTATCGTTGTATTTTACATTATGATGGGATTTACCATAATACCCACATAACGTACTGGAGACTCAATCGTTCACCTAAACATTGTGAATGTTAAACCCGCATCATTCCAGTCTTTATATGGTCATGGTCAGGTGTCGCCAGCTGTAACGTGGCCCCCGCCTCAATGGGGCCATATGCAGGGCAGACTACATGCCTTGTTGTACTTCACTGATCATCCCGATAGCTGATCTGAAATTCACGGGTGGGGGCCGCACCCAACTGGAATGACAGATGTGATAAATCTTTCGCATTCAGACAATAAATACGAGAGAGTATTGAGAAAACATTATGTGTAAAAGGCCTGATGTTGGGTGCTGAGCCGCCTAGTCTGTACATGCTAACGCAGGAGCTTCTCTACAAAAAGGGAGAGCACATGAGTGCTACCTTGCTAGCTAACGTTAAAAAAAAAAATGGGAATGGTCCATCCCAGCAGACAAAACGGGAAGGCGTGGTACCAGTTTTCTCCGAGCATCGTCGCCCCATGCTTAGTTTCAAGCATCTCCGAGCGGTTAAGCAATAATTACGGGTAGGGGTCAGGGCCAAACATGTCTGAGATTTTGAGGTAAACCCGTGTAACGTTAGCGTTGAGGTTAACGTCAAAAGGATGCTGGACTTGTTGGCGTCGTGGTGGCTAACGGAGCGGTCTGAACATAGCGCTTTACCTGGAACTGCTTTTAGAACCGGGCTCCATCCCTTGATAGTTCGTGGTCGTCGTCATTTTTTGCACAAGAAGTCGTAAAATATGTATATTTCTGACAGGATACGCGCGAATTACACTTGCATTAGCTGCACTTCACCGCCTCATCATTGTCTATCGCAGCCCGTGCTTCCCAATAATCAACCTGCCTCAAATCTGAGCGGACAAGCGTCAAAGTGACCAGAAGGAGACGTGTCTTTTCCGGTCATATTTTCAAAATAAAATATGCTAACCTAACAAATATAGTTTACGGCTATTTTTAAGATCATATCAAAGTGCATAAATTCATTTGAATCCAAACTATTATTTAAACAGTGTGTGACCTACGGCAAAGATTAATTTCTTTATAATCCCATAGTGTACTTAGACAAAAATGTATGTATTTTGGTAGCAAAACCGCCGTATTTCCGGTCTTTCTGCTTATTTCTGTCTGGTTCTTTACAAGTGTTAATGCCACAGAAACCATTGTGGAGGGCGTTTCTACAGCCTTCGTACCGCCCACAGGAGAACAGATATAACTATGATTTGATCTAGAGACATTAATCAACCTATGATTATTTACCAAGCATGCACATACCGCATCCGACTTCATCCGATGTTGACCCGGACGTTCATCATCAGTTTTCGTCGTGTATTAAAACAGCTACCGTTTATTGTAATCGTATTAAAAAAATAACCATTTAAATAAAATATCCAACTTGGAAAATGTAACCATAGTGAGGCAGTTTGAATTCAAATTTCACTCTTTTTGTCTGGCTCAAAGTTGTAAGTAAGATTATTTTTGCTACAGTGGGACAGTGATATAGACAAGGGCTTTCAGAGTAAAGGGGAACTTTTTTTACAAACTTATCCAAGTTAGTGCAAGGCTCTCAAGTTTTGATAAGATATTTGCATTGCAAATAAAACCCTCTTAATTGACCTTTTTCCACTTGTTTTTACATATCTCTGGTCGAGCAGCTTATAGTTTCAGGCTTTTAAAAACTGAGTAAATGGATATAATTAGCATATTACATGTTAGCTCTGATGAACGCTCTGGTTTAGACTAATAACCATAAAACAAACAGCCAGGACATATGTTAAAAAAGACTCAATTTATTCCAACAATACATTTTCATAACAGATGTGAATTTAAAATGCAGGCTTAATTGACAACAATAACAAAATTCCATCTGAATCAAAACCATAATGACATCAGTATAAAAAAAAAAAAAAAAAAAAAAAAAAAAAAAAAAAAAAAAAGGACCAAGAAGTTTCCTCTAAAACCTTCAGAAAAAAAAAAAAAAAAATCATGCCAAGCTTTTCATTTCTTCAGCATATTAGACTCACTGTACTGCTTACAAGTCGTCTACACTGCGCAGTTCAAACATGTTAACATACGAATGACAGTGTGATTAAACCTATCTACAGCAACTGTGCCACCGCCTTTGAACATTTTGTAAAAGTATTCCATTGGATGGTATCAACACTGGTCATGAGCGTTTGAAGACTGGTCATAACAAAGATGTTCGGGGATGAAAAGGGGAGGTAGGGATGTTCGTAGGAAACAGTCTTTAAAGAGAAGAGCCGCCGGTTTGCTGTTGGAACACATCAATCGTATCTTCATCCTCCATTTCTAGCTGTAAGAAAAAGTTAAAATGTCAGCTGATGTGAAGGCAGTGGTAGGTCTTTACCGTGAAGCCACTTAAGAGGTGTCGACAATAACAGTGAGGTCAGCCAATTCATACAAAGCGTTTCACCAGGAAGTTAGTTTGAAACATGGACAAGGGCAACATTTATTTTATCGCATCTCCTCCCAAGAACAATACAGGAGAGTCAGACTAAATGTTAAAGATGAGGTGTAAACAAAAGTATCAAAATATGTTTACAGGAAGAGGTACAGAAGCTTAGGAGAGTTTCTCCTGACCAGAGACTCGCAACATGAAAGTAAACAAGACCTTCTCCTTTATGTACCTGGTCTACGGCAGCACAGCTACAGCACTGACCCGTTCATAGCTGCTCAGTGCCATTTGTAAAGTCAGCACTGTAACCCATTACATACTGGACAAAGCTGACGTGAGACCGCGTCCTTCCTCAGGACAGTCTCAAGTATCAAGTTAAAGAGTAGCTTCACAGCAGGTGCTCAGAGTGGACTCTGTTTGCGTGGAGCAGCTCTTTGTATTTCTACAACCAACTGTTTCAATACGGTCTACTGCAAAGGGTTTGAAGTCTAATTATGATCACTTAAACATGAATTCAGACTATCGTGTACCAAACCTGTAAACGCAGGTTCACAGTGCACGTAAAACAAAAATCAATTCAAATACATCTTACATAAGAAATAACATTGTTTGAGAAAAACCTTTGACCTTTAACTTTAGTAAATGTTTGTCACACCACATGCTTTCTTGAATTTCTAAAAGAAATAGCCCATAGCATAACTGACAACAAAGTGGAAAATCAGAGTCCTGCAATCCCTAAAGTAGCAATATTATGATGTTGGTAGGCTGAAAGAACAGAAGAGGGTGAAGCTTTACCTGCGAGGGTGTGTCTGTTTCATTGATGGGCTGACCGTCAAATCGAAATCGTATTTGCCTCATTGACAGCCCCTATGTGGACAGAGAGAAAAATAATGTTTCAAATATTGAAAAATCAACATTATGAGGCACACTCGTGACAACAAAAAAAGAACAATCCTGCTGCACAGCTGTCATGTTTTTAGAGACCCGTTTTCAACCAGTAACAAGTTTATTTGACTAACAGTAAAGAATTAGCAAGACTTTGGTAAACAAGACCCCAGAGCGCCATGTAAATAATAACTGGCAACATATGCGGTCACTTTAATTATTGATTCAACTCCACTAATTTAGACAATAGAAATGGGGGTCACAATAATAATATATCTGAATTTGGTCACCATATGGTTTATTGAATAAATGTGCAATAATATTTCATGAGAAATAACACAAAAGCAACAGACCCTTTCTATATGTAATAGAAAGGTAAACACAGGTCTAATGGATCAAATTAATTATGGTCACATTCTAATGGGTCACAGCCCTTCCAGTAAGCCATCATGCACAATAGCAGGGCCTAAATGAAACGGAGCCATAATTAATGATATCAATCACACCTGTGTTTACCCTGCAATGACATGTCAAAATGGCTGCTGTGAGAAGGGCTTATTAAGGTATAGTTCTCATTTGACCAGAACCCCCAGCACCCCTAAGCCGAGTCCTTGGTCTCCAGTTGGAGAACCAGCATTCGGGCTACCAGCAATGCAATTAACTTAAAGATGGCTTCTTATGAGGAGTCGTAGTAAATGTGCGGTAGTCTCACCTGCCGTTCACAATAAGCTTTCATCAGTTTGCTGAGAGGAGTGTGCCTTTTGATCTTGAATTGCACCACTGAGCCATCCTGCCCTGCCACTTTCAGGTTGATGTGCTCATTGTTCTCCGTCTTCACTCCCTCCTGAAAGAGAGACAAACACATGTTTGCAGAAAGTTGAGCTGATTGCAGAAAGTGATACGAGGCAATACAAGACGCTTGGTAAACTAACATGTGAAATGCATTTGTTCCTCAACAACAAAAACCCCTTCCTCCCGGGTTCGACACTATTTAATATTGGGGATGTACATTGTGTACCTCAATGACTTATGACAAAAGTATAGACAAAACTATTTACATCACGTGTGTAAATTAAGTTGTTTCCACCGTTACATTAATCTGACATCTGCCCCTGGTGAGCACAGATCGGAGGGCTGGTGGTTACTGAGCACAGAAAAGGAGCAACATTACAACTCCAACGTTAGCATTTAGCATTAGCATTCAGCAAGTCAATTGGCAATGGCCTACTCCTTATAACGATGCCCAGCGGCCTAGTCAGAATGGGAATTTCAACTTGGACGCATCAACTAATCCCTCTCATGCTGTGACACACTGCCATGTGCGGACGGGCATGAATATTTGATAAGATATCCGTTAACAGTTAACGGTTTGAGCTCAAACAATACATTTCATGGCCTGTTGTAGACTGCGGTCTAAACGTTACTCACTTCTGCGGTTCTTGCTAACGTTACCTGGACATGCAATAACTAGCGTTATATCGCTACATTTGACATGCATATTGTTTAAACATCTTCATTTAAGCAGGTGTCGATTAACTGTATTTAAAAAGACAGGGAATTATTTCTTTCATACCGCCCGCGTCTCATGCGCGTTAGCCACGTTAGCTTATTATGCTAACGTAGCCCGCTTGCTAACTAGCTAACGCCGTTAGCGTTAGCTCCTGTTTGTGCTGTCAGCCTTCTTTGTGATTATGCAACCGTTGACGAATTAGTCTCACAGGCGGCTTTTCGTCTATAAAAAATATCGCACACGGATTTGGTACACCCTGTAAAGAAAACCCCGTACAAAACCCGTTCCTCACCTTGGGTTTTTCGTCGGCCATGGCTGCTACTGCGTCTGTCTGCCTGCGCCTGTTCTGCTGCGGCTGCGCTGTCTGGCGCGCCACTTTGCGTGGGCTGACTGTAGTCGGCTGAAGCGCACACAGCTGCGCCAGATCAACTGAGCGCTCGTCCCACAACCTTTCCAGAGAAACCATTTAAATATTGGTTCATACAGAAATGTTATTACTGCAAATTGATAGCATACGTAATTCTGCTGCATGAATAGTTTTACTTTTGATACTTTACTTTTACTTGCAATATTTTACAGTGTGCTCTTGCTATTAATCTAATAATGATTACATGAAAACACACAAACGATGTGGTTAATATGCTACTGCATTGATATTGGTCCTTAGACACTGAAAAATGAGGCCAAACATGAAAATTGTAAAACAAATAGATCCATCTCCTCCTTTATTTTTCCATGCACAGAAATAGCTTTTCCAAATATGCAATGACACATTCATTTAACAATCTAAGACAAACAGTTTTATAAGAAATATGTAGAGAATCTCCTTTATAGCTCTAATAGCCCCAGAAAGACAAAAATAAAGAAGTCACAGTTCTTGATGAACACACGGTAAGCCTGAGGCTTTGAATTAACCATCACGTTTTTTCTATTGATATACAGTATTTTCTCAAGGCTTACTCAAAGAAATATTTTCCTAAATCGATATAGGAAAGTCCTACACAAGCTAAAGATTTACAGTGGACTCAGGGTGAATAACCTACCCTTTTGGCTTCGTTTCCACTACCTTGTCTAACAACGGTAGCAAGAGCAAAGCTATGCACTGCATTTAATTAACGTCAAACAATATTCCTTTTCGTCTCCGGGGATTAATTGTTAGAAGGTCAGCACTTCCTGAAGCACATCCACTTTATGCACATAATTGATCCGTGCCCTTAACAGCTCGTGTTGCTAAGTAAAAGGGGGCTACGGTCTCTGGCATAAGGCCGCTGTTTAATCTTGCATGAATTACATTTTCTATATTAAAATGCTATCCAGAGGGCACAGCCTGGACATGTAGCAAAGCATGTAATTCCTCAGAAACCACCCTGTTGCTACATAATGTAACATAAGCCGTCTAAATATTTGGTAACATAAAAGACTCTTTGACAGCCCACTACCGATTTGTGCCGATCACACTGCAATACTGAAAGTGCCCATCCTAAGAAGAGTATGCAGAAGGAATGCAGCCGTCGATTGCAACACCAAACAGGAAGTTAACAGATCCGACACCTTCTTCCCAAAACCCAAATAAATAATACATTCATGTCAATAAATACTGAAAGACTAAAAAGCGTAAAACAAGAGTCTGAGCTACGAGTTAGTATACAAGTTAAAGTATTCAGTAGTAACTGTGAGGCATATTGAAAGTAGCTGATTCTTGATGGGCCAGTCTGTGGGTGCCTTTTATGTAGCAACAGAGGGGCTGTTGTCTGCTCCAGTCCGATGTCTTAAGCGTTAAACGTTGTTATCATACATAGTGAGCAGCAAATCATGTGAAATGCAGGTCATGGTCACATGTTCGTAAGATCCTGGCTTCACAATCTCCTTCAACTTTTATTTTTTGCTCACTGTCCGGCATTGAGAGACAGTAAATAGGAACATTAAAATAAGAACAAAAGGGTATAATAATAATAATAATAATAATACGAATAATAAACGAATAATAACGTCGCAATATTTAACATTACCAGAAACTTCACTCCATTTGTTACTGCACCACACTGACTACCTCTGGCACTGTCGTAAAGTTTAAGTTGGACGTACGCTACAGGACATTGGCTACTTCAGTGGGCCATCTCAAGCAGAAAAAACTTACATTTTTTCCCTAAAAGTCTTCTAATACTGCCCTTTCTCTGGACCTCTGAGCTTCACTGACAAATTCAATTGTCTTATAGTGTCGGCAGGCCGGGCTATAGAGCCCCCCATCTGTCAGCAGGCGGAAACTCATTCACCTCCCCAACTTCTGATTGTGGCTGCTCTCCCAGCATGAATGTCAGTTTGTATCTCATCCGCACCTTTTCCTGCAAAAAACACACACACACAAACACACACACACGCACACACACACACTCAGCTTGACGGCTTCCATTGGCTCGCTGGAACACACAAGATCTAATGCATTGTGAATGCCAGTGATCGCTATATCTTTAAAGCCTACTGGTTGGCATGTGCGACTGTAAGAAGTGCCGATACTGTGCAGTACTGACTTCAAATATAGAGGACTAGAATTACCACGTCGTGGTTGTATGCCTCCCACCAACCAGTCATGGTGCAGTTTACGTCATTTTCTGTCCAAAATGTCATCATTTCATCATTTCATCATTTTATCCTATTAGGCAGTTGTGTGAAATTGTCATAAATTGCATGTGAATTAATGCGTTATGGCCAAAAACAAGTTGTGTGAGAGACCTTTGATCACCAAATTCCAAATCGGTAATAACCTGAAGTCCAAATTGGAAGTTTGTGCCAAATTTGGGAGAAATTCCCTCCGGGCCTGACGGAATGACAGATCACCCGAAAAACATAACGTCTCTGGCCAAGGCTTATGCTTGAGCGGACGCATTAAAAACACGGCTGGCATAAGAAAGTGTTCCATCAATAAATACATTACTTGTTGCATAAAATTGTATGAAGACCAAAAACAGCTCCAGGCTGAGATTTACCTTGAGAGGATTTGCAAGCAGCATGACCTGAGTGACGGCAGCAGGGGGAAGGATTGGGTTAAAAGGAGCCAGCTCCGTCCCCGTGGGCGCCTGCAGTCTCACTTTCATCGTCTGGTGAATTTAGCAGAACAGACATCCGAGGTCATGAAACAGAAGCGGCAGCCCACTTTGATTTCATTTGAAGTGAAATATTTAATTTAATGAGTCGAACATCTGCCAATACTTAAAAAAAATTAAAAATAAAAGGCACTCTGTAGCGTCCTATGCAGTGAGGGTGCTTTCACCTTGGGCACAGCAGCCTGCAGAGCGATGTTCCTCACAGGCTGCGGGGCTGTGTTGAGCATGGACGCCACCATCACCAGTACATCGGGTCGGCCTGCTGGACAGTCGGTGGCGAAATGCAGCAGAACACGGACTCCGTTTTTGTCATAAGCGGTCACGGGACTCGCTTTACCTTAAACACGGCACACAAAGAGGGAAAAGCAAAATGTGATTATTACAGAGGTCGAAACACCAGCTCTTACTGCTCCCAATGTACTCTGTGCTGAAAGCATGTTTTGACGGTGTGAAAATTACTTTCAGATCCACAATGAAAATGATCGCAATAAAAGACCAAGAACAACAGGGGAAAATATCACCCAGTGTCCAGTATTATTAAGCCACTTTCACCACTAAGTGGCAGTAATGTCAAAAGTGACAACTTAATCTCATTGGTGATTATCCTCTCTACAGGGAACTCTATCAAGGCTGGGGGGGGTCAGGTAAAAGTTTTATATCAGACATTGTCGAAGTGGCGACCGATTCCTAAAATCCTTTGTGGTCGACAATAAGAATGTAAATCCTGTTTGTCATGTGGAATTGCACTGAACTACTTGGCAGTCCACCTGTTATAAACACTCTGTAATATGTGCGGAAATGTAATCTGCTGTATTAAAATGAGATCTGACTCAATGTGGTGTCCTTGGCTATTTTTCTTTCAACCCTCTCCCACGTATAATTACGATGAAAAGCAACAAAATCCACTGAAATACTCATAACACAAACACACACACAAAAAAAATACATACAGCCTATATCATGGAACTCACTTGGCTTGATGGCATCCAAAGGGACAAAGACATTGGCCAGGGACACCTCTTGTCCTTTGCCTGGGCTGGTCTGGCTCAGAGGCAGGATGGGGGACAGAGAGCGCAACAGAGGGCAGTCATCTGCCAGGCTCTTGGCAGGCGGGTGCGTGGACCCGGCCTGCATCTCTCCTCGGCGCAGTGAGGTGGATGCGGTGGTGGAGGAGACACCAACTCTGGAGGACGGGGCAGCGGGAGCGAACAGGTCCTCACTCTTGGCCAGCAAGCTGCCAAAGTCCATCGCAGCAGGTGTGCTGTGTGGAGAGAATTCAAGAGTCTTTGTCACAAACATCACAGGCTCCCGCTAACACTCAAATGAAAAATGACAGACAACGATGACGACAAGATAACAGAAGCGGGGAGGAAGACAACACCTGGAATTTCCAAACAAAACACCGTGCAGTCAGGTTTGGGCACTTGGCCTTAAAGATGAGATTGGGGACATTTGTGTTGCCTCTTAATGGCTCACAACATGATTGATGAGGAATTTACAGGGCGTAAAAGTACTGTTTTGTCAAAGGAGTCTGGCGGCTTTGAAAAAAAAAGCATAGATAACGACATAGATAACAGCTCCCTGTCGTGCTAAAGACGCTGCTCTTTGAGCGGCTCAAGGGTCACCCACGGATCACTTCGTATCAAAGGCTCATTGAGTCCTGTTGCTCTCTCTGCCATTTGGAAACTAGTAGTTGAGATGTACTTGACTTTTCATATGATAGAACAGGGAACATTTAAACTCAAGTACTTAGACACCCAATCAGGCCAATCAGTGAAATAAATAAATAATTAAAAAACACTTCATACATAATTTAAAATCTAAAATATTGGGCTGATCCATATTCCATCCCCATATTTACCTTGTAGCACGATTATTACTCACATTTGAGGACTGCCCAGATCCAGCAAGGCAAGGTCTTGCAGATTGTGACTGAGAGAAGTCGTGTGGGACGCTCCAGGTGAAGTGGAGGCCTGTTGTGCAGTGAGAGAGGGGGTTGAGGGAGCAGGCGAGGCCACCTTGAATGACTTGGCAGGAGCAGCAGAGGCCGTGGTGGTCAATACTGAGACGAAGGGCTGTGGGAACACGACTGATGTTGTTGAAACGGACACTGTGGAAACTGGAGGCGTGGAGAAGACGTAACCAGGAAAGCTTAAGGCGGACGCAGCTGTCGAAGACCCGACTGGGTTAACCGGGTCTGCTGTCACAGAAAGGGCGTCTGGAAAGAGTGACGATGTCGACAGCGAAGTGGTGTCAAAAAAATCAAAGTCATGACTGGAATCCTGGAATACGTGGAAAGAGAAGAAAAAAAAGTAGCTATTACCAATAAGATAGCGTTTTATGTTCGTAGAAATTCTTTAAATTTATTGAAATACCTGTAAAGACGGCAAACCATTGTTCAGGTTTACATGTGCTGATTTACTTGGAGCAGGAGCCGGTTCGTTAAGACCTGTAAAAGACCACAAAACATGTCACATATTTAAATATTCTCCAAAAACAACAGTTAATGTCCAATGTCGCTATACATTTTCTTTTTTCTTTTTTAAAATCACCTAAAGATAGTAGCTCTTCATCCAGCAGAGAGAGTGCTGCAGAGGGACCGTCGGGGCCGGGGGACTGAGGGCCCCTGGCAGCGGACCCACACAGCAGGTCAGCAGGGAGAGACAGAGACGATGCCGGGGGCTGAGAGACGCCCTGGGTGTCCAGACCCACCAAGTCAATCAGGATCTCGGACTGGTTGGTGCGACCTGTGCTCGTCAGATGGAGAGAAAAAAAATAAAAACCCCACTGGTGGTGAGAAAACCAAAGATGTACTCATTTACAAACTGGCATTTTCAACACAATAACACACCAAGCTGGGAAATTAAACTATGGTAATTTGTTACAAAGTTAGTTTTTACTTGTGATTTCTTCTTGTGGTTCTTGTGCATGATTACTATTCTATTAGTTACACATGAACTGTGCTTAGTTGACATTAAGTCTGAAAGCACCCTGTTTACATGACATGCTCTTAAGAGAGGGATTCTTGTTAGACTGGACCTCTGTTTTTAATATTAGCCTGTTGTGTTCTTTGCACTTTTAGAATACATTTCCAAACTATGCCAGGTTTGTCCGACTATGAGCTTTAATTAGGACGTATTTAGGATTACTGTACATGATTGCCCATTGTGCAGTCCCGGGACACACAAGAGGGTTGCAGGAGATTTTATGGAGGTCCCCCGGTCCCCGTAGTCTTTTTTTATTTAACAATTAAACGTGCAGTACATCTTTGAGCAATATAAGGGAGCCCTAATGTGAACTCCACCTAAACTATGATTATCTGGTCTCATTTATAAAGTGTAAACATGAATGTATATCGCTTCTAAACAGTTCTCTGCTAGAAACAGTTGAAATGTACCTTGTCTGACAGATAATTGTGTTTGCTGTGCTTCCTCATTGATGATCTGTCCTTCCACAATCTTCTTGTAGGAATTAATGACATGGGAGAGGTCATCGCTGGCCTGCAGGATGTCTCCTGATCAATGCATTTAAAAAAAAAAAAAAAAAGGTTAGACTGGCTTTGTAACATTTCCACAACAACAAAAACACCCAGCAGTGAACAGAATGGGGTTTTTTTTGAGTCAGCCTTTGTGTCAGCGCGAGGCCAAGACTCAGACGTATCCTTCTTGAATTAAGAGAGCGAGAGCACGTCATCAGAGTCAGCCAGGGGAACAATTACAGGATCTCTTACCCAAACAGCTGTCGTTATCCTCCGTCTCAGTGGCCAGCTGAAACACAGTTTGTCTCAGCTTATCGCAATCCCCGTACAGCTCCTGGAAAAAGAAATGATCTTCAGTCATCAATCTCATTCAGAAACTGCTGAATCACAGGAAATGAAAAGAAAAGTGTTTCTCATACATAATAAATGTCACTTTAGACTATGATATTAAATATGTTACCATTACTTATGTTATTAAATAAATGACTGAGTTATTTTGACAGACACTTTATACTTAATGACGAACCGGTTGGTCTCAGAATGCAACAGCAGCAAATGACTTTGGAATGCTTTCTGGCCGTACAGCCGAAGACTGAACTATTTCGTCAAATTATTTCCAAAAAAGGCCAATAATGGCCAAAGAAAGGAGTGAATTTGTTTCCAAAGGTCATGCGAGGCCCGTCTTAAAAGGTGAACGAACCCTAATGAGCTCCTTGTCTCCGTCCGCGGAGTCTTCGGGGGTGAAGTGAGCCAGCATCTCGTTAAGGAGTTTGACGCTGCTGTTGACCGCCTCCAGTGTGCTTTGTTGCTTTTTTGCTTTATGTGTTCTCACATCGTCCTGGGGGAAGGATAAAAAAATAAATTAAAAAAAGACGAATTGCACTTACTCATTCAGCTTGACCGTGCAGAATAAACACAAGCTCTGAGAGGAATCCTGAGAACGGTGTGCAGTAACTAGCTTCAAACTGGGGTTTAGGGTCAGAAAAGCCACCAAAACCAAATTCAAAACACGATGGTAACAATCAAAGCGTTTCACTTGACGCACCTCCTTGACCATGTTCTTGATGAGCCGATTGGCCTCTTGCAGATCTTCGGGCTTTTTGCTCTTCAGCAGCTCTGCTAATCTCTGCAGAGAGAAAACAAACACCAGGAGCTCATTTCCCACAGATCACCCCAGTAGACAAGCTCCCAGACCCTGGAGAAACAAAATCCATCCATAGATCAACTGCAGTCAACGCAGAATAAACATGACCCATTTCGGTGTTTCCTAACCGGGGGGGGGGAACAAACAGAGAGCAGTGTCGGAAATCCACGTCAAGTATGACCAATTTTTCTATGGGATGTTACAGGCTTTAGTCAGAGATGAACATCGAGAGAGGGCAAGAAAGAGAGTGAGAAAATCATGTAAAACCTCTCAAAAGGACAGTATGGAGTGAGAAAATCCCGTCACAAAAAAATCGCCATTAAAGGGTTACTTACCCTTTTTTTAAATGTACCCATGTTTTTGGTAACCTTTTTTTTTAAAGTGGTCCAGTATTGAGCGAGAACGCTGCAGTTGGTAGCCGCTAAACGGGCTGCAATGCTATCGTACGTCCACTAAAAGTGCTTGTTTTTGCCACTGACCAGCTCAGATTTCCTTGTAAGTCTCATTATGGATAACATTATGGAAAGGACCCGACAGTTTTTCTCGTTCTGAAATCTCACGTCGCATCCACGCTGTCGAAATCGGCTTATTATTCAGCCATGACATTAAAAAACAACAAACTCTGGCGCGCTCTTCTCTCCAACTCTCACTCCTGTTGTCCCATTACACAATAGCAAACAGATGTGAGCAGAAAGTCTTATTGCTCTGCACTTATATTAACAAATTGAGCCCATCATTGCCCGTTTAGTGTCTGTACTAATCCGTCAACACCGGACACAGGGTTCAGGTTCAAAAACACCAGTTATCCTTTAAATAATGAAAAGAACATGAAGGTATATTGCTATGAAAGACTGGTTTTGCTGGTTAATTACGTGATTTATTTTAAAGATTTTATTTCTCCGCATACATAAAGAAATGTAAAAAGGGAGCAATTCAACATTTTGTGTTTTAGGCTTATAACAAAGATAAAAAAAAGAGAAAGAGAGGTATTTGCAGTGAGTGAGCTGCGGCGTTCACGTCCAGAAATAACTCTTCTTACCTTGCTCTTCTTCTCGTCATCAAACACGGGATTCTTGGGTCGCGGAGAAGGCGATGGTATTAATGTAGCATCAAGAGGGACTTCTGGGTCAGCTAAAACAATACCTAAAATAAACACGACAATGGACGGCTATTATTCTGTGGAAGTGACAGTTTCAGGGCTTCGTGGCAACACAATGAGAGTCCAAAGCACAACACTGTCATAAACGACTGCTCGGCGTTTTATTTTTGGATGTCACTATTATGCAACCATGTTGTTTTACCGTGTATTAAATCGTATCCGCATATTCTCTCGGCCTTTACGCGGCTGGTGTCTCACCCTGTGACTTCAGCATCTCATACGCTTCAAAGATCTTTGCTTCATCCGGTAGAGACAGAGTCCAGCTGTACAGCATCTCGATCACTTTGGTCTTCACTCCCTCTGACACTTTGTCCCCGAGGTACTGAACGACAACAACAAGATGCACAGTTTAGAACGACATCAAAACTTCAAATTCAAGGAAACATAACCCCATTAGAGGAACTTCTGTGTGACTTACTTTGGGTGACACCACCTTGATCAACTCATTTAAAAACCTAAATTTCCCGACTTCATTGTGAAACCGTCGCCCGCAGTTCTTCATGCAAGCCTCGAGAACCTGCAAAAAGGAGAGCGACCTGAGGTAAATATCGTCTTCCACTTCATGCAGGTTGGATATGTGAATAAAATTAAAACACAGCGAAGGGAATCACACTTACGGACCGTTAATGCCTGTATCGCCTCCCACTCCTGAGGGGACTGGATCTTGTGAGCCAGCAGCCTGACGGATATTTGTGGGCTGGAAAATATGACAGAAACAATCCAATGCACACTCGGTAAGAAAAAGCCACCCAGAGTCTGGGCTGCAGCAGCCTGTATAATAAGCTCCACATGTTTAGCACAATGAAGACACAGATGATGGGCTTAATTCAATATTGTGGGTGAACCGTGTGACCATACCCTTCCAGTTCCTTATTGATTTGGTCACAGAATCCCATTATATACTCCCAGTCCTCCTGTCTGTTGGAAGGGTTTGTGGCTTTGTCTAGAAAAAGAAGGAAGAAAAAAAAAAAGATAAGGATGTGATCTTTTGTACTCTTCCTAATAGATACACCTGTGGTAAACAGTCTACGCGGCCCCTTTAAGGCTAATGAAGGCTGGAGCTTTGTGATGTATGAACTATATGAAGGTTTAAATCAAGCGTCGCTTCATAGACTAGCTTAATACAACAGCAACCAAGACAGCTGTTATCCAACGTTTTCAGCTCACCTTAGGTTATTGATTCTCTCTTAAACAGCCTCCAGGCGCTTCACTAATGCTGTTTGTTCATGCAAGACCTGTTTTAACTCGGTTACGTTAACGCCTGCGGATGCTTACAACAGCAGCCTTCAACACCAGGGAGCAGATGCAAAGGCTAACAGAATAATCACGTTTTTTTTCCCCCGAGCATTTCAACACACCGACTTTAAGTCCAGGACACAAGTGTAAACCGAAGATGAGAGCATATTTCTGCTAGCGACGTCCATCAGTCGCCGTTTGCCCAGCAGCTGTCTGCGTTAGCCACTTTTTACGACAACACAGGCGAATTAGCTCGATACTTTTCAGTCTCAAGCAATGTCATTTGAGTCCAACTCTTGTTTCGGACACCCGCGGCCACACAGCACATTAGTGCGCACCTCTTATGTGCATAAACGCCGTGAAAAAAGAGTTTAAGTATGTACTTACTGAGCCAGGACTCCAGCGATTCTCCATCGTCCGCCATATTTCCACTCTAACACAAACAACGCGTGACCCGTGCTGCCTTCACTTGCTGTCGGACAAATGGGAGTTGCTGAATGCACGTTCTTCTTCATGTTCTTTCCCGGGTTTGAACAGCGGCTCGCAAACAGCTTCCAGCTGCATACCGCCACCTATTGTACAGGAATGTGTTTCACTATATTTCGCATGTCCTCCCCACCAAACCTGTGTTATCTAAAAAAAAAAAAGGGAAAACTTTACAATGCAATTTGTCCTCTTCATACGCGGTGCGGTGAAATAAATTAGGTTCTACATTTTATTTAACTCAACATTTGTTCCTTTCCCCTACCACAAACAAAGTGCCTGTTCAACATGTGTGGACCAATCTAAATTTTAAGAATTCCTCCCTTTTGTTTCGTTCTTAAGAGCAGTTTTCGATGCCTTTTGTATTTTGTGTCACCTCTTCATCCCAATTCCATTCCTTTCTTCTTAATCACTGCTTCTCCGTCTCCTTTTGTAAGGCCTCCTTCTGCTGGCTTATCAGCACGCTTGTTCTCTTTCAGCCACTTGTGTGCTGGTACTCAACAGAACTGCACATCTCCACCACCTGTGTAGTCTTACCAAACATAAATTTCAATGTGCAAATAATCCCTCATTGTTGACTGTATGCTTTTAAAGACAGCTGACTCTGAGCAAACCCCCCACCCTGGCAGATCTCAAACCACTGCAAGCCAGAGATGGTTGCCACTATCTCTGCTGTAAACACTGATAACTTGGATGGACAGCCTGTTGGAGATACGTAGATATCTGGAACTCCCTTTAATTTTACGTGTCCCACAATTTTTTTCTCAAGATTTCAAAATATAAAGACCCAGATATATCACTTAGGAGTAAACAAACAGTGAATAAAATGTAGATATAATGTGTAAACTGTGAATATGGGACATTTACAAGATGGCCTGCCCAATAAACGTCATCACACTCATAGCTTTATGTGTCTGTCCTTTACCGTTGGTACCATATCCAAAACACATCTGGCTTTCACAACCTGCCAAAAGTCCCATAAGAAGTCCAAAACCTTTTACTGTGTGGCCACGTGGTGGCAGAGAGGACCTACGGTGTGTATTTAATATGCTTTGTCATGTTAAGCAGTGAAACAAAGCAGCATTTTGTGTGTGTGTGTGTGTGTGTGTGTGCCACAATGTGTCACAGTGGTCCTCTGCATTCTTTATCTCTTGATCTTTGTGTGGTTTATGTGGCGAGGACGAACGCAGTTTATTCAGCTCTTACTGAGGCCATGTCCACATTACTCCGTTTTTGTTTGGAAACGCATATGTTTTGCTACGTTTACACTGAGCGTCCACACTACGCCGGAGTTTTAGAGCACGGTAAACGGAGGAGTTTGAAAACGCTCCCGAGGTCGGAGGAGTTTGAAAACTCCGGGGTTGCGTTTTCGTGTGGACGGCCGAAACCGGATACATTCAGAAACGAAAGTGCGTCCTCATATACTGATCCCGTTGTTGAATCAGAACCTTCGTTCTTTAGCTCTTCCTGCGCTGTTGCACCTGGCCAAGGTTCAGCAAGTGCGTCCTCATAGGAGATATAAAATATCTCCACATGGTCAATGGTGTTGAACGCAGCACTAAGGTCTAACAAGACAACAACAGAGACAAGTCCTTTGTCTGATGGGGTTGTTCTTATTTTTCTCTATTAATGATGAGTAATAGGCTGCTAAGGTTAAATATATATAATACAATAAAAAACAGGCGGACACAATAAAAACACATGAAATACAGACATTGCTTGGTTAATTCATTACAATTGAAATGCAGAAGGCAACTTTTCAAAATCTGGCTGCCCTATATAAAAGAGACGGAGGAAATGAAGCCCTGCCGGTCGTGTGTGTTTCATCAAGTTGCATCATAAGACCCAGCAAAGGCCAGAGCTCAAATTAAATGTCTTTTTCATATTCCAGCGCACACACGCAGGAGATAGTGACAGCTTGCTTTGACAAAACATTGAAGAGATAAACGCTCAAGCTGTCAGATTGACAGAAGGAATTCACCTCGGCCAAGTCAGGCCAGTCGGACAACACAAAACTGTCTAGGAATCTGTGCAATATACAGATTGTTTTTAACTGTATCGAGCTCTCAGTGTATAATTTCTGACATAAAATAATTAAATTAAATTTAAAAAAATTGAATTTCACTATAACACATAATGGATGCATGGACAAATAGTAGAGGCAACTAAGACAGGACTATTGATCTAAGCTTTCTATTAGGAGCGGGTGGAGAGAGGCAAGTGTCATGAAAGTGTAACGAATATTTGAAAAAAAATCACTTAAAATTCCTGTTAATTTCAGGTTGTCATTATTGTACAGTTGTCTGTTTTTTTCCATTTATTTAAAAAGTTTGTTCATCATTTTTCACTAAATTTGCATCCTGTTGATGACGTCATTGGTGTGTGTGCAGCGTGATCTCTTCTCCGTCTGGCGTAATTATGAACCCATGCATTTCTGGCAAGACCTGCCTGTGTAGCCAGCTGAGGCAGAGACGATTGGTTGAGGTTAGGCATTGACCTGAAGTAGTTAGGGTCAGGATAGCCCATTGGTCGGGGCATAGCACCAGAGCAAATCAGGTTACCGGTAAGTCGGCGAGCATAGATGCCTGGCCAATTCCAGTGCTTAAGTAGTGGGAGTCCTAATAACGTTAGTCTGTCTGAAGTTGCATAGTCTTCTTCTGTGTGTAGCGCAGGCTGGCTGCAAATTAAATTGGAAAAAAATTCAAACGTTTTCTTTTTGTCACTGTCTCTATCTCCCGCTTTGGTATTGTGAGGGAAATAGCTGCATTCTTTTTAAAAACAAAGACTATGTGACAAAATGCCAGAGTTCAGAATCTCACACACAAAAGACGTGTCACGTGTCGTAGTGTCCCTGAGCAAGACAATGGCTGCTGGTGTAAAGTATGTGTAGTAAAGTATGTCTAGTATGTGTGTGTGTGTGTGTGTGTGCGTGCGTGTGCTCCAGTCTATAAAATATACACTTTATGTTGGATTAATTGAAATGTTAACTGACTTGACAGCAATGTAGAAATCCCCTGCAGTATTCGGGCTCTCAAGGACGGCTCTCAGCAGTTCCCCAGCTTTGGCTGGAGACATGTTCCTTTTAAACCAGCTGTCAAATTCAGCAGAACAAACACAACAAAAACAATAACTTGCGCTTCACAAATGACCATTTTAAGAGTGCTTTACACTATAGTTCCTGAAATCTTAACTCTGAGGAAGAATGTTAGGATCGCCTCGATGGCAAAAATATATCGCACAGGTTGACGGCACTTTAATAATCTCATAATTTCCAATTGTCAGTTCTCCAGCGCTTCTTAGTTATTGATTTGGAACTTCATGTGCTCAGAAACACTGTTTCTTGGCTGAAATCTTCAAAGGAAGTGGCCGGCCCCGAGGTGTGTTCTTCCCACGACCCGAAAGCCAGGCTGAACCGGTGCCAATGAGACGCCCTACAGACCAAAGCAAAGGCGGACAGCCCTCGTCAGCTCATTACCGAATGTCCAAATGTACCTGGAAGTTGCCCTCGGGGGACAAAATCCCCCGTCACTTACATTTGGGTTTGGAGAAATTCATTCTTAAATTCAGCTCAAGCTAATATGAGGTTTCAGCAGTCTGAGTAAGACAAATTAAGCGTTTATCTTTCAAAGTCATAATGTTTTAAAGTTGCTAAACACGAGGGGCATTTGCCTCCTAGCAGCCAATGGTGCTAACTGTGCAAACTAAGGTCTTTTAAGCCGTCTGTTTACTTCCAGAGCTATATCCCAGTAACAGTCCTTTGGGTCTTGGGTTATTCCATGTGTCACAAAGTATTGTGAAAGCTTTTTGCTGGTTCCCGTTTGCTGCTTTTCAGTGTTATATATCATTGTACGGATACTCTTTGGACTTAGTTGGACACAACAAGCAATTTGAACATGTTACCTTGGACTGTTTTACATTTCAAAGACAGAACCATTAATCATAAAGGAAATTAGCGAATCAATCAGTAATGAGAATCACAACCAGTTGATGAAACACGACAGAAATGCTTCATTCTCTTCAATCGTGACTTACCTTCGTTGTCTTATTGCGATGTAGTTGGTGGGAATCCAGCCTTCTCTCCCACGTTGCTCTGCTTTGCACCAGTCGCTGCCATGATTCTCATTCAAAAGTGGTCAAGAACTGACTGACCTCTAATATCGCACGAGCATTGCAAAAGAAACTGTGCAATGGGAAATTCTATTTTGAAGAATCAAAAGGAGTTTAAATCACTGCTGTTGACTTGAGATGTCATGTTGTTTTGGTGAGTGCGTCTGTGAGACAAGAAGGCAAAGGATGAAAGTCTGGGCTCTGTGTGGCCTTCAAAAAATAAATCTTTATCTTTAGTCCCTGAACTCCCAACGAGGTAATATCTCAAACCAAGAAGGGGAGGTGAGAGTGACATAAAAGACTACCTTCATACTTTGAAAAAAAAGTGAATACAGCAATGCAGGCAGCGATGTATGGCCTAAGGGTAGCCCGAGGCTCTCCTGAAGAAATAACGCATGAAGACAACCTGATGCATTTAAGATTTCTGATACAATTTTTGGAGTTAAAGGACTATACAAAATTGCCCCACCGCTTTCCAGGGGGCTAATAACTTGTACTAAGTACGACTGCAACATTCACGCGAGGTAGATTAACAAACATCAATAATGAAGAGGTATGAGTTCTATTTTAGGTGGGTTTTGACTAACAGGCAATGATAACACGCGTCCCCGCAATTCGTTTTCCCAATTACGTATGTACATGTGCACTTGTTCCAAAAAACAAATAAACCTGAGGCTTGTACTCAAGCTCAAGTTCTCCCTTCCTTGAATAAAATGCATTTAAAAGGAGTGCCAACACGCCCCTCTGACATTTGTAAAAAGATGCTCTGCCATGAAAAAATATACAGAACCTCTGTCAAAAAAGTTAATAGTTGATCAGGAAAATATTTTTGTGTGCAAGAAACGCACACATGAATTTCAAGATGATTGTTGCTTCCTAATACTCCATAAGAAGGATGACGCATTACAAGCTCCTTCAATGGAACATTGTATGTACTTCCTGTCTCCCCCAACCTCGTTTGGAAGTGCTGTGACCGTCTTGTGGATGGATGAAAGCAGATTGGGTTATATTGCATTAGATATTAGATATTTACACAGCTAACAGCCATATTTAGCATTATAGAAATGAGTTAGCGAGGGCTAGATTTTGTGAGAGTATGTTGCTTGGACAGATAAATGGTCTTGAACAAAGTTAATTTCCCCACAAACCCCCAAAACAACTGTATATTAACTATACGCACTATAACTTCTGCATTATGTTTCTTCACTCCACTTGGCAAAAATGAACTATTGTTTTTAAGATGTCCTCATTATTGCTTGCTTTGTCAAAGATAACATGAATGTAAAATAAAGATAATGTAATAAAACATACTTTGTCAAACCAACGTCTGAACAAAAAAGTCTCCAAAATGTCTGAATGTGATTTAAAATTAGCCGCAACATACACACCAAAAGAGACACCACTCTACCCTTATAGTGCCTAAATGATAAAATCTGTAATTTTTCATGCGTGTTTTGAAATTTCAGATTCTTTGGCTAATAAAACTGTGGGAATATGCCTCTTCTGAATAGTATAAGAAGAAAAACATTCCTAGTTATTATAGATCAAGAGTTTGACACTTAAAAGCTCAGCAAAGTTGTTCTAACTGTGGCAGAAAATGTTGTGTGACTCTACATCTGGACCACACACTGGACCGCCCCCAAACCTTCAAACCCTAACTTTTGGATGCATTATAAAACCACAAATCCAAGTCTCTATCCCTGCAACGAGAGTGTTTCCAGTGTCTGCCAAGAGGCATTTGACAAGACAGAAAAAAATGACTGTTTCCACGCTGTCAAGTATCTAGTGAAGCGCATGATTGGACTGGGCCTGCAGCTCTTGGGCCTCAAAGAAAATGATACCTTGCCTAAGTATGTTTGTGCCTGCAGTCTTTGTTACAGGCTCCCAATTCAGTAACAAGTAAGTAATTGACTTTTTACCCAGAAACTGCTCAGATCCGCATTTTGCTTAAATATGCACAAACAGCTACATTTTAAAAAATCCCTGATGTTCACAGAAAAATACTGATCTGGTTGTTCTATGCATCCTCTAGCGTTACCTTTCCTTGTATCCTCAGTGTGCAATCAGAAAAATGCAAACAGCTCTGCTGCTCACTTTACCAAACAAGAGATTGATTTTTTCCAGAACTGCGCTGGGAAGAATAATAAACTCAATTGTGCTAATAACCAGACAACACCGGGTTCTCGGGCTCATCCGGCTATAAAAGAACAAATAGCAGAAGAAAGAGCTAGAAGAATACATTCTCATCTCCAAACCACTTCTCTTTTTTTGTACCGCTTTTCATTCTTTCTTTTTTTGGCTCAATCCACATTTATCTTTTGTGAAAGAAACCATCTCCCAGTACTTGAGCCTCTTCATGCACACAGCAGCCAACTCTAATGGCGTCCTCTCCATCTCTGTAATGGAAAGCTCAATAGCGTATAGGCATTGATGGCTTCCCTATCATGACACGGTTCTGGAGAGCTCCTTTTTCATTTGGGAAGGCTTGCCCTGCCCCCTTACACTTTAGCCCCGTCCCCTTTCATAACTCAGAACCGTTCATCGTAGACACTTGTGGGAGGCATCACTGGTTTCAGCAGAAAGTTCCTTATTCATTTTGCCATGGAAGTCCAAGTGTTTGTGACACTGTGTTTGTGACACTGTGTGTGTGTGTGTGTGTGTGTGTGTGTGTGTGTGTGTGTGTGTGTGTGTGTGTGTGTGTGTGTGTGTGTGTTCACACACGTGTGTGTGTGAATGCTATGCTATTTACGGTTTTGGCCACACTTGTTGGGGAGGTTTAATTTGCCATCAGGGATGTATGTCCCCCTGTGCTGTGCTGATGCCTCTGGCATTGGTTTTAGTATCTTTCTATCTGTGCATAACAAGCTCTTTATTTTTTAAATACTGCAGCTATGACTGGGACTCAGTCAGTCCAAAAAAGAGTGAGTCCCAATGAGTACTGAAAAACAGAATTCATTATGTTTAGGAAAACTCTTAATAACTCGTGATATAAGAGGCATTTAAGTGCACATCTTTTCTACAGTTTTACAGCAGTATCAAGTGGTGTAATATGATCAGTGCTCATATAAGGAGACATTCACAGTAAATAAGGCCTGTTGCTAAAACCAAACCAGGCAGCACAATGAATCCAGGAAGGACAACCAAACGACTCGCGTCCTCTGTTATTCACTTTGGAACAAGAGGCAAAAGATCTGGATATGCTGGCCACTCAAAATATTATGCTGTTTGCTCCAGCAGAACGCAATAGCCATTTACTAAAAATGGCAAATGACCAAAGAATGCATATTAACAGTGTTCCTGCTGCGTCCCTGAATCCTTTCTCTGTGGGACGTGGCTAGAAAACTGCCAAAGGGAGGCTTCGGGGGAAGAATCCTGATGACGTGCATCCAGTTAATGAAATTGTTCTGATGAAACCTGCAGTGTGCTCTGGTGAGTATCCAAAGTGATGGAGACATTTCACTCTACAACAACAAACTGCTTGTGGTTTTTTTTTAAGGTGTTATTTTCCAGTTTTCAGGGCAGCGTAAACATAATTTCATTCAATTCTGTTTCAGCAGTGTATGATGGTTTAGATATGTCAAAATATTGGCACAGGAAAAAATCTGAAGAACTGAATGTCACACTCCTCAACTGCTTTTAACATTTATCAAAATCACCTTGCATGATCTAGCCTTAGAGGAAATCCCAAAAGCGCTGGGTCAGGTGGTTTAGTTGCCCAAATGGTTCTTAAAATATGATGTGATAAAACTAAATATGTGATATTCTACATCATTTTGGAACTTCCATTTGATGGAGTGAAAACATTTAAGCTTTTGGGAGAAGAGAGGGTCAATACATAAAACCACTCTCATCTCCTGATGGACTGATTGATCCCCACACAAAAGATTATGAACATAGATTCAAATGTTCAACAAGATTTCTTTCTTGAGCAGCATTTAGAAAGTTCTGGGAGGATTGGAAAGAAGCAAGAGAAGGTTAATCGGCATCTGAAAAGCAGAGGACAAGCATACCTGGAGTTGTGAGCCCACCGGTATGCATTTTAAATTCTGTGGAGGCCGTTGGAGGACGCAGTGTAGGAGGTCGAGAGCCTCTTTTAAAAGAGTGTAAGGAAGGCATCTTGTGAATACTGATGGCACTAGGCATCCATTTAGTGGGACAGTGGCATTTACGTATATATACAAAAAAAACGTTCTGGCCAAATGGCAGTACATTGCTCAGGTTACTGATATTGTGTGGGGGAAACCTCAAATGAGACAAAGTGTCACTGACAACATATAAATGTGTAAAGTTGGTGCAAAGTTGGCTTCATGTGGAAGGAGCGAGGAAAGAACTAAAGGCATGAGAGAATGGGAAAAAGGGCAGGTCATGCAGTTTAATGCACTCATTTCTGAATAGGGTCTTTAAACCAATGGGTTTTAGCAAAGATGGCTGTCAAACATCACAGCAGACTTATTTCAATATGCAACAGGGTTTGGATGCGAGAAAAGACAAATCATATAGTGAGAACGTCATCTTATAATAAAACAACAGTGCAACGGTATGGTTGCAGATTGTAACTGTAACCTCTCCCGAGTGCCAAGCGTGTAGGAGAAATACAATTGCAGACGCGAAAATGTGAAAAAGCAAATGGTCCTATCTCAAGCCAGTGTTTGATTTGTCCGCTCTTATAGCAACGTGGCGGGCGTATGATCCAAACGGCTCATTCTAAGGTAACGGAAACACTACAACTCTTATTTTCAAAGTGATTATCCACTAAATGAAACATACATATTAATATCACATTCCATTCCCAGCCAACACATCCCCCTAAATGCCACATCCTGGCCCTTTAATTCTGGAGGGCTTCACTATGTTTTCATTCTCTGCTATAGCTGCGCAGCATCTCGTGCTCATATTAGTAACCAGCACATTTAAGATGCACAAGCGTTGATGCCCGTCTCTCTAGTTCCGTTTACAACAGATGCTAACTCCCCAGGATGTCGAAATGTTCCCGGAAGTGTAGCGCGTGGACACACGTGGTCACACACACACGCACACGCACACAGGATAAATCCTCCACCTTCAGTTTTGACCTCAGAATAGTGTATGTCCCCACCAAGTTGACAAAGGAATCACTACAAGGCATAAATGCATACATGCAGAGGGGCTTCGGTGGGCATATTCATGAGCCTCAAGCCGTGTCACATCCAGCTATAATGAGGGAGACGTGCGGGGACTCCAAATCGGAGGCAACGAGGCCATCTAGTGGTTCATAGTGGAAAATGACAGACAGTGTGTGGTCGCTCACAGCCAAATACCGTTGAAGGCAAGTGCCGCACCAATAGAAACCAAGCCATGTGCCCATAAAGTGCACTTACAGTGTGCGGACCTTCGTTGATGTTTTCCATAGAGGGAAACGACCTGTTCAAACTGCTCAAATCTGAAGGGAGTCGTGGATTAATTTGTTGCTAAGTGGGAACACCTGTTGCTTACTGTCTGCTCCTCGAAAGCCCACAAACTAGAGTGGCTACTGCCTGTCGAGCCAGGACGCGTAAAAGCATCATCTAGTGGCAGAAAATACAAATAAACAAATAAGCGTCTTCTTAATCTGCGCTCTTTGTGCGTGTGTCATACAGGTATTCTAACTCCACATGACGCACATTTCAAAACCTAAAGCCGCGTTCTTCATTTCTATGTTTCTTTCATGGCTGTGTTCATTGCATTTGCTACACACACACATTCGACCTTGACTTGAGAAAACAGTTAAATAAATCACATTAGGATCGCAGGGACGCGTTTTAACGCATCTCACACACACACACACACACACACACACACACACACACACACACACACACACACACACACACACACACACACACACACACACACACACACACACACACACACACACACACACACCCCTTCACATCTTCTGGGATAATCTCAGATCCATTTTCCAATCATGATTTCATGCCGAATTGACTGACACCTGCATCGCAAGTCGCAACTCCATTGAGAGCGTCACAGGCTGAGTGAAGATGCTCTCGCAGCCTCTTCAACCGCTCACCGAGGAGCGGCTTTATTACCACTGACTGTACAGAGCGCGCTGGTCTGCTCGCAGGATGACAGGGGGAAAATAAATGGTAAATTATTTAACTATTCAAAATATGATATTTGGACTCACTCTTTGAGAATAGAGATGGGGGATTTCGTTCACAAGCTGCCGCAGATGAATTTGACTGGACGCACTTGGTGATACTTTTTTTTTTTTTAACTTGGATACACTTTGGATTACCGATGGATTTCTCAAACGATTCTAATTTTTCCCTCGGATACTTCAATTCGACAACAACAGGTAGGTTGAGCAACCAACGCATCGTCCAGTTAACGTTATAAACTACACACGCCTTGTTCATAAGCGCCATAACTGCATTCAACATGCAACTGAACAAAAATCAAGTGTGTTTTGTTTCTGTTTTATCCCCCCCCCCCCCCCCCCCCCCCCAAAAAAAAAAAAAGAATTACCTTGTAGGCCTATCCTTTTTTCATTTTTTTTTTTTCAAACAAGCCTGTCTGTTGCACAAATTCAGGCTGCAGTGAATTCCCTTCCCCAAGTTCCCCCAAATTGAATCTCTACGCTCTAGGATTTGTACTTAATTGATGAATGCACCTCATTTTAGTGTTAAAATAATCATGACTGTGTCTGGTAAGATTTATTTTACACATGTCTGTGACTTTCGTTTCCTGTTTAAAGCGTAATTATTGCATATCTATAGCAACCTATTTTAAGGTCTATTCTCCTAACATCCTATAGAGTATCACAAACACAATAGACTTCTGCCCTCATCGTCATTGCACTGTGCTGAAAGAGCCCACGCACACACACACACACACACACACATTTAACAGAAATCAATCATGTCCACCCTGAAATTATAGAGCAGCCTAAAATTAAGATGGTGAAAATGTGCAAGTGTTCAATTGTGGTATCCAATGATGGATAAACCCTAATAATCCCCTGACAAACCAGAATTGTTGATATATTACTCTGCTGCTCTTGCTCTTTGTATCATGTAACATTGTGACATGATAGTACATTAAAAGCTTTCATATCATACAACGTGATTTAACACGATGCACAACGCAGTATGACATTACATGCATTTGCTTGACATTCAACTGCTGCTCCGTCCCTTTTCTTATCTCCAGCTGCAGACGGGGCCCTTCACTGCAGTGCCATCCTCCCCGTCATCTTCGGCATCATCTGCTTCCTGGGTATCATGGGGAACTGCATCGTCATCTACACCATCACGAAGAAGACCAAGGGCCGCGCCAAGCAAACCGTTCCGGACATCTTTATCTTGAATCTGTCCATCGTCGATCTCCTGTTCCTCCTCGGGATGCCGTTCCTCATCCACCAGCTGCTGGGCAACGGCACCTGGCACTTCGGAGCTGCCATGTGCACGGTCATCACGGCGCTCGACTCCAACAGCCAGATTGTCAGCACTTACATCCTCACTGCAATGACCCTCGACCGTTACCTGGCTACGGTCCATCCGATCCGCTTCAACTACATCCGCACGCCCTGTGTGGCAGCGCTGGTCATCGGCCTGGTGTGGGGCCTGTCGTTGCTCACCATCATCCCCGTGTGGATGTACGCAGGCCTGATGCCTGTGCCAGATGGCCTGGTGGCCTGCGCTCTCCTTCTGCCCGACCCGGTCACTGACATATACTGGTTCACGCTCTACCAGTTCTTCTTGGCGTTCGCCATACCTTTGGTCGTCATCTGCCTGGTGTTCTTCAAGATCCTCCAACACATGTCCACCAGCGTGGCGCCGCTGCCGCCGCGCAGTTTGAGGGTGCGCACCAGGAAGGTGACCCGGATGGCAGTGGCCATCTGCCTGGCCTTCTTCATCTGCTGGGCCCCTTACTACATCCTTCAGCTGGTCCACCTCGGGGTGCAGAAGCCAAGCCTAGCTTTCTCCTACGCCTACAACATAGCCATCAGCATGGGATACGCCAACAGCTGCATCAACCCGTTCCTCTACATCGTCCTCAGTGAGACCTTCAAGAGGCTGTTTCTCAGGGCTGTGCGCCCGGTCAATAGAAAGTTCCGCGTGAATCCGAGCACCACGGATGGGGGCAGCGTGAGTGTGAGAATGGTACCTGAAGGTGCTCGGCAGGAGCCAGAGTCTGGGGAGATGATGCCATCCAACATGGCCCCACAGTGAATAGGAATCAAAACAAACTTCACGATGTGTCACTGTAGATCTGATAAAGCACTGCAAATGGGACATTAGCACAAGAGCACATGCTGCTTCGGAACAGTCGGCGCATCAGCTCTAATCAACCATTTTACTTCAGCTTAGACCTGGATTGAAACGTTGTTTCCCAGCATTCATAATCATGCAAAGCACAGCACCGCTGATTTACATACCGGTCTGCTACGGGGCTTGAACACTGTTCAGTTTACTCATTTACACCTGCAAAAAAAATAAAACACACATTTTCAAAAATGGGAAGCTCACAGTGAAGTCAAATTGGCCTATTTGCTGAATCCGTCAATTCAAAACATACTGTAAATTTTTGCACGAATATAAAAACTCTCAATAGAACCTTTTTGCTCAGTTGAACATAATCACATGTCTGACAATTCTGTCATCTTCTTTTTGAAAATGTCGCCAAACATATATGTATCAACAATTGCGCCACTGGGCTCCGTTTGAGACCAGTTAGACTCTAACTGTCAGAGGGTTAGTTTCTCCATGCTAGAGGTGTTCAGACTGAATGCAAAGCAGGACATGTTGCTGTGTTTGTTTACACCAAGCAGCCAGCGGACAACAACAGAGAGGAGAATCGTTCACAGAGTCAATCCATGATCGCCACATGATTCTGTCACTGCTCGTGCGACAGCAGATTCTTGCAGCTTGGGTGATCACACATTTATGTCAAACAAGAGACATTTGCATCAACACACGTAGTCAAGTATATCTTAAGCGATTCATATTTCTACCGTGTGCATCCATGCAGTTTGACAAGCAGTGGCTTGCAGGTGGATATGACATCTGTATATGACCAAATACTGGAAAGAGATGCATGAAAAAGAGTTTGTGCTTAAAGACTGGCAGATATCTTATTGAGGTTTTGATGATGTATTATTTTTTGTTCTTGTATCCTGTGATTTTTAAAATGTATTCTTTGATGTAATATCTAGCTTCTGAAAACCCAAATGGAGAATGTGGTGTAATATACTGAAAAAGCTCTGCTGAAAGCAGCAAGTAATGGAAGTGTTTCTTTGAACCAGATGACTCCTCGCTATGGTAACAGTGCTGTAACGTGGAGGACGTGGCTTCCAATTAGGGAAGGTTAGCTGTTTGAGTGATGTCCTGATTTGTGTGTTGTTCAAACAGTGAAAAAAGACTTCACATTAACTAAGCATCAAAGATGAGAGGCCTGCAGGTGTGCAAAAAAAGGAATTGAAGTCTTTTGTTTTGTTACTCTGTGTATCTACCTGTTTTCTTGTTTGTCTGTTCATTATATCTTAAAGGGGACAGTTCACGCCAAAATCAAAAATACACATTTTTTGTCTTACCTGTAGTGCTATTTATTAGGATAGATTGTTTTGGTGTGAGTTGCGTAGTGGTGGAAATAGAGATGTCTGCCTTCTCTCCAATATAATTATATGGCACTCTGCTTTTGGAGCTCAACGTGCCAAATAAACACATTTGAAAAACTCAACAGCAATTATTCTTTAGAAATCATGACTTTTTAGTCAAGATAATCCACAGACCTTGTTGTGAGCAGTTTCATTTAGGATTTTCTAGGTTGATAAATAACACTATACACCCAAGAGGAGAAATGTGTATTTTTGATTTTGGGATTAACTGTTCCTTTTAAAACTAGTACCACTGTTTGGCAAATTAGTCACACCAGGAGTTTGCAAACTGGTGATCACAATAATGGACAAAACCCATCCAACTCACGCATTAGCTGGGCTTTTGTCAATTTCCGGCAGCAATTCCGGACAAAATGGTCCCATTGGAACACTGCTGGTGGAGACGACTCAACACAGTAAAGCATGTATATAAAAAAGAAAGAGCGCTATCTTGACAAACCCAAAGAGGAAGACACATTAAAGTGCTTTCCATCTGGAAACATTCAAAAGTTGTGCGAAGAACCTCTAGATTCAAATTTGACTTTTCTAGAGTCTAGAATAAGTAATATATTTATTTGTCAAGTATTTTTTTTGTATCGATTCAGTCTGAAATGGCAGCCGACATGGCAAATCTGTAAATGAGTGGCATTTTTGCAATAGAGGTGTTGTTAATGTTGCCGTACTGAAATTAAGTCAGGGCATCTTTCAAAATGACTGATGGTGAAATGTTTGGGAAGGGTTATATAAAATGTATTAGTCTCTGAATATATAAAACTCAGGGCTCCCAACATTTGTTGGGCCTGTGACATACATCTGGTCAAAACTGACTTGATGTCAGCAATTAGAGTTGTGAAGTTGTTATAAGAGTAGCCTATTTTTGTATAGTATTTATAAGAGGGCACAGGAAGCTCTGAATGGATCGCACACAGAACTGATTGAAGTTTTTAAATGACAAATAAACCGAACAGTGTCTGTCAGTTTTAGAGATGCCCCCCACCTGCTAATGAAAACACACCTTGCACATGACAAAACTCTGGTGAAACTGTTGCTCTTGTCCGTTATGAAGCAAAAGAAGAAGAAGAAAATAAAGCCTCATGTCGAAATATGAGCAGCTTTGCTTAATCGTTGCCGAAAACAATTAGTTGCGTATTTGTTGTGAGCATTAACAGCTTGATAAATAAATATGTATACTGTGACATAAATATTTGATGATTGATCACTCTTGTTTTTTCGTCTGCATTGGGATTTCACTCTCTTGATATTCACCTCAGTTAAATATTTTCATTGTCACTCATAAATTGAATTGTGAATATCCAGAAAAAGTGTTTGTTCAAATGAAAAACAACAACGTGAGATGTTTTGTCGGATTTGACTCATGAGGTGACTGAAAATCCTTCTGTATTGTATGATCTCTGTTTGATGTGTAATTTCGCAGCGCTCGAGGAGAAAAGTTGCAATTTAGAGAGTGCATATGAGAGGCCGGGCTGTATCACCCATGCTTTATCAAAAGGCCCTCATTCGCCTTACAAAAACACATGGATGACTCGGAGGTGTCAGAATCATAACATTAGCCTGTTGCACGCTGTGTTGTTGTGTTCACAGAGTGACAAGGACTCTGTAGTCGCCTGGATGACAATAAAATTGGATTTGTTATAAGGGCGGAGGGAATGAGATGTTGAAGACGAGGAAGGAAAGGAAACGTTCACTTGGATCGCAAGGTGATGAGATGAAGCGGCAGGCTGTCGACGGTGATCCGTGGAGCAACAAACATGAGAGGAGATAATGCACAAATAACTAGAACCGCAGAGGAGCTGCGTGAAAAGAATCTGCCGATGAGTGGATGAAAGTCTAGGCTTGATGTACTGCAGCATGATGAGCCTAATGGAAGGCAGGTGTGGGTAATCAGCGGTAGCCACAGCAGCACCGGGCCAGACAGACAGACAGACAGGGGTACACAGGGTAGGGGAGGGGGGTACACAAGAAGAAAACAGGGACCTCGACAAAATGGAACATAATTGTAGTCACATTACTTTTTACAGCGAGACAGTACTTAAGACTCAAAAATTGGCACTGTCAGTCGAAGAGAGTTTTGTTCGTGCTCATCACTGGTCACGGAATCTATTTGATAAAGTTGAAAGGAGGTCGGGGTGAAAGTAAGAGCGTCAGATGGAAAGAGCTGTGTCAGCATACATACGTAGACCACAGAGTGGAGGCACATTCAGACATACCTACCTTCAATCAATCCACTGCACACACAGCCATTGGCACAAACACAACCACCCAGTCAGCCCACACTGTTACACCGTCATGTGTTGAAAATCTGCTTTAAGACACAACATTAACAGAACACGAGGATGACAACAACAGTGGATACAGGAGAAGAAAACAAGTAAGTTAGTTGCACCGTTAATGTTTTTGATATTGTTTTGTCTACATATTATTTACGTATTTATTTTATATTTTTAGTTGTTATTTTACAACTATAATAATAAAATATAAAAATATCAATAATATTGTTGTTATCAGAAATAACTACAGTTATAACTACAAAAAAAATAATGAAAATAAGAAAATATATTAATGAAACATTCTTGAACATAATCAATAATAGCAATGTGTTGTAGATGTATTTGCATATGTATTTGTCTAATTGCAATGTTATAATAATATCAATATCAATGCCCATAGTATATTTGTATATGCAGGTACACACATGTGTGCATGTATTTATGTGCATCTATGTGGATTTCAATGGAGGTGTAGAACTAGATACAGGTGCAGATGTGAATGTGTGCAAGTTACAACTGGCGAGAAAAATAATAAGGTGGATAGAATCAGGTTTGTAAGAAATGTATGAGAGATGACCAGAGAGAGTCGAGTTCTGTTGCAATTTTAAAGACTGATGTGGATAGAGTTCTATAGAGATCGAATTTATAATGAAGTATTTTTTCCAGTGTGCAGTACGTGTGGTGTTTCCAGCAAATGAGGATAGTTTTCTTGGCAGAAGTTAAAGCTATGTCGAGTAATTTACTGTTTGCCATGCAGGTAGCATGGCTAAAAATCATGTCTCACATCAAAGATCATGATACATAAAAAAAAATGCTGAAAAACAAGCTATAACAGTATTTGTACTCCTGATCCACACATCCCTCAGAAAGTTGCTCAATCGTGTTAAGTGCTGCCACAGTGATAGTTATGGGCATATCTAGTGACCCATGGGTGTTGGGGCTACTGGTAGAGTGTTTGGCACTCAATCTCTGACAGTGTGGCCTTGAAACGTTTGAAATAATTGATCCGGTAGAGACGTGAACAATGACTGTCATGTAATGAAGAACTACTTCCTGTCTTATGGCAGAACATGCACTTAAGGGTCTGGATGATACTAGGTGGGAGCATGCTTGGCTCGTTAAGATTCTGCAAAGATGAACCATCGAAATCTATTTAGTTTCTAAGGAGCGCTGTGCTCACAAAGAACAAGTCATTTGTGCCACTCAGAACTCCCCGACACCATAACCACCTCAGTTTTCACTCACAAGTAATGCTTTAAAGATGATCCATAGAATATTATGTTTCAGTGAATAAACAACATTTAAACACAACTATTGGGCCTGTTGAGTTGGAATAATGCGGTTGCAACTTCTACACCCAGAGAGCTAGTTTCATGTTATTTTTGTTATCAGTTGATGGAGGTGTATTGGGGATGTAATAGAATGACTCAGTGATCTTATTTCTCGTCACAAATAGCCTTCAACGGTGAGAGCAGATGAGCAGGATGAGGAGAAACAGCAGGACACTCTGAGAGGTCTGCCTCCATAGGGGGTGCTTGTATCCTCTCAGCCTGTCATTGGCTTAATCATCCTCCTTGCAGAGGAATGTGATGCAAGCGATGATGCCCATTTCTGGCAAATCTGGAAGTTAAAGAAGAAGACCTCTGCAAACACGGCAAACATTCATCATTTTGCTTCGAATACAGCTCACGGCAGCATGTGAGTGAAGTCAATACAGGCACCGTGCTCTTGTAAGCCTTCATGGATTGCTAAGTGTTCATTATAGATACCAGCCAAATACACATTTGGTAGAGAACTCTTCTTGCCATCGCTCTGTGGGGCTGCTCCTCACTGACTGGACGAGGGACTGGAGCAGTACAAAGTTGGGCTCAAAAATGAGACTCAAGACAAATAGAAACCAAAAACCACGGGCACACCCCGGGAAGCTAACAAACAATGACCAGGAAAAAAGTGAATTCCAAAATGAAGAATCTTTATACTCTGTGACAAATCACCAGTATTTGTCTCCAGCAGTAAATCGATTCAGGTCTGACTGGGGTTCCCCTCACCTGTTCAGTTGGTGGAGACCAAAAATAGAGATAAAAGAGTGAATCTCGGACAGAAACCATGCGGCAAAAAAACAAGATGGCGCCGGCCAAAAATGCCGAACTCAAGGCTTCAAAACGGCAGTCTACAAACAATGGGTGACATCGTCTGACTATGTTGAATTCTTATAGTCTATGCCAGAAACATGACCCCATATGAATGCTAATGTGGTTTAGAAACTACTGGCTTTGTAAATGAGCCACTGTTAAGCCAACATGTTCGCTAAGATGATGATATGTCAATGTATTATTCACAACTTATTTCTACTGCCCCCAAGTGGGTATAAAAACAGTTGTTTCAAGTTTAATATGGCAATTATCTTCGATAAATTCCTTTTCTGTCAATCAAACAATCAACTAATCTCTTAAGCTCTAAGTAAGTACATAAACTCAAGTACTGTCTGGCATTTAAGTACATTTTTGAGGTACTTTTTGCTCCTCTTTAATTCATACAGCTGATGCCGCCGTCCCGTTTGACAGCGTAGTATCCACCCTCCGTTACCTCAGGTAAAAACTGTTAGCTCACTGTTAGCTCATTCAGTGCTTTTGCTGTAGTTGGTGCTGTTAGCGCTGTTAGCACCGTTAGCTGTGAGATGCCGGCCATGTTGAGAGCCGTTGAGAGGCAATAGAAATGCTCCCAATTTTGGATGTTGCACCTTTCAGTAAAATTCATAATCAAGCATCTAAACAGCATTGACTGTAGGCCATAGTCATAAATAATACATTTTTATTTGTTGTATTGAAAAATAAAACAATGATCCATCATGTACAGAAGACATTTCAGGCAGAAACTGTTGTTTTACAGTGAAAGCATATAGATACACCCTTATGCAAAACATGGAATACATTGCATGTGAGTTCAGTTGGCAACCCAGTTGCCAGGAAAAAATTGCTGGCATTGTACGTTTCTGCGAAGCGCAGTTTTGTTGAACATCAACGTTTTTGCATTTGGTCAGAGTAAGTCACCGCGGTTTGTGTCTTAAGGTTTTTTCTAACCTTAAACAAGTAGTTCTGTTAACAAACGTTAACCACGTGTGCATTTCTATGAAACTTTTTTATGGAACACATCTATGGTTCAGAAACGTCAACATTCACCGTGGTTTACAGAAACATACAATGTCAAAAAACGTTCTGGCGACTGGGTTGCAGTTGGATACCGTGGCATCTTGTTCCATAATCACTACACCCCACAGGTTGACTGTCACTAATATTACACTTATTTATTCTTTCTCTCTCACACACACACACACACACACACACACACACACAGTTCTATCTGTGTGTATCCATAAATATATACAGATTTCTTTTAATAAAATGTAGAAAAATTGCATATACAAAAATCTTCAACCCAAATTTCACGAAAAATGTTGTTAACACAGGTGTGCTCAGTTTGGCAGAGGAAACATTGTGTGTATGTGGCCACATGTGGATCGAGCCATGCAAAGTTAAAACTTACAACGCAATACAGACTTTGTGTCCCGATTTCAACTCCACTTTCAGAATTGATCTCTCAAATAAATTCTAATCGAAAATGAGAACTCACAATACACTATGATTTTTCGAACAATAAGAAGCACTAAATTGCCGTGTGTGCAACAGTACTGAGCAGATTCTAAACGGACCGATAATTGTCTTCAATACAAAGCCAAGGCTGTCATCACGGCACAGTTAGTTGAGGGGAACGTGGCTCTTACGAGCACAAATCTCCAGCGAGAGTGTGATATTTTAACTGGTTATTATAGCTGCCCTTTTTTTGTAGAATTTGCAACCCGTGTCTTCGATTGAGAGAGACAGCCTTTGCGAATCTAATTATAGGGTTTGGTAAAATCATAGACAGCGAAAAAGCAGCTGAAGTCGATTCCATTTGACGTTTCAAGGTGAAAACTAAGTGGTTTTAATAGTGTATTTCATGTTAAGTTTATAATTAGTATTCAACAGAAGCTGGTGTGCCTGACCGCATGCACTCGCTCAAAGAACAAGTTTCATAAACAGCACGTCAATGATGTGCAAAGGATCAACTTGAATAAAGAAGACATTCAACTATTATTGCTTAGTTACTTGAGACGGCCTTAAACAAAGGTACAGCTTACCTCAAGCGTTGGTAATCATAATCGTGTGAAGGTTGTGTGCGAGTCATTTGTTGCAGAAATAGGTTTATAAAAAGAGAAAGAAACAGTGTATGATTTTTACGTTTTCGAATTTGGCCATGATATGATTAGAAACATTAGATGCCTAAATGGTTTCTCTGCTCCTCAAAGTGCATGACCCTTAAAACGATGATGCCCTCTGTGCATTTTTGTGGAAACCTCAGCCAGGGGAACACCAGCTAAATTAAGAATTCCTATATGTTTTTTTTTACGTGGGTGCTGAGAATGAAGCTAGAGGCAAAGGGAATTCATGACAGGCTTTGAAGAAAATACTGCATTTGCAACAAATAACACTTCAATTTTAAGGTTTTGTTTGCAGAGTTTCTCAATATTGATCTAATATATTTCATATTCGGACTGAGTAAGTGGAGAGTTCTAAGGCTGATATGATGCGTTTGAAAACAAAACAAAAAAGCACGACATGCTCATATTCAAATGTGAATACTTCAGTGAATGTTGTCGATAAGCATTCAGACGTGCAACTCCCCGACCTGGTAGAGATTCAGCTCAGGTCAATAAACTTCTGCTCCCCTCTTTACTGCAAACTACAGAGCTTGTTCCAGTCCGACAGATTGATGCAAAGCTCCAATAAGAGTCAACTGAACTCCAAACAACAATGATTGATGACTGCACAGAAGAACATAAATCCAGTATTCATAGTTATTTGGAGGTACATTAGGAATTATTCAAGATTGATAAATAGTGTTGGTTTTCAGGTTTAAAGAGAAATTAGAGTCATTAGTTGTCGTGTTTGGGTGCTTAGACAGTATTGAGTGCTTTTCTCATTGTATGCAGTACTGTGCAAATATCAATGAGGGGTTATACATGTGTAGAGGCATCATGGGACATTTCTGTGCACATACAACATCGAAAACATCTCCGCAGGCGCAAATGAGGGGATCCAGCCGGCCTGTTACACCGTTATTACCACCAGAATTTTGAAGCAGACTTGGGACCAGGAGGTCACACATTTTAATTAATGGAGTCCCTGGGGACATCCGGGCCAGGAAGATGAAATCTACGCTCTGCTTTCCTCCACCAGTTATGCAAGTTATTTCTGAAAGAAGCGCTTCACTCCCAGCGGCTCCGGCTACGTTGTCTCAGGTTAATGTCAAGATATTCAGAAAATGTCAACTTTGCATTAAAAAATGTCATAATTGACCAAATGACAGTCATAAAGATTCATAAATACTCCTTCATGTTCTTGACATGTCATTCTTATGCAAAGTGTTACCAAATATGCTTGCATGTGTCCCCATAATTTATCATAATACTACGCTGGATTCACAAAATAACTGCTAAATTCGAGTTCTCAATGATTAGTGTAGAAGATTTAGAGTGTCAAAATTAAAACAAGTGTAACAAAGAAATGACGTGAAATACTAATTGTATTACAATGTTTTATGCATTTCCTTTTTATGATTGCATCTACTGTGTCATGATTAAATGAAATCACATGGAACTTTTTGTCTTTTAATAACCCGAATGAATTATTTTTCATCATGACACGAATGTCGGGAACTGTTTTAGTTTCCGTGAGAAGTTTTCCTGTCGGAGACTGAGACGCACGGTCCATGCCGAATGGAAAAACAATCATCTGTCCGCTATTATTGACGGTATATTCAGTTACATTAGGGATCGACTGTCTGACTCTTCAAGCAGGTGTACAAACAGACACAGAGGGATCCTCTTGGCACATGTCTCAACAAGTGTTGACAGCTAATTAGTGTTAGTTAGCTTACAGTAAACACACAGTAAATGCGTGAATAAAAAGAAAATACATATCGCAATGTGTATTGTATTTGCCTTTATTTCTTTTTGAAATTTGTTTTAATTTAGGCCTTTTAAATCTGTTGTTAACCTTACATTTCTGCATCTAAATTTATTTTGTTGTTTTGTGGAGTATTTCTTTCTCTGATAACTGGCCACTGACAGTGCTTCCACCAAACACGTTTTCCAAGGGTGGATACTGCATTGATATTACACTTCACAGCAGACAGATAAAGTGTTACTGGTCCTGGATTCAACATCTAAGCCAACTAATGATTAAGAGACCCAGGTCGGCGACTCCACAGAATAACACTCCTACCTGGCGAGTTATTACAGCTGGAGGTCCCGATCGTACCACTGCAGGGTTAACACGAAATAACCAACAACTGCAGTCTGGGTCAATCCTTCATCGACACACTGGTTTGTGCGCTTGAAACAAACATTAAACACGGGATTAAAGATGAAGAAATGATTTAAATTGGAAACTGAGCCCTCAAATCGACTCCCCTAATCAAGTGGACACATTACATTCCTATAAATGAACACAATCAGTGCTCCGTGCTTGTAAGTGGACAACCATGAGAGTTCAAAAAGAAATTATGAATTCCAGCACTCACACTACAGTAATAAGACACAAATGCAGATAATGTGCTTGTATGTGTGTGTGTGTGTGTGTGTGTGTGTGTGTGCGTGCGTGCGTGTGCGTGCGTAATATCGTGCTTCCAGTGCTAAACAGACAAACTCATTGGTCTAAACTGCATATTAGTTGCTCAGGCACTTGTTTTAAGTCCTAAAAAAAACAGAATACGATTGATGGACAGGTCGCATCATTTCATTCTGCTGATTATATCCCAGCATTACAGGACCCTTCATTTGCTACGTGTCTCTCAACTCCACAGTGCAGGCCACTTTGAGCCACTACTGGGAATTGAGCTGTATTGCTTTGATCTCAAAGATTGGATGTCATTTACTTTATGACAGATAAAAAAGGCTTTGTGCACGCGTGTGGTTGAGTCGAGCGTCTCCGTGTCAGAAGCTGGACTCGGGAACCGTCCTTTTGCGTCCCAGCGAGGTCGTGCTGTAACGGGTCCTCTGCAGGGTGCCGTAGGACGGCTTGTCTGTCGTCAGGCTGCGTGACGGTGCCGGGGCTGCAGACGTCCCGTTGCGATGCAGAGACGCTGTCCTGCGCATGCTCTGCTCCGCTTTGGTGGAGATGTTGGAGGAGCTCTGGGAGCGCTTGATGTCCGCCGTGGTTCGTCCCATCTTCCCGTTTGCCAGCTCATCGCCCAGATGGCCCGGGCCGTTAGACTTGCCTCTTTCCACCCCAGTTACCCCTCCCGCGGCTCCGTTGGACAACGACAGCCTTGATGGGGTCCTTCTGCCTCCTTCCTCACCTCCTCCTCTCCCTGACTCACCCTCCTTGGACTTACTCGAGTCCTTATCCTTCTTCAGGAAGTTACCTTTAAAGAAGGAGAGCAGTCCTTCGTGGTTCTTGGGCGCTTCTCCTTTCTTGGTCTTAGAGTTTCCTTCATTTGCACCGTGGTATTCCCTTTCAGCCCTGTCCTCTTTTTGTCTTCTCAGGGTCCCATCGTGAAGGCTAGGAGTGCTGTAGCTGGGCTGAACTCCAGCACTGGAACTCCTCTTTGTCTCAGTAGTGTCCTGGGAGGCTTTGGAGGAGCTTTGTCTCGTGGCATCCTTCCTCCTGGTCAGGGTGTTACTACCAGAGCTACTGCTCATCTCATCTCTTGTCTGGCTCTCCTTCCTGCGTCTTAAGCTGGCTGTCTTATCTAATGCCTTCCTCTGGCCCTCTGGGACCTGCGGAGACTCAGGCAGCAGCTCCTCCCCTGCCTTATTGATACAACTTAAGCTCCCAACGCTGGCAGATCGGACATTGGTTGAAGCCCGGCCCTCGGCAGCTTCCTTTGTCCTGCGCGGTTTGCTCATCAATGACACTATTGGATCCTTTGTGCACCGGGGCCGCCGGCCGGATTCCAAGTACTCTACCAGCTCCACAGGGCCCGGATCTTGGACAGACGGGGGCTCTGGGTCAGGTTTCCGTCTGTCCTTTGAACCAAAGGACCAGCGCAGGGGAAACACTTTGCTCAGGTTGTCCTTGGTCTTGCTGGGGGCTCTCATGCTCACGCTGCGTCCCTGAAGACCCCTGATAAAGGGCCTGCTCTCAAAACCCCCTGACAATGATGTAGAGAGGAAAATGTTTTAGCTTTTACACTTAAATGTGACACCTTTGCGCAGCATTAATCTTGAAATAAGCAACTAATGAGACACTAAACTGAGTGTGGCCCCTTACCTCTTTCCCGTTTAGAACCATTTTCAAGGAAGACCAGAGACTCAGGCGAGTCAGGTAAGGAAGATGGGCAGGTGGTGGAGGATCGAGAGACCAGGCTGCCTCTCTTGCTATCCCCTGTCAGTCGGATTAGCCAGTGGTCTGACATTGATGAACTTGTGGATCCTGTGAGACACATAGAGGGAAGAGAGGGATCAGAGAAGGAATACAAACCATAAAAGAGTACTCCACTAATGAGGCATTGAACTCTGAAAACGTTGGCGGACTCATTTTAAAACAAAGACCTTCAAACTAACTTTGATGTGTAAAATCAATGGAGTTTGTCTTTCATCAAACAGTTCTTCAAAAAACTAAAAGTTCAGATGTAATCAAAGTTAAATGAAGTTTGTAAAAACACAGGTAAGATAGCTACTCCAGTTCCATTACACCGGCAGAAGCGGTGGAGTAGTTATTAAAATCCTTTACGTAAATAAATACACTAGGGGACATTTTTGTATCAAATACGTATCCACCATCACACTTTACAGCATAATTGTGTTGCAATCATAGACTTTATGAGCAATCATGGTTCATTTTTTTTTTGTGGTCATCGATTTACAAAGCTGTTTAGATTGTTGCTCGTCTGCGTCTACACTTTCCTACAGATTTTCAAATGACTTAAAAAAAAAAAATGTATTCTTGATTTGACCATCATAATGATAAACTGGAAAATAAAGAAGGCACCCAGGATAGATCTATAAAATGTTAACCCAAAGGTTATTGTAACTGTCCGATCACATTTTACTTGACTCACTCACGCACATAGATCAACCCTCATACTCACTCACCGATTGTAGATTGAACAGCTAGTTAGATCAGGAGCGATTCGCTTCAAAGTATTGATATCATTTAAATGGGTGAGTTGTACGTTTTGTGGAACCATTTAACCACTTGTTAGCAGCCACCTTATCATGTACTCCAGCCCGTAACCAGGAAGGTGTTCCAATCCCTTCAATGCATCATCATCTCTCTCTCTCTCGAATAACATCCCCAACTAATTCTGTTAAGGTTTTTTTTCTCAACAAAGTTTTCCCACAATATTGTGACATTTGAAGATCGTGTGCTGACTTACCATTGAAATAAATATTCTGTAGTCTCCACACTACTCTACCTTAATATCCCGAATAAACTCCGACTGCTCTACTGAGTCCTTCCTGTCTGCCTTTTCATCTGGTAGTTGAGTAATTTCTGAATGCATTTATTTTGCTGATGCACACGACTCAGCAAACAGTCATTGTAACAGTACCTGTTTTTCCGTTTGATGTGTCCTTTATTATTTTCTTTTACATTTGTTCTGCATATGTCATTGATGCTGACAAACCCAATACTAGGCACCTTTAATATTAAATATTAAAGAGTGCAGCATGCACACTTAATCACGTCCGGGTATGGAAACACGCATGGAATAAAAAGTGTCACATTTCAAAACATAAATCATATGAGCAAGAACTCAGCATTGTGTGTGGAGCTGTGTTACATTCTTCAGACTTGTAGCTGTCTTTGTGATTCAAGAGAAGGATAATACAATGAGGGTTCTAATTGTGAATCCACCAGTTAACACATTTGCTCTCCTCACTGTGCAGTCAAGCATGTGTTTAACATTGCTGGGACATGATTTACATACTTTGTAGGGTTGTTTTTAGTTTATTGTGTGCCGCTGATTAAGTGCTTTTATTGAAGCCAAAAATCTTTGGCGCCAATGACAAAATCGTGTGGGGGCAAAAAGATATGGTAAAGTGCTAATGCTAACAGTAAGCTTAGCCTTCTGCTAACCTGCTCAGTTGTCATGGCTGTTGCTTCACTAAGAGAGAGATGGAAAGAAATGTTGCTAAAAGGCTGAACTATTAGAGAGATAATGAGATGGTCCGCTGTTGGGCTTATTTTCTGTCACCATTGTTGCATGGAAGCATGGTGGAATTAGCAAGCTAACTAGCTAGCTTGCTGATTCCGCCATGCTTTCATGTTACACTGGCCACAGAAAATGATCCGAACAAAGATGTCATTCATCTGGGGACATCAACGTGCTTTCCTACGCTGTGGCAACAGTGTGTGGATGAATCATTAAGTTGTTTGATGGTACTGATTGAGCGGCTGGCTAGTTAGCGAGCTACTTTTCTAACTCTGCCATGCTTTCATGCTTATGCTACAGAAAATGAGCCTAACAGTGGGCTGGTGGCCGGCAGCGAGGGGCAGCTTAGATTATACAATTAAAACTAGCGATTGGCAAGCTTCTGTAGAAAGCAACAAGCATTGGGGAATTTTAGAACAGTGGAAACCCTAATGATGTTTTGTTTCATTTTGTCTCTGACAAGTTCAAATGTGTTTTACAATGGTCAGCAAGGTAAAATGGCTGTTTCTGTCAAGTCCGGGGGCTATGAGGAGAGCATACCTAAATTATGATAATTGTCCAAATTATGGCCTGTACATTTTCCATTTCGGACAAGTAAATCTGGCTGCTGGGCAAGCAAAACATTTTGGCTACTTGCCCGAAAGGGAAAAAGCTTAATGTCAAGCCCTGATTGTGGATTCCAAGAGTGAGTGTCTGCCTCTTTCACAAAACTCCCTGAACTAGGTAATTGCAAATTCAGTTTGTGTTGAAACCAGAATGCTGTGACTGAACCAGTACCATAGCAACTCACAAAGGAGGAAAGACAGTCATTGCAAAGACGGCACTGACTGTTCACAATGAGATATGTCCAGTGCTGTATCTATATTCTAGGGAGGTGGCAAAGAAATGGTTTTCGTCGGCATCTATTATTTCCCTTTGCATAGAACAAAAAAAGTTATATTTTAATGATGGATGGTTCTTTTTATTTTTTACTCTGAATAATTGTATCTGTGAAATATGACAACAGTTCAGTCAGACAATTTGTGTTTGAAATGTTTAACAAAATGCAGTATATAGTTTAAGCTTGGCCATTCCACATGAGCTCCTCGACTATGAGGTGATTATACGATGTAGTGAAGTGGTTAGCAAACTCAGGCACGCATACCGCCATTGGCACGACGTTATTGCTGATGAATAAGATTGGTGGAAGGTTGGTAGGGTTAATGATTTCAACTCAGCTGTGGATGATTCCAGAAGGTTAATATATAATTACAATATTCTGATTAATGGAAAGAGAAAGCCCAAAAAGTCTCAGCAGTAATCATTTTGGGACCTTGGCAAGATCTATTTTTGAGTGTTTCAGGGATATTGAGTTTTTGTGTTTTTCTAAGGTTAAATCAGAGAAAATGAGATCACGCTGAGGATCAAAGGAGCAGTATCTGATTGTATATTCACCGCACCTTAGAAGGCCATTAGCAGAGTTGCTTCAAACATTAGAGCAATTTTTTTGTGAAAAACAACCTTGCCTTTACCATGACACCAACTTGTGCACCAGTGACAAAGTGGGAGGCAGTCTTTTATCATCTCATAGATGCAACTTTTTAAGGAGCAGCTGAATGAAAGGATTCCCAAGATGGCTCTGAGATGCTTGACAGTGAATGTGGTACTCCCTGCTAGCATGGCTTTGATCATTTGCATTTGAAGATTGTGGGATTAAAATGAAAATACAAGAAATGCGCAAACTACAGAGACATCTACTGGCAATGGACTAAAGAGGAGGTTGGCGCAAAAGGAAGAGAAGACATACCAAGCTGAACTATACATATTTAAATTGTGCTTTCGGCTAAACCAAAAGTGGAGTGCAAAAGATCCTGCAGGGGCTTGGACGAGCTAAATCGAGAGTCATCTGATTGAACGGAGGGCATGGTGCAGGGCATGCTGCAGGGTTTGGCCTGAGGATGAATATTTTTGAACTTCTGATATTTAAAGCGAGAGAGAGCCTCAGTTACACACATTTCATGACCAGGAATGAAAGTAGTTTGGATAATGAAGTTATTTGGAAAGCATGTCCACGGTGAACGTCGCATGGGACATTTATGTTCACGGGAATGGATCAGACAGATGAACGGAAGGACCTGTTGGAGTGTATATATGCCAGTATCAGCAATCTCTTGCAACATATTCCTATTTAATTATTATGTCTGTAAGCATGTTATACTATGCCAGTCAAAATCAGTTGTGATTTTATTGTTATATTATTGTACTTGGGCTACACATCTTCTATAGTAAGCCCATAATACTCCAGTAATATTATGACTGAAACATTATAGGTTTAAGGGGGTGTGTTTGTATATTTACCCATAGTATCTATACTTAAAGTGCTTACATGTGTTACTCGTAGCCTATAGTATCGCTCTATGATACATTACAGGATGCTTACAGCCTGCAATGCATGCAGAGCTGAGGCGTGTGTGCTATCAATTCAGGTTTTAGGAGCAGTGTGCCAGTCAGGAGGCTTGTACATATAATGCAGCAGGATGAAGAGAAAAATACTGAATTTCAACACTGAATAAAAGATACTAGTAGATATTGGGTGTGAGGATCCTCTCACAAAAAATGTCAAGGTTTTTGACTTAAAACTATGCAACTGTTGACCATTTTGGACTATTAGTTTTACGATAGATAACGCCCAAAAACCTGTAATACAAAATTTGCTAAATCATTATTTACACACATTACAGCCTTCGTCTGAACAATTAATTCTTCTGGAAATGTTTGCAGTGTAAAATCATATATTTATCCACAAATTAAAAAGAAGTTATGACGAACAGTTAACATATTATTTTAGAAAACGACATTAAATTACAACACCCTCGTTCTCATCCCTTTCGTAGTGCCGAGCCGTGAGTCGGCTCGTTCAGATGCTCTCCACACTGAACTGGCACGGATGAGGCAAAAATCAACAACAAAAAAATTGTCTAAAAGATGCCGGACAAAAGGGAGTCTGTGTAGAGAATCCAGCATCATGCTTCTCACAAAGTGCCAAAACTGCGAGGGCTACTGTGGCACCCAAATGTGAATTTAGCAGATAAGTAAAAGCTTGAACACTATTTTGCACCAAAAAGATGCCATAGCGAGGGGAGGAGTGGCATGATATTGAAAGCATCTGTTATGTCTGCGCCAAGCCACGCTCCAAACCCTGCAGACTTAATCATCTGCACATCAGCTACAGAAGCGTAGAACAGGGAGAAAGGCTTTTGAGGAACAAAGCAATTGTCAAACAACTGTCCTTGTGATGAGCGGAGAGAATCTTTCCTGGTAGCGACACCTATGGGCTTACTCTGAAGTTGTTAAAAGGGTATTTTGACAATAGACATTTAATTTATATTAACCTCTTTAAAAAAAAAAGCCTCCTGGGACACACAGAGCATAGGCGGCTGTCTCCAAACCAACTACACTCGTGCATGAATTTAAAATTAGGATTTGTAACAAGCTCATTGAAAATAACGCTGATAAGAAACTGAAACCCTGAGGGAAAAAGGTACTTGTCACCTTGGAGAGTGGTTTACATAATTTAACAATGGATATTGTGGCAGGGGTTGCTGTTATTTCGACGCGCACAGACCTTGCAGAGCAGTTGTTAGACAGAGGGAGGTTGTGTGGGAAAAGGAACTGCAGATGGAGCAGACTATGGTTTTATGCCTGGTAGAATGTCTTCTGATTAGGGGCAGGTCAACTATAGAACAATCTATTCTCTGATTTCATTTTTTTTTATTTAGTTTTTGACAATCTGGAGAACTATGGAAGAATCCCCACAGCCCACAATAGACATTAATTCAAACATTTTTGTCATGGTTTTTAAATCGATTATTTCACTTGATATCATACCTCTGACGGAGCAACTGGCCGACCATGGAGGGATGAGGTTGCGCCTCTGGTAGAAAAGGATGTAGGCTCCTCTGGTACACACTTCCTCCTCTGGCACCAAGTCCACGCTGCTGTCGTCGTAGCTATACCACTGTCCGTCCACTGAGTTCCTACAGTAAGCTGGACAAGAAAACAACAGCAGAATTTGTCAAACGCAATTATGAGAAAGTGCTCACATCAAGTGAAGCAAAACTTCACATCTGCTGCGTGGAGGAGCTAAAGTGGTTTTCATGGGATTTGTTGATGACAGCCTTATTCCTTCAATTTGTGCAACACATCATAAATGAGAAAACTTAATCTGCTTTACATAAAAACAGTGCAAAGAAAGTGGTCCAAACTTGTCATAAAGAGGCTTCGATACATATCGCATAAAACCAATGCAGCTATGTTGTATGTATACCACCCACACAACTCAAAGGTGAGATTTCAGCCACGCCATAAAAAACCCAGAGACAGGAGGCAACTGTCAAGCAAGCTGTTATGGAGACGACTGCTTTATTTTCCTCATCTCCTGTTGTCTCCGATTCTCCTGCATATTAGCCTCCGTGCTGTGGGTCTTCACAAACCATCCCCGGCAATTACAGACCTGGCTTTGCCTCACCTGTGTGTCAAGATTCCTATAATGTCAGTGAGTTGAAGTCATCACATACGTACCAGCAAGTGTCTCCTAAGAGCTGAAGGAATGTAATACGAGACAAATGGGAATAACTCTGCCTCAGAATGTGGCAGGAAGAGGTTTTATTTTCATTCTATTCATTCAATCAGGAACTAATGAGGAATAAACTGCTGGTGAACCGCGAGGTATGTCAAGATACCAGAAATATAATATAGGTGATACCAATACCAGTGAAATTCCACAAATATCAATATCTAATACAATACCGCGATAAAAAACTTGCACACTGTTTGATCATGATGATGTAATAATTAACCTTTGCCCAATGCTCATTTTTATATAAGAGAGCTTGAACCCATCATAATGTAACTCAGTGCAACCTCCGTTCGAGCAGTTTTTTGAAGCAAATTTTACATCGTGGCCAAACCATGGAATTACAATTTACGGGTCCGTCACGTGACATTATTGTGCACAGATTTACATTATGGGAAGAGACATCTGTAACTCAGCGCATAAACTACTTTTTTTTTTTTAAGGTAAATTAACTTCCCAGTACGAACACTTGAACTGTTTAATACACTGGGTCCTAAAAGTTGTAAAATGCAATATTAGCCGAATCCACAGTTCCCTCCTCCGTTTATGTGAATGAGCCGGAGAACGAGGCTGGACCGAGAGCTGGGAGGCGGGGTTAAAGGAATCGCTAGTGCGCAGGCCCAATGGGTGCGATGGATGCGTAGGATCGCCGGAAGATCCACATTTCCATCTGGATTTGATACTCGGAAGTCAAACTTCTTGTCCTTCATGCGCCACTGAGCAACTTCCATATAAATGAACAGGGAAAGGAATGATGAGTTAATTGAGTGAGGAATGAATCAGGAACGACTTGATACTTAACGAATCATTAATAAGTACTTCCCAAATAACTCGTAACGAAGGACTATATAGTAGAGAATGATAAGTTACTAGAGTATTACTACTAGAGTATTCTATATTGCTTTACTTGGGGGAACACAAAAAGAGTAATTCACGTTCCGTTTATGAGTGATTGATGAGTCGTTACTAGTTTTGTGCTGCTGAGCAGCTTCAGAGTTAATCAGGAACGACTCATAAAGGAAGTGGTCAGTATGATCGATTCGCAGATATCAACTAATCCTTACCTAATGATTCATTAGGTTATCTCATCATTATCCGCTACAGTCCTATATTAGGAGGTATTAGGGGAGTACTTATTAATGAGTTGATCAGTTATCAAGTTGTTCCTGATTTGTTCCTCACTCTTTTCTCAAATAACTAATCGTTTATTAATCATTAGCAACTCTGATTACTCATTATCTAATGGTTCATTAGCATTAACTTCCTCATTCTACCCTCATTCCCTGGTAAATTCTTACATTTTCATGTGCCGTATTCTCACGTGGTCTCTTGTAGCTCTGTATGGCTGTTCCTTGAACTATGTACAAATGAAATGAAATGAAAAAGCCAGTGACGACAGTATTACGGTGAGCGGAGGGTTTTACTCATTAGTGGTCCGAGCGTTGTCTGAAAATCCTCCACACACTGGCATTGACTTGTCAATTTAATAATTACTGTATATGCAACTACTGCTGTGCTCAACCTTGTAGAAGAAGCCAGTGTGAAAAAGCCAGAGGAGTCATGCAATCGCTCCCTTGACCGTCAGTGAGTGTGAACCTCTGTGTCTGTCCACAGCTAATCTGGATTTCTGCTGCAGCAAAACTGCTTGGTATTTTGGGTGCTCATTTATGGCTGCAGGCTCAAGGAGCTCTCATGGTAGGGGTGATTCACACTGTCTTTTATTGCCTGTTATATACTGATATTGATTGCCTGCTGAATCCTCACTCACTACTCTTAACCGGCCCCTGGCTGGAGCCAATGGAACTACATAAAAAGCTGACTGCAAGCAGGGAGTTACACTGCCCTCCTGAACATAACATGAATAATGTATCATATTGCCCAATTCCATACCAGTATAATGTCCACCGTGCATTCCTCCATGGTGGTTACACACAGCGTAGAGGTCGTACAGATAGTCGTGGGGGAGGATCATGTCGGCAGGTTGGTGATGTTGGCCTGACGGCTGCTTCCAGGGCGGTGGCCAGCCCCCTAAGTTCAGGTTCCTCATGCTCTGACTCCTCTTCACCACATGGGGGGCCATGTCCAAACCAGTCAGGGGGAAGCGCACCACGGTCGACAGCTTGTTCCTCCGCTCGCCTACCTGTTTCAACATTTTTTTTATTAATATACAGTACACGTATGTGCAGGCATGAAAAATAACACACATTTTCCTATGAGGAGTGGATCGAACAGAAATCAAAAGAAAACTGTCTCTAAAGAATGAAAACTTCAAGCATGTTCATGTACTTTTGACCACAACCCTATCAGTGATGTTGCAGGAGGATAGCATTAAAAAAAACATCAGCTTGTGAATTTCTGTATCACTCCAGAGTGGGATTGCAGGAAAAATTGATGCCAAGAGAATTGCAGTATCGATTTTTCCATCAAGTAATTCTTCACTATTGAAGCTTCTTTTCCCCTTCCAGGGATTGGCTGCTGATCATAATGAAAGCTTTTGCATACCCTCACAACCTTAGGAGGTGTTGTGCGGATTTGCTGGCTACTGGATAAGTCTCCTGTGCAGAGCTGGTCCTCGGCACAGAGTCCAACAGAGCGATTAACTGAATTCTAATGCAGTGGCCGAGAAAAATCTCATCGGTCAGAGGATGGAAATCACGGCGTGGAATGGGAGCTTTGCAAGGAAGTGCCTGATGGCCATGGCTGGAGTTTGACCCAGGGTGCCTGGCTGAAGCTCAGCGTGCAACATGGTGCCAGCTGCTTGTCAGAAGAGGCAGAGGAGTGCCAATCAAGCACCGGGACAAAGGTGAAAGTATAGCTCGGGCTTAACCTTGGCTGCGAAAATGGTTTTTTGGTACGTGTCATTTCGAAGAGTCAGAAGTTGTGAGGGAGGGAGAGCAGGGCTCGTAGGAAGTGCCAGACGTGAAATAAAAATGCCCTGATTGGCCCTGGCGATCATCCAGGGACATACACAGATATTTTGACGGGCACACACTCGCACAAATGGCACCCTTTAACAACATACATGGATCCAACACTGATCAGAAAGTACTGTATGTTTAAAATAATGAAGGGAATATTCTATTCTACGCATAATGTAGGCTACAACGAAATATGACAAACCATTGCTGTAAATTTGTGTCAATTAAATTGGGGGACTCAAATGAGGCCAATTAAAAAGGTGATTCAAATGAGAGCATCAGAGGCCAAGATATCAATAAACAATGTGTATAAGGGTGGCACAGTGACAACGGCACATTGTGACAGCAGTAGGTTTATATATTTGGGTTTGGACAACTGAAATTGGACATATCCATGTCTGCTGTCCTGATGATCCCCTATTCTTACTTCCGTTTCAAAGCGCAAGTGCAATTACTTACACAAATTTAAGATCTCAAAAGCTGTTATTAGGTTTTAATCATTTTTCATTTCAAGAAAGTAACTATTTAGATTCCCAATACGTGATCATTTTATCCAAATGACCTACGCATGTCCAACTGCTCAACACTTTCTCGTTCGCCAAGTGGACTTTTGAGACTTTGGAGGCGGGGATGGAATAGACGTTGGCTTTGATTGTGTCACTTTCAACACTCACAGTCTGATCAATGTTTCTGTTGTCATATACACAGGGGTGGACGCGGAGCAAGGATCGGCATTTCATCTGTACGTTCGTATCTCGTGCACGCGCCTGGTTATTATGCACGGGTTTTTGACAATAATTAAATTCCATACCTTTACAACATTTCCTGAAGCAAAATGCGAATAAGACTTGAAGCACACGGACCATAAATACAAAGACAAATATGGCCTCAACGAGGTACACTGTACTAATTAATTGAGAACCAATTAGGGATTAAATGGTCTCTCACACACACACACACCTCACACATTTTCAAACATCATTCAGACAAAAGAAAGAAATGTGCAACGAGAAGAGCAGACTTCCTTTAATGAGTCCCTGGAGCATGTGTTGTCCAACAGGACTCGTCACAAGGACGTCAACAACAACGTCAGCAGCACAAAAATAATTCCCGCGATGACAATATTTACTGATTTGGTTTAGAGAGGCACTTAAACCAAGCGGGACACATGGCAGCAGCTCGAGCCACAGTGGCCACTATGTGTGGCTGGCTGTTCCTGACGTCAGGCATGAGTGTGGATACTAACGAGTCCCCGGTGAAGGCTACCGTGTTGGAGCTTGACCCAGAGAATGAGAGGGTGTGTGACTGTGCATTTGCAGGTGCAGGGCTCTTACTATTGTCGGTGCTTATCAATGGCAGAGTGGTTTATAAGTAAAAACCTTTTACACAGCAGTCATGTTTAACTTGTCGCAGTAGGAAAAGCACAGGTGTTGCTAATAACATCAACGATGGCTCTGCTCTCATCAAGCGTCCCAGTGAGTCACGGCAGTGAGCCAGCATGCACAACACCAGGACCGTGAGACTGAATCACACCTGTGCTTTCCCCACTATGACATGTCTAAATGCCTAATTACTTACAACACCTGCTTGGAATTAGTGTGGAATCGGCCCACAGCGTTGGGGAAGGCTACACCTCGAGGGATTATGGTTGTACTGGGAGGCTTCAAACGTTGCTCACATTGGTACAGCCTACCTCGTCTGAGTCTCCGTCAGAAAACACGGAGCGGGGAGGGAAAAATCAAAGTCAAGGAAGGATCCTTCAACGGCTGAATTTCAAGGATGCTACCTCGTCGAATCCCGCCGAGGGACTGTTCCAATGACGAGGATCCTACCGATTCTACGGAGGACCTACTCCTTCTGAGGATTCTGCGCTCCTAAAACACCCACAATCCTACGCGTGCAATGCGTTTCCTGTCCTCTGATTCAGTCAGAAAGAGGGGTAACGTGCTAGTAATCTTTCAGTTATTTCACCTCAGCAGTCTGGCAAAATCTGTTTCCCAACGCATTTGATGCCAGAAATTGCCAATCCAGTTGCTGAATCTGTGTTTTTCCAATGGAGTCTGAAGACCAAAACAGCGCTTTCTTTCACATCAGTGAATGAAGGGCTGATTTTCGACCGAAGCAGAGTTGGTGATTGTTGGAACAGTGGAAAGAGCTATTAGAGACGGTTTTGATGCGTTTTATTTTGTGTCTTTTAACGCAAGGCAAGTGTGAAAAGAAGCCATAAAAAATGAATTATTGTCCCATAGTTGATACTTTTGATACTTTTGAATATCCAACCGGGACTGGAGATAGTCTGTCTGAGGGAATTCAAGTGCCCTCTCATAAGCAGTGATGCCGGGTATATATGTCGACACGGCGGGAGGAATAAAGAGTTTGTCGCTCTGTGAACACGAGCGCTTGTATCGGCTGCGTGCATAAGAGAGAAAAACCCTCACTATAAATTATCGGTACTGATAAAATAGGCTATCGAGCCGTTTTTAACCCCAGGGTCCTGCGATACTTTTCTAGTATCTGTATACCGTGCAACACCAAAGAAACGGTGACCTGTCTGGAGGAAGCAGCACAGCTGGATGTATTGTATGTGTGTGGGAAGCTGCAGTGGCTGTCATGCTGCTGGTAATTACTGATTAGTACCATTGTGTTTTTCCCGCGCAGCAGGAGATCTCTCTCCCCAAAGACGAACACCAGCAGAATGTTTCACTCAGCTTTTGTTGTGTACAGCTGCATTTAGAAAAAGCTCTAACTGACATGGTGGATATGTAGGATTGACCCCTATCTTATTTCCCCAGCTCACGCGTCTTCAATAATGCATGGTATTCAGGGACATTCGGGGGGGGGGGGTGTCGGTTCCCATTTAAAAAAAAAAGGAGGGCAGACCAGAGGGTATGTTTCGATGATTGAAATATACCATTTTGTTTCCAACCGTGCTGGCAAGAGAACCGGCTGTCCTTTTATTTTGCAGCCCAAATTTCCATCTACCCGGGAGACAGCCTGCCAGCTCAATACCCATGTTACTTTTCTGTCTTTAATGCATTTCTCGCTCAGCACTTATCTTACGCCTCACTTATAACTTCTCAAACTGTCAGAGACCGAATCCTCATTGACTGCAGAATATTTGACGCAGTTACTAAGAGAGCCATTTTTCTTCAATACGAGCCATTGAATCGAGTCAGCTGTTGATCGTGTTGTTACTTTCACTCCTCACAGAAAGGAAAGAGCACAACAAAACACAATTATACAGAAAGTGCAGGACAACATTTCAAAAGTTTCACTTCTCTTGAAGCTGCTGTAATCGTTTTTGTTTTTTGGAGAACAGAAGAAGCTTGTAAACACAACATGGACTTATCATTAACTTGTAAAGTTGTCAATGGAAATGTGTTGACAAACAATTGCTTTTTCAGATATATCCAGCAAACCTGGAAAAAAACCCCACATGGCATTGATTTGGAGTCGTTTTTTTGGCCAAGTAATTAACACTCACTCCTCTGTTCACTAACTAGTCGCTAAATTTGCCAGTTTGGTGCCGGTGAGGAACTGTGGAGTGGGTTTAACAGAGCCAAAAACAATAAAGTGCATGTAAAAGACTCCGTAGAGCTGAGGGCCACTACAGGTGATAACTCTACGAGCGAGTCCTTTCACATCACACTAGTCAGTTGATCAATTGTCAATTGAAAAATATCAACTTGTGCCGCTTTTCAGAGGTAAATGATTCGATGCACGTTCGACCAGAGTGCCTGTTTTCACCGGAGACCACTTTACGGCACACGTACCTGTCGGAAGCGCTTGAGGTGGAGGATGAGTATGTCAGGGAGAGTCCACAGGCTCATCTTCACCATGCCCTGCTGAAGCTGCTTACAGTGCGGACACTTCCAGGCGTCATCTGGGGCAAGCTGGAATCAGCCGAAGAACCAATTACACGGTTAAAGAAATCAATTTCTTAATAGAAATGTAACATTTATTGATGTTTGTGGTTATTTCATCATGTAAATAGGGGTTCTTGTGTTATGGTTTTACAGGCTCTATAGTGCAGACTGAGGACTCAAGTGGGGATGTGACTCAGGTGAAATGCTTCTAGCCTATTATGTTCTCTTCACACTGCTCAGAGGTCGACTTCACTGAAAAGATTCTATCAAAATTAATAACCATCCCAGTCATGACTAAAGCCATCGGTTATAGCAAAATCCTGCCTCTAGCATTAGGCAGCTTAATGGACCCATTGTCCCCCTTTTAAAGCTCCATGCTCCCCTCGCCTTAAAATGTTGCTTCATGACATGAGACCAGGAAATAGAATTTCCTCGCCTCGCGTTGCTGCGTCCTTTCACAAAACTGGATTGGTGCGTGGGCGTTGACGGTCCTTTCTGCCAGCAGCAAAGTGCTGATTTGGTGCGCTGCGAGTTTCAGTGGGCAGCGGAGTCGCTTCCTGCAACTCTGCTACCATAAATCACTGAAATGAATAGGCTACTTGCTCCGACAAGGGAAGAGATAGACAAATACAGATGTGATTGCTATGCGATTACGCGTGTGAAACAGAGGGAAAGAAAAAGACAGACAGTACGAAGGTATGACCCAATTCCCTTGATTGTCCCCTTGTTTGCTCTCACTTGAGTCTCACTCATAGTTCCTCACACTTAGAGGAGAGACTCAAGGAAAGAGGGTAATCAGGGCTCTCTTTAAGTTAACGTCAACAGTAACTGATGATGTCAGTGCAGCGGGATCGCATGCTCTTAATGGTCTTCTGCGGCTTCTTGTTGCCTTTTTCACACGACGAGGCCAGCTACGTTATTAAAGTGTGGCTCAAGCCCCCGTTAACGTCATTAAATAGCACCGGGAACTGGCTAACGGCATTTTTTTTTTTTTTTTAGATGGAACAGAAAAGCATGAAACAAAATCCTGATGAAGATTGGTTGACACTTCACCGGCTCATTGAAACATTAGAAAAAGTTGAGACCGGCTCAACTTTGATTTGTAGCGCTTCACACCCGTCATGCAGCGACAAGTGGCGTCTCGGGAGGGTAAAATGTAATCATCTTTTCTTGGAATCGCGTCGTGATGACATCATATATTGAGATATTGTGAGACAGAATTTCGTAAAACATACTAACTTAACTTTCTTTGTAAACATGATGTAAATACTTTTTTGGGGTTTTGTTTTTACATCACACTTTACCACTCAGTTCAATGCGATTATCATATGTGCACATAATATTTACTTTTTTTTGTCTTTATAATTTGATGCTCATTTTGCACTAAAGTTCTTTAAAAAAAATTGAAAATATTCAGTACTTTTCATTTCATTCATTTTCTTTTTTTCTTCTTTTTACTCGAAACACGCTATATGATGAAATATATCGTTCTCAATATATGAAGTGACGTATATCGTGATAAAAGATTTTGGCCATATTGCACAGCCCTAGAACGCCTCGGGGTCCCCGGGGATGAGCTGGAAAACGTTGCTGTGGACGGGGACGACTGGAATAACCGCTAAGCCTGCTGCTCTGGACAACCGGAAGATAATGAACAAATGGATGGATAAATGAACTCTTTCTTTGTATATTTTTCACTGCAATGCAACACAAAACCAAGACAAATTCCTTCTGCAAGAAAACCTACTTGAAAATAAATAAGAACTCTATTATCTGCAATGTTCCGTACTTTGCAGCTCTGCAGGGATTTCTGTCCATTTGTTCCCAAATTTCTTTTCTTTATCCTCCTCGCTGTGGCTTGATAGAATAATTCACTGCCGGTATAGGTATGCAGGAGTTAAGGCTTGAGAAAAGCACACAGCTCACAGACGGTGTACAGATACCGAAAAGGGCACCGTCGCTAAGAACAAGAAGTGGACGTGCTACTAATAACTATGACTAACAAGATTTAAGTCACCACTTGCTTGGAGGTCGTAATAGGAGCAATGTGATGACGTATATTTGAATATGAAAGTTTTTTAATCAGGACATCGTTGCTTTTATTTGAGAAGACTTCTACACACATTTAATATTGCACTCCTACATTGTCAGATTCCAAAACCAGACAAAACCTTTTTTTATTTCACACAATTCTTTTCTTGTTAAAACCTTGTGCATACATGACAAACAATGAAATGCGTCCGCCAACTTCAGGGGGGGATTTGCGTGCACAAATAGTGACTAATGTGGCCTCGAGCATTTCCGGTAATCTCGCTTCTTTTCGAACGCCACAACAATCTTTTCAATTTCAAACTTCTACTTTTCAGCCCCAACTGACATTGACTCAGGTGACACCACTTAACGCAATTTATCAGATTCTACAGAGCTCTCTCTGGAGCAACGAAAAAAGCTTTATGCACATAATCAGAGGTACTGTCCTAGACCTGTAAACAGAGTTTAATGTGAAATATTGGTGGAAGTTCCACTTTGAATGCAGCATTCAGTTACAGCTTTACTGCTGCATTAATGGCTGATTTGTTTGTTTTTAATGAAGCGCCGCTGCATACCATGTGTGAATAACAACTTTAGTTTTTTTTCCTCGAGAGCTGTGCTGTCCTCAGTCTCACCTGTTCTTCTTTGGTATACAGCTGAAAGCACTCGTCCAGCGTACAGCTATGCTGCTGCAGGTGCTGCTGCTGCTGGCTCCTCACACTCTCCGCGTCCTTCACCACCTCCTCCTGGATGCTGCCGAAGAGACTGGAGCACACGCACAGTTTATCCTTCTCAGTCAGCTGCAGAGTTGAGTTTGGATCGGCGTGACGGTCCTGCGCTCTGCCTACGTGTTTGTTTACATCTTATCACACTCCGTCAGAAGTTAAAATGATTGTGCACACTGCTTACCATTCTTTAGTCTTGTTCTCCCACTCAATGACAACCTTCACGTGAGGAGGTCCCCCGGGGCCACAGAACTTCAGAGCTCTACAGCACAGCAAGAGACAAACTTTAAATACACATCTTATGAACATCTGCTGAGCTCCAGACAATTTGGAAATGAAAAAAAGTACAATGGAACAGCACATAAACTAATTATGCCAAATTGATTATAGAATAATGCAAACACACACACCTGGTGTAAAGATAGATGTAAACAAAACAAGCTAGCAAGCACGTCAGCTTCAGCAGCTGCACCAAGCAAATTTAATTTAATTTTTTGAAACAAATTGGGAAGAAATCAAGCAGAAAGTTCCTGCTTGTAAACTCGGAGGCTCCAGGTGTCTGGAGGTTTAGATAAGACGAGAACCTTGTCGATGTTCCAGACCCCGTTGGGATTATGCGTGATTCTGTATGTACGTTACTTTTAGTTTTTGGTACGACTGTGTCCATGCATACGAGCCGCACCAGGATCTTCTCTGGTATCAGATGTGTGTTGTAATAAACCTATGTATTCAGGTCAAGCACAACTGGGGCTCATCGAGTGTTTCGCTTCATCATTCATCGAAGTGAAGATTTACCCGAAAGTACACGTGTTCCGCCTCCGCCATTGTATAGTGGAAGTTGTCACGACTGTATCGTATTCACTGCTTTGATCTCAGGAGGAAGGATAAAACAGCGTCGCTATTTAACAACCAAACAGCGCTGACAGAGGGCCAAGATAGATTTAACATTCGCCGAACACTCAGGGATATTTTTTTTCTTTTGTTCCAGGAACATGACGAATCGCAGGTGGCAAATGTTTCGCCGTGTCAAAATTCTAATCCTTTTGATTTGATTTTTGCAAAGCATCTGTATTCTGGATGGAGATTTACAGCCTGGGCGAATATTGAATGATTCTCACTGTGAGTAGTTTCACTCCATCTTTGAAGTAGAACTCATGTTGTTTTCTTATTATTGCTTTCTGTGAACTTGTTTAATGCAAAAAAAAAAGTGTACTAAATGTCTAACGAAACATTCCAGAGAGGTAAAAGAACTCCACAGCGCAACACGGAGCGCTGAAGTACCACCTCCTGTACCGACAACAGTGGATGCACTTGAGTTTTGCACGGGCGGTACAATACCAACAAACATATGGAGATCTGACCTTCAGTGCAGCTCAGTAGAACAGCAGCAGCCATTCATACCAAGCCCCTCAGCTGCTCTTTATCACATAGGAAATAAAGGCACCAATCATTATACTCAGTCCCTTGTAATCCTCTTAAGGTCCATTTGCTTCTGAAAGAAACTGCAGCTTTTTGTCTAATGCACCAGAAAACCTGTCCGCCGTGTGTTCTGAACATGCAGTCATCTCCATGACAGTAGGCAGGGTTGGTAATCATCTTTACCACATTTCTTTAGATACTTTTGTGGAAACTCCCATTACATCCTGACAGCAGTTAATGAATCAAATGTTCTGACAAATAAAGTGCGACTGTCACAGGACTGTAATAAGTCCGTCAAATCATTTCATTTGTCACCAGAGTCTTCCAAAGGCTGCTGGCGAACAACGGCGAGTATTAACAAAAGACATGCTCTTTGTTTACGTTCATGAGGATCATTTTGGGGGAGTTGGTTTGGAGGGAGGCCTGAAGGGAGGAGCTGCCAGTGTCACCGGCTTGGGGACTTTCTCGCTAGAGTTAGCGACTTTTGGAGCTAAGTGCTGCTAGCTACTTTCATTGGAGAAGAGTTGGGCTGGGTTTTTACGTTCAACTCAAACATGCTGTTGCTAGTTTCTCAAGATTACCGACCCTGCCTTTAATACGCTGATAGGGTTATTTGTCCGTGTGTTTACTGCATTATATGACTGTGCTTTCACTACCAGCGATCCATCACTGTGGCATGGCCACTGAAATAGCTTTTGGTTGGTTTATGGCCCCACAAAGAGTGTGTACAGTATTTACATGTTGGTTAGGTATGAGTCTATGTAGGTATATATACATAGATTTGTGTGTGTGTGTGTGTGTGTGAGTGTGTGTCTGACCTGTCAACCGCCGGGTGGTACAGTGGCCTGCTGTCCTGTGGGGACAGGTAGCTGTAGGCGGCCGATCCTCCCACTACTCTGATCTTAAACAGCACACCAGCATTCTGCAGGGAGAGGAACACACATTGGTACATCTGTGTCCTTTCTTGCTCAAGCAGCAGGTTGATGAACGGTGGTGTGTAGTGGGGTATGACTCAATGATTATCAACGGATGAAGAAATATATTTTACTTCAGTTTGTTTGATGGATTAACTCGCCCATAAAATGACCATTTCTACGTCAATTTTGTTCCGTGTGTTTTTAATGACTGGAAAAGAGGTCAACTGTTTTCCAGGTCTGCCATCTCTGTAATTATAACGGGGTTTCTCTGAGGACAGACAAAGGTGAACGCTACCAGTATAGATAACCGCCGACATTCTGTAACATAGTGTCGCTCTGAAGTGCACAACTTGAAGTTATTTAAGATGATGAAACAGTCTGCCCTTCACTGCTTGTGTAGCGCCTCGTAAGGCTTTGTTCTAACCGCATTCCTATTGTCAATAACAGCATTATCTTGCATTCAGCACTAATCTGCTGTATTTCATGTAGATAGACAGGACTGTGTGTATAATATATATCACTCAATCATCACTTTTCAAACAAATATTTGTAGTGATTCAAATAATAAGATATATGTTTATTGAAAGACAATACATTATCATATTGAATTATATTATATAAATACTTCATACTACATATTCAATGTTATAATATTGAGTTATGGCCTTAACAAAGCATTTGCTCTGTATATACGTACATATATATTTAATCTCTGTCAACATTTAAGCATGAAGAGGAGTTCCTATAAAGGAACATACAACATGAAGAAGGCCTCGATGTAGAACAGAAAGTAAACCAAACAAAGCTTGAGAAGTCAACATGTGTCATTTGAACGGAGAGAAACGAGAAACAATTGCCAAATTGGTATTTTAAAACCTTTCGAATAGACATAATGGACGTGAATAAGAAATTTAGAGTTAAAGAGCGCTTGTAAATAACTTCTTTAGCATTTGGACAACATCTAAGTGCCGTGTAAACCAAACAACTCTCTAATTTGATGCTGAATCTGGCAGGATCCACACGTAACATCACACAACTGCCCTAATTTCTATCTATAGGTGACGCAACTAGTCTTGCCGCCTCCTTGTTCCTGGAATAGAGAAAATTCATTAAGGCAAGAGGGCTGATTATAGGGGGCAGAATCAGGCTGCTAATGCGTTCATTCTGAGCGGACCGACGTTAGTGCGCAGAGACTGCAGAATTGAAAGACATTAGTTGGTTATTAGGAGCCTAAAGCAGCAAATGAAAGAGGAATAGTCTCTCTTTGAAGTTTGAATGGCCTGAGCGAGCATTTCAGATGGTCCATCTATCTATTGGACTATAATGAGTAATTACATTAGAGTTCGGTACACTTTTTGAATGAGAAGATGATCCGTGATCTGCATTAAATGAGAGCCGTCAACACCAGTGAGGATTTTGAGTGATTTCGGGACCCAAAACTAAACCCAGGGGTCTTCTGAGTGAGAATATGAATATGCAAAGCCTTCATATCGAGAAGTAAAATAAATGCACCATCTTTAATTTGAAAGTAGCAAAGCTTTTAAATGTAGGATTGTAGGATTTGGCGGCATCTAGGGGTGAGGTTGCAGATTGCAATAGACTGAAACTTCCTCCGTGTGCAAACATGTGCAAACGTGCAGGCAAACTACAGTGGCCGACACAATGTTCCTATCCAGAGCCAGCGTTTGGTTTGTCTGTCCTGGGCTTCTGCAGAAACACGGCAACATAGCACTCCGAGAAGACGACCCGCTCCGTATGTAGTTATAAGCTAAGTTCTAAGGTAACAAAAACACCAGTCTTATTTTCAGGTGATTATGCACGAAAGAAAACATATTTATTTGTATTATATTCCATTTCTGCCAATAGATCCCCCCTAAATGCAAACACTGTTCATTTAAGCTAAAGTAAGCATCCCATGTAATCAGTACGTACTAGTAACGCCAAAAGTGACCATGAGAGTTTGAGAGCGTTGCAAAATCTATGTCAATAACAGAGGTAACTTTTATGGGATATTTTAACATCAACTCAGAAGACAGATTATTTTGAAAGAACTTTGACCGAATTTTGACCTCCCACAGTTGATCAATAACTCCTCATCAATAACTTAATCCTCCAGGACTCCGATTTATTAAATATTCAGTAAAAGACCCGAGAGGCTTTTTAAACCCTGTAAAATTGTAACCGGTCTGCCTGAAAGAAAAAAACAAAAAAAAACAATGTACTCTTTTGAAAGGTTAAATCCTTTAGAATCTCTAAATTATAAAACAACAAAAATTACATATTACCATCAGAGAATGTACGTTTTTGAGTAAAAACAAAAAAGAGTAAAAAACTAAAAAAGCCTGGTGTATTGCATGACCTTTACTATAAAACGCAGATTGGGTTTCCCTATGAAAAGGATTCGGGTAGAAAACTGAATTAGGAGAGTTTATCCGAGAGGAATCAGCTGAAAAGCAGCAGACGATAAGAGGAAAGACTATATCTTAAATGTTATAATAAAAAAATCTAAAAGGTTTTCATTTTACAAAAGCATCTTCTGAAGTTTTCCAACACAATAACAACAAACTTCACCCTTCATTTCATTTTCAAACCTTTCCACCAGCTCTGACATTTAGCACAGACCAACACACGGCCCTCAGCGAACAATCCAGTGCATGAGCACTCTCGGTTGTTTTTGATATTCTGGGAAAGAGGAACCGGACTTTTGGCATGCAAGTCAGTAACGTCTCAAGTTTTCCTTTTTTTCATTCCCTGACAGGAAAGTTGTATTTTGCTGAATAAACCTCTGGGTGGCACCAAAACATCTCGTAAAAAAAACAAAGAAGAAGCAGAGAGTAATGGCAGCAAAGTACTGCCACACTTTCGTGAAAATACAAACAGCATTGTTGTTTATTGTAAGTGCCGATATTACACAGTAATAACAGTTTGTTTTCCTTTTAAAATAAGAACAGAATCAGCAAAAAAAGAAGCCCTGCTCCCTTTGGATATTGATGGCCTTTTCAGCAAAGATTATCCGTTCAATCTTCCACCAAAAGGTGATTAAGAAATATGTGGCGAAGGCGAGGGAAGGTTTAATGAGTTGGTATCTGGCCAGACAGGCTTCGAGGAGGTAACTTAGAAACCGAGATAGTGATCAGTAAATAACAGGCTGATATTTCTCTTTTCTCCTCCGCCTTAGTCCTCGTCTTATAAAGCTTAAAATCTGCTCGCTCTGGATAAGGCCACCTCAAGTATTGCCTGTCACCATGGCGTTGCCCATGGCAACTTGAGGGCCGGCGGCGGGGCCGGCGCGAGTGAGCCGGTGCGTTTGAGAGCGGAGCGGTGGTTTGGGGCCTCATGGTGTGCTGGTCCGCTTGAACGGTCTACGAGGGGGAAACACACGGAGTGGAGATGCGCTCGCGGTGAGAACCGAGTGAAACTCGCGGGATGTGTTGTTTATTCAGGAATGTAGCAGTAATATAAGACATTTTAATACAATGTAATTAATACAATGTAATTAAAATCTGCCTTTTATCTCCACTCATTATTCTAAAAACATAGAACTTCATTTATAGCAGTAAAGAGGAGGATTTGTGTTATTGGATTCTGAGTGGGCGGTGACATAATTAAATGTATGCTCTATGCATGCTGTGTGTGTGTGTGTGTGTGTGTGTGTGTGTGTGTGTGTGTGTGTGTGTGTGTGTGTGTGTGTATGAGAATATAATGTCCCGAGGTAGTGGTAGTGTCTGGAGATCAGGAGAGATACAATTAACACCTGGTTAATTGTATTAACCAGGTGTGACGACTAAGCATTTATAAAAGAGAACTGACATAGGTATTTAATTATAAGGAGCCGACACAATACTGTCGTCACTGACATACAAAGGGTAACTCAAACTTCAACAACAGGGAATCCAACAATTATTCGCTCAGCATGCTAAGCAGGAAAACTTTTTTCCAGTTTTTTTTAGCTTGATATGTGACTCTGACATTTGTACGCAGACAATGAGAACTATTTAATCCAAACACAGAACCCAACCGTAATGAAAATTGATTAAACTTCTAACGAACCTCTGCGCTGCTATTTTAATTTGCTGCACTGGAGTCGAGGGCAAAGAAATAAAGTGGATGATGTGCTATCGGGTCTGTGTGTGTGTGTCGGGGGGGGGGGGGGGGGGACCATTACCTGAGCCTGGGATCCATTCAGCATCAGATAATAGACCTTGCTGAGGATGCTCTGCTGCAGCTGGTCCCAAGAGACGCTCCTGTCCTCGCGCATGAGGAATGGAGGCCCAAACCTGAGAGAGGAGAGGAGAGGGACAGAACATGAAAAAGATTGGTAAACTCGGAAAGTCATCCACACAAACAAAAAAAACATGAATTAATTTCAATGAAGAATTCATTAGAATGTTTTAGAGAGGAGTCGATTCAATGTTACGGTCATGGCTGTAGATTGTGGTGCTGTTGCTTGTTGTTTCTCTGTTTAACAATTGCAAGAGTTTGGCAAGACCCATGAGTTTCAGTTTATGTTAATCTAAGAGCTAAAACATACGATGATGTTTCCTGTTTCAACATGACAATGGCCCTGTGCACAGAGCAAAAAAAAAAAAAAATTAAAATAGTTTTCCAAGTCGGTCATCACAGAACTTAATTTCGCCTGACCTCGATCCCCGTCAAGCGTCTCGTGCTCTGGAGCGAATCCTTGCAGCGAGGTCACCAACATCTTGTGGAAAGCTGGGAAGTTATCGCAGAAGAGCGGTGGAGTTGTGCTTTCAGTACGGGTGTCTAAACACTTTTGGCCATGTTTAGAGCCAGTTTCTGATCCTATAAGTGTAAGTGCAACCGACAAAGAACTGTCGTTGAATTTAGGTGATGGATGGATACAGAACAAAGAGAGACCCAGGTGTTTACTACCATATACACGTGAGTCATGTGGACAAATGAGTCCTCAAATGTCACATTCTGACATTATTAAGCCTTTCATAGGAACGCCTGTTGTCGGACATGAGGACTGAAACTGGATGACAATAGGTTTATTGATCCCTGTGGGGAAAACTGAGCCAGCCTTACGATCTCAGAGCACTAATAATGGTGACGGGGATATTTTAAAAGCGCCGTCGTATCAGAGGATTACCGTTCGAATGCTACAACAATCTCCACCCGGCACTCTGATGGACACAGACTGCCCTCGGTCAAATGAACACTCCCGTTAGAATGATGCTCTGTGTTACAAAGCAAACAACGTCTCCTGATGGGTTCAGTAAAAAAACATTACAGTCACTTACATTTAGTACAATTGACCTCAGAGTGAAAAGGTCTCCAGCGGGTGACTCCACGGCAAACACAACAAATTCACTCTCGAAGCAAAATGAAATTCTTGCCTACAGTGACAACTTCATTGCTGAGGAAGTAGACATGATCAGAGCATTTCTTCTCTGATTCACAAAGCCATTCAGCGCCTGTGGGACATTTAGGCTGCAAACATAAAGCAGCCATCCAGCCGCAGCAGCTCCCACTGTTTCTTTGCCCTAACCGTGTTGCTGTTGCACATCAGATGCATTCTAGGTGCCGAGTAACTTAATAAAGCTGCGTACCCTTGTTGGGGGGAAACACATGGCAGCCGATAAAACCTAACTTTCACAGGTTAAGTGCTTCAATTTGAGCTGCATTGCTGGAAACGGTCTCGGGTTTCTATCCTATCAACTGGATGGGAGCTCAAGCTGCACAAGCTAAATAAAACCAGCCCCATCTGTGGCATTCGTGCGATAAACTTACGGGTCGAAGCCGAAACAGAAGTTGGATGTTGACATGGAGGCAGCATTGGATGATGAAAGTGGGAGAGAATAACTTAGGTATTCTATTTAAGACTGTAGACACGGTGGAGCAGGAGAAACCATGTCTCTACAGCTGTACTTGAACAAGCTATAAAAAACTGTCTCACAAATGTGAGATGACATCCTCAAACACAATCTCATGAAAAAGATATAAGTTAACTGACTCTGCTATCGGTACTTTAAAAGTTAAGGGGCTGGAGTTGTGCTTTACTCTCACACAAACACCGACTCAGTACAGCATGAGACACGTGTCATGGCAGAGAGAACAGAAAGATCCAACGTGTGGCTACATTTTACTTCAGTAGATGCTAAAAACTCTCGTCACAAATGCAATAAAACCCTTTAAAAGCAAAGGGAGGAAACACCAGCAACTTATCACAACATTTGGCAGAACATAAATCTGCAGAAATGTTTTCCACCGTTTGGCGAGCAGCCGTCCATCCTCGTCCACTCCAGGTAACGTTAGCGATGCCGTACGGGGTTTGCTGATAAGAATAGAATAATGAATGAAAGCCAATCCTTCAGCTATTTCTTTAGTTGCGACTGTATTGTAAAGATTTTGGAACTTCTTGTATTGCTGCTCAAGAAAAACTATTTGTTTACATACAAGACTAATCTAGCAATGTCGATTCTTTTGTTAATCAATTGTCTTTTTTCCTCATAGAATAATCAAAAATAACCAATAAGAGTATCGATTAGGAACCGAACCGATAAGCAGAATCAATAGGACGATATCCATCCCTACATTTAACTTTCATGAATTGAAAACACACTGTGAAAGGTTTTAAGTTCTAAGACGAACACACGGACAACTCCATGGTCGTGACCTGTCAATCACAAGGTAGCCCCGCCCTAAAGCATACTCAGCTTCATGGTATTTTACTTTAAATGGGACCGTCATTTACTAAATGAACATCATGCTGTGTTGAAGAAGACTTAAAACCACCGATTGAGACCATAAACTCATGTTTTACTGAAACAAAAATATAAATCAAGTGAGAAGTTCTGTCAGGCCGCTGATGGCCAGTAATGAGAATGGAAGTTTAAGGCACTTCAGCATTGGCCGAGTTGATTGGAGGTTGCCGCCTCAGTTCATCCCCGAGTACAAGGGGACGTTTGTGCCAAATTTGAAGACGTTCATTCCTGAGAAATCGGGTAAACGAGGATGGACGGACAACTCGAAAACATAACGCCACACAACATCTTGGAAATCACCTGACGGCCTGCGGGCCAGATCCTGCTGTGCTGCAGATGACGAGGAGGACCTTGCTGGAGCCGCCCTGGTTCAGGTATTCAGAAGAGAGCGTGCCAGACGGAGGTAACCTCTGACCGTCAGGTCCAGCCGTGGAGGTGTAGGGGGAGGAGGGGAGGCTGTGGGGATACCCTGTGCAGAACAGAGGAGGGCAGAACAGACGGTTTCATGAAAGCTGAAGAAGAAGAAGCAGCAATATCTCGAACATGAAGGTGTACATGTCGGAGGAAATGAAAGGGTAAAGAATATAAAGCTGATTTGATTTGAGTTTGACAGGAGACAGCTGGTCTGTGAGTACCTGGGGTCCAGATCACTAAAAGCGTGTGATCAGAATAAAAACCCTGGAATAATCAAAGGGTTTCTTTCACAAACGGACTCGAGAGAAACTCAGGGATGCATTAGCTATGCGCAGGTTGGATTACTGCAATCCTCTGTTCAAGGGTCTTCCAGACAAAACTTATCCAGAACTCAGCTGCACAAGTTCGGACCGGGACAAAAAAGATCAAACCAAATAACTGCAGTCCTTCAAAACCATTGTCAGTTACCTGTTGCTCTCAGATTACAATTCAAAATCCTCCTTTTGGTTTACAAAAAGAACCGGCACGTCTGGCTCTTCAGCACATCTCACACATGAAGTCAGTCTATGGCCGTATTCAGATGGCCAACTCAAATCTGTTTTTTTTTGGCATATCCACATTGTATCCAGATTGATTTTTAGAAAGTCTGGACCCCAGTTGCAAAACACCTTTGTGTGCCAGAATGAGAAACTGCTGTGCAGGGAGCAACGTCTAATGTGAAACGTTTACACTGAAAACGTTTCAAAACATTAATATTGAATTGCTCTTTGATTCTTATTGACCCCCGAGGAGCTGTAAGATGAATTACATCTGCTACCACACACGCACACACACACACACACACACACACACACACACACACAGTGTGACTAATAGTGGGTAATAGCTGAGGGGATACAGAAGGCCCAACCTCTCGTCTCTCAGCAAACATAAACTTTGACACTATCAGAGGCTATAATTAAACAATGCTTGTGCGAACCCCACTGAGCAATTAATCGCTGCCACTTTCCAACATCACACGTAGAACACACCTGAACACAGACACAGGAGAGTGTGAATAGATGTAAAGCTCAGATGGAACGCCTTAACAAAAACAAAAAAAGCTTTGTGTGAAAGACATAAAACATAAAACATTTTCAGCTAACTGGAATTTCAATAAGTAGATACAAATTTTGATTTAAAAAGTAATAATATATGAATACAAAAATAAAAGTGCTGACTGTTAAAACAAGGTCAGAAAAGTGAAAAAAGAAGCTTTTGACTAATGTTTGTGTCAACTGTCTGCTACTAAATCACTCAGCGTTGTTTTTCTTTCCCGGCAGACGGGAGAAACTCGATGTGACATTTTAGGCATATTGGATGCCCTTTGGACGGCCAATTCATCTCCTCACGCTTTGTCGGTCACCCCTCCCTCCATACTCTCGTCACCGTCACCGCTCACTTTTTCACTTGCGAGGTTGAAAAGTAAAAGACTATAAGAGTATTTAGTTTCGATACCAACTGTAGAGGATGACTACCCAACCATTAACCCTCCAATTCGCCAATAAATCAACTCTTATTTTTTAATTTACGTTTTATAAATGTTGCTAATTCTTGCTGTAATACTGAATGACTTCCTTCCTTATTTGTTCCCCAGCAACTACTCAGTATTTCAAGTACCGTATTGCAAAGTGTTACTAAAACAGTTTAAAAAAATGACATGAAACTTCTGGTAAATAGTGGGAGGAGCAGAAAGGTCACAACCCCTGAAGAAGGGAATAATATTCTGCATGTAAGAATACAACCCTGACACCTTTAAATGACATTTGTATATGAATGTGGTTTGATGGTTACGCTTTGAAAGGATAGTAATTGCTAACAGATTAACAGGATTATGCTCAACATAATGATTGAGGTGAGAATGCTGGTTCAGTCAAATGTTTAAGGTGCAATCTGTAGCCAGGAGTCACAGGAGCAGCGCTGGGTCCAACATGTGTAACGGTGGCAAAAGAAAGTTTGCTGATCCAATCATCAAAAGGGGAGTTTCAATATCGCGCGGTACACACAATATGGGCCGAAACGTGAAGGTTATAAGGGTTTCAGCAGCAGTTTAAGCTTTTTTTCTTGATATACAACTGATGACAGTAAATTTAGACTGTATGGAACCAGTAGTAGAGGTGAAATCATAGACTGTACATAAGAAGTGGATGCTGTCAGCGTGACGCCACCCATTGGTTTGTGGGCTGCCGTTATGAAGCCTTGAGTTCGGCGATTTTGTCTTCGCCATCGTGGAATACGGCCGTCGCCATCTTGGCTATTTTGCAACCGACAAACGAAAGTTACCAAATTTGGAATGCGGAGGAGTGTTCATCAACAATGTTTCCTCACGTAGAATGCACATGGAATATCCAGGATACAGGGTTGAATAGCATTAAAACAGCCGTATTTTAACAGCACTTGTATTTTAGTGGCTGGTTTTCAAAACCACAAAGTAATATGCCGTGCATGGCAAGGAGCGGGATTTTGCCCCCACACGTCCCGGGGTCTCATTCTCACCTCCTCCGCCCTCTCTCCAGGAGACGGACGGAGGAGCCGCCACAGACGGAGGGAGGTGTTAGCTGGGTGGAAAAAAAGACGGCGGGAGTAGAGAGAGGTGAGACGGTGAGAGTGAGAATAGGAGTTCTCCCAGGGCAGAAAGGAAAAGAGCAGTGGTTGCCAATTTTGCAAAGTAATTCCCAAAGTGAGTAAAGACAATTGTACTCAGACAGCGGGCGTGAGAGAGAGAAGCTGCATCTCGTGACTGTATTGATCTAATGATCAATCAGCACGATATTGAACCATTTGTTGTTTTTGTGACAATGTCACGGATGCTGTGGGAATCCGTTTATGATCTGCAATTTTTAATTAAAAGATAAACATGAAGACTGAAGTGACTGCGAGTGAAGTCGGGGAGAAAGAGACTTGAGATCGGAGGTGGTGAGCATGGCGCCGTTAATTAAACAGCTTAGCCCTGAAGAACTCACTCCACTTCATGTACAATCACTCTCATCTCGCCATCCACCATTTCTTTCTTTTGCATTATCTTATACTCCTCTCTCTCTCTCCCTGGTACTCTATTCATCATTGCTATCATCTGCTTTTCAGGGGTGCAACGGATTGCAAAACGCACGGTCTGGATCGTATCAGGGTTTTGAGTCACGGAGCGGGTCAGCAGGAAAAAAAAGGAGCAAATATAACTTTTAGAGAGATGGCCAGATCACTTCTTTTTTTGCCGCCTGTACCGATTGCCGATCGTCGATCGAGATTGTTTTTGTTGTTTTCTTTTAGCAGCCGGTAAAGGCCTACGAGGCTCCAGATTATGTTTCTCACCAATGTCCAGAAAGATAATTTAAACCGATTAAGAAATCAAAGATTCTATTCTTATTGATAACAATTTAGTTTTAGTTTCTAGGTATCTTAAGCTGCTAAGAGCAAGTGTAAGAAAGTTAAACGGGTCATAATTCCCTCTCGAAAGCATCTCCTTCAGACAGCTGTATCCATTCAAGATTCCCGCCAAGATTACATTTGAACACGTCATGAGTTTTGGAGCCGTAAGTAGACAATCACATTTTGCTGTTGCACCAGAGGCAAAAGTCTTATTTCCCCCAAAACTGCTCTGTTTGTTCATTACTTATGTGTAAAAAAACAAATAGCACGAGTTGTGTAACACAGAACAAGCAAAAAACAACAACAACAAGAGAGGATTTTGGCCACATCCTGACTGGAACAGACATCTCTCCCAGGTGGTTCAGGACCAAATGAGTGACCCCTGACAGTGCAATCCACACACCTGGCTAAAAATACCAACCGACCGTTGGGTTTAACCCCGGACGAATCCGTGGTCGGGGCAGCAAGCAGCCATCTGACCACAAGTGCCCCCGTTGACAGCGAAGCACCTGAGCTTTCTGCCAACAGCAACAACAGATTAGGGAGGCGGCGGGGGAGGAACTCAAATACACCTGATGCCGCCCTCCTACTCCTTCCCTTCTCTTTCTTCTTCTGCTGTCCCTCAACTACACAAAGTTTATCTTGGTATTTTGCACTTAGTGACATGTTTCAAATATTAGTCGGTCAACAGTCCACAACACAGTGCTGCAAATTTGTGTTAATCATATCTGTGAATAAATAAGATATAAATGGTAGACATGCTGGATTTTAGCTTTGTTGCAGGAACCAAAGACAAGTCAGCCGAAAGGTTTTAGATTCTAAGTCTTCAACTGAGAAGATGATGACAAAATGATAGAAAATAGAAAGGGGCTCTCTGGTCAACACAACCGTAAAAAAACGACTTCCTCCAGTGATCGCCTTCCCTGCCGACTGGTTCACTTGAACACAATTAGGCTGTCTTGCCAATTACACCGCAGGTTTAGTTTTGACAGGCCTGTGGGCAGAGGAAGCTTTCAAGCGCAGACACTTATTGTTGTTCTTCACGAGGCAGCTGAGCCGAGCCGTCGCTGTTATTTCCCCCGATGATTTGAGAACACGTTCCAGAGCACCGAGTGTAGGCGCTTTTTTCGGGTTATTTTAAATGATGAATCCTACCGGAGGGGGGGGGGGGGGAGTTCCCCTGTGAATGTCCCAGACATATTTTTGCTTTTCTGCACTGAGTTCGCTTTGGGCAACCTGTAATTGCCTTAATGTGTGTTCACTCGCACGTAAAAGAGGCGGATTGAAGGATGCGACGGCCCCGATTAACACCTCAGAGTAATCCCAGACTCTCTGCACTTGCACGCAGCCCCCAGTGGGTTGATGGGGACGACACGGTGGCTTACCCTCGGCCTCGCAGCTCCTCGAGACAGGACCTGAACACTCGAGAACGCTGATTGTGGAGCCACGGTGTACGGTAAAGTGTGTGTACGTGAGGCGACGCGGAGGGAATGAAAGAAAGACTTCAATTGCTGCATCTAATCTCAGACTGCTGTCAATCCCTGACAGATCCCTTTATCTCCATTAAGAAATGTCTACCTTTCCCTGGGAATCCTCTTTTTATAAAAACAACACACACACACACACACACACATTTTGTCTTTCCCTCTCTCTCTCCGTGCAGGCAGCTCCCACAAACCACTCCGCTCAAATCTTGATTGACTTTCCCATTATCGTGGAGAACTTAACTTTTTAACTCCAAGGGCACCAAGTGAGCATCACACAAAGTTAGCACGCTTTGCTTCCCTGAGCTACATATATGCAGCATTTTTCTTCTTCTTTTTGTGCAGCGTCATGACTCCATTTATGTGCAAATAACCTGGATTGTTGGGGGTGAAATAGGATGCTACCGTGGCGCTTTGGGACCTAATTGATTTTGCAGCGTTTCTTCATCACGAGACCTCCTGCTGCCATTTCGTCTAATGCGAAAACCTCATTATTGTACCTGATTCAATATCCTCCAACACTTAAAGTCGGGGGAAATCCAGCTCCCAAACGCTGGAACACACAGCAGGTTGTGACGACGGAGGAACACACTGCATGCAATAAACCTTCTCCAGCATAACTGCAAAGCATGAGAGTTGCTTCACTCGGCCGTGAGGTTTACATACTTTCCATGGCCAATCATTCATTGGTCCATATCATGTTTCTGCATCTTAAAGTAACATCACTCACACGTGAATACGCCAAACAAACTCGCATCTCTTTAAGTAAAAAAACAACGGACTCCTCGGGAAGTTTTTCATTAGATTTTTGGTTCTACAGGCTTTTTTTTCCCTTCCGTCATCCATCACGGCAGCAGTAGGCTTTACTTTACTTTCACCGAGGCTGCACAAACAAACTTACATGATGGACAGCATCACTGCCGGAGCTGAAGGGTCGTTTAGTCTGAGGAAGAGACCTCTGCACTGCCTGACATACGTGATGAGGACCAAATCAAACAACTAGTCGCGACAATACACACACACACACACACTTGTGTGTCATTATGTACCGTTTTATATATTTACAGCAGAGTGACTACACTGTACTGGCAAGTCTGGAGAGGAGTCTTACATAAATAACCTCGGTTATGTATTCTTGTAGTTTAGACTCTTTTAAATTCAGTTGACGAAATAGGTGGCTTGTAATAGTTTGTAATAGTTTAGACTAGAAGTTTCAACAATAATGGTGTTTTATTCTCTGAGTTGTCAAAATTGGTGTGTTGACAGATGATTAAACAGTTTTTATACACTTGAAACACCTAAAATAAATCCCATCGAGATATGGGGAAAAAAACCTGTACTTTCCGATTATGCTCACAAGTGTAAAAATGTTCCCTGTGTTACTTTGTCTGCCGTCATCATCATCTTTTATCGCCACCGTGGTTCTCAGCTGTAACGATTGTGTAACTTCACATGCAACATTCCACAAAACGTGACATAAATCTCACTGAACGAAGTCGTGATATCCTGGAATCTGGTCTGTTGTGACCTCATGAATTATTCCGAGGTAAAGACCATTCATCATTTTGCTCAGATCGCTCGTGAGAACGGCAGACGTGTGTGTGTGTGTGTGTGTGTGTGAGGGCCATGTATTTATGAGACTCCCCAGTGCAGCTCTAATGGACTCAATACCCGTGTTTGTTTTTACTCATGCACGTGTGTTTCTGTGTGCGACTGCGAGTGAAATCAAACCGTATGTGACACTGTTTTTAACTGTGTGAAGGCACAACAGAAACGCCTCCCGTTGAGTGAAGAGTCTTCATTTTTCATGAGCACTTTGAGCACATGTGTGAAATATTGATGTCGTTCTTCTTCTCCACCCCCCCATAAGGGCTTCATTGGACGAAGGCTAACCACAACTTCTTTGACTGCCAACCTAGGGAGCCGTCAATTAATGCCCTCACGCTGACGACAAAACATCTTTTACCTCAAAAGCTTGACTGCCATCCATCCACAGCCAGAGGGGGGGGGGGGGGGGGGGGGGGGTTTGCTTCATTAACTCCACCAGAAGTTGTCTAAGCACCTGTAACCTGATACATTTTCCTCATAAACTTCACAACTCATTAGATATGCATGTGCCAAAGCCGCTGCTTAAAACTAAAGAAACATCAATTCAAAATGATATTTTCCGCTTCACCTGCAGGCGTCACAATAAGGTTATTACTTTGATTAAAACTGGCTCATCCAGAGCATTTCCTTCTAGTACTTTTCATCATATAACAATGAAATCCTCCGAATTGAATTGATTAAATGCAACCTGGACTCCGCAGAACACGGCTAGATGGATTAACCATCCCGGGAAATTGAAAACATTTTGCAGAATACCTCGTAAACATCCATATGTATCCTAAAAGTTATCGTTCATGTTGGCACAATGACACATCCAAGCAGCAGGCAGATGTTCTAAAACACACCTTTACAACAAACTTAAAGCTATGAAAAAAAAGGGATTAAAAGGATGCAAAAAATAACTACATCCATGGCGCATATACACTTTCAGCAAACATTTTTCGTGCACAAATTGTTCTTCGCCCCCATGTGTCCTCGCCTTCCCCTCTGGTCTGTGCCACTGGCTCCCTCTACTGCCCAACTTACATTCATAACAGCCCAGTGAGTGATACTTAGCCCACATAAACCCTACTGTAGCATGCACAAATTATTCCAATATGGTTGGAGCCACAATTCTGACTAATGATACAGCCGACAGGGGTGTCGTTTCTCATAATGTGATCACCATCCAGGGTAACTTAACTGTCAGAGTGGCCCTGCTGAATGTGAGTTCACTATCTAATAAATCATTCACCTGTCGAGACGTTATTTCGTCCAATAAACTATGTATGTCTTTTTTTGTCACAGAACCTTGGCTAAACATGGATATTATTCCATTAATAGAAGCTTTCTTTGTGAACTCTCTCTGAGCTCCTATGTGACATATGACATATGTATGACAGGCTTTTAATTTCAGGTGATTTTAATAGTATCAACAACAAAGAGTATCTTCACGCCTACATCCCCGGTCTGTAACTCAGGTTTTTGTTATTAATGTATTGTTGATATATTTAGATATTAAGGCGACAACAATTGTTTTTCTGGCTGGTTTTAACACCGATGATTTAAACATGATGAATTAATTCTGAATCGCTACATTTAGCGAGTGAAGTGCATATCTCAAAGGGGCTCCAGTTAGCCTTTTTGCTTTATAAAGCAGAAAGTGTGTTTGTGTGTCATTACACTGTCAACAGTGCATTCGGCAGTATGCATCAGGCTGTATCACACTAGGCAAATAATTTATACAGACAACAAAGCCCAACACAGATCCTTGAGGTCACTGGTTTCCAGCCTGAACTGGCATTTACTTCCTCTTCCCCGTTACGTAAAAAGTATTGTATCCAGTCTGTTACTCATCTATGCGATTTATATTTTGACCACATTCTTTTATGAGGAACTGTATGTTTTGGAAATCCATATACATGCAATCGACTAACTGTCCTCTATCCAAAGCTGCTGACCACTGATCAAGAACTCTGACATCTACTGTTTTCTTCTCGATGGTTCTTACTAGCCACACTCTGATAACTCCTCAGAGTTTTAGATAAATTAATCATTTGTCGGAGCTCATCCAGGTGAGACGTTTCTCATACTTACTTCCTTAGTCATTCAGAAGTTATTATGTTTGGGGGAAATCATGCATAAAGAAACAGAATGAGAGGAGGAATACAAAGCTCATTGCAGACAATGACCCTCTCCTCACCAAAGTAAAAAGTCTGCCTGTGAAAAATATCCAGTGAAAGTGAAAAACAGTGAATCAGTGTAAATAAAAGGTCATCAGGAGGACTACGAGAGGCTGAAAAAGAGAAAATTGGAAATGTGGAAAAAAAAATGAGAGAAGTGTGGTGCATGTTTTTGATGGACATCCTGTTGCCGTGGTTACCTGAGTGCGGCGCGGAGCCTCCACGACTATAGAGGGGAGGAGCCTGAAAGGCGTAGATGACGTCGCTATCAGCGATTGCCGTCAGGTCATCGTCATCTGAAAAGGAACGCTGGAAACCCGTGGAGTACAACTCCGAAAGGATGACCTGTGAGAGAGAAAAAAATACATCAAGACACAAATTCAAAAAGAGCAACATCTGCAAAGGGAATAATATTAAGGACAAGTTTCTTTTATCTATCAGAGAAGTGCATTTCATGTTTAAGTCAGAGATCCCCAGGGCCCTGACAGTCAAACAGAACATTTGTATTAAGTGAGGAGAGCGATGTGATTCACAATGATGAATATTTTGTGCTTGTAAGTATTTAAAGTGCAGACAGAGAAGGTTGTTTTTCTTCTATTTATTTGTTTGTGTTCCAAAATACTCAATTGTGATTGGATGGCAGATGTCCTGCTTAAGTGCAGAATATATGTGAAAGGATTATTAAAATGCAGGTAACCAAAGCAACTGCTCTTACTTAGTCACACTGTTGAAACATGAACGAGCCATGGGCTTGATTGACTTAAATCAAACCTATGATAATGTCACAGAGTGTGGCCAGTATGACTCAGTGTGTGTGTGTGTGTGTGTTTGTTTGGTTAAGGGCTTCACCCGTTTTAATATTAAGTGCAAACCCCACCCACCTGTGTTTCGGTGTACGCTGGCAGGAATACAGGCAAAACCAATACGAGTGACAAAGGGGTAAATGTTCCCACTCTAACTAATGCAACAAAACAAACAGAAGAGTGTGGGAGATGTTCATTAAGTACATTGTCCAGACGCAGTCCTGAGAAGAGGTCTAATCAGTATGTGAAAACGCCTGTGTGGGTAGACCATGGGACCGTGGGTGGGAGCTTAACAAGAAAATCTCACCCTGTGAACTGAAAAACATTTCCTCATCGGGAAGCCAGTGAAGCTGCAAGAAAAAACAAAACACGAAAACAGGGCAAAAAGATAAAGATAGAAGCTAAAGTCGAGACGCAGGACAATGAAATTAAGGAACAGCACTGTTCCTGTAAAGCCGGGTAGGTCTTTATTTACTCTTACTATCATTAAGAAGCAAAAGCTGCATGATTTAAGAAGAAGTCTTAAATCAGAAGAACGTTGGTGCATCACAACACTGACGTGAAGAAGAATTTAAATTCCAGGCAAAACCATGGCAGACACTGAGAACCAAAGGGTGACATAAAGAAAATCCCTCAGAGGAACATTATTACATCAAGACACTTTCTATACAGTGTATTTTGGAAAAGATTTTGACATAAAGGTATATTTTTTTATAAGAATAGATAGTGGAACAATCCACTTATGGACCACAAAAAGGGTATCTTTGCTTCTCTTTTACTCTCACGCTGCTGTGGACACGGGTTTATAAAACCCAGGAATATTCATCATCTGTTGTCGGGCAGGTGAAAGATTTATGAACGGATACCTCTGGAACCTTTTCCTCTAACCTTTATCTTGCTGGTGACATTTCAGCTTACTATGTGAACGCATTCAACTGTTACCCTGCTATATAACAGAGACTTCTGTTTGAATTTTTTGTTTTGTTTTGAACCTGGGTTTTCTAGCTCCTCTCTTGAGCGCCTGCCTGCTCTCCTCCCTGCTTTGTAGTCTCCTAGTGGCGAGGAATGAGGCAGTGGGGCCATCTTCTGTTACCAGTGTTGCATAAAAGCGTGGTGTAATAAGCAAGGTAAACAGCTAACTAGCCAGCTGCTAAATTAATAATATTTACCAACTTAATGCTTCAGCCACTCAGTCTTGTCACATGTGTCGGAAAAGCACATTGCTATCACCAGATGAGTGAGAACTTTATTCGGATCTTTTTCTGTAACCAGTGCTGCGTGAGAGCATGGAGGAATAAGCAAGCTAGCTAAGTAGCCAGCCGTCCGCTAGTTAGCTTGCTACTTCCGCCATGCTTTCATTCAACCAACTCTTCATCTCTCTAATAGTTTGGTCTAAAAGCAACATCTCTCTCCACCTCTATAATAATTTAGCAGCAGCCGTGACGGCTGAGGAGGTTAGCAGACGGCTGTTTTAAACTATAAGCAACATTTTCTCTCTAAAACATTTCCCCAATATTGCAGCTTGATAGAGCCTCGAATCCCAGTTCATCATCTCGAATGTATGCAATTTGGATTCTGGCAGTCAACAACACAGCAAGATGATATTTCATGTCCAACCTCAGCCCCGCTACCCTTGAGGTGATTCGTGCCTCCAGTGTTTCCTTTGTTCTGCCTCCAGCTAACGCTGTGACGTAATCTTGAAGTCGGCTGTAAAATGCTCTATATAACAGAGCAAGGCAGCAAATCCTCATTTTTTTAGATACTAGAACCATCAAATGTTTGGCATTTTTACACAAAAAAAGAACGCTGGGTTACAAAAATAGATCTTTCATTAAAGCCCATAAATACTTCTGATCCACCCACACAGGTGTTTCCACTTATTCTACCTGATTCGACCTCTTCTCAGGACTGTGTGAGAGCGTGCAGACTGCTTGATTTGCATCTCCCTCACTCTCCTGTGGCACCTCTAGAGTCTGGTGACCTCGCATAATTTTCCGTCCCAATTTTACAGAGCAGACGTCTTTGTGTGTGTGTGTGTGTGTGTGTGTGTGTGTGTGTGTGTGTGTGTGTGTGTGTGTGTGTGTGTGTTTCTGTACCTGGTCCGGGGAGATTTTGCCCTCCTCTGCCACCATGGCTCTCAGGCAGGACAGGGAACCAAAGAGGGGTACAGCCAGCCCCACCCGCAGGTACCTCTGACCCTTCGTACTGAACACCAGCGTCACACACATCGGCCTGTGGGGCAAATAGAACAGGGGGCCAAAGGGAGGGAGGGTGAGGAAGTGTGTATATGCATGTGTGTGTGTGTGTGTGTGTGTGCGTGTGTGTGTGTGTGTGTGTAAGGGAGGGAGGGGTAGGAAGACAGAGAGGGAGATAGATGATATAGAGCAAAGTGCCAAATTGCTTTGCAATTCTGATTCTGCATGTTTACATTTATTACAGATTCCAAACAAACCCTGGCACACTGAGTCATTAACATATTTGTATGCAGACACACACACACACACACACACACACACACATCAGTTGATACGTGCATACCGTTTAGAAATCCACACATCAACCAAAACCAAAAAGAGACGATAATATGACTGTGCAGAATTCAAGGACGCCGGGGGGCAACCGCTGTCGTGTTGTCAGTTTGTTCAGATGTGTTGAGTCTTGATGTATTTCAGCTGCTTAACAGCAAAACAAAACACTCGATAAAATGAGACTTTGAGACACGCCGCTGAGCTGTTTCATGTCTAATAAGATTGGGGAAAAGATTTCCTCTTGACAATACTGTCGTACAAAATCTAATTTCATGAGCACAAACCATTCGATTTGTCTGTGTCGGACTTTTTTTAATCTGAAGTGAATAAACTATTTCCAGATGTTGTCTTTAGTGTTTCATTTTCCCCTGATGCGTGACAAGACATGAGCAGCACATCGTTGATGGTCCCGCATGAAGAAACCTGAAATCTTTCAGGGATGAAGATTTAAAAAGGGTCGAGGTGCCGCGGGAAGATGAGAGGACATGAAGGAGAGCAGGTAGCATGGAGGAGAAGACGGGGCGGGGAGACAGAGTAAGGTCACGCCTTCTCATTTGGGAAGAAGACCTCCACTTCCTGTTTCCCATCATGCATTATTCAGGTGAGTAATGTGTTTTGCGGCGGCGAGGCTGACAGGGCAGACGGCGGAGGATCTGAGGCAGATGTTTTGTTTGCGCTGTTAGATGCTGCGCGATGAGACACCGAGATGTGCAATGAAACGGCAAGAGAGGTGTAGGATGACACTCGAGAGGAAGAGGAAATGGAGATGTCATCTTACGAAGCAGGGTTTTCTTCTTTTTTTTTTTTTTGCAGCCTCCCGAGCCCCAGCTGGATCGGAGCCTGTTAGTCCTCATTAAACAGAAACCTCTCATATGTTCCCACATGAAGCACCAAGAGCGCACGGTGTATGCAGTCTTTAACACTCTCTTGAAATAGTCAATCAACAAGCGCAGTATTTAACAGTAATTGTAATCTTTTTCTGGTAATGAAAGCTAATTTGAAAGGTCTGTGTTCAGGTGCTGGTTGAAAAACGAGTGGCACAGTTTAAAAAAAGAAATTGGTGCAGCAGAACCAGATCATCTTTATTCCATGCATTCTTCTACCTTGTCAAAACCTGCCTTCTACATTACCCCCAATGCAACTCGATCGTTTTAGAAAATAATAACTCTAGTAGGAATTATGCTGAGACTGACTGTGCAAGGTTAGATCAGGAGAAAACACTCAGAGATACTGCCGTCCTACTATTCTCTCCGCCACAACAGCATTATCTGCAGCACCCAGACCTCAATGCCCTACTGCCAGCCAGACCCCGCTGTGTCTCTGGGGGCCCTCCGACTTATCAGGCATTCTGCTGGGATACTGCTGCAGCAGGACGACGCAATGAGGCCACTGTGTGTGTGTGTGTGTGTGTCTGTATGTATTGAGGGGGGGGAGGGGGGGCACAGACCACACACTGTCAGAGAAATGGGGTTGTGGAAGTCATTCGTGCAGAGAGGATGCAGATCAGCAGCGTCTGTATGTTTGAAGATAGAGGGATTCACTGAACACTGAACGTAGGCATTTGTTTCTTTTCTTCCTCTTTTAAGATGTCTTGTGCATGTCTGGACACATGAAGAGAGAACAGAGAGAGAGAACGGGGCTAATATGTGACAAAATGTTGTGGTTACCCAGCATGCCTTGGTCACCAAGACGCCCCTCATTCGACTTATTTCAAGTTTTCAGTTATTCTGGGTGGTTAGACCTCTACTTAGGTCGACGTTGGGTTGAAGCTTTGATGGGAATAGAGGTGTCACGAGAACCGATACTTCGGTACCAAGTCGATGCTAAAATTCAGAAAACACTACAGGACTCGTGTCGAGACAAACGGGGTCTAAAATCCTAAAAGGACACAGTAAACTCACTATCCACGCGTCCACCCTATCTTATCCCTGATAATGCTGCATTGCACACAGGAGGGAGGCTAGTAAATGTTAGCTGTTAGTAGCACAGTCCTGCTGAGCTAACAGCTAACGCTAAGGTTGCATTAAGTTTCATCGTTTTTTTTATAGCAATATAAACAAAATATTAAAGAGGGGATTATAACGTGGCTTTAATTGTTTTTTTTGTTGCATTTTTCCCGTGGTATCAAATTGGGTATCGAATATCGTGGAATTTCACAGGTATTGGTATCGACTACTTAATTACTGGCATCTTGACATACATAGATGGGAATCATGAGGAAGAAGTCAATCAATCCTGAGTCCTGAGACTGGCTCTAATCAGCCAAAATAATTAAAATCCCCTGGGTGTGTAAAGCGTGTGTAGGGCCTTTAATGCCGAACCCCAGTGTACACTAGAGCCACGAAGTCTCATCTTTCTCTCTCTATTTGCGTCTCTATTGTCAAACTCAGCAAGATTAACATTAAGTAGCCTTAATAGAGCATTGAAAAACAGCCCATGATTAATTTATATTTATATATATAATCACACGCACACACACACACACACACACACACACACACACACACTCTACTACTTGTTGTTGAGTGTTATACATCACCTGGTTTGTCGTAGGGGAATCGGCAGGGAGATACATGAAAATGGGTCGAAGGTGTTGCTCTGCTTAAGGCAATGAGGGCACGTCAGAGAAGACCTGGAGACAGACAGACAAAAAGAGCAATTTAAATTGTTCTGCCTGACCTCAGTTCACCTTGCACTCTGGGTTCTGATAAGACTTGAAAGAAACATTACATATTTTTCACTCTCCACAACCTCTTTTTCCAAATGTGATGATGCGTCGGGCAATCCAATCACAAAGCTTACATTCGACGGTGGAGAGAGAAGCTCTATTAACTTTGTATGACTCTATAAACAGCGATGGACAGATGGATCGACAGATATCGCCCATCCCTACATGCCAAATCTTCACATTGCCTCTTAAGTCTTATGTGCATTTTCCAACGTGGACAGTGGTGAATACTGAGCACAGAATCAGGCCATCTGGACTCGGTCTGCTGTTGAGAAAGGTGCAGCAAAGCAACAGAGGTGGGATGCTGTCAAAAGCACAGTTAGGCAGGTGAGATATTGCTGCAAAATGAAAAAAAAAAAAAAGGCTGCATCCTCAAGAACATACTGAGCTGTAGAGGAGAAGAGGAGAAATATGGAGAGAGAAGAAAGCAGAGAGGAAAGGTAAAGGATGAAAGGTGGATGGGATATTTAAAGGCACAGAGGGTAGCGGAGAGAAACTGTTAAGCTGAAAGGAACAAAGATGACTTCGACTAAAATGAAGGGTAGCATGCGGCGGAGGTGGGACAGGCAGAGGAAACAAAAGTGGAGAGCAAAGAGGCGGAGATGAAGAGGAAGACAACAAAGTGCAGGGCTCAGTGGGAGCAGATTAAAAATGAACAGAAGGTTGGCATCACGACAGTCGAGTTGACGGAAACTAGAAAGCGAAACTGATGGGAGAAAAAAAAGAGACATGGACAGGACCCGTCAAGGTCTTTGAGCCGACGGGGCGTGGAGCTCCATCAGAGTGGAGGAATGACATGAGGGTGGAAAAACCAGGGATCCCAACCTATGGGCTGGTATCAGCAAAAACCTGAAGCGAAAGACAAAAAGTACCGAACAACCTCATAAGGATCTGGAGGAAAACATTGGGAACATTTGCTCATTTGCTTTCTTGTCGCATGTCAAAAGAAAAGATCAATACCTCGCTCATGTTTGTGTGTTTAAGTATGATGCTTCAGGAGCCGGTTAGCTTAGCTTAGCTTAAAAGAGTAACTGCACACTTAAACGTGTTTTTTAAGCTGTAAACTAAATTATACGAGTGTACTGTGATGAAACACATCAACGCTGGTGTTAATGTTGACATTTATTGCCATACCTTATGTAGAAATATGCTAACGGTATTTACAGGCATTAAACGTAGAAGTATTATGTGTGTGTGTGTGCTCATTAGCAATAGCGTTGCGTGTGTCATAGAGCAAAGGTTTGATATCTCCATGTGAGGCACTCACGCGCTCCCCGTACAAAGAGGAAGCTCTGACACGCAGGTGATTTAGCTTAAAAAGTATAACAAGTAGTGTTGTGAATCGGGTTAGTCGGTGGGATATTGTGTAGCAATCTGCAGGAACAGCACCTTCGCTATCCCTGAGAATGGACAGGACTCCCACACACACAGTGGCCCCAACCCTGGCATGTGTGTGTGTGACGATAACGGCTCCCTCGGTCAGGACAAGGTCAAATAAAGTATAAAGGAGGAGGTTAAATCCCCAACAAGTGTGATCTGAGATTGAGATGAAGCACTTATCTTCACTTGTTTTACTGTAATCTAATACATCAAGAAGAATTCCTGCATTTCACACAATACATGAATCAATATAACATATTTAAGGGAAAAAGCATGACATCTTTACATTTGTGAAGCATTCTTTGCATGCAAAATCATAAATATTATCTTATATTCAGTTGGAGTTACATTTATGTTTTGACAATGCATCACATTAAGTTTGTTTTATGTAGAATGTTAACAGTCGTGGGTCAGAACCAAGATGCAGCAGTTTCTACACGAGGCCGAGTTTGGTGCTACGAGTTTTCAGTGATCCCGAAAATATTTCACATTTTTATAAATACTGTATGGATCCCATATTTGTGGACTTTAACAAAAAAATATATTGTTTTCTTCATTTTTATGATTCTGTAACTTCTTTTTCACAGTTTCTTTTGTGCTGTTTTTTAATAAAAAATCCTCTTGTGACTCGTTTATATTTTGATGAATGAATTTGCGGACGTCTCTGACATCATCCTACGTCTGTTCGAGAGGACGTGGATCTTGGTCGAGACGGTCGACTTCGATATCTCCCAGCAAACCTTTATTATGTTATTTATATAGCACCTTTAAAAACAGAGTTTACAAAGTGCTTTGACAGACAAAGCAGCAAGAGCAAGGCAATAATAACAACAGAAAGCTCAGTGAGACAATACGATAAAAATAAGAATATGCAGTGGTGATGCACCTTTCTGCGAGTGTACGCATGCAGGGAACACAGCAACAACCACACACAGCCAATAATGCTATTACAGAGACCAATGAGATGAACGCGGAGAGGAAAAGTGTTTTCCATTTACCCAGTAGGTTGTCTAACCAGTTAGTCCACTCATGCAGGCCTCCGTTTTGTTCGCGCATCTCCTGGGCTAAAGTCCTGAGGCCGTTAAGCGCCTTTGTTTACGGAGCCATCTGGTGCAGTATTGTTTTATGAGCACTAGAGAGGCCAGAAGAGTTTTGAGCAACTTCTCGGCCTAAGAAGAATAACTTCCTTCCACATTGTTTTTTCATGAACCAAGCAAACAAGATAATAACATATTAATAAGTGAACTTCAGAGGTGCTGGTAGGTGGATTTCATTGAAGAGAGCTAGCCTAGCCTCTATATACAGTCTTTATGCTAAGCTAAGCTAATTAACGAATTAATTATTTATTGCAAAAACACGGTGGTATCCATCATCTCATCTAACTCTTGGCAAAGACGGGAATGAGCACAAATGTTGTACTTTTCCTTAAAGACATAAATGTACAAAATAGCACAGCAAGTCGTCAGTATGTCTTCACTGCAAATACTACCAGGAGACACTGAAAGGATTATGTGTGACGGCAACAAGCAGTAGTCTGACACTGGAATAGTGTGGGAATGGATAAGCAAATACAATTAAATGTAGCTGTGTCTACAAATCCGCAGCATGTTTCCAGTTACGCACATTCCTGGTGTGAGTGATGCTTTTTGCTTTTATCGTAACAAACCTTGAGCGACTCCTGGCCTCAAATAACATGTTGTCCTTCCTTAAAACCTGACGGTAATCGAGCCTTGACGAGTGAAAACACCATGTTCAGTTTGTTCTTGAGTCACATAATCCCCTCATAGTGCTGGAACATAATCCCTTTATTCACGTGAGATCATCTAATGCAATTTAGTGGCTGTGTGTGCGCCGTGTGTCACACTGCACTCATTTAGCCAACATTGAAGCACCGATTCAAACCACTACATTTTTAACTCTGGCACTTCTTTGAGGCAACTTGACGGACATGGTAGAGTGTCTCCATCAGAGGGAAACCAATTATCCTTCAGAAGATAATAAGCTTCAAACTAACATGAAAAGCAGTTTTTTTCTGTAGACGTCCTTCAGTAGTTAAGTCACAGACTTTATGTAAGAAGTGGACATAGTCATTGTCACATCACCCATTGATTTGTAGACTATTGAAAGTATTGAGTTCGGCATTTCGACTGTCACCATCTTGGTTTTTGGCCGTCGCCATTTTGTTTTTTTTTGCAACCAGATAAGACACGAGAAGGTGGAGCTAAGTACAGCCGAACGCTGCGCAAGACATATGTTATAATTAACGTTCATGAACTGGAAACGCACTGTAAAAGGGTTAAAGATGTGAGATGGAAACTGTTTATAAGAAGTGGACATAGTCACATATTGCTTTGTGGACTGCCGACTTGAAACCAGCTATTGAGACCATAAACTCATGTTTACAATGTTTACTTTGGTAATAAATCAAGTCAGAAGTAGAGTAATTTACTCATAGACTTCTATAGCATCAGACTTGTTTTAGCAACTAGAGGAGTCGCCCTCTGCTGGCCAGCAGAGAGAATGGAAGTTTAAGACACTTTTCAGAACTGGAGGTTGTTAATAAGCACAGTTATATAAAAGAAGTTGAACTTTAAAAAAAGAAAATGTGGGTATTGCTAATAACTTGCTGAATTTGAATCTTTAATGTGACTTCTGTGTTGCACCAAGAAATATTAAGGCAGTTTCTTGATACCTACGTTGATATCCATTTGTTTGACTTGATCTTGAAGGAAAATTATTCCAATGTTGCTGCATAATGTTCTCTCAACACTGACAGCTTAGAGAGTGCGCTCACATTCGTGCATGTGTGTGTACGTGTGCTGCCAGATGCTCGTTTCATCTCCCGGTGTCTCACTATCATTTCTGCCAGTCGAGCTTGCTTCCAAGTTTGTGTCGATGCAAACTTGTCAAATGTACAAATACGCTGGAAATAATACACCAGTTTTTCAAACTCCGCATTACCTCGCTGTCAGTGTCGCAACCATTGTGCCGTGACAGCCAGTCACGGGCTCGCTAATGATTCCAGTTTGTACTCGGGGGGGAAAGCGGACTGACAGGCTGTATTCGCTCACAAACCCAAAAACTCGGCATTTACTTGCACTTAAATTCACACGTGTGCATGCGGGAACAAAATAAAAAAAAGAATAGAGAATAGGAGATACGTATTCCTGCTGATGTTTTATGATAGACAGAGCAATGTTCAGGTGTCAAACCAAAAGACCTCCATCCTTCAGTTTGGACCCAACACCTGGAGCTGTACCACATAGAATCACAAACGGGCGCACGCACAACACAGCAGCAGCTGCTCTTATTCATCACGAAAGAAAGCGGAGCTGCTGAGCATCCCTCCGATCTGCTCGGGGGCTGAATAAATAACACTTCACCGGCAGCATCGCGAAACATTATGCAGTGTCACGTTATTCTAAATTGAGAAGCTTTGCAGCACAATGCAGGGAACGATGTGGGTGCTGTGGCACCAAATAGGTCAGGGTGTTGGCATATGACACACACGGTATACAAGTTGTGTGATCTATTAGTTATGGTGTCAGGGATGAGCTGATGTTGTCAGAGTTGCAGGGTTTGACAGCCCACAGAAGAAAAAATAAGTACTCTCATTTTAAAGGTGTTATTATTAGTATATCTGTGTTGGCAATTCGTCCAGTCAAAAGTCAGTGTGAAAATGCATTTTTAGGGAGTTAAAACTAACTGAGACTAACTAATAACTTGGTGAATCAGCTGCCAGGTCATGTGTGGCAACAACATATAAAGAAATATAAGTTGCAGAGAGTTTACACACACAAAAAAAAAATGAGCTGCCCCTTTTGATCGCATAAATTCAGAGTGTTAAGACTGAAAATTGGTAACGGCTACAATTTCATCTGTTCCAGTTTTTAATTTTATTCTCCAAGTTTCATTTGCCTCACAAATGATTCTGGGCGCAGCGGTGGTCCCAGCAGCGACCAAACTCAAATGTTCTTGTCACAGAAACCGGATTGTTTAGTCACAGCAGTCCGGACCTTATTTAAGGTGTCGGCCTACAGCTCCGCTGACAGTGATGGATGGAGGCCTGGGATCAGGTGCAAAGTTTGTTGCTGGTATTTACACTTGGAGTAAACAGAACTACAAAAAAACAAAAACATTGTCACAATCAGGCTTTACCTTGTGTGTTCTGTGTCTTTGTGTAACTTCACCCTCCTCACTCATACCTGTCAGTCACTCCCTCAGCATCAACCTAACTCCCTTCACCTGCCCCTGATCACTAATCACACTCACCTCATCAGCTCATTACTCTCACCTGCTCACTCTGCCTCCTTCACTATTTAAACCCCTGCCTCACACACACCCACTGCCAGGTCATTGTTTGTGTTCCTACCTACCCGCCCGTTTTGCTCGTCCTGTTTCCCAGTCTGCCTGCCCTGCCTTCTCCTGCCGGATTTCCCCCCTCGTCTTTTGTCTTGTCCTTGGATTCCCTGTTTGTTTTTGGTTATTCATTAAAACCCTTTTTTCACTACACCTGACTGTCTGCGCTTGAGTCCTCATCATGCCCCGTGACAAACATTCCTTTTAGTAAAACCTTTCTGCTCTTAAAAGGTTGAGAGTTTCATTCTGGGTGTTTCTTTTTAATTACTATTGAAGAACTGTTGAAGACTTAACCTAGATGCCAGATACATTCACCAGCAGCAAACATTACTCGACACGATCCGTTCTCGGAAGACAAAAGGTTAAGAATATCTACTTTCCCTCGCTGGTGCCCAAAATCACATCCTCACACCGAGAGTTCTTCGTGATCTTTTAGGGAGAAACATGTGACAACACGCTGCGACAGCAGTACCAGATGCTTTGATGTCAAGAAAAATGTGGGCGAACATATTTATTTTTTTAACTTTCGGAATCCCACATAGGCCTGGTGAGAATGATGAACGACCACGTTTTGTGCAGAGCGCATATTTATAACACCTGGCTGGATTACGGGCGAAGCGTCACTGCACATTTACGCGTCAGCCTCAGGCTTGTCCTACATTAGATGCCAAAGTACAAATCCTACAGATCTGATGCAATGATTCTAAAGGAACAGCGGAATAAAATGTGACCTCCAGCCACAGCAAACTTAGGGCTGCGTTATATACCATAGTTGTCTATAGGTCAGCGCTCCTCCAGGGAGTGAAAGAACGAGAGAGCTCAAGAGAGTTACATTTCTTCTGTTGGGCTGTCAGTCAGTCACGTGTCACTGGCTGTGGATTGGAGGGCACTCATCTATCTCTATCAGAGAGTGCGAGTAGAGACCCCCTGTCAGGGGAAATTAACTCTGCTAAAGGGGCGGTTGAGACTCTCTCACACGTTAAAATCTCATACAAACTCACTTTCTTTATCTTTCTAATTCTCCCTCTTAAGGCCTCTACACACCGGGGTTGTGACGAATAAAAGGACATGAAAACAGAAATACTCGCTTGTGAATAATTTGCATCAAAACTATTCAAAACCGGCAGTGATGCAAATTTGCGACAGTTGCAATAAAAAGGTTTGAATAGATTTGCATAAGCAGAGGACCAACTACCTGGATCTGACAGTCTGTCTGAGGTCAACTGTTAAACTGTAAACAGTTTTCCTGAGTTTCCTTTTAGCAAAATGCTATGAATTGGAGTTCCTTCTGGTAAAAAGTTAAGTTAGAGTATCGGCGGTTTGATCCCCGGCTTGGCTAGTCCATGTCGATGCTAAATTGCTCCCGTAGGTTCTGCCTCCGGAGTGTGAATGGGTGTGAATATTAGATAATCCTGGTGGGCAGGTGGCACCTTGCATGGTAGCCCCTGTCATCGGTGTATGAATGGGTGAATGACATTGGTGTAAAAGCGCTTTGAGTCCATTTACCATTTGATGCCTTTATTCGCAAAGGCTCAGAAAAATCAACTTTGTTTTCCGGAAAAAATAATCGACGTTGCTTTTTTGCTGTGTAATATTTGCGTTCTGTGGGAAAGTACTCTACAGTTTAAAAAAATGTATATTGACATGCCAATTGAACTCCCTCAGTGTGCAAAGTCCTTTCAATTTAAAGACAACATTGTGATTGCCTGTTCTCAATGCAACCTTCATACATGCGAGTTTCCTAATGACTGGGTGATGAATGGATTCTTGTCAACCCCTTTAAAAAGGAACAGAAGACACCTTGGCACACACGACTCACTTCTCAAGTTGACAAGCAGGAACTAGCTGGTTGTTGAACAAATCAATAATGATATGAAAGTATGTAGAAAAGGATGTCTTGATCTAACCCTCAGCATTAGGACGGAGGTGGGGATTAGCCGTCTCAAATCTGATCCTTTGGTTGTCTGGTCTGTCAGCTGTCCCCCCACTGCGCTGAGTTAAAACACTGGAAGTATCTCGTACCGCACAGTGTTCAAAGTCAATGAACAGAAAACCCCACAAAATGCAAGAAAAACCGCAGCCCTTAAAAAGCCAATAACGATGTGAGCAGAGTCGCTCTGTCACTGATCACTTTGAGTGTGTGTCATGCTCTCAAAGTGTCTAAAGATCCATTTTTTAAAAGTTATTTTCTGCTGTAGGTAGTTGCTACATGTCCCTAGTGTTTTGCATTATGGGACAAACATTTCCATCAACCCAACATTTAAAATTGGGCAGCTCTAGTACTGTGTATGTGAGGTGGAACCGATTCTCCAAACAAGCCACTCTTCCATGGTATCTCCCTGCTCCAGCCAGCCAGCGTTGTGTGGAGTGTGTGCGCAGTGTCACACACACACACACACACACACACACACACACACACACACACACACACACACACACACACACACACACACACACACACACACACACACACACACACACACACACACACACACACACACACACACACACACACACACACACACACACACACACACACACACACACACACACACACACACACAGGTTTCACAGGTGATTTTCTGGTGGGTCTCCATAGTGGAAAAGTATTGGTATGTTTTAATGAGTCTGGAGGCCTGAACTTTAACATATACAGTTTGGATCCCAGACAGAAAAAGTTTGAGAATATAAACTCTTATATAAAGCCAGTTCCAGAAGTTAATATGATTCAGACAATTCATACACACACGAACACACCGGAGAAGGGTAGACCATGGAGAGTGGGGAGATGGGAAGTTGTGCCTCGGCTCTTTTTCTTATTGGCGACTCCTCTGGTTGCAAAAACAAGTCAGATTGTATCGAAGTCTATGAGAAAATGACCCTACTTCTCACTTGATATATTCGGACATATAACATTGTAAATTTGAGTTTATGGTCTCAATGGCTAGTTTCAAGTCTTAGTAAATTGTCTTGCAACTTTAACCCTTTCATAGTGTATTTTTTTTTTTCAGTTCATCAAAGTTGATTTGTTCTAAAATATCTTATTCAGACATTGGTTGCACTTAGCTCCACCCTCTCGTCTCACTTCTGGTTGCAAAAAAGCAAGATGGCGACGGCCAAAAAGCAAGATGGCGTTGGCCAAAATGTTGAACTTGATGCTTCAAAAGTCCAAACCAATGGGTGACGTCACGGTGACTACATCCACCTCTTACTTACAGTCTATGGTTAAGAGGTCATCTTAGGCTCCAGTGGCTATTCGCTGGTGTGTAACTGTAGACTATTGTATAACTCAAAAGTGAGGTGGCAAATGACGTGTTTTTGCAAAACAAAACGGGATAAAGGACATCAAAGAATCACTCCCATTTTGTACTGCCCGGCACCAACCGGCTAGCACCCACTTCAAAGCCTGGTACTGCAGGGAGCTGGGTGACACCAGCGGGGGGGAGTGTGGCGCCATGCGTGAGTCACTGTTGGTGGTGAAAGCATCAAAATCAAAGTAAGTGAGGTCAAAGTCTGGCCACATTTTGTGCCGCGGATGGAGCGACCAGACGGAGGGGTCGACGCGAGCCCATCCCAACCTGGGTGGAAAAAGTGGAGCCCCTGCGGACCATCTTTGAAGATGAGAGAAAGTTTGCACTCTCCTATGAAGCGTTGAGTCTTCAAAGGATCTGGCGTAAAAATATGTGATTGGTGGAGAGAACGTCTCATGCTGGACAGATTTCACCGTATATCTAAATCACGCTACAATACATAAATTGTTTATGGCTCGCGGCTCGACTTGTCAGGGACTGAGAAAAAACGATGTACGTCTCTGTGTTTTTCAGCTGGCTTTGTTTCAATTGCTCCGTAAACCTGGAAATCACAGAAACTCTAGTTTGTATCTGACAACATGTATTATACAAACTGTGTAATATCCCAAACGCTTTCACATTGAATATGCATCCAAATAAAGGCCACTGTGATATAAAAAAACAAAAAAACAAAACAAAGTAACCATCATCAACTATCTTGTTTGTCAAGACCGAGATAGAGGCCGGTGCTTTCCGCACGTCTCCCAGGCCATTAAAAATAGATGCCACAAACTGAGAGCGACAGACAGAGGAGGGAGGGGGGGAGGGGGGGAGGGAGGCTTTTGACAAAGGCTCATTCAAACGCTGCGGCACAACGTAGCGACTTGAGTGCCGACTCCCACACTGGCAGCTCAAACCACAAGACAGCCCCGGCCTCTAATCGCAAACATTTATTCAGATCAGACAACTCCACTGGATGCCTCTGAGGAGCATCTCTGTGAGATATAAAAAGAATCAGGAAGGAAGACGAGGGAAGAAAGAGAGATCAGCCAAGTGATAGAGGCAGAGAGAGGAGGAGGGAAGGCCAGAGAGAGAGAGCGACACAGATGGAGACGGAGACAGACGAGAGCCGGTGAAACAAAGAAAACAAAAATAAGTCGCTGCGAAATTGAGAGTGAGCGATTGCTCTTTTGTTGGAGTGCATTTAGAGCCAGAGTGACTTCGGCTCCCCAGTGATTACACAAAATAAAGAGGAGGAGAGCACATGAAGGTCCCCCGACTCAGCAGACTGAAACCAGCTCAGGCTGAGACGGGCTAATGTGGTGAGAATACAAATGCATAAAAGGCATATTTACACTGGAGAACGGTCTGATGAAACCCAGAGTGGAAAACAAATTCCAAACCATCATTTATTAAACGAGAGTGAGTCACCGGGGATGATGCTGCCGCAGAGTTTGGAAACAAATCAACACTCGGCGGTTTCAATTAGAGCGTAACTTGCGCTCGTGATGTGTTTTGTAGCGGAGTCGCCAACGCTTCGTTAAGTGCTTGGACTGAGAAAGTAATGTAAGTGATGAATAACACTTTTTTTTTTTATTTCTATGATATGAGTGGAGGCTGTAAGAGATGGAACAGAAATTGTTAAGTGAGGAAATGAAGACTGGGTGAGCGCTTCATTTCTGAATGTAGTTATAAAGTGACATTAATGAACATCACTGTTCTGGGATGTAAATGTACCAGATGTAGAAGAGTCTTCTATCTGCTAGCAGGTTATTATATGAAATAATGCATACGTTCACCTTTTTTAAACTACTGACCACCACGTATCACTGCTCATTAGGGCTTCTCAATAATATAGTGATTTACTCTTGAATATTGCGACTAACAGTTATACGTAGAAACACATGATTGAAAGTATCATAAAAATATGGATAAAAGCATTTTGAGTATGTTCAATTTATGAACTATTATATGCCTAACTAAAAAAAAGAATCAGCAGATTAAGTGACTGCAGATTGCAGCGCCTTACACTACTGTTTATCCATTTACATAAACTTATTTATGTAGTAGGACTGTAATCGCCGCCAGCAACGTCACAACAGAAAGGAGAAATGCCTGTTCTGTCTGCAGGTGCCCTCTATATAGGTCCTCTCTATATTTATCCACATCTTACTCAAAACCCCCTCAGGTGAATCCCACAGTCCCACATTTTGCGGTGTGCAGTTACACGGTAAGCTTGTTAGCTGGGATGTTACAACCAGTAATGACTCATGGACACACTGGAAAAATAAGATGCTACTGCACTAAAGACTCAGACTACTTAAGGATGAGGGTTGTTTGTGTGTGTGCGTGTGCGTGTGCGTGTGTGTGTGTGTGTGCGTGCGTGCGTGGGGTCACTTATTGTCAGCATTACAATTTACATTGTTATTCTATTTCAAATCAAACAATTATAAGACCATGATGGCAGTTTTTTTATACTGAAGATGATAATGAATTTCTATGTAAATGGAACATTTGACAATATCTAATATATATATATATATATATACTATAAATAAGTAGTGTTAGTGCTTTGTGTGGAGCTAACACTGATGTAATCCAGTAGCGTTTATTTTAAATGTCAGCAGGGGGAAGTGACACACACACTCTTATTGCAAGAGACCACTGAGGGGGGAATACCTGGCTGCAGGCTGCAAAAAGGGGGCGGGGTTCAACGGCAAACGTTTAATCCCACTCACTGTGATTTCACCCAGATTTGATCGGTCTGTGTTACTTTGACATTTAGCTGGATTTAACAGATTTAAAGTAACTAAACAGGCTTTCCAACGGTATAAAATTCATTGCCAAGAAGCATTGTTACAACAGAGAAATAATCTACCAAACGCTAATTTCCGAACTTTTTGATCGATGTCTATTTGTTATTTTAAATCATTCAAGTCTGGGTAAATGTGAAAGTAATTTAGACCAAGCCCAGCAGTTCATGTGGTGTTTCTTGAAGTAGTTCTTAATGGGACTCATTATCAGTGTTAAGAATGAATGTGTCAACCAGTAGATGTGACAGACTCCCCTTCTCACTCTTCTATTAAGCTTTAATGCATTCCATAAAACCATAACTGTGCTGGGAGAAGAGGATACCTCCAGCGTCTCTACCAGCCTCAGAATTAAATATATTCCATATTTTTGGAGTGTTGTTGCTATAATCAGTGTGAATAGTGTTAGAGAGAACAAAAAAGAGACAGTAAAAAAAAAAAAGACAGAAGGAGATGGTCAACAAACATCTTCACCCATCTTCATACCGTACGAGTGTCAGGGGTTGACCTCGTTATTGATCGGCCCGCGTGCTAATCTGCCGCGGGTCGACTGTGTGTGTGTGTGTGTGTCGGTCCAAACATGACGGGGCTACTCTGGATATTCAGACTGTGAGCATCATGATCCCGTTTGTCTATATTTGTGTCCCATTTCCAGTGAGCACGGAAATTTCTATGTGGAGGTAATAGCTTGGAGAAGCACAGGATTCACTTTGTTTACGGGCACGTGTTCACCTGTTCATGCTCGTTCCAAAGTCACGTCTGGTTTGGTTTCGGGTGTGATCTTTCCCTCAACCCACACACACAAATACGCCTTTGCTTGTCGAACATGAGTTAAGTGCAAACTGTAAACGGGTGACCAAACTCGGCAAAAGTCCATTCATTTCCTACAGAGCTGAGCAACCAGGGAAACATTCAACAAGCTTGATCAGCTGTTGTCACGCATAGTGTGTTCCATCCTACCCCTACTTGTCCCAGTGTTAATGTCAATGGATTGTTTTAACAGGGGCAGATAAGCGAAGTATTGTGACAACTTCCCATTATTGTTATCATTTAGGAATCTGTAGATTATAATATTTAAATGAGCATTTTATCGTTTGGTTAATAAAAAGTCCGAAAATTGATCCTGCACCTATTAGCAAGTAGCACTGAGCTGAAGTTCATCACAAACGTTTGCAAGGACAGAGAATGTTTTTCTTCCCTTGCTATTCCCAATTTAGTCATTTAAAAATAGTCAAGATTTTCCAATCCGCAACAGTCAAGTCTGCAATTTTCTCTTTATTTACCAGCTTATATCATTGTTATTGTTCTGGAATCAAGTGGAAAGCGAAGGTAAGAGGTGAAGTAAATGTGCGCCGTCAAGCGTGCCGAAAAGCTTACTGAAAGGTCTCAAGTCAATTCCATAATGGAGGTGCTACTAAAGCAGAAAACCTCAGTTTCTGACTTTGCTCTGTGAACGAAGCCAAAAGAGCCATAAAGCAGCGCTAAAGACGAATCCTATGAATCCTTCAGGTCTGTCTGACCTACTTTCTGGAGCTAGTGATTCTTATGTCTACCCACAGGTGCTGAATACCTATTCTCTTTAATGGTATGTATGGCACCCTGTTTATTTAAACACAACCTCAGGACATTCGATAAAGTGCCTGGTGGAAAGCCTGCTGCATAATTGATCAGGGACTTGAGATGGAAAATTTGTTTTGAGTTTTATGCTTTTGACAGAAATGTCTCCTTTTTTTTTTTTTTCTTAGGTCAAACTTATTACATCACGATGAAACCCCTTGAAAAAAACACTCACAAAAACAAATAGACAACAAAACAATACAAAACTGGGGCTGTCCCGAACACATTTTGGGGGCTTCGAAGCTTCAGTGAGGAATATGAGCATTCTGTTGCGCATGGCGACAGCACAGAGCCGTCTGTCCCGATCCCGTTCCGTCAGGAGTACCACACAAAGTGGAGCAGGGGTTTATTTCTCCCTGTGACCACTTTTTCGGGCCACCGTGCTTGAACCCTGGTGTGAGCCCGTGCACTTAAACGTCGGCGGAAGGGGAAACGACACAAGCTGTCAGACATTCCTCAAACTTGCGGTCATTATTTACTTAAATTGTACTTTGCTTTGCTTTTATTGTCTATGAGGGGTTCAAGATTGGATGAAAAGTCTGCATAGCTACAGAATCTACTCGACCAGACTTGAACCTACGATGCATTCAGTCCAGCCGCCGCCATCTTAAGATTCCTAAAAGTTAGAGACTAGAAAGGACTGGATTTGAGATCATCAATCTGACACGTTAGGAAAAAACACGTTCGTAATCTGTGAGCACGCTGCTCACGTCTGTGCTGCTCACCTGTACTGAGCCTGGAAGTGTTCGTGGACAAAACTGTGTCGATCTCGAGGCTGCTGCCTGCCGGCTGAACTGGGGCTGGAAGGATCCTCCGACGAACTGGGTCCCTGCAGACAAATGATCGCTTTAGTGGACATGGAATACATTTATGAGAACATCCTTTGCAGGCAGATTCATAAATACACACCATCATCTTCAGAATGATATTAAATAGGAATAAGAACACGAGTTGCCTACAAGCCACAATAAATGAATTAAGGCTGCAGCAGAGAAGACTTTCTTAAACAAATACATTGTTGTCTGTCTGTTACAAATTGAGGCTGCATGCGAGAAGTGGATCCCATTTGCCTTTATTCTGTTGAGTCAATATCAGGCATCAGATATATGACGCTTCTCTTGTTGCACAGGGAGAGATAATGCAAAACTCTCTTTAACAGAAGCCAATGAGCCCTCGTGTAGTATATAGCAGCTTTAACCAGACCTAATTGCAGATATGGACAAAATGCGAGCTCAAAGAATAACTCAATCTCTTTGACTTTTCCCTTTGCCTTCATTATTTAGAGACAATATACTTTAAAAAATGGTTACTTCTTCGATAAACTAGGAGACGATCAAACAGAGAGATACGGATATAGATTAAGAGGGAGAACCAGACAGAGTGAGACAATTTAACTAAATGGGGGAAAAAAAAAAAGGTGAATCATAAAATGTTACAGCATGGAGGGGATTTCATCCGTCTGAAAGAGAGGGAAAGTTTAAATGCTAATCAGTCAACACCGTTTGGAGTCAGAGAAATATTTGAGATGTCAACCATCCTCGCCGGTGTCACGCTGATGTCTGCTGAATAAACTAAATGACTAGGATGCCCCGCACGCTGCGTCGGACTCAGCAGGAGGGCAGAGAGACTTCAAAGACAAACACAAGAATAAAAGAATGACGCCGATGAATAAAAGATGGCCAACTGTGACTCGAGGAAACAGAGCAATAGATGATAAAGACGAATCTTTATCTTGTATAGCGGACTATGAAGCCGTTTTTTTGTCTGACCTCACACAATTGAAGCGCACATTGCAAATGGTAAACCATCAACTAAAAGGCAACGTAAATACGGTCCATCTGCCTGTATTTTTTAAGATATGCTAATATGCTATCATATAGCAAAACAATGCCCCCAAAAAATGTAGAGGCTGCAGTGCGGAGAGATCAGTTGTGTGTGCACTTGCCAAAGACACATCACTTTGTCACTTGGAGGTCAGAACTATGAAACTTAAACAAGGAAAATTAGGGTTGTCTTGAACGCAGCAGAAGTACACCCAAACGCTGAATAAGGCATTTTTAGGTGACCAAAAGGTTTATGACTACCGTCCACAAACTGTGAAAGGGTTAAAGTTCTAACACGAAAACACAGACAAGTAGCAACCTGTCAATCACAAGGTTGCCACGTCCTAAAGCCTACTCTGCTTCATGGTCTGTTTGACTCTAAATGGGACCATTATTTACTAAATCATCATGCTGTATTGAAGACTTGAAACTGGCGATTGAGGCCATAAACTGTTAAACTGTTTACAACGTGTACTGAGGTAATAAATCAAGTGAGAATAAGAGTTATTTCCTTAGAGATAGATTCCTTTGGCAACCACTGCCATCTCTGCTGGCCATGAGAGAGAATGAAAGAAAATGAAGTTTAAGGCACTTCTGCATTGACTTCCCTTTTCAGAACCAGTAGGGTTGCCGCATGATTATAACTACACAATTTAAGACAGGTTTTTTTGTTTTTTTTTATAGCTGTAACAGTGGAGCAACAATGCACCTTTACGGTAAAATCCATGTGCACAGCAACGATCGTTAAGTTTGTAGGAGCATGATTCAGGCAGGTTAACAGGCATCCTCTCGGGCCGCTTACACAAAAGAAAACCACCCTTCAACTCATTCTTCTTCTACTATACTGTCACACTAGTTCTTTGGCACTAACCGTTGGCACTGAAAAGGAATTGATCAATTGTGCTCCGCAGATTCGTTTAAAAGGCCCTGCACACCCACACAGGTGTTTTCAATCACGCTGCCTAACAACTCTGGGCAGGTTGAGACTGGGTGGAACGGAGTTGCAATAAAACTAAGAAGAAAGTGAAGCAGATGCAAACTAAAGTACAGTCTGCACACACCCACAGAACGCGGACAGCAACAGGTCTACCAAGGTGACGGGAGTGAAAACACCGGAAAAGCACAGCTGAAACAAACATCGTTACCGATGTCTCACTTCCATCAAATGTCCCAGTAGGACTTGCCAGTGAGTCCGCGTGAACAAGAGGCCTTTTTTTCATGTTTACTGCAGACATTTGACCTGTTAGTTTACGAAAAGCACAGGTGTTACTAGTAACGCTGACGATGCAATCTGGGAACAACCAGCTATGGTGTGATGGTGGTGATTTAGCTTTTTATTGGCTTCATATTAGCTTGCGAGCTGATCGCTTGTGAAACAACCAGGTCGAAGACGTCGTCTCGCATCTCCGGTTGCTAATCGGAGTGTAAACATCAAGAGATACAAACCCAGAGTCGTATCTGTCGTCAGGCCGAGATTAGTTGGTTAGAAACTTTATTGTCCACGAAATTGTCTTTGGCTTCACCGCAATCGCCATGAACTACAAATAAGACGGCAGCAAGAAACGGTAGAATGACAATCCAACTCTGATGAAGATTCACTGTTGTTCAAACAAAATCCAATCATTGCATTCACTTTGAACAATGAGCTGCTTTTTTGGAAATCTTCTCCCAGGATGTCTCTTTACTAGAATATATAATGAAGCAAAAGCACAAAAATAATCTCCTGTGTGACAGTTTACTTTCAAACTCCACCTTCAGCACATCTCCAGCCTTGGCCTCGTCTTTATTTTTTTTTCTCTACTAAGTGAATAAAAACAACATAAAAACTCATTGTTCTTCAAGTCGCCGCTTAATAGTATATCAATAGTTGTATCTCCAACTTTTGTTCCCGACAGAAACCACGGGACAAGATTTCCAATTAAGTGCTACGGTGTCTGGCGAGGTCACCAAAGAGTCGACGCAGAAGAAGACGCTGATTGGCTACGAACAGCTGGTCGGGAGCCGTGTTTTCCACGTGCACACACCTCAGCCATCTGCTCGAGTGGTAAGTCTTGACGTGGCTACACGCAAGATAAAAGCGCAATTAAGGCAAGGAAAGAACAGAGTGATGTGTGAGCTGGACGGAGGGCGGTGCCTCCGTCCCGGGCGGCTCAGACGTCCTGTGTGAGCTGTAGAGATTGGACAAGGGACTCGTCGGCACCTGGGGACCAGGCGATGCAGCAGGGGTGATTTAAAGTTGACTTCAATTTCCACTTTGTGCTGGTGAGCATCGGTTTTCACTTAGAGAGTTGGGGCGCCAGAACGAAAAAAAGAGAATTACCCCAAAGTCATTCTTCATACTACTAAGACGCAGAGATTCTGAATCTCGCATTGACCGCATTTTTTAATCTCTGGCAATCATGTATGATTTTCCAGCTGAGCCATATTTTCACCGAATCAAATGAGATTTCTTTAAATCTGCCTCTGCATGCATTTATGTCATTATAAATGACAATGCTGATGTATTTCACATGGCGTGTTTACCACCTCTCATTTGTAAATCACAGGCCGAGCCGTGACCGACTCTCCGTTTTGCCCTTTTTTTTTTTTGGTCTCTTCTCTGGAGGACAATGCAGAACAATCCTCAGACCCTCCAGAGACAGACTCGGTTACAAGCATCACCATGGCAACCCTGGCCTCATTCCCCTCAATCAACATATGGGAACAGAGGACATTTTCATCAGCCACAGTGTGACCCGAGAGTCCAGAGTCATCCGTGTTTGTGTGTGAATGAGGGCAAAATATAAACTAACTCAACTAGTATTTTTTTTAATTACTAGTATGCAAATTCAATAAAACAGATCACGCCACAATTTCAAGGAAAAGTTTGAAGTACCGTGACAACTCTGCTAATAAAAGCACAAGGACAAGAGCGTGGCAGGTACTCTGTGCGCAATGGTTGCGAGATAATGCATCATTTTTGAAGTGTGGGATTTGAAACTGCCCTCACATTCACCTTAAGAGAGCCGTTAAGCGCTGCAGATGCACACGAGATGCCGCTGTAAAGTGTGAAGCCTTTTACCTTCATTCATCGCTACCAGCATGTTCTGCGTGGTTTGTTTGAATATTTAAAAAAAAAAAAACTGGAAGTCTGCAGTTCAGCCATACTGCTGTGACCATTTTTGCATTGTCACTCATACACATTTAATTTCGCTGAGCACACAAAGTGCCAAGAAAGAAAGTTGTTTGTGATGGAGAGGAGGGGGAATGTGAGAGGGAGACAAAGACTGGCTTTGATACTGAATTCTCTATGCATAATTGATCAGAACGAGGGCTTTTCACCGCACCACATGGGGCAGGTCATCAACCTCTTAGGCAGATCTGGGAGCAGATAAACAGACGGCTCCATTGTGCGACAGTAAGAGGTTGAGATAGGGAGACAGAAACAGAAACTGTCTATCTTGCAAAAACACATGCTGTATATGTAAAAAAAAAAATATATATATATATATATATATACATGCTGCAGATATGCACCGTTAAAACACAGGGAGAGACAGAGAGAGCACCTCACTGCGCCTCTTTATTTAGCACCCAAGGAATAACGAATGCCACCGCGACGCCGCTCCAGCTCTGCCAGAAATAGATGCGGGGGCCGGCCGCGGCAATAGCAAGCGAATACTAATATTCAGTAGCACTAAGCTGTTCAATTGTCACACTGGGTGTAACAAAAATTAAAAAAACTCCCAACAGATCTAGGCCACATTCAACCGCCTCCTGTTGCTTGGGGACAAAATTACCGGCAGCATCTACATGCCCCCCGGCGGTGTAATAGATTTCTTCAGATTTACTTTTACTTTCAGAGCTCAGCGTGCTCCAGCTGAAATGCCTGTATTTCAGTCAGGAACACTCTCGTCATAGATTTTAACCATTTATTGCAACAAATGGAAATACTTGGCGTGGATGGCTCCTCTCCTTTAATGCTCCCCGGATTAGCCAGCAGCTACCGAGCCAAAGCAGGGAGCACCGAGCAACAACCCCCAAGGGTTTACAGGAATGAGCCAGAAGTACATTTTTTTAATACATTTCAACCATTTGCCATGAAAGATGAACTCTGAACTAAAAAAGGGGTGGCGGCTGGGCAGAAGGAGGCAAAGCTTTGCCAGCAGTACGGTCTGTAACAGCGTAGGTGTAGAATGAATCAGTGAGGAGGGAGCCATATTTAAAAAAAAACTCCTTGAAGTGAGAGTGGGCTGTGATTGGTGCGTGGCCGATTGGAAGCTGTGATTCAATCGGCTGGCTGTCGTCTGCTTACAGCTGGGGGGGCGTATGACTTCCGTGTCCTGCATGAACTAACGCTATGCTTCATTTGTGTTGTTCTCTTAATGACTTCAGTGATAAACTGTGGACAAGCTTCTTTCACAAAATTGTAGAGCAATGAGTAGGCATAAAAAGTGACAACTAAAGGGAAAGACGAGAAGAAATATTCATTGGCTAAAAATAAAAGGCTTTTTTTCCTACTGCAGCCAAGGATAGTTCCATTCTGCTCATGCTTTTGCGTTTAGAGCCACTTTCATATCTTTTTTACAGCCAGGTGTTGGTCAATTACAGCACAAAGAGCTGATCTAATCAGAGTGTAGGAGCCAAAAGCCTGGAGCTCTCGTGGCAATGGGTTCTGCAGGATTCGAACACACATACCTTCGAGAAAAATAACTGAATTATTTGTGATGAGCGTTGATAGTGACTTTGGCACCCTGATCCTCTTTCTATTATTACACCGATGCTCTCAAATGTGCTACTTTTAGAATTGACAGCGAAGCCTTTCCCAGCGGATCGAGCAAGTTTTCAGGGGTGTAAAAAAAAAAAAGAAGAGCTAAGGTCACATCGGAAAAGAACAGCGTGTTTTTGTTCTCCCTTTCCGTTTGCCCGATGAGGAGGTCAAAACGGGAAAACATCACCGGCCATCAGCGGAGCTCGGCATCGCCACGTCATGGGAGCTGTCAGCACTATAGCAGCAAAATAACAGAAAAGACTAAGTGTTGGAGCAGTAGTTTAGACTCCATTGACTGGCCCAGCCTGAGCTCCTGTTTTCCAACAGAGCGGCAAGGACTCATGGGTATAGTGCGTCAGCGAGATTGTTGCGGTTTCGGCCCGCTTGTTGTTCGACACACTTAAACTTCAAGGACGCACAGCCACAGCCACTGTATTGTCACATTAATAATGGGTCGTGCCGGCGCTTCAGTCAGCTCCTCTGTGTGCCGACTGTACTGGCGATGTCGTGAGGAACAAGAGCGCTTGTTAGTTTTTTTTTCACACAATAATATAATATATCTGTGAAACCTAATGGGGCGTCTTTCCTCGCATATCGAAACAAAGCAGCGCCACGGCGACCAATTACAAATGTGCTAATGTCCTTGTTGCTGGCGATTAGTCAACCTCACTCCACGGCTGTCACTCACCTGGTGGTGTGTGTGTGTGTGTGTGTGTGTAGTCAGCACTATATGCACACAGCTAAGCTAAAAAACAAAGAGCAGATTGCTCCTCTGGCTGTCTTAGGGATCCTGCAGCAGCTGCATCGTGCCCATCTCTCCCCCACCTGCGGCTTCCATGTGCTGCTGTCTTCTTCTCGTCCTCCCTCCCTCCCTCCCTGTCTGTCTTTCTTTACCTACAGCAGGACAACATCACACAACATGCAAGATTTTGGCAACTGTCAAAAAACATTCAGTCACGGAAAGATGCAAAAAAAAAAAAAAAAACGTTTGTAAGCACACAGTTAAAAGTGTGCTATCTTTATCCCATCAAGGCTCCCCTACAGCACAGCGTGAGACAAGATTAAGGACCCAGTGGAGCGGGCAGCTGTGATGTAAATCACCCTCCATCAGCAGGACGGTTGGCGTCACTCACTGTGACCCGAGTTGGCTTCTTCTGCTCCTCACCTTTTGGTTTTGGGGGCTCAATTCTGTAAATCTCTCTGGCCCAGCGCCTCTGGCAGAGGCCCCCGCTACCCTCCAGAGATCCTCACGCTGCAATCCCTACATGAAAACATACGCCGTTATCAAAAGCCCCCTGCTGATTCCCCGTGGTGCGCATTCATGTGAGACGGTAACGACGCGCTCCTCTACGGCGTGCTGGGGAGTGAGTGGGAGTTTGGTTTAAAGTGTGTGTGGGAAAGAGTGGGTGGGCGAGTTTTTATAGCTGCAAAACGTTACAACCACGGCGCTGACACACTAATTTAATTATCAATCAAGAAACTAAATTATATATATTTTTTTTTCTTCTTCTTTTAACTTGAATCAGCAACCACTGAAGGCTTAACAGGTCCCCCGAAATCATTTAGTAGCTTCCTCTGTCATGGAGCAGAACGACTGGGAACAGCTTGAACTGACAATGGTTACAATGGGTTCTTTTTTATTTATTATACAAGTATGTTTTCTTTTGTGTATGATCACCTGAAAATAAGAATTGTTAGGTTTTTGTCCCCTTAGAATGAGCCGTTTGTATCTACATGTCGAGCGGGTTGCACCGCCGTGTTTCTACAGTAGCCCAGAACGGACAAACCAAACACTGACTCTAGATAGGGTCATACAAGTTTTTCGTGAAGGCCCACCGTAGTTTCAGTTGGTTCCAATCTGTCAGCTCACCACTAGAGGCCTCCAAATTTCACATGTCAATGTCAGCTGGAAAGTGTTCTGAACAGAAGGGACCCAAAGACACTTCTGTCAAATAACAACAAGGAAATGGTATTTTCTTTAATAATGCTACTGTGTCCATGTGCTGAGCGGTCCAAGCTGCAGTTGGGGAGAAAAACACCTCTTTTATTGAGACTAAAAACTATTTCTGAAAAAGAAATGGCGTCCGACTGAGGAGAGATGCCGATTCAGTTATCGTCTCAAACCACATTTCTAATCAACTGGCTGGCTCAAGGGGCTTAACACGTTCACCTGAGCTGCCAGCAACTGCTCTGAGTCATCCCTGCACGCTCACACACACACACACACACACCCCCAAACATTCCCACAGACGCACACACACACACACACACACACACTACAATATATTAGCTCACATGGGCCGATGATGCACTCTCGCTCCCCTTTCTGTTACACTTTCCGTGCATTCAAGCAGGCTCATAAAAGTGCAGATTTCGCTCAAAAAGACTTCTGATTAAATGATCTCCGGCTCGTGGTCACGAAGAAAGAGCGAGGACGTTCACTGAGGCGATGAAGCAGAACTGCGACAGCCGAGCAAACCTGAATGGGTGAGGATGAATTTGAGATGGTTTTTCCTCACAAAATGTGTTTGTGCCACAGCGAGACAAAGCACTGTGATCCCCGAAAGTGCCAAACTCAGCCAGAGCTACCAGACATGTAATCTCAGGCAGCCATAGCTCCTCTGGCTCAAACGATGGGAGGGTCTGGAGAATCTTTCATGGTAAACGCTTTGGAAACGGAGTCAAAGGCAGCAGTGACTGTGGAGTCTCAAACGCCTTTGGGTACGGCTCCTATCGTGTCACATTTCTATGTCTGTTCAAAAGCAACTTGGCTTCCAAGTTACCCTGACGACACGCAAATGCACCATACACACATCTGCAGATGCCATTTTAGGGATCAAACTCAATTAATGTCATGCCCATATTAGATTAAACCATAAACCACATTTCAAAACCACAGCTAATTGGTTTTAAAGGGGAACACCACCTAAATTAAGAATCCCTATATGGTATCTCCATGGCCTAGGAAAGTTCAATCAATGTTTGTGAACATGAGCTACACTCTCTCAAAGCCAGAAACCAGAGAACAAGGTCTCGGGTATAAAGTCGGGAGCTGCTCCATAGACAATGAATGGGAGACTGATATCTCCAGAGCTGGCCTGTTAGCTAGCTAGTCTCTGGAGCTCGCGCCTGCTCTCCTCCCATCCAAGTGGTTTCCTAGTGGCGAGGATTGAGGCGGAGGGACCGCTAGACCCGGCGCTGCCGCTGGCCACCGGCCCGCTGTTGGGCTCATTTTCTGAAACCAGTGTTGCATGAAAGCATGGTGGAATTAGCAAGGTAGCTAGCTAACTAGCCAGCCGCTAAACTATTGAAATTTAACAACTTAATGTTTCATCCACAAGGTCTTGTCACAGCGTAGGAAAGGACACTGCTATCGCCAGATAGCAGATTCGTTCACATCCTTTTCTGTAACCAGTGTTGCATGAACGCATGGTGGAATTAGCGAGCTAACTGGCGGAAGGCTGGCTACCCCGTTAGCTCGCTAATTCCGCCATGCTTTCAAACGTAACGTTGGTTACACAAAATAAGCCCAACAGCGGGCCATCTCTCCAATCTCTCTAATAATTCAGCCGTGCAGCAGCCGTGACAGATGAGGTTAGCAGAAGGCTAAGCTAAACCACGAGCAACATTCTCCCTCCCTCTCTGAAACACTTCACCGATATTGTAGCTCGCTAGAGCCGCGGATCACCGTTAATCATCTCATATGTACACTTCAAATGAACAGTCTTAATAGCAAACACTCACAACCACATTTTAACAACTGTATAATTAATTGACTGGACTGTGCGACGCGTTTGGTTCGTCTACTCTGGTCACCTTCATGAACCTTTATGAATGTAGTCAGTGTTGATGAAGTGTGTGTGTGTGCAGTTACTGTCTTATTAAGCGTGTTTGTCTTTGTGTGTGTGTGTGTGTGTGTGTGTGTGTGTGTGTGTGTATTTGAGTGTTCTGCACTGAAGTATCCCACTGCTGCTATCAGCTTGATGTTTTCGGCCTCCTGCAGGAAGAGATGACGTCTCCCACTGAGAGTGCGAATTAGGCGAGCCAATGTTGACATAGATGCCGGCTGCTTCAGGAGACACCCAGATCCGCTCTTGTCTTTCAGAGAGCGCCTTTCCACCAGAGCATTTGAATGGCACTCACATATCAGCACAGGCCAGGTTTTAATGGAAGCGAGCATGTGTGTGTGTGTGTGTGTTACACCTGAGAGTTTGTCAACACTGTGAGAGGACTGGAGATTGGTTCATTTCAGCTCACTTTCTAAATAAACGGCTGCCAATAGCGACTCTGAAAGACTCTCTGACGTGGAAAGGCGGCCTGGCAGAGGTGGCTTGAGGTCAACGAGACAAGATGGAGGAAGAGAGAGACAAAGTAAATACACAGAGGACCAATAATTGAGGAGGAAACGCTGTTAAAGGCAGAGATAAGAGGGGGATTCAAAGGCCGCGGTGTGACAGGAGGATGTTAAGAAAAATATGTGCGACCAGCAGTGTTTGTTTACCACTTACTCAACGAGACTAAAAGTCTACAGCCATGCTAGTCACCCCATGAGGCTGTCGTACTCTGTACTACTGATGACAATAACAACTAACAATTTCCCAGAGCAACATTTTAAAATTCTGTCAGTTTACCACTTGAAAAAAAGGAATATATTCAATGAAATAACGGAAAGGTTTCTCATTGTAAATGCTAGAACAAGGTTTGACATTGGTGCTTCATACATTTTCTGTCTATGGACTGCCAATCGATTAGTAATTGTTAATACTTAGTAAAACTAACGAGCTATTTGCTGTCACATTTCGCTGACAGTGTGAAGAGACTACACACCACTGAAACAGATCCACCCAACACTCAACAAGTCAGGCTCTCTGTACCTCGGTTCAGAACCTTACAACAGAGGATGGGCAGAAAACAAAGTGGGAGAAAAGAGAGAGTGAGAGAGTGAGAGAGATAAAGAATGAGGCTCTGTTGGGGCCACAGAGGGAGCGCTCTATCCAGAGAAGGGGAGCAACGAAAGAAACGCTGTCCGCGCAGTAAAGCGGCTGACTCAACTCTATTCTTTCAGCTCCAAACGGCCGCCGCTAATGCGGCCTATTCAAAGCAGGCTTACACAGTAACAAGGCAGTCTGGGAGATAGTGGTTTGAAACCATCAGGCATTTTAACCCTTGTTCGCCAATGTTGATTAATCTCACTTAGTTGTGAGGACCAAAGGCCAAACGCTTCACTGTAACTAACTTCCCTCTGATGTTAGGCCTGTCCCTACCTGAAGAGCCCTGCGTGTACCCGCTACGTTCTTATGCAGCGCAGAGTGCCGCCAGTGCCGGCTGTTACTATGGAGATGCCAGTCGGCCCAAAACAAAGGTGGAACAGAAAAATAAGCAGCCTCAGACAAGAGCTCCTGGCACGGCTTTGACAACCAAATCTGGCTCAGCAGCAGGGACTCGAGCCATCCCTCCCTCTGTGTTTCTCACTCTGTCTCTCTCATCGGAACAAATCATTATTTAGAGAAATAAACAAATTGATATGACTGATCGAGATAAAGGGGAGATAATGAATTAGTCTCTAAAGAGGGGTGATCTTGTGAGGGTGTTTGCCCGTCGCTTTTGAGAGGAGCTTTGAGGTGACCGGCGCCAGAGTCTCTACTCCCCAACAGAAAAGGAGCACTCGGCATTCTGGGAAAGCCGGGGACAGATCTCGTACCAAAAGACAGGCTGAGAACTTTAAACCCAAACGTCATCACCCGTAAGGCTGGTTAATGTCCTCATAAACTCTCGCTCCACTGATAATCCCCACACATCAGTGGAGGAACCGGGTCTGGCTTTGGTTGAGCTTAGAGAGACAGTTCAACTAAGGCCACTAAGAGTGAGGAGTCTGTGTTGTGTACTGGTTGATGCCCGGTAGATCTCAACACGTAGGCTGAACGACGTGATAGAAAAAAAAAAACATTCCTAAGAACATTTTTATGTTTTCTAAATGCAATTTCATATTCAGAAGATGTTTAATGCATTGACATGTGATCCACCAGTGTGCATTACATAACACACATGATACTGAAAGTAAATAAACGATAACATTGGCTTTTTGCTCCAAGCTTTAAGATAAGAAATGACCAGAAAACAAGGAATGAAAAGGTCGTATTTAATACGTCTCACAAAGACACTACTAAAGCCTTAGTTGGTCCCTCTGAGGTGGGTTTTGTTTTGTAAATTACCACTTAAAAACTCACATAGGAACACATAGACACATTTGAGTGAGTAATAATGCTGCTTTACTGGTTTTTTGAGCCGCAAAGTCCACGTCTGTTTCTTAAATCCTTTATCCTTCTGCAAAATCTGCCACATCAACACTTAAGCCTCGCTAAAACCAAAAGGTAAACACACAAAAAACAGCCCACGCAGAGTCCACCACAATCTAAAGTGTCACACTGCAAATAACTAGCTGATTAATCCACCGCTGAGAGAATAAGGATCTACGTTTACTTTCACCTTTAAAGAACGTATCGTGTGTTGCCATAATCATCCAACACAGTTTTTTTTTTTTATCATTGTTCACTGGATTTCAACTTGAGTGGTATATAAATATTTCCTTTTGCAGCTCAGGCCTCTGAGGACAATGATGACGAATGGATGAACAGGTGACAGGAACAGGTCAGACTGCCATGTCACGTTCTACAGGCGCCGACACGACCATATAAGGAGGAAACGCTTGTAAAAAAAAAAAAAAAAGACGAGTGTGGTGGAAGTTGCGCTGAACAATGAACTTGCAGGAGAAAGACATAATGAGAGGGGAAAATAAATCCCTCTGGTTGTTTTAGACGTACTCCAAGGTGACAACGTGAGCGACTAACAGCCAAACAGTGATCTTTATCCCCACATTAATTACTGCAAATACCACACGTGGGATATCATACCTGAATCCACAGACTTTTACACCGTTTCCTCCGATCATCTTATCAGAAAACCGGCTGTGTAAATTCGACAGCCTGCAGGGATTTAAACAAATGAGATGAACGTGGGCTGCAGTTAGTAAAACAACTCACTGTGGGCCTAAAAAAACGGGTACGAATACGATTTTACTCATCACAGTGTGCGGTGATAGACTTGCACCTTTTAATATACAAAAACCAGACCCACCAAATATCCTAATAGACGACCTTCTGACACTGGGAAGTGTATTGTTGTTGGAAACATATAGAGTTACAGTGTATAATAATTATACATGTCTTATCTAGTTTCAAACTACTTCCAGTGTTCAAATGGTGCTTATTCTATATTTTTATTATTGTCAACAAATCCAATGAAAAACTATGAATTGATTCTACTAAGTAAGTAAGTATTGTTTGTATCCACACACCAGGCAGCAACCTTTCTAATGTCCATCAGGAGGCGGCGACTCTGGTTGATAAAAGAAGTCTTCTTACCGCTCACGTGATTTATTACCTCAGTAAACATTTTGAACATGAGTTTATGGTCTAAATCGCTGGTTTCAAGTCTTCTTCAATACAGCATGATGTTGATTTAGTAAATTAAATTTAGAGTTGAATAGGCAATAAAGCAGGGTATGCTTCAGGGGGCGGGGCTACCTTGTGATTGACAAGTCGCTACCACAGCGTTGTCCGGTCTGGAAGTTGTCCATGTTTTCGTCTCACAACTTCAACCCTTTCACACAGTGTTCTCAGTTCATGGAACTGAACTCTCTCGTGTCACTTCTGGTTGCAAAAAGCCAAGATGGAGACGCCCAAAAACAAAGATGGAAACGGCCCGAAATGTCGAACTCGAATCTTCAAAACCGTAGTCCAAAAAACTAATGGGCGACGTCACCGCGACTACGTCCACTTCCTATATACAGTATACGCATAGAGCTCCAATGTTGTCCAACAACCATTACTGAGTGTTGGTATATAAGAGTGATAGTGATATTTTTTCCTTTTTCCTGGGCCGAGAATTTACTTTCACCTCTTTGAATACAGTCCTAATAAAAAAAAGATATGAAATGATGGAATGTGAAGGTCTTTAAATTCAACGTTTGGGCAGAACTCTTTTTGAAAAAGCTTTTTATACTTAGAATGTAAGCGCCGAATCCTGCAGCATTTATAGTCCAATTTCCATTAACTTCCCCGTAGTCCTCAATTCACCCCTAATCCTCATTAGAGGAACCTCTCTTCCAACTCCCCTCCACTTTCCTCTCCGTCTGACTTTCGCCTCTCTCTCTCTGCATAGACAGAAGTTTATCTTTCAGATGTTCTTGAACTATTTAAAGAAGGACATCCTTTGAAACATTAATGTATTTGATTAAATGTCCTGAATATTTCATTCACGTAGTACGATCCATTAAAAGCCCCTTACAGTGAATGTCCACCTGCATGCTTGTTGTTGGTGGCAGTGCCCACCTTGAGTCACTGTACTACGGTCAACTGCACGCATGTGCGTTTGTGTGTGTGTGTGTGTGTGTGTGCGTGCGTGGGAGAAGGCAAGCTGGAAGAAGTATCGAGTAAAAGGAAGGAGAAAAAAACACTCTCCTGACCTAAAAGAGAATCAGTGCTCGGTAAAAATGGGAAGCTGAGGTGGAAGAAGCAGAGAGCAGGCGAGGCCATCACTGTCTGCTCTTGTCAAACATGCAAGAGAGGGTTTTAAAACGCTCCCCCCAAAAAACTCTTCCATCCGCCGTCCCATAGGCGTGCACAGAGAGAGGACGTGAAGAGGATAGGAGGGGGGGGGGTAGAAGGGTGCCACCCGCCCCGCTGCCATTTCCCCCCCCCCGAGCGCCAATCGATGTCGCTGCCGCTCATGGATCTCCTTTGTGTGTGCGACTGTTTTTGCCCCCTGATATGACATCATTTAATAATTCATAACCTCCCGCAGCACGGCATTTCAGACCCAGCGCTCCTCTGTTAAGGCTGCTCCACGGCCGGGTGACGGGTCCCTATTTCAGCCCACTGTGCTTTCCATGTGTTACTTTACTTCTGTGATTTTCTACTGCAGGGACAAACGGGTCCATCCATAGTTTCAGCAGTCGTTTGCATGACAGTCTCACTGGAGATGATGGTTTCTGTTTAAATGAAGCTACTCTAAAGACAGGGAATTCATATATTGAGCTAATAATGAAAGTGCATTTCAGGATTGTGGAGAGAAGAATCAGGCCGAATGTAAAACACATGAAAATGAACTCTCGCAACCGCATAACAACTTTACACAAGACGGATCCTTTTGTAGCCATAACCGTCCTAAACTCTGACTTAACTGTTGGCCGGCAAGTTGCATTGTGGGCAATGTAGGCGTCAGGTTTTGGCAAGGAAGAACAGTGCATGGACTAAAAAAAATAAGACAGTATCTCTGCTTCCGCTGCATCGATTTTGACCCCTTCTCACAATCTCATCAGCGGAGCACTCTTTTTGAGAGTTTATTCATATTCAACAAACATTTTTGACTGGGCTGATATCGATTCTGGATGGCGTGTTTCCAGGCTTACATATGCTGCAAAAACAATTGAAGAAATCTGGCTGTGAGAGGCTAGAAGCAGAAATTGGCAGGTTACATTTGTGGCTCCCAGATGCCTCGGAAAAAACACCCGTTTGGACGAGATATCGGTGTTCAAACACACACACACACACACACACAGAGAGAGAGAAGTGTACTTAGAAACACTCAAATACTAGGCTTCTCTCTGCAGTATGTGTCTTCTCATCTCCAAGCAGCCTCTCAAAACCCCAACCTCGCCATATAACCACTCTCAAAAATGGATATAATAATGTCCTCTGGCCTTTCTTCCTTCCTTCCCCCTTGTAACAACGTCGTATTGTAACTGATGCTTCTCAAGTGAGATAGAGGGGGAGTGTTTTTTTTTTGTTGCAGTGGATGATGTGTACTAGCACACCCTTCCTCACCCTCTCCCTCCTACTCTCCGTTACTACCTCTGTGTCTTTCTTCAATGGCTTTTCTGAAAGAGACAATGAGGCGGAGAGAAGGTTCGAAGACTTAAATCGAGGTTAAACTCTGCTGATTTACACCGGTGTAAAAAGCAGCGTGTAGCTGGCATCCATTCAGAGGTGACAATAAGAGCTGGGCTAATTTCATTCGCCGGGCAACTCCGTTTCATCTCAACACGCACGCAGCAGCGCTAACCACCTCGCGAAGAAAACCCAAATTTCATTTCTGCAGATGTCTAGCAGAGTTGCAAGAGAAAGAGGGAGGGGAGGGGCGATGAGAAGGCCCTACTCAATCATTCAACCCTCACTGGCAGGATAGATCGAGACATGACGTCAAGAAAGAGGCTTAAAAAAAAAAAAAGACATTTGAACGGGCTGAATTATGGATGAAGAGGGAAGAGGGCAGAAATATATGTTGAGAAATATTTCCAAAAAGTTTCATTCTCCCCCCTCCTGTGTAAATCCTATTAGAGAGGAAAGGATGGCACAGGGGGGGAGGATTAGCTGACCCCGTCCACTCTGTCCAGACTGTTTTCACACTGATAAAATACAGAAGATCTCAGAATCCCTCCTGAAATGTTCACATTGTACATCTTACTTATATGTGCTGGAATGAGCGTCGGCATTGTAAAGGCCCTCCAGTCGACTTATATGCTTTTGATTTCTTTTTTACAACATCAAACACCCCCCCACCCCCCCACACACACACACACATTATTATTGCAACAGTAACCCCCTTTGAGAAACGCTTCAAAAAAGAAAGACTTGAAAAAAAAAAGTTCTCCTTCAAGAGACCCCCGCTCTCACAGGAGGAATTCGTGGCATCTCAGAAATGTCACTCGCAGTTAAAAATCGGGCTGCTGGTCGAGCGCGGGTCAGCGGCCATGGCTGGATGGGGGGGGGGGGGTGCGTTATGCTGCTTTGATGTCACCCGTGTGACATGGACAGCAGGAGGGGAGAAGGGAGCTGAGCGGGGGGTGGGGGGGGCGATTGGAGGGCGACTGAAGGGCTTCACAACGGAACAGCTTCAACGGAACAGAAGTGATACAAACACCAAGGGGGAGGGCAGGAAGTGGTGTCTGGTGGTCACTCCGCCCCCCTCAAGTCTTTTTTATTTAGTTTTATTCAGCCTCACGATGTCTCACCAAAGACAAGTTTTGACAACTTCTGTGACGTCATATATGATGCTGTCCTGGTACGGCACGTTCTTCAGAACACAATTGTTGTGTACTTGACACCGCTGACCTTTGACGGGACAGAGAGTTTTAACTGCTCAACAACAAAGATGTGGTTTTATAAAATGTTGCACTTTCCATACCGCTTTACTAACGCAATACTTCTAAATGGACGTAAAAACGGCTAGTGTCACCGACTAGTGTCACCGACTTGTACTAGCCCGGCCGGGCCAGCTAGCAGGTTAGCGGTTAGCTCGCCAGCTAAAGCAGTTCACCAACTGGCGCTGCGAGTGGTCACTACGTCACCACGCTCTGCACCCTCCTTCTACCAGCTAGGAAGGAAAGAGACAGAACCCACCTCAGCTGGTCTGATGGTTATCAGTCAAATACTAATACTTCTAATAATTTAGTCTGTAGTATCTGTGAAATAAAGTTTGTTTGAAAATGTAAGTTCTGAATGAGTTCAAAGCGGTAATCAAAATCTGACAAATGCTCTGATTTGTGTGTAAAATATTAACAACTCGACTCAACAACTATACTTTCTGGGGAAAAACTGACTTATTTAATTATTTATCAAGCATGGAATATTTATGGAACTTTTGCATTTTTTTTTTTTTCTACAAGTGTGTTACTGTCCTTTTGCAACAGCAATTTCACTGTCATCCAAGAGGAGTATTTTTTCTGCTTTAATGTTGTGAAGAAGAAGCACGGCCACAGACTGTTTTATTTAAACATAAATACACAATGTCTTTGACTGAAACTCAAGCAAGCAACAGCCTACAAGTCATCTCCAAACGGACGTTTCGACACAGCGTGACGCGCTACAAATCCTACTCGAGTTGGCCCAAACTTTTTTTAGCGCTCCAATAAGGTGAAGAAACAAACAATTATCTATTTTCTCATAATTTCCGGGCTTATCTCTCTCTCTCTCTCCTCCCACACTAAAGAAGTGAGGTACATTTAAGTGATGACATCAGGGCCTTGATGACTGACACAGAAACAGGAGCCACCAGATCAAGGACCCATCAATGATGGTGACAGGGGGCTGTCATTTAAAACCACCTGGAGATAATGAGCCGAAAATCACACGGAGAGCTATCAAACTCACTATTTCTGTGCCCGTCGATAAAAGGGCTCGCTCGCTTTACGGCATCCACCGACCCGATTTCAAAGTCTATGCAGTTGGCTCAGGGGTCCAAAGGGATATTTCTCTTCTCTTTATCTCCCTCCCTCCACGGTCAACCCCTCCTGGGGCAGAAAAGCCGACCGCTAGTGACATTTAAAAATGGAATAATGCATACATAATGATTTGGCTCTGGTGTTGCATCGGCAAACCTCGTGTCCCGCTACTGTCCATGGGGCGAGATGGATGAGTTTGTTTTTTTGAAATGCTCTCGCTCTAAAGGGCCGAAGCTGCGCTCAGTGTGCTCACTCAATGAACACTGGCAAATGTATGCCACTCTCTGATAGCGCCAAGCTGGAGTTTGTCGTTTGTTGGTTTGAGACTTTTTTTCTCACCATACATATCAGGATCGTTGAACCGATCTTATTCATATTTTGAGAACTGCTGAGGACTAAGGGCAGAATATAACGCAGCGGTTCACAGTGTGATTCTGACCTTTGACATCTGCCTGGCTCAAAGGCAGCGGCCACACTGGGTCACGAACAGGCCTCTCTCACTTCTAGCTAAAGCTAATCCTCCCTTGTCTTTGCTGGAAGAAAAAGAAGCTGCCAGTTTTAGCAGCCTTGTGAGCCAATGGAGATGATAAATAACTACTGCCACACCGCTTGTTTTTTTTGTTGTTGTTTTTTTTTTTTTTAAATCGCTGACAGTGGGAAAAGAAGGGACGGTTTGAGAAGCTGTCGTTGCACAGAGCTATGATTTCACTGCGGGTCGGGTTGCCTCTGTTAGCCGGTGAGGAATGCGTTGCCGCTGCGGTGCCAGCGAGGCGAGAGGGAAACCGAGCGAGTTCAGCGAGGTCCCGCTGGAAGGAGGATTAACATTACTTGGCCGCCTTTGTGTGTGCTCACAGCCTCGTGTTACGTAATGTCGCTCGGGTGAAGCGGCCGGACTGGTCACACTGCTCGCACAGCAGGTGTGCTGCAAAAACAACTTCTTCTTTGCAAAGCATTTCAGACAGTGTTTTATGTGTTTTTTTGTATTGATAAGGTGCTTTATTAATAAAACGCGATTGATTGATTGCTGCGTCTTTGAGTCGATAGCTATTGGGAATCCAAATAATAAAGTAGTAATATAATTCATCGTGTCCTGTTCACCTATAATATATTCGGCTTGTGTGAGGAACCTACAAACACACGCATATACACACACACACGTCCTAAATCAATACAAAATAAATATCCAGATGTGTCCATAATGTCTCTATATCCAGTTAAAACAAATTGCAGTTGCACATCTAAAAGGAGACATGTGACTGGACACAAGGCTGTGGGAATCTACACGTGCAGCTCTAGATGGTTGTTTTCCTGAAAGATGAGCTCATTTTAAGAGGATTCTCGTTTCACCTGTTCCTTGAGATTTTCACCACACCTCAAGAGGATAAATCACAACAGGAACAAGAACGAAAAAAATAGGTCATCAGGAGGCTGTCAAACAAAACGTGACAAAGAGGCATGTAATGCACGGGTCGAAAGGATGCAAACGTAGTTACTACAGCGCGGAGAGCTGTTATCCCGAGGTGGTTACGGAAGTTGTTAGCAGACTGTTTGACAGGCGTGCGGTTGTTAAAGTAAACTTAAGTCAGGCCACTGAACAAACCGAAGAAGTGATATGTTTAGAGAGTAAAAAATACACATTGTAAAACACAGTTCCTCAAAAGTTGTTTTACTTTACTTTCAACTCGGTTAAGTCGATATAAAAATGCATGAGAAACTACCTGAGGTCTATGTGTGGGTCAGGTGCTTTTCACTACATGCCTGGGAAAGTTGATAGGGACCATGTTGACACTGTTGGGTTTCTGTCAGCTCAGCGTGACCTACATGGGTGTTTCCCAGGCTCCGGTGACGGACAAAGAGATCAAAGTCACTTCCCTGCCTCCTTCTCCTTTCACCGCTCAGCTGAGCCACCACACTCCGTCTCACCGTCCCAGGACTACTACGATCATCGGGTCCTGTGGAGGGATCTATGGTCATCTTTCTCTCCGTATTCGTCAAACTATTTTCAGGGTTTTCTAAGCGAATCGACATCGGCAAAAAAAAGTAGTGAGGAGACTTCCTTTTCAAGTGATTTGTGTGGCTAAAGGTTTTATTTGGAGTTCCTCTCTAAAGCCCCATTCCCCAGTTTATTCCAATGGGTCAACACACATCAGGCAGGCCTCCCTCAACATCTGGGTTGGACGCAGGTCGATGACTGCGTATTAGGGTCATTGTGGGTAAAAAAATGTTGAGATTAAAGTCTTCAATTTATGGGGAAAAAAACTCAGATGTTATCTGACAAGAAAGCAGCAAATTTACAGAAAAAAAACTATAAAGTCAAAAATGTAATAATTTAATTATATATGTACATTTAATGGACCCCATTACTTTGTTTTACAGGTCGGACTGTAAATAGAAAGAGCAAGAGGAAGCATGCGGACGGAGACGCTTGACTTTCATTTGGTGACCATTCAATGTTGTCGAATGTGATTTTATGGTTTATTGATGAAGCGTTTGGACTTTGCCAGGTAACATGTGTGTAAATGCCTTTTGTGGACATTACCTCGTGTGTTTGTGTTTTTTTATCCAGCTGTTTTCAGACACACACAAACCAACAGAGGAGCATGTAAGTCTCTTCACATTACACAGGCAGAATAAGCACGAGCGCTCTGAGCCACATGAATGAAATCAATTTACGGGAAGGGGGACGAGTGTTTCATGTTTTTTTGTTTTTTTATCATGTTCCCTCCCGGTGTGAGAAAGCCAGTGATTTTCTTCTTCTCCACGGCGGTGGAGGAAAGCCGGCTTTGCGAAACCTCGATTCACTGGCAGCCTAATGAGAGCAGCGGCCGTAAGCTGTTTAACGCCACCAGTGGTGTATAAAGTACCCAAAAGCCATACTTGAGTAAAAGTAAAGATCTAAAGTCCTAAAGTATCTGATATGTATTGTACTTAAGTATCAAAAGTAATTTTCTGATATTAAATGTACTTAAGTATTCAAAGTAAAAGTACAAGTAAATGCTGTTAATAAAAAAGCAAAGGGTCAGAATTATGAGAATTATGAAGTTTATTATTTTAAGTGCAGTGGCACCATGACCAAGGACATGGAGCTGTGTTGAAAATAATTGGGTTGGCTGTGATCCATCCAGGAGCAACAATGTTCAAAATAATATATTGTACATAAGTATACTTTTGCATCTGCTATGAACTTATCATCATAATCCTCCAAAAAGCAATATGACACTATGAAGGAGTTGTAACAGTGCGTTTATAAGTATGCTCATTCCAACTAGAGGATGTAGAGGGCAAATGCATAATATTGTGTTCAGCAAAAAATATCCACTTGATGCATCAGGTCAGTGTTGTGAGAAAGGACACCTGCCTTGTAAACTCCTATGGGCCTGATTTGAACACAATAGGCAAAGGTTTTGCTCAAGCTGAATCTGCAATTGGGCGACTGCTACCATCATAACTCCATCTGATCATCCACAAAATGACTCAAATATCAAAACATGATCAATACTAAAGCAGCACCGAAAGTAACAACCCAGTCATTACTTGAAACTGAAAAATGTCCTGTTCATCTTCAAAAGACAATTCTACTAGAATGTAGCTTCTTTACATTCTATGTAAAGAAGCTACATTGTAGCTTCTTTACATAGAATGTACAAGCTACATTGTATAGAATGATTCTATTGAAGTTATTCCTTTTTTAAATGCTTTAGACGAGTTACTAATCACTTTAAAAGAGTGATATACAGACATGAGATTGATCTTCTCATGTCACTCTCTTTATACAATGATATAAATTCATCCCCGTTTTCTTGATATCTTACGAAATATTACTCCTCATTTTTCGTGCGTTTTTCCTGCAAAAGTCCAGCAACATGAGTCTGCTTTCGCTTGTTACATGCATACTGTCTTTTCAAAATAAACGCCCATCTTCACAGGAAACAACTAAGGTTTAGGCGATGAAACTACTTCGTTAGGTTTAGGAAAAGATCGTGGTTTGCGTTAAAATATCTACGGAAGTGGCGTTGCTTAAGTACGGAAGCCACGTCACAAATAAATCAACATTGGCTTCTCGTTTCACACACGGCACAAACTGCGGCCTCCTGGAGGAAACACCAGTGTTTGTTTGACCCATCCACCTCTCCTCATCCCACCCGTCCTGTGTGGAATTCTACTCGTGTTGTCGCTCGCTAGCTATAGCATGTAGCATCCTGGGCATCACTGGGAATCAAAACACCGCGGCTTTGAGAGCACTTGTTTTGCGCATTAACGTGATTAACCAATGATTTAACTTGCAAGCTAGGACCACTGATTCGCCAAACCTGCTTGCTTGCAGTCTCTGTTCCACCACAGTCCCCGACGCTGGTCTCATGATTCATTTTGTTTCTAAAGATAGATTTGATTTTGTAGCGAGTAACGAAGGTTTCAGGGGAAATGTATCGGAGTAAAAGTATCAGTTTTCTTTGCAAAATGTAGTGAAGTAAAAGTAAAAGTCAACAGAAATATAAATAGTAAAGTAAAGTACAGATATCCAAAAAAACAACTTAAGTACAGTAACGAAGTATTTCTACTTCATCAGTAGTATTTCGTCAGCCGGCCCAGAAGTGGAGGCGGAACCGGCAAACTCCAGGACGACTGGGAGAAAAAGGGACGATAGGCCTACTTAGCAAATGTGATGAAGGGTGTGCAATCACAAGGGGATTGACACGGAGCGGGATGATCACCGCAGGTCTTCTTATCCAGTGTTTAACGTCATAATGTGCAAACAAACGCTCGCAGGATTGCATATTCAATTATATTCTGTACTATAGTGTACAAGGTCCAAGAAGTCACTTCTTTTTTCACCATATTTCTGGAGTTACTTGTTTTCTGACGAGAGTCGGTAGAGTCACGTATTGGCTGATAATAGTATGTGCAAGAAACATAGAATAATGTAAATATGAATATACAGTAAAACAATGCACCTAGCTATTTTCAAAGCTGTAAGGAGTTTAAGACTACACATTACATGAATAAAGTCAGGCAGATAGAGGGTTACTTTACAACTACAGGACAAACAATTCTCCTGTCATGTACTCTTGTTGTATTAATGAGGATTTTCTTTCCGTCGGTGTGAAATTGCACATAAGTGCACTTCAGTCCAATCCAATACATTTAGGCATCAAAGACACATTTTACTGGCGTTTGGTGCTTGGCAACTCTGGTCATGATTAAAAAATAAATAAATGTTCAAGTCATCAACTCAGTCATGATGCGGCTGCCCTTCATTTCCTCTCACCGCATCACGTCCCGTCCCAGCTCATTTCCAAGTGCAAGGTCGCGAGGTGGATGTTTCCACATCGGGGACAAAAACAAAAGACAGACAGACAGACAGAGACAGATATATATATAGAGAGAGAGAGAGGGCAAAGTACGGACGTCTGCCATTTCAACGGTTTCTCCTTTGACGTCTTGCAGGACAAGAGTCACTGCGTACAGAGGATCGTCTCGGACCAATGGGTTCAAACTATACTGCAGGTGGAAGCATCCACCAGCTCCAAGACGCCCTCTGAAAAACCCCCTCTTCTTTTGTTAACACGAGTGACGTGATTTCTTCGACTAAAACAAACGACGTCGCGCCGTGGTCATCCTCTCAAAAGAAGGACGGCCACGGAGTGCATCGGTGATGTCATCCGCCGTGGTGAGTTTTGGACAACGAAGTCGGATCTACATACCTCACAAAGAAAACCAGGCTTTTGTTACAACTAGTCCTTCAAGTTTGTCAAAAAAAAAAATACCTGTGCACGAGGTAAGTGACCTTGTGTGTGTGTGTGTGTGTGTGTGTGTGTGTGTGTGTGTGTGTGTGTGAAACAGAGAGAATGCATGTGATCAGGACTGAAGCAGCCGAAACAACTCTTAACAGGTTTCATTACAAACACATTTCACATTTTCAGCAGCAGTAACAAACGGTGGACTCACCTTGGCGGGGGCTTTGGTCTTGCTGCTGCTGCTGCTGCTGTTCGTGTTGTTGTTGGGGCTGTGATTGGCATCTTCATGAACTCTGTCCAAAAGCCAGAGGAGGAACTCCAGGGCGTCGTGCTGAGAGTTTCCCCGAAACTGAGAGCCGTACTTGGCCACTATGCTCTGTGGATGAGGAGAAAGGTTATAGTCTGTGCGATTTGAAGACATCGAATACCGAGGACAAGATCACATGGAACACAGGAAGTCATCGTTGGTAAGTTGGAGTTGGAGAACTCAGGAGAGTGAAAAAAGCAGGGACATTTTTCTCTCTCTTATCATCACTTAATGCAGACTCATTAAAGAACATCTGCTGGGCATTATTGGGCTCTGATAAGATCATGTAATGAAGTCATTCACAATTCTCTTTGGTCGCGCACTTTATTATAAATCCCACTACAGAGGAGAAGATGCATGGAATGCATACAGCAAATCAAGCCTTCCACTGTTCAGTTAGGGCTGTAATTAAAAATGATTATGAATAATTGATTCATCATTTGGTCTAAAATAATGAGGTGCCTTTTATCATTTCCCACAGCCCAAGTTGCGATCTTCAGATGTCTTGTTCTATTTGACCGACAGTCCCAAACTCAAAGATGTTTTGATTTACTATCATATTATGACAAAGAAAAGCCACAAATCCTCTCATTCAAGGAGCTAGAAGCAGCCAATGTTTGGCAACTGTTCAAGCTAATTTACAGTTGCACAATTAGTTTTATTTCTTCCGAATTGGTAAAGCTGAAACCCGTGTTTCCTTTGTGTGTGGTCAGAGAGAAACAAAAGTGTTACTTAACAGCATCAGGAAACAAAAATCAGACGGTCCTCATCTGTGGTGCCCAGTACTATTCTGAGACACACATTGATACACTGCAGCATCCCCAACGATGACTCACGCAGAGGACGTCCAAAACCCTGACAGGTGTTACTAGGAAGAACGAAAAAACAAAAAAAACAGGCAGACTGTCTAATTCAATTATGAGGAAGGAGTGTCGAAGAAATCGACACGCGGAAGCGAAGGCGGCATCAACACTTCTCTCTGTCGCTCTCCCTCTCTGTGTGTGACCGACTGCTCCACACCTCATTAAAAAAAGAAAATCACCACAATATACCTGCAGCTTCTGAATATAAACACGGGAGGGAGGGAGGGAGACAGCCCGCTAATGAGCTTCATCCCTGTGAGGGAGCACTGACAGGGGATGGAGGGATGAGGGGCAGATGGAGAGAGGGAGGGAGGAGAGGAGGAGAGGCTGGCGGAGGTTCAACAGAAGCTGAGAGTGTTTTTTTCTTTTCTTTCTCAAGGACGGCGCTGTAGGGGTGAAAAGTGAGAAACGGTGAAAAAACTGCCAAAAACTAAATATATTATGTAATATAGGAGGGGCCAAAACACCAAGGCAAAGACAGTTGCCAAGGTTACGGTGAGTTGGGGCTCAGACACCTGATGACATCAAGAGGTCGCAACTCCATTAAGAAGTGACCCCTCCGCTGGCCTCATCTGCTGTTTTCTAACTCTGTCTGAGTGTGTGTGTGTGTGTGTGTGTGTGTGTGTGTGTGTGTGTGTGTGTGTGTGTGAGTGTGAAAGTGTGCGACGATAATTCCGCTCATCTGTTGACGGTGTTCGTCTCTCCGAGCGTCTCCGGTGAACACGCGACACGCTGCCTCAAAGGCACTTCAAAGAAGAAGTGGCGAAGTTGTATTCCCAAGCATCGTGTTTTTAGTTTTTTTATTTGGGATTCTTGTGAGGGGGGAGGGGGATGAAAAGTACGAAAGAGAGTAAACACTGGCAGTGTTCAAGCTGACCTGAGCACAGCTCCAGTGGGATCTTAAGTGTGTGTTGAGCAAACACTCCACAGGCAGGCTAGGAGAGGATAAAGGTGGGCGTAAGGGTCAACTTGAGGGAGGTTTTTTTTGAGAAACTATTGATCAGTCTAGACCAAGGATCCGATTCTCAACCCACACCTGATCGGACCTTTGTTTCATTTCTTTCATTAGATCAGAGCATGAGCAACAACGTTGGAGTCCATGATTCACTTTGTTTTTTAAACTTCTTTTTCCACTTAAACTACAAAATTTGTAGTTTTTATAGCACTACATTTTGTATTTGACAGAAGTCTTCACAAAACAATCTTATTATTTAATTTCCTGTCTTAGCAAAATAATTAAAAATTAAAAAAAATAATTTGTATTTCTACAAGCAAAGAAAAGGAAAAAGATACTAGAATGACAAAAGACAGATGTTAAACCACATGTGGCGTCCAGGGCAGGGGTCGTGACCTCCCAGCGTTGGGCGGAGATAAGGGGGCCGCACTCCGCCAACATCCCCCTGCTCCCACAACCCGGGCGTCTCTGTTTTGGCATCCCCCGTCTCGCCACCCTCGCTTCAACTCACACCATTACACCCCCCCCACATCTTCCTACTCTGTAAACAATGATGGATGAGAGTGCTGGCGGGGCCAGGAACCTCTTTCAAACATACATCAAGCAAATGTCCCTCCTCTCTCTCCCTCCCTAAAAAAAACCATTTATGCCACCACGGCCTCATCGTGGTCCAGTGCCAAAAAGGCCTGGGTGGATTTCTCCGTGACGGACGGAGAAGGATACTGACAAATAACGATGGGGCATAACCTTGGGGCATAACCACAGGTGTGGCTGGAATGAGGCTGGATAGAATCTGTCATTTCTGGCTGCTCCATTTGCAGTTTCATTTTTCAGCGGCCTGGTGTCGCCGGCTCACCTCTGGACGCAGGACAGTCATCACTTATAGTCCGCACTTATGTACCCCTCTGTCTCTCTCTCTCTCTTTCTCTCTCTCACACACACTTTATTTCTTCCTCTCTTTCCATCGTCTCTCTTTTTCTTTCCTTTCTATCATGGAAGAACCATTCCCTCCACTAAATCCACTTCCTGTGTCATCCTAGGCCACTCTGGGTTCACCTCCAGAACAACAGAGAACAGGCAGGTGTTATTATTTCTCTTTTTTTTCAATGACAAATCCAAATGCCACGTCTTGGAATCGGACCCTATATCTCCTCTGCAGATCCCAGAAGCTCAGAGATTCTCCGACAAAAGGTGCCATCGAGTCAAGACGGAACAAAGCCTGTGTGGTAAGTCCCCCGATGTGGGACTTACAGGTGATCAGGGATGAGATGCGATGGAAACAATCGCCACTCAGTGCTTTACAGGCTCCCAAGGCTCTGCTGGATTCACAGTTGAGGCTGTACATTTTTTTCTCCCCCCCGTGCGCACAACTGAGAGTCTGGGAAGCAGCGTCTGTCACCATCAAGAGCTGTGTGAAGGCAAACTTCGTTTCGTGTCTTTCCCCGTGGCTTCCTACAGCGTGTCGTTCAAGCACATAAATCACAGGAGGGATAATAAAACCTGGTGGAAAACGGTCTCACAGTGTAGTGCTTTAAACACAGACACAGACGCATGAAGATCCCATGGGCTTACATCTTCAGCACCGAGAGTGAGAATGAGAGTGGCCCTTGAAGAGGGCGCAGAGACAAGCGAAGACAAACAAACCATTAGTCCGGCTGCCCTGCCTCTCCGTCGCACACGGCCCTTCACTCCCCAGAACTAACAGGACCACTGAAACACCAGGCTCTGTCTCTCCGGCTGAGCCCCTTCTGGCCTCACGGAGCTGCATTCCATCAAGCGTGAAAATAAAATGTAAGAAAAAAAAAAAGATGCATCCGGGCTGCTACGCCACAACCCCCCCCCCCCCCCCCCCCAAAAAAAAGTAGTTCCTGCGTTGTTAAATCCTTTGGGTCAGGAGTGTGAGATAACAAAAGAATGAGCTCGCTCCGCCGTCGAGTTAAATTGATGTAGACAACTTTTGGAGGCACCAATAAAAGGACACTTCATCCCTCCAGATTTCATCAATGTCAAATGTGTAGTGAAGCGGTCGTGGCAGAGTTGGAAATGGTGACCTTTAAATACAGCGCTGCCATTGGGCTGATCGCCGTCATTTGCAAGCGGAGCAGCATTCGGTGACACGTTTCACAGTCAGTCTGACTTAAAATGCAGGGCTTCTAGGAATCCAATGAGGTAGTGGAGGCGAGCGACTTCTAACAATCTAAAAATGATTCTCGTTAGAGCCGTGGTTTTGCTGTCCAATGAGGAATAGGCACCTCTGACCTTAAAAGACTCACTTTTCATGAAACACGACCACCACTTGTTAAAGGTGCTCAATACGGAAATCTGAGCATATCTAGTGCCTCCACATGGCTGACACGGACAGCAGCTGACGGTGCTAACAGCGCAAACAATAGCAACAGTGCTGGCAGAGCTAACAGTGTTTACCTGAGGGGGAACCGGAGGGTGGGCGCTACCGTAACGACGCCCTGGGACTGGACGGCGTTAAAAGTCACCACCTCGCTCCCTCCCCGGCTCCCTGTAGTCTACATGAAACTATCTCTGCATGAGATATAACACATACTCTGTATAGCTCTCTCATAGCTCAACAGCTAACTAGCTAGCTAGCCCTACCACACCTATCGGCGTCAAACCAGGAAGTCAGAGGTACAGTAGTAAAGCCTGATTGATTTGATTGGCTGCCTTGGGCAAAGTGTTATGTTTGAATTTGTGTGCAAACCGCTAGAAATACGCGGCGCAAGAGAGGAGCTAGCGCCAGGCGCCTTAGCATAAGAGAACAGTGGTTTCTAGCGACGCGTCTTTGTGTCATCGGGGCAACATTAATCCACGATATCTTTACATTGCAAACAGTTATTTTCTTCTATATTATTGGCCTGAATTTCAAATTTAGCACCTATAGCGAATCACTCAAATAAACGTTTTACACCCTGAAATGTATTGTGATTTTGGGACAAAGACTGATGTTATACAGCAGGTAGATTTATATTTAAGTGTTTGCATATGGCGCAGTGAAACAGACACACGCTGCACTTTGGTTTGTCAAAAGGCCACGAAAGTAAAACGAGACTTGTTTTCCAGCTCCAAGTGGAACTCTTACGAGAGAAGACACATTTAAATGTTGACTTAGCTCCCCTGCTGTAAAAGTCTGAGGTCATTCTGCTATCTTCAGTTGCGATATTGATTTCTACTAAAAGGCTCATGACTCCTACTCGTGTATTAATACGGAAGGAAAGGAGATGGAAAAACTTTCTTTTCCCAGTTCCACTTGCAGGCCAGTGCCTCTCTTCAGGTGCGGAGAGATTTGGTATTAACCATCAGTTGTCAAAGTTGACTGTCCCTTTTATTCCGATTACCGGGGGGGGGGGGGGGGGGGGACAATATGGTCTTACCAGCGATGTCTCCCCCTCACACTTTACTCTCTCTCTCTCCCTCTGAGTGCACACAACTGGAGGCGTCACAGCAGGGGGGGCATCCTACTTTTTCCAGGCTGGATGCACTTGCTACAGTAACCATCCTCTCTCCGACAGAGACACAAATCACTGTGTCGATGCGATGGGGCGAGGCGAGGAAACAGAAAAGGGGGAGTGAAGGACACCGTTTTTTTTGTTGTTATTGCAGCCCACTATGATGGGAGAATATAGAGAGGTGCAGGGATGACGTGTTTTTTTTTGGGGGGGGGGGGGGGGGTTAGGCCGACCCTGGAAGTTAGCATCACACTGGTTCCCTCGACAAAATGTAAATGGGATTTTTCCATTGTGTTTCGCATTATTGCAGAAAATAAGCTCTGTAAAACAAACATTTATGAGACGCATACGTTTTGTTCAGTAAGATAATCTTCACCAATGAACACCACTTTTTTGGATTTTTGAAACGTGAATGCAATCGGCAGCAGTAAAAAGCGAACGTTAGGCTAAAGACGAACTATAACCACAGTCACCCGAGTACACACACCACGAGGCTGTGAAGGCGGACAAGTCGGCCTTCTCCAGGCCTGGAAATTGCCATTTTCAAAATGTTGACATGTTGCAGCCCAACATACTTCCAAATGTCCCAGAGTTAAACGTGATATCAGCGCCAACCTAGAGCCACAGTACGCTCTTCATATCATTTGGTACTTAGTGCAAAAACAGGGTCCTGATCAATCTATGTCATTATGTGGCACACAGGAACCACTTCAAAAGAGGTCATTTTGATTGAATATCCTGATAATTCTTAACTTGTGTTACTTTGTGTTTTCCATGTTAACTTTTTATGATATGAGAAGTCTACAGAGGCTCAGGCTCAAGTTGGTGATGCCGCCCGTGACGAGTTTAAAACTTGCCCTTTAAATTGCTCACACATGCAGGTAGTTACTCAGCGTTAATGATCGATAACATCGTGAGTCCTTCTTTTCTGATCTTTCAAATCAAAACATCATCTTCTTCTTCTTCTTCTTAGTTAATCACCTCTCCCTTACAGCTTTGGAACAAACTGCACTCCCTTTACTTCATTACTAATCTGTGTTTGTGGATGAGGAACAAAGCTACATTCAATGTATCAACCTTTTTCTATTATAAATGATATCCCACTCAAAAGACACATATTGCATTCCACTCCCCTACAACCTCCCCCAGGCTGTCAACTCACACCAAAGACTCACACTTTTACACACTTTTACACCTGCAACAGAGCAGTTACCACTGCTCTGTTGCATCAGGACGCCTGATGGTTGACTGTCACCCACTCAGCATAGAGAGAACCCGGCAGCTCTCAACAGCAACGAGTGACTGTGCGACGACTTGCATTTTGTCACATCCGCAGTGCGACTCCCATCACACGCCGCGTTTAGAAGTTTACTTGAATGAGACAGGAATGCACGACTCCCCCGCACTCCACATGTCAGCCGGTGGTGGGGGGGGTTGGCCCGGGGAATGCAGATAAACCACCTGAGGTGCAGGGCAGGTGAGTCAGGTGGAGATGCTGCACCCTGTGTGTAATCAGTAGTCGCACTGCATGCACGCACTACGAGTTCAACAAACAAGAATAAAACCTTGATACTGGGAGGCAGACCGGCGAGGAGGTTTTTATTGTCCCGGCTTCACGTGACACACACACACACACACACACACACACACGGGACCCGAGCGGCTTCGTGGGACACGCAGGTAGACCGTCGCCCTTTGAACCTTGTTCAATCGAGCGCTCACCTGGTTGTGTTCATTCAAATATTTGCTTTGCCACTACAGACTGTGATAGTTGGTATTAATACCGCTTACAAATCCCCACACAAATCCTCCTGACACATACCCGCTGTGCTGCCGGGCCGGCACGGGACGCACTCAAGCTATTGGGACTGGGTTTTGGCTATTAACTGAGATTCCATGGGAGGAATGTGTAGAAGCAATCGAAACCTGTCGATAATGACATCTCTTTATTGCAGGAGTAACTCACAGGGGGGGGGGGGGGGGGGGTCCCTGGGGCGCACATTTCCTGTTGAACCCTCATTACCCCCCCCCCCCCCACCTGACCCCTCTCACTGTGAATGTATTCCTGTCCTCTCAGAGTACCCGCTGAGTGCAGACCACACAGCAGCAGACCACTCATGGCAGCTTCATTATATTTTGCCCAGAGAGACCCAGACACCCACCAGCGCTGGAAAATAAACTACCTGGCTGCAGCTTTTGCTGCTCTGTGTCAATTAGCTGTGTGGTAATGTGATTTAAAGCGCCTTAAGGCCCTGAGGTATTGCTTTTTAATGGTGCTGTAGTGGGGGACATTTGCAGACAAATGTGCACTTAATAAAATAACCAGAAATCAATTGACACACTATTTAAGTTGGGGGTCTCAGGGCACCGTTGGGGGTCTGGGGCCCATGCAAGTTGTAATCAAATAGATATATAGCCTTGCTATGAACTGGTATTTCTGCAACTATTAAAGTTGTTCCCTTTGTTAGAAAGACCAAATTGAACATCTCTCTCTCAAGTCATTTCTAATCCCTTTCTCAATGGCATGCCGGGAAATTAAGATAAGTGGCCTTCACACTTTTCCTCTGCGGCGAACAGGTAATAAAACATACTGCAAAACAAAAACAGCACAACCAACCAGTGTGTCCTCACCTTGAACTCCACTGACAGCAGCGGGGTGTACTCCAGGGTCCACAGACCTCGAACCAGCGACGCCAGCTGCTCGGTCACCTCTCCCCGGGCGGCCTGCGGCTCCTCGCCTCTCACCTCCCCGTTCACCCTCCCGTGGCCCCCCTCGGACTTGTACTGCTCCAGCCCGAGGTACTCGGCCAGCAGGTCGGTGTTGCTCAGGCACTGAACCACGGCGTTCATGAAGCAGGTGTTGCCGTGGTTCTTCAGTCCCAGCACCCCGGGGGTCTTGTCGCCGTGGCACCACGACAGCCTGCTCTTCACCGAGCCGTGCGAGGAGGACGCCACGGAGCTCTTCTTCGCGGCTCCCTCCCGGGCGACCTGCGCGCCGTCGTCTTTGAAACCCCCCGAAGCGCTCGGCCCGAAGCCGCCGTCGTCGTCCTCCGCGTCCGGCGGCTCCGCGTCCCCAAAGTGCGCCAAAGTGCCCAAAGTTTTAAGGAGCCTCCCCATGAAATTCCCAAAAGATCGCAGCGATTTCTTTCTGCCAAACCTCCCGGTTTTGTATTTATTCTCTTTTCGCTTCCTCGTTTTGGGTTTCATGGCTTTCCTTACCTTGTTTTCCTTGCGGGTATCCATGGCGCTACTACTTTACAGGACCGCGAGGAAGAAATGAAACGGGCGGCGGAGTCGCACCTGTCTGCCGGGGCTGGCTGGCTGTCTACCCCTCCTCCTCCTCCTCCTCGTTTCTCTCACCTTACCGCTGAGGTGGCGCCGATAAGGCACATTATTACTGATAATATCCCCTGTGACATCCCGGTAACTCCCAGTAGCCAACTGTGTGATCGCCAGCCCGCGGGATTCGTGGAGCGACGCTCTCCCTCCAGGAACAGAGAGATGAGACGCTTTTCCTTTCCTCCACACTCAGCAGGTTCAATTACACTTCCTCATCGATGGCTGTCAAGCGCTGGATCGCACGCGCGGACTCGCTAATTCCTCCCTCCTCTCCGCTCCCGTCTACGGGGCTACAATGAAGTTTCTATTTGGAGGATTCTCTCTTAAACCCGCCCCTCAGACATGGATTTAATTTACCTGGATTATTACTGATAGTCTATCACAATAGTGAAAAGGACAGCTCTTTTTCACACAGTCTCACACATGATGCTGGACTGGCAAAGAGAAGAAAGGAAAACTTAACCCGTCTTGTTTGCTACACAGGGAACAAGGAAGTTGTTGTGTTTAATATGTGGTAATCTCTGTTAGCATTAAACTGCCCCCTGTAGGACTGGTTACAACATCACCTGCTTTAATGTCTCCAGAAAGTGTCAAAAGAAGGCATTCGTTGGCCGATTCTGCTAATATAGAATTTTTTCTGTTTCTGCTAAATGAGATTATCCACATAAGGGTCTACTTTTGCTTTACCCTGCTGTTGAAATATCTTGTCTATAACACACAAGCATTTACAGACACATGTACAGCATCCATAGCCGGGCTAATAACAAACATTAAGGCTGCTGCTACTGCACCGAACTCCACAAAGTAAGTCAAATGGATTTCAAAGAAGCTGTTTGCGGTTCTGGGATTCAACATCTTTTGTGCTATATTCAGATTCTAATCATCTGAAGCTTAATTTCACAGCTCACCAGTACTAAAGATTGAATTTAGTGTGCCAGATGTGCTGATTTATTGAAATAGATAGTCCGGGCCCCATCCGATATTTCCATAATTTCCCCCCCCGATGCACCTATTAAAGCATCGTTAGGAAACACACCATTGTTGACAAGTAAACGTAATCATATTTGCTCACAGAAAATGACCCACAAATGGTCCTCTGTTCAGTAGCAGGGTGGAGAACGCAGACGACAGCGATGGCCTTTTTCCTTTTTTACAGATCCAGGGATGTTTTTTGCTGACTTGGTTTGTACTGCAGGTTTGCCATTTGACTTTTGGGGGGGGGGGATTCTGAGGAAAGTGGGTTTGGATCAGAGACAGTCAGAGAGCTGCTGTCTTGACCGGAATCCTTCAGGGAGCCTCTTTTGATAGATTAGCTGACTGAGTCTGGGCCTCCTCCTTGTCTCTACTGCCCTCGATCCAGACCTTTGAATTCACCCACTCAATCTAGTTGATAATTCTGTGTGATACCAGCCAGTGTCTCTACAGAAACAGAATGATAGCTGTGTAAATGTAATGCATATTAGCCTTGTTTTTACATATTGTGGTTTCATCGGCATCGAGACGGCGTCTGCAGAGCGGCATTCATTCTGTTGTTCTCAAGAAGTCTAAAGAAGTGTAATGCTGACACTTTGGTGCGAAGAATACATTCTTGTGCCTTGATGTGTAATTTTATACTCGTGTTAAGTGTCGCTCTGTGAATTCCCACCTATATTCAGCTCCTGTGGGGAATCACCACTCAAGTGCCCGCACTGTTCAGGAAGTGTAATCTTTTCATTTCTTCTTTTTATATCATCCATTCTCGACACATAACAAAGTCGTTAATGCTTCATCACATTGCATTTATTTCATTTCGGTCTGAGTGTAAACTTATATGTAATACAGTTGAACTCTCATAACAGTTGCTAAGAGGAAAGATTAACGTCGGATACGTTTGAGTATGAGTGTGGATTACAAGTCGCCGTGTGCAGTATTTAAGAGGCCGAAGGGTGAGGGAACCTCCACCGGAGGATGGCTCCGTCGGCGCTGGTGCTGATTAAGATGCGGCTATTGGAGCAGATCTTGATGCTGGTGATGCTGCTACTGTGAGCTACTCCTACGTGGGTGACCACACCTTTCATGTAGTCCCACACCTTCACCAGCTTGTCATCTCCGCCTGTCACGGAGAGGTGAAAAACACGTCAATAACCTCACGAGACGTTTGAGCAGAGCCGTGCATTGTGGTGTCAGAGGAGACGAAAACGAAGGCTGCAAAGAGATGAGAACACTCTCGCCTGTATATGAGAGTGAAAAAAAGACAAATGGAAAGCAGCACAATAACGACACGACCGAAAACAAATCAAAGGATTTCATGATACAGTTTTTAACTGAAGTGACCCCGACTGAAACTATACCTCGCGGTTGTATGCCTCCGCCTCCCAGTCAAGCTGCAGTTTACAACAATGTCATCACTTCATTTTATCCTAACAGACATGTGTGAGGAATTGTCACAATTTGCATTATGAATTCTTGAGTTACGGCCAAAAATGTGTTTTGTGAAGTCACGGTGAACTTGACTTTCGACCACCAAATTCGAATCAGTTCACCCTTAAGTCCAAGTGGACGTTTGTGCCAGATGCAATGAAATCCCCTCAGTGTTCTTGAGGTATTGCGTTCACTCGAATGGGACGGACGAGAGAGATCACAGTGACCTTTGACCCCCCCCCCCCCACCCAAATAAAATCGAATCAGTTGATCAGTAAACATTTGTGCAGAATTTGAAGACATTCCCTCCAAGCGTTTCTGAGATGTTGCGTTCACAAGAATAGGACAAATCAAATCAGTTCATCCTTGAGCACACTTGGACTTTTGTGCCAAATTTGAAGAAATTCCATGCATGCTCATGCAGAATTTTCCGATGTAGACTTATTCATTCTCGGGTTGAATTACGTTGAAAGGAACATTTCTTCCGAAGGAGCACAGCGACAACAGTAAAACGAGCACTGGGCCACACCTGTCACAAAGTGCCCGCCGTCCTGTGAGACGTGCACGCCGTTGATGGACCCGGACTGCGACGCCTCCAGTTCTCGGATGGCGGATCCGTCAAACACGTCCCTGTAGACGACCTGAGGGGGGAAGTCAACACATTACACATATTAGCTCACCCCCCCCCCCCCCCCATTCTTTATGCGAGACTCCCGCGTCCAAGAGGGGAGGGAGAGTGCGCACGTGCTGTGAGCTGACATTGTGGAGTCTCTTTTTCCTCATCATAAATGACACATCGCCTTGTGAGCTCTGTGCTGTTGTTTGAATTATAGCAGTAATTGCTTCTGAAGATTGATGCAGGCTCACGATGCAGATGATGCCGGTGACGGCATCTCTTTGTAGTTATGCTATTATTCCTTCACATTATCATTATTTCCTATTTTGGTGATGCAATATGTGACCTCAAACTACCTCGAATTAACTGTACTGCTTTATTATTGGTATTCTGTGTGGAAATAAGTAGGTCTATGGTGATAATCTATCACACACACACATCGATTGAAACCATGTGTGCTGATCTAAATGAGATTTACACCCCCCCCCCCCCCTTGAGCTTTATAGCTGTCAAAGTATCAAATCTCACAAAAGGCAATTGTTAGTCGAAGTTATTTATAGCGCGGGTGGCAAAAAAACATCACAGTGCCGCACGACAACAAGGGTCCTTTCTTGTTATTTATATGACCGAGCTGATTACATTATTAAAAGTTAAGTACTGTAAATGAGGGGCCAAGTGGATTTGATGGTTAAGATCAGTCTTCTGACTCGTCCTGTACGAATGAGCGTCTGGTGGCGATCTCTGTCCCTTCGCGTGTTTTAAAGTTAGTAAAACGCAGAACCGACTGCGCCTCAACGTCAATCAAGCGTTCAAAGCACCACGCATCACATTTAAAGGTCTAGTTCAGGCGAATCTGTATGTATCATTGCCGTAATGCTGCTAATGAACAATACACAGAATTTGACTATGATCGTTGACTAAATGAAATGAAATCAAGTCACATGCAGGTGTGTAAAAGGAAAAGTGCATGTTCCACAGAGCTGCGCAGAATAAGCCCAACACTTATAAGAATAGCCTCTGAGATAGGATTTCATTTCTCTGCACAAGAGCATGCCTGTAATGCATTATAGGAGGGGGAAATGTAATCTCACACAGACATATCAAAGGCTGTTGGTTATTATGGAATGAAAGAGGAACAAAAGGCTCAGACTTATTTATACTTTCAGAACTGCAGAGTGATTCTCAAAGCAATAAGCTGCCCTCACGAGCCACGGGAACATGTTCTGTGGGGGCCGGCCAAGCACGGGGTTTTTTTCTCTGCTACAGATTGGCTCACTGCAGACGGAATGGCTCGCTGATATTAATATTCCTACAAAATAATTTGGCAAAACATAATTTAGGGGGAAAACGCAGCCACAAGCGGAGGGGGGGAAAAAACGGTTCATTATAAACACAGAATACCAAGTTATGAAATCCTTCCGTATTTAAATCCAGAATCGCAGCGGAGCGCGAGGCTTGCAGCTGTGCAGGATATGCAAATTCACTCAGCTGAAGTGTGTGTTTCTAATATACATCTCCAAATACCACGAATGACGGATCAAAATCATGTTCATACGATTTTCTGTTAACACTCCTCCTTTTTCTCCCCGGCGTCATCTTCCGCTGCTTCCTCCTTTGCCACAGTCTCGACCTCTCCCTCCGTCACTTTCTCATTTCGGCAGCTTATTAGAGACTCCCACCTGTGTGAGTTGTCTCGGCCCATCTGTGTTCCCTCCACCTCAGCCTGGGAAACGTGCTCATAGCCACAACACGGGCCGCCAGGAAATTAATCAAGTGCCGCAAGCAGGGGCCAGTCTGGCCTGTTTGTTTGGTAATGCTCACCTTGTAACCAGGAAAGAGCCTGTAGGCTCTTTATTTCACTAAACTTTTGTCTATTTGTGTCTGTAGAGTTCTCCTAAATTCACCAGAAGTTAGAATTAGATACTACCTAATTTGCATATTCAAACATAACATTCTGTTATTCAATATATCTACCCCATTCACCTGTACTGACTTTAAAATGTCTGTCATTTTACAATACACATCTATAAAGGTCATTTTCTAAAAAAAAAATGTATATACATATTTGATAAGCTAATGCCTTATTTGCATATTCAGCCATCAATTTTAGAAAACTTGTAATATAAAAAAATAATGATCTTAATGTAAGGGAAGTTCAATGGTGATATATGTTTAATTAAACTGTTTTAATGTATTTTAGTGTCTCCCCTTAAAGGTGCATACCATGTAACCGAACGTTCCCGGCTCATATTGTGCTGCAAAGGTACTATTGCATTTAAATTATGTGAGGCATCAAGGCTGCATCCTCCCATTACACGGCAACAAATAACTGGACAGAACACAATAAGACCGCTTTCAACTATCGTTCCCGTCCACCATATTGTCTCCACTGAATGCAGCATCAAAACATGCATCGTCATCAACACGATCTCTCCCTGACCCTCCACACGCCTTGTTTTTCTATTTTTTCTCTTGGCTACTGTCTTTCTCTTCACACCTTTTTCTTCACTTTTATTGGTTTCCTCTCTGTGATTTTACCCATCGAGGCATGCTGGGACATGATGGAGGGTGAGAGAGAGAGAGAGAGAGAGAGAGAGAGAGAATTAGCTCCCCCAGACAGAGCGCCTGTGTTTTGGGATGAGCAGATGGTGGATCTGGCTGGCACTTGGGCACATCCGCAGGAAGCCACGGACGCCACAGCGCTTCCCTCCCTCAGTGTCTCCCTTCTCCCTCCCCTTTCCCCTGAATCTCTCTCTCTGCTCACTCAGCACATCCCCAGCGCTGCGTTAATCAGCATAACTTGTCGACGAGGGTTCAAGGGGTGCGGATGAAGCGCACAATCAAGGAAACAAGCGTTCCTTCCTGCCGCCGTGAACTTCTGACCTGGTGTAAATGAGCGGTGACGAGTGAATCAACATGACTCGCAAAATAACAGACTCGAAGGGCTGAGCGTCTCTGTCTCTGCGACTAGCAGCCAACGCAACGGCTTAATTATGTTCAGCTGAGAAACTAATTACAATCTTTTCAGACTAATCGGTGGACATGCGAGCGCGTGTGTGTGACTGTGCAAGTCCTCTCTATGCTGATCTTACCAGAGCAGACGGCCTTTTTCTCTCATGCGCACTGAGTGGAGATTATAATAACAATAACAGCACAATGAGACATCTACATTATGTGAGTGCCAGTCTCTTTCCACCCTGAGGGATTCTCAATCATTATGTTTTTTCCGTTTCTTTCTCCCTGTGAGGCGTGCATGCTGAGTTGCGTCCCAGGGAATTCTTACATACCAGTGCAATAAAAAACACCCAAAACAAGTCTTATCTTAAAGATACGTGACCGGACATCAGTAATGGGATGTGCTGTACTGGTTGGGATATAATTTAAGTAAATAATAATACATATATTGTTTAAATGCCTACTGGAATTGCCTTAAAATGCATCCTGGACATTAACTCAAGTGCTGAACTTGAAATTAGAGGTACTTGTTGAGTTTTGAGTTGAGTATTTCCACTTTATGCAACTTTATACTTCTACTCAACTCAACTTTATAGGTTGAGAAAATTCTCCCTCTTCTTAAACTAAATAAACTATTTAAAAGTAAACTTAGCAGATAATACTCATTTTCCTAGTGTGATATTAGTACTTTTACTTGAGTAAAGGGTCTGGATACTTCTTCCACCACTGACGGTCCCAAAACGCACCTTCCTGTCAGTCCCACTGGTGATGATCTGGTATTCCTCTGGGTGGTAGCACACCGTCCGGAAATGTGTGTTGTTAATCCCCATCTGAAGACTCACAAACCGCCTACAGCAGGAAATGCAGACGATGGTGCAGAAGTTGAAAGAAAAAAAAAAAGAAAACGATAGGAGAGAGAAGGCTGACTGACTTTCACCAGTGCAGCAGTAGTGATCACATCATGAGCTGCCAAGTGCAGTTTTAAGGCGCTAAATTTCAAATACAGAGCACTGGTACAGCAGCAAAGAACTATTTGCTCTGTAAAGACACGGTGTAGTAATGTCTACCTGAGCAGAGAATGAAGTCATTCTCCCTCTGTGCGTGCTGTAATACGAGAGTCTCTGTGGTTTGTTTACGTAGCCTGTCCGGCTGTGTGTGTAGCTCATCACGAACCACGGTGTCGTCGTGGAAAACATCGCACCCAAACTCTGGTTCCTCCTCAGGTAAACACTGTTAGCTCCATCAGCACTGTTACCTCTATCAGCACTGTTAGCTCTCTCAGCACTGTTAGCTCCATCAGCACTGTTACCTCTATCAGCACTGTTAGCTCTCTCAGCACTGTTAGCTCCATCAGCACTGTTACCTCTATCAGCACTGTTAGCTCTCTCAGCACTGTTAGCTCCATCAGCACTGTTACCTCTATCAGCACTGTTAGCTCTCTCAGCACTGTTAGCTCCATCAGCACTGTTAGCTCTCTCAGCACTGTTAGCTCTCTCAGCACTGTTAGCTCTATCAGCACTGTTAGCTCTCTCAGCACTGTTAGCTCTCTCAGCACTGTTAGCTCTATCAGCACTGTTAGCTCTCTCAGCACTGTTAGCTCTATCAGCACTGTTAGCTCTCTCAGCACTGTTAGCTATATCCGCAATGTTCGCTCTCTCAGCACTGTTAGCTCTCTCAGCACTGTTAGCTCTATCAGCACTGTTAGCTCTCTCAGCACTGTTAGCTATATCCGCAATGTTCGCTCTATCAGCACTGTTAGCTCTCTCAGCACTGTTAGCTCCATCAGCACTGTTAGCTCTCTCAGCACTGTTAGCTCTATCAGCACTGTTAGCTCCATCAGCACTGTTAACGTTGTTTGCACTGTTCGTGCTGTTTGCACTGTTCGTGCTGTTTGCACCTTTAGCTGCTAGCCGCCGGCTCAGCCGCCGCCATGTTGAGAGTTACGTAGAGTCAGTCCCTCTGAATTTGGAATTTAGCACCTTTAATATAACCAAACATGTTTTCTTTCCCATGCAAACAAAATAAACACAAGCTGATCTGTATGATTATACAATAAAAAGATGAATTGTGCATTCAAATAAAACATGCATGAGCAACTTCCTCTGTGGACAGATGTATCTAGCTGGACAAGGTGCCAATCTGGATTAATTAAGGCTAAAGGCTCTTGTCTGACTGATATTCTTTTTCAACAACAGCTTGTTAGTAATCATACAAAAGAAGAAACATCTATGCCACTGTGGATGCATACAGTGTGGAAGCCTTCAATCCACAGACTTGTTCAGTGAAAGAACACGACGACTTTTAAAAGGTTTTATTCTCCTCACAAAAGAAGCCCCGCAGATTAAAAGATTTTAAGATTTCTTAATAAAGAATGCACTGGACTTCTTTTCATTCCCTTTGTACCAGCCAGACGCCGATGAAGTGCTTCTGAATTTTACTCTTATTTCAACGCAGACCTGAAAGCAGCACACTCTATTTTCTGTAATTGTCTCTCTGGTGGCTGTGTATGTCTTTAGCTATTATGTATGGTATTATTCGTTCTTTTTGCTGGGTAATGGGATTAACTCATCCAGTAATAAGTCTTTCTTTCCACCCATTTTTTCAACTCAACTCAACTGAGCAAAATAGTTGAGTTTCAGAAAAAATCGAATCAAAATTGAGAATTAATTCATTACAAATTCGACTTACTCAAGCGGCTTTGCTGTCTATGTTATTACATAGTACTACCAAGTACTATGTATTTTATGCACTGACTATACAAGAAAAAAAAGGTTTGAAGAGGATGTACATGTGAAATGTGTGTGTGTGTGTGTGTGTGTGTGTGTGTGTGTGTTTGGGGACACAGAGGGGCTACTCACACTATGTCCCAGATGATCCAGGTACCATCAGCGCTGGCAGTGACACACTCTTTGCTGTCACTCTTGATCTTGATACAAGTGATGGCGGCTCTGTGCTTCTTCATGGCCTCCAGCAGCCGATGGCCGTGCGGCTGCAGCTCCCAAACACAGACCTACAACAGGTGAGCCCCGACTCATTTACCAGTCGTCAGATATGGCACTTCATTTAAAAGACTCTTTCCACTTTGTTTCAATGCCAACTATGGATGCATAATGGATTCATGTGACCATTTGTCCGTGAGAGCATTTTAACTTCAATTCAATAATTCACAGCTTCACATTTTCAAAGAAAAAACTAATTTCAGTGCGTTTCCATTCGGTGAGAACACGGAACATTGCGATCTGTTTTGTGAACGATGCCTACTGACCTGTCCGTCTCCCCCTCCGCTGACGATCCTCTTGCTGTCCCTGGTGCCAGCGATGGCTTTCACGCCCATCCTGTGCGCATCGTGAATGATGTGCATGAGTAAGCCACTTTCCGGCCCAAACACGCGGATCTTACCATCGTTCCATGCTGGAAGAGAGTAAAAAAAAAACAGTCAGTCATCATCAGTCATTCTTTGTGGTGACTTGTTTGCAGGTATTTCTCTCCCGGGTTCCCACCACTGATGATGCTGTGTCCGTCAACCATGATGTCCAGGGAGTTGCAGGTCATGTTGGGCACGGTGATCCGCAGCAGCTCTTTGGACATGTTTATGTGCCACAACCTGATGTCCTCCTCGGAGCAGGTTGCAAACAATTCAGATGTTCCACTAAAAAAAACAACATACAAATAAAGAGAGAACGGCTGCTTATTGAGTTAAAGGCATATGGTATCGTGGTATTAACCCAGTATCCATACAATATATCGGTATACAATGCTACTAAAACCCTAAACTGTGTAATCTTAAAACTGACATGGATGAGGCAAGCCTATGTCGCCCTCTGGTGAGCACAAAGCGGTACTGAAGTCATGCATTGTGAGAGATTACAGTAATGGGGTTTAAGCCCTTTTGCCCAAAAGAGACACAGCCAATTTCAAAAGCTGTAAAAAGGCTTTTTTGCCGATTTTACTTCCTCCCTGAAATTGTCTAATGTGCCACTCACTAAACTATGACGACGTCCTTGATAGCGCTGTTGTGGCTGGTGGAAATGAGTTCCTCTTTGAGGTCGTCATAGCCGCAGCGGTACATCTGAGCCGCTTCCGTCCCAACGAAGAACTGCTGGCCCTCTCCTCTCATAGCGATGGAGGTCACACCATTCTCCAGCTGGACTTTCCTAATGTGGGAGAAGAGAGGGGGGGGGGGGGGGAGAAGGAGCTGATAATGAGCACTGTAAAATAAACTCAGAGGTACCCTAGATATTTATTCTAATGTACAAGATACAGACACCATGAACAAATGTAAGTATCTCTTAAATGGGGATGATTCAAATGACACAGTTGTTGGACTCACTTAAGAGTTTTGAAGTTAGTCCTGGAACAGAGAGTCAAGGTGCCGGATCCAGAGCCCACGAGCAGGTCCCCATGCTTCAGAATCCTTAGGACATTGACACCCTGCGCAGAGAAGCCACGAGCACTGAGATTTAAGATATAGTCAAATTCCTAGTTTCCTTGACACTAGCTGAACTATATATAAAAATATATATGGAGACCTGGCACGTTTTAGTTGGACTCGCCGACCTACCATGCTGTATTTGTCTTTAGCTGGACCAGAGTCGCTCAGAAGCCCCGTCTTCAGGTTGATTTTCAGTATGTCTCCACTGGTGGTGCCACAGAAAATGAACTGATCGTCCTCTGAGATCTGGGGTAATATTACAAACACGTCAATATGACCAAAACAAGAAAAATCACAGAATAATATTACATTGAATTGCTCGCCATGTTTATAGATCGTTAGTTATCTCCCCAGATGCATCTACTGCAACTCCTCCACCAATCATTTAGTGACTTCCGGCAATAGACATTTTGCAAAGCTAAATGGCGGGCTAGTTAAATAAGCTGGGGGGAACAAACCGATGTGAACTGAAGACTCTCACGACCTCGTACCTGTATACATTTGACAGTCCTCTTCAGCTTGCCTGTCTGACACTCCGTGGGCCTGATCTTCCTGTTGGGGAGGTCCAGCTCCCAGACTCGCAAGGTTCCACTGACCAAAAAAACAACACCACCACCACCAAGGATATTAACATACAGAATAAAGAATAACAAGAATGTTACTGGTTGGTTGACAGAATGCCAGCAGACTGCACTCACTCACCTCCCGGCAGAAACAAAGACATTGTCGTCTGTGTTTGAGAACTGCACAGTGAGGCAGTTACCGGCGCTGCGCGGTGAAGCCAGGCTCCCACAGATGGACTGCTTGGTCTCAATATTCCATACCACTATCCTGAGGACACACAGAAAACACTAAATAAATACATTTGAACTAATAATAATTGGATTGTGTTTACTCTCATAAAGACATTGCCATTGAAATCTTGTTGTTATGATCAGGTTGCAGAGCGTTTCACTACTTTTGGAAACTACTATCCTGCTTTTTCGGCTGGCCGCGTGCCTCTATTCCTCATTCCTGTGTGACGCAACCTGGTTATTTGGGAGGGAGCACAGCTCACTCTGGAAGGCAATCACCCAAACTTGATGTTTACCTGCTATCGTCCTGACCTCCGAGGGACACCAGGTACTTCTCGTTGGGAGAGAAGGCCAGTGCTTCTACCTTTACCTTGTGGTCCAGCAGCTGGGCATAGATTGTCCGCTGTGCATAGTCCCAGATGATAACCGCAGCCTAGGAAAAACAAAATGCATACATATATGATATTTAAATATATATATATATATATATGTGGTAAGAACTGGTGGTGGGGATTAAGTTGAGTCAACCATATGAGAGATTTTAGAAATTATAATGCATAACTACTACGCCTACATCAGAGCCCATGAAGGTGACCTGTCCAGAGGCGATATACGATCCACTTGTGGACACTGAAATACAGGTTACATTGTGCGTGTGTCCATGCAGGAACTCCTGCTTGCCATCTTCGATCCTCTGAAGAATGACTGAGCATCCCAGAGGGTAGACCAGGTGCTCTCGGTCCGGATGGACTCTCAGACCAGAAAACACGTGCCCTGATGAGACATGAATGTAAACGTTAGCATACCGGTCACGTGAGATAAGACGGGTAAACGCACAGGGGGGAAAAAAGTTTGCAATCGTGATGGATGGTCTATTGTTTATTTAAAAAAGTAGATGAGCAGACAGCAATGAGAATGTGCAACGTTTTCCTGTTTGAATCCAACCAAGTAACTGTTACATATTATTTATATAGTTAGCTTAAGATAATTAGCAAAACACTTTATCATTTAGCGTCAACTTAAAGTACATTACACAATTTAGCTGGTATTAACTTAAAAACGTCAAAGATTGTTGAAACGTTTTCATGTTCACAGATTAGCATGCTAATAAATTAAGCAAGTTGCGTTCCTTAGGGTTTGAATTGTTAACCATGGTTTTGACGTTAGGTCAGTTAGCTAGTAAACGGCTAGTTAGCTAGGTTAACGTTAGCTACGTTAGATGCGTAACTAACGTTTGCAGGAAAACTTACCATTAAACCCAATAACAGCCTCTAGTTCAAGTTGAGGCACGCCCTGCGTTGCAAGAGCCATGGCTGAAACAATATATTATGCTGTAAAATGTTGAGATACGCCCAAACGTTACTAACATCAAGAAAGTCGCTTAAAAAATAACTAACTAACCTACCACTCTTTTCTCAAACCAGCCTGAAAGCTCTCCAACGTGAGCTACATCAAACAAACGTTACCTAGCAACAGCTGGGATTCTATTGGCCACTGTCATTGGTGGGTCCTCGTTGCCTTCACGTGTCCTCGGAAATGTTATAAATTACCTTGAAATGGGTGAACGTACACAAATTAAGATAAATATGTACACCACTGTTTTTTTTTTTCATTTAATCCCTGGTTAGTGATGTTAAGGGACAAATCTACAGGGAAAATAGAAATATGTTTCTACTACATGCCATATTTCTATTGTGTCTTTGTCAAAGGAAGAGACTGATCAACTATATGTTCTGGGAACCGACATTACACTAACCACCTTAAAGGCAACGGTGGTTTTCGCGATAGGCATCACAGCAACATGCAGCAGAATAGTTTGGTACACCACAACAAACGCCATACACAAAAATTATTTATGAAGACAGTTTATTGGTGACTATATTTTCTATAAAATAGCTTTTGTTTAACTTATGTTGCTCAAAGGTGAATTCACATCGTTATCAGCACAACTCAAAGTACATTTTAGATCATATGTGTGATATAAGTCCAACTGTGCAAAAAGTTTTATATTCATTTTCATTTCACACAGCTCATACCAGAGGTAAACTGTTGCTGTTATGAGAAGGTTTAATTAAAAAAAATAAACAAACATTTAAAAAAAGATTTTGACAAATAAAGTTTTGTTTTTGGCATTCAAGTGTTATTGTAATATTCAAAACAATTTAAAAAAGAATACATTTTTTGGAAAATCACTGAGCTACTGGCATGGACTGAACAACACACACGTCTTGGTTAATGTTAATGAGTGTGTGTGGCTTCACTGTTTACACGAGGTAGCAGATAACATCAGTTGGAGTTAAACACAATTGGGAAGCAGACATTTACTCAGATTTAGTCAAGACTTCAGTCCGACATCTCCATCAATCACACAGGTGCAGAGACGTCGCCGGCATGGTTTCTAGCATCAGTTTGGCTGCATGTCAAATACGAGTTCAGGTCTTGGAGTCAGGGCAACTCTACTTTGGTTGTGACACATCTTTTGGTTTGGAATTCTTCCACACTAGCTGAAGGCAAGGACATCTGTCATAAAGGAAGATGTAAACAGAGCTTCACCACATACAGCAGTGTACATAAATAGCCACATGATCGGTCTTCACCCAATTAATAGAACACAAAAATCTAATCTGGAGGCCTGTACTGAGAGCATCTAACTCAGTGATTTTCAACCAGTGTGCCGTGAGAGATCGTCAGGTGTGCCGTGGGAAAATGTCCAATTTCACTTAATGAGTCCAAAAAAATATTATTTAGTTGTTGCAAATACTTTGCCATTGTTGAGCGTCTGAGCTGCAATATAGTGGCTGGCTAAGTAATAAATACTCTTCCATGCCAGTGGATCACAGTATGATCACAGACATGTGTGAGGCAGTATAAGTCTCCACTGCTGTGTTCCCGACTGCGCATTTTGCTGATAAACTGGGCGCACTTGGCACAGAGATCACTCGGCGATTTGCCGACTTTGCAGCTCAGAAATTTAAATTTGAACTGCTCAGCAATCCGTTTGCAGTTGACGTGGAAAGAGCACCTGTGGAGCTGATAGACCTCCAGTGTAATGACATTCAAGGCAAAGTATGACTCTGAGGGCGCTGCACAGTTTCCAAGCTTCACCCCCGAAACGATGCCTTAACTCCGCCTACATGCTGCTCAAATGCTCTGCATGTTTGGGAGCACATACCTGTGTGAGCAGCTGTTCTCTGTGATGAAGAGGAACACAAACCCACACAGGAGTCGTCTCACTGATGCACACCTTCACTCCATCGTGAGGGTTTCCACAGAACCTAACCCCAGATATTAATGAACTGGCAGCCAAAAAAAGATGCCAAACATCTGGCTCTGGCACATATGCATAAAATAATGTAGCCAACCTAAACATGTATTCTTTTTGCACTTTGTCCAATATGCCTTCTATCCTGTTTATTAAATGGTCCTCAACGTAGTCCCAATTTTTTTATTTTGTCCCTCCCTGGGATTGAGTTTCACACCCCTGCACATCTGCTGTATTATTGTAAAAGGTGTCATTTTGTAACGTTTTTGGTTGTTGGTGTGCCGCGGGATCTTTTTAATGTAAAAAATGTGCCGCGGCTCAGAAAAGGTTGAAAAACACTGATCTAACTGATATTTTGTGGCAAAATAAGGCAATCGGCGTGGTGAATAGTCACAAAGCTTGAAAATGAGTTCTCAATGCACGACAGAACACCACGTGTTATCTCGACTGAGGCTCCAGGAAGATAGCTTGGCGATGAAAATGTCCTCGCTTCTATTTTTCAACTGCTAGGATTCTCCGAGGGTCCTTCAAAACTTAATCTGCCTTTCGATGCGTCCATAGACATCTGTCTGTGTGTGTGCGTCCTCCGGTGTCTGCTGAGCGAATGGCTCCATGAAAACCTGCGACCGCAGGTGAGGCACAGGTACGGCCTTTCTCCCGTGTGCGTCCTCTGGTGTTTCGTCAGCGACTTGTACCGCGTGAAGGTCGCCCCGCATTCGTTGCAAATGTACTTCTCGGACTTAATGTGAACATTTTGCTCGTGTTCTTTCATGTTGCCCAGCTGCGAGAAGCCCTTGCCGCACACGGGGCAAAGGTGCGGCTTCTCTCCCGAGTGGGTCAACCCGTGAATATTCAAATCCTGGCGGGAATAAAACCCCTTGGCGCAGATGACGCATTTGTATGGTCTCTCCCCCGTGTGGCTCCTCATGTGCCTTTTGAGTCCTTCGGAGCGGGAGAAGCGGCTCTCGCACAGGGTGCACCGGAAAGGTTTCTCTCCCGTGTGGGAGCGGAAGTGCCGACGGAGCTCCGAGGCCTTGAAGAAGCACATCCCGCAGTCGGCGCAGCAGTGAGCTTTCTCCGGCTGCTCCTCGTGCGTCTTCTCGTGCGCTTTGCAGTGGCCCGACTCGGAGAACCCTTTCCCGCAGACGGAGCAGGTGAAAGGCTTCTCCCCGGTGTGCATCCGCTTGTGACGGACGAGCTTGTTAAGTTTGCTGAACGTCTTCATGCAGAACGAGCACTGATGGGGCACCTTGGGTTTCTTCGAGTGGGTGCGCTTGTGCCTCTCGAGCTTCGACGGCCTGTTGAACACCTTCCCGCAGTCGGGACAGGGGTGCTGGTTAGTCCTGCTGTGGCAGTTCTGGTGTCGGATCAGCTTCTCTTGTTGCGTGAAACTCTTCTCGCAGTGCTGACACTGATGAAGAGTTTTGGGCTTCCTCGTGTGCACAGGCCTATGCCTCTCCAGCTTTGACGGTCTGTCGAACGCCTTGCCGCAGACAGAGCAAGGGTAGCTCTTGTCTGATGCGCTGCTCTGTGGCCGTCTCTCGGGCTCGGCGGCGGTTGAGTCGTCATTGGAATCCGATTCTGAGATCTCCTTTATGTAGACTCCTCCGGGACCTGAGGAACAGTCACATCAAAGAATTACCGACTAATATTACCCAAAGGACCCAAAGAAAAATGATGAAAACACAAGGAAGCATCGACGCTTACTTTCCTCTGAAGATTCTGTTTTAACGACAGACGCGGCACCCGGGCCCATGACTGCAGCCTGTTCACATGCACAGACGCAAAAACAGACACAAACAGAGGAATTGGAAACTGACATCAGTATGGTAGAGCAGGGATTCAGTGTTGGACTTTCAAGATCTGTATAACATAGCTGAGCGTCACTGGATTGTTGAGGATGAAACTGATTTAAACATGTTGTAATGATATATCGTCAAATAGCACTTATTTTTCTCATGTAAACACACTCAAACATACAATATAATTTGAATGCAAATCCCTTAGATATGTTTATTTTGTATTTATAAAATGCATTATGAATAAAATCAACTTGTCAGTGCTCTATGAGGGGGACTATGCAATAGTGATATTTTCTAAATGACCGCACACCTAATTTGGTAATTCAGCAATGGCTATTTCAACAAGGTCCTGGCATGGCAGGGTTCAGCTGTTTGGGTCAGGTGGTGGTTTACTACCATTGATATGTAGCTCTGCTAGCTGACAACCAGAAATGAATGTGGTATGCTGGGTGATGAGGACCCCCACAGAGGAGAACGTGAAGCAGAACAATCCAGCTGTTGTCTCGTATGGCGTGTTAATGTTACTTATGATAAACCACTCGAAGATTACACCAGGTGTTGAGAGACGCTTCTCCTTCTTTACCCCATCATCTCTGAAGCAGGGTTAAGATATCACAAAGGCCCATTGTTGGCTGTTTTTATTGCACCATCGCCTGACGAGATAGACTATATTTATATACCATTAATCTACCGACTAGCTATGTGACTTAGCTGTTCACAATTGTGACTTTTGAGGGATCACGCTGCAATTACAAAATGGATTGGACGACACGCGAGAGAGCGTTACAGAATGCGCCTCAAATTGGACAGTAAACAGTGTTGATTCAGAAAAAAACACATCTGGATATGATGGATGTGTGAAAATGCAGTAAACATGTTTTTGTATTGCGTTTAGCATGACCTCGTGTCTTTACAGAGAGCCCCCCCCCCGACTGTTGTGTTAGCGCACTGGTTAAGCGCAAACTATTGTGTTGCTTTAGTGGCTGTAAAAAAGAGTTTGGATGATTATTTATCTGGGACACACATGCACACAACAAGTCACACAACGTTAGCTATCAGCTAACTTAGCAGAAGCTAACGTTGGCAACGAAGCTAACGTTGGCTAGCATAGCAAAGGCGTACACGGTCGAGCAGGGCATAAAATATTGAGTCCCACCTCTTTCATAATCCTTAAAACCGAAGGTCAGTCACATCTTTTCTCTGCAGCGTTTTAAATTGAACCTTCTTGACATTTCACGATAACTACTTCGCTCCTGCGGTCTGGCTAGCAAACAACTCGGATCTCCGTGGTCAATTCAGCCGTCACTGAAATTTTAGTGCACCTATATACTGACATTCGTGGTAAACTCCTTCAAACGGCCCAGATCGGGAGCGAGCGAGGGACTGGTCGAAGTTAGCGGAGGGATCGACGTGAGATAACTTCCGGTTTTCAAAATATGTCAACAAAGCGTATACAAACTGCATATACGGAAATAATATTAATTTAATTACATTCACATTAAGTATAAAACATGTTACCTGTATCTTGTGAGTTAAATGAAAAATACAACTAAATTGTGTGTGTATTTATTCTTTGATTTGAGGGTTGCTGAAAGATAATCAAAGGAATAATAGCTTCGCTTTGTTGACATCTTATTTGGAAAACCGGAAATAGTCTAACGTGGATCCTCCGCTAACTTTGCAAAGTCCCTCGCTCACTCCCGTTTGAACGGTTTTACCATGAATGTCAGTATATAGGTGCACTACAATTTCCGTGTCTTCTGTCTTGACCGCAGTCTAATCGCTGCAGTTTGCCGAACAAGTTGTAGCATAGAAGTGTTGATGCCCGTTGTCCGATCCTTACACGATACCCTCATATGCCACACGTAAATTCGGAAGTTAAATGGTTGTTGTCGATTAATATTGTATTGTACTGCTCATGCGCCGCGTAGGCGACCTGCATTGTGCTGTGGTATCTGAATGATGAGACAATAGTACACAATATGTACAGCTTAACGTTTTATTTTAAAGAAAAATGTGTTTTTGTCTTTTATCACAAAAACAAACAATCGAGCAACCAAACAAACAAACAAGAATACATTTTCACACTTTCAGATCAGCTTCAGATGCATCCTTACCACTTACAATAGTTTCACAAGCACTAGAACGCAGCACATGTCTCATAAACAAGGTGTGCATAAAGGATATCAAAACCCTTCACTTCATTTTAACAGCAAATAAACAGACATGCCCTCATATACACGCGTCACAGGCCTACACCCCTTATTAGTAATAGCCTCCATATGTTAACAACTCAGAACTTAGAAAGGTTAAACAGAAAGTAAAAATATTTTTTTTTTTCAGTATTACACAGTAAAAAAATATATAATGTTCACAACAGGTCTATATCAGAATAAGTCATTAGACATAGGGAAAACACGAGCCACTGATCACAACATGTGAAAAAGAGCATGAAGTTAAATTGCGTATCAAATGCAAATAAACTGCAAAATACAAAAACATGTGGAATTATATGCATCCGGGTAAAGTACTCTCTTTTTTTGTGCAACAGATAGGATTCATTACAGCAGATGTTGTTGCATGCAATAGCTCTAGCTGGCGCGTCTCAACCCTTCCCTCTGTGATAAGATGAGAAGTTGTTGTTTTTTCGTGTGGAGATTTTCCTTATGTTTTAAGAGAGCTTCTCTGTGAGAGGAACCATTGTTTATGTGGGCTTGTGTAGAACCGTGAGACGAAATGTGCGACGAAATGTGCAATATAAGGCTCTACAAATAAACTTGACTTGACATGTGGACATCAAAGTCAAGTAAAATGTCCCTCAATTGCTTTGCAATATGTCATGTGCACACATCTGCATTTCACAAAATAAATATCTGAAAATTTAAATAAAAATCAAGTCCAATGAAACAGCATTGTGGAAAAAAAAATGTGTTTAAACGACAAAGATGCAAAGTTTCACGGCTTCTCTCTCTCTCTGCCCGTTAGTCTACTGAGAGGGAAAGCTGTGAGAAAAGGAAATAGAGTTCTGGATGCCCCACACTTCCAGGGCCTGGATCTTGAAATGTCCCTTGCAGAGTTGGTTGCTCTTGAATGTGTCACAAGGCTCTGAGAGCCCCCCCTCTAGGTCTTCCTGTAGGCAGAGTGCGTGGCCTCCATCACCACCTAAGAAAGCACAGACATCAGCACCGCATACACACACTGTTAACTAGAACTTTTTATAACGAATAAATGAGACCTAACAATATGTTCAAGACCTAACAATATGTTCCACTGGCGTACCGATTATGAGCTGACTGTCACTGCCTGCGATGAACATGGAGGCTTCCTGTTCCTTGGGTCTCCTCGGCTCTTTGGCCGTCGTGGGCTCCTCTGATGGGGCGGTGAAGGGGATCGTCAGGTAGCTGGGGTCCTGGGGGGTTCCGGCGGGACAGGTCAGAGTCGGGGTGGCGATGGGGGAGCAGCCACCGTTGGACACCGGAGAGGAGGCCAAGCTGCCGTCTCGAGCCTGCTGAGGGGAAGCTGCTCTGGTCATTATGTTGACCATAGCCTGCTGGTAGCGCTCCATGTTGGGACGCAGCTGAGGGAGTGAGCACACTTTATTTATTGAAGGATAATAAAGAAAGGTGACCGACTTGAAGCATGTCGCAGCAAACCCTGTGATGTGACGAGTTGAACTGAAGAAGAAGAAGAAGAAGAAGAAAGCAGGAATATGTCTCACCGTAAAAACAAAACATTCCCCGGTTCCAAAATACGCGAGTCCCTCAGAGTCGTGCTTTTTCCTTTCTATCACATCTGTTGACAGGAAGGCACCAAAGACCTGAGAAATGAGAATTATTTCAGCACAAAATGTATTCCATAATTATGATCAGTAGACATTGGGTTCAAATCTATTAAATAAAAAAGAAAAGCATATACAGCTAAATATTCCAATATTCATTTTCCAATGTTACCTCTTCACACATAGTTTTGATAATCAAGACCGCTGGTTCGTGTCCCTCCACATGTGAATAGAATCTACATGAGAGAGAGAAAACACAGGATTTATTGTTGTTTTTAATATCCATGTCCTTATACTTTTTAACAGACTGATCAGAACTAGTTATTTCAACTCAAGGTATTTTTTGGTAAACAGCGTGAGCTGAACTGTGTGTGAGTGGCTTGACTTTTACACTCAAAGCAAACATGTTGATAGTGAAAACACGCGGCACCGTTCTGTTAACTAGACCTGAGAATCTGCTTTTCACTGCTGGCACATGGTGTTCAGCAGTTATTGATCCACGATGCCCTGCCCTCATTTAAAGGGACAGTTCACCCCAGAGTCAAAAAACACATATTCAACGCCGATATCTCCAAAACTAGGCAACTCACACCAAAACAATCTGGACTGATAAATACTACTACAGGTGAGAGGAAAGATATATACTTTCGATTTTGGGGTGAACTGTCCCTTTAATAGTGCAAGTATGAGGAGTCAGAATGAGATGTTTTTTCTCGATGGCGTGTCAAACGAAGGTGGCTTACGAAGCGAGGCTTCTTCCGTGTTCCGCCGTGCTAAACAGCCGGATGGGGCTGAAAAGGGAGAAGCGCTCAGGTATCCAGGCCCAGACGACTCTCATCTCGGTCCCAGTCACGACACTGGAGGCGAAGTTGCTGAAGCTCACCGTCTCGACCGACTGCCTTTAGGAAATTGAAATAAGATGAATGTGAGCTTTTGTTTTTCAGCAATTACCCATCATGAAAAGTCCTTATACTTATTATAAGCAGATCCCTTTCCTGTTATTTCTGCCGACAAATAAGCCTCTCACGGACTGTTCTATACCAAACTTCTGCGCTGACCCACCTCTTCTGGTGCGTGCCGACACCTTTTTGCATGAGGGCGTCCTTGTTGGCGTTGAACAGGAGGTTGAGCTCCCTCCGCGTGGCCATCGGGATCATGAAGGCCCTCTCCAGAAGATTCTCAGCCGTGCAGTGGCGAGCCACGCTCTGCACGAACCTCTTCATGTCTGTACGGAAGTCCTCCACGTCCGCCACTCTGGATGACACGGATACCTTGTAGAGGCTGAGCAAAGCCAGCGCCACCCTACGCAAGAAACGACACGGTTACGGTGTCTCTCCGGAAGTAACGGCCATGCCGTGAGAAACCACACACTCAGATTTTTGTTTCCGCGTGAGGCAGCAACAAACCTGTAGAGGACCTTGTAGCCCTCCAAGATGTAGACATCCAGCACTCTGATGGCGTATGTGAAGGGAAGGTCGGCGAATATCCACATGATCCAGTCGGAGTAGAACTCAAAGAGGTTCTGGTGAGAGCTGGCGATCAGCTTGCGGATGCCCCTGCAGCACCTGTTGGCGAGGTCCCCGAAGGTCATGCAGGAGGCGCGGTAGGTGAGGAAGGTCTGGTCGATGTAGCGCTTGTTGGGGTCGTCGTAGCAGATGAGCCGGGACACGCTGTGGAAACACTCGGCCTCGTCCTCGCTGAAGTGGAGGAGGAGGGAGACCAGTTCGGGCAGGATGGGGCAGAAGTTCATGTCCGGGAAGCATTTGCCGAGGCAAATGAGGATCTTTTTCACGGAGTTCAGGCCTGCTTTGTTGAGACAGTATCTGGATAAGAGAGGACGGAGAAGACGATTCACTTGGGGAGACTTTCATTTAAAAGCACTCATGATAATTCAACATTTAAAGCATAACATCTCGCATCAGATCTTTTTTTTCTTTTTAAATCCAACAAAGGTCACTCAAAATTAACTGAGATGTTTAAAGCTACTACAATGAACTTCCATTTTGTGTTGATTTTGGCGGTCTGCGTGGATGAAAGTGGTAGTGTTACCGAGTCCCTTTAGAAAACCAATACAACTAATTTCACTGCAGCAGGTTTTGACCAAAGCTCAGTTCTGGTTCTGGTTCTCCCGTGCCTCTCTTCCCTCCAGCGGGCCCAGCAATACGGCCTGGGTCTCCAGCAGCGTGGTGTCGGCGTCGGCTCCCATGCGGGGACCGGAGGAGCAGAGAGGAGAAGCTCTGCTCCTGGAGGAGGAGGAGACGCTCCCGCCGGGGCGGTGAGCTCTCCTCCTCCCACCGGAGCACCCGATTGCAGGTCGAAGGCGAAGCCAGATCCGGGTCTGTCTGTGGCGGGCTGGTCGCTGCCTGGAGACCCCGAAGGTATCTGAGCTGAAGGAGTTCCTGGTGAACCTGCATGATTTAATCTGAGTGCCTTGCAGTAACTTTAAACATGATGAGGGCACTTTACAGGTTTGTTCTCTTGCTAGTTTAATCTTCATACGTTTGTTTTAACTACAGTCTCCATGTTTTTATATCGCACCATGTCAATGACACATGACCCAACATTATCCCACCAAAGTACCTGGGTATTTCTCCTGCCTCCATGTACTCTGGGACCGCATGGGTGCTGATTTTCTGTTCTCCAAAGTGCTGCTTGGCCACTTCATAGTGGACATTTCTGTCTGGAGTGATGCACCTGCTGCAGATTTAACATCAATTACATTTGGATTTAGATGGAAAAAGCACCCACCGACTTTGCAAAAAAGTGTGCTTCATGACATCATTTATAAAAATTCAACGAGGCAATCTTAACCTTGAATTGATGCTGTGGATGATGTGGTAGTAAGCTTTGGCCCTCAGCGTGTGCGGCGTGGCCCAGAATCCCTCTCGGCCCATGGTTTTCAGCTGCTGGTGGTCACTCTGCAGGATCTGCTGGTACCGTTCCGCAGCTTCGGGGTCGATCTTCTCCCAGTCCACAAACTGCCCATACTTCATCCCCGAGCAGGAGTTAATCTCCCAGTTGTCCGACTCAGAGATGGTCATCATGGACACTGGCTTGAGATTGCCTTTACTGCCTGAGCAAAGTATGCACACACACTCAGTTTTATTTTAGGCAAATAGACTTTGGGAGAGGAACACCTGCGATTATGAAAAATAGCATCATTTCAGTACCATTATGTTCTCTTGTTTGTGAATGCTTGCTTCGTTTGGACTTGGACTTCTTAGAGCTGACTGGAACACCGGGCCCATCCCCTTCTCTCTTTTCCTTTTTGTTCACTTGATACTGGAATAGGGAGCTCGCCCTCTCCCTCAGCGGACTGGACCGTGAGAAGTTCCCCACGTCGTAATCGGAGGTCTCACAGCTGTAAAAGGACCTGGAGAGCAGTAGAATCAGCATTAACTATGTGCTCAGTAATAAGCCCCTTTTTTTTTTTCTTGTGTTTTCCCACAACAATAAAAGCCAAAACCCACATCAATTAAAAGTAAGACACGTGTCTGTTGAATGATGAGAAAAAAAAACAGCACATGTGAAAACGTACCTGGAGCGAGGCCTCAGAAAGGTCTCCTCTGTCTGCGTCTGCACGCCGTAGTTCTTGCTTTCCTCCGAACTGTAGTAGGAGTGAGACCTTTGCCGGCCTCTGCCCCCCGCCACGGAGCCCAGGTCCTGGTCGGACGACGCGCACATTGTGATGGAATTCATGTCGCCACAGTCGGAGAACTCCGCCGTTCTTGAAACGTCGATCATCGTCTCAAGTCTTGTCCCTCCACGTGCTGCGATCCGGAGAGTTAAAAGTGTCACTAAGCTGCTCGTTCTGAGGGCCGGGGCGTTATATAGGCCTGTGGGCCTGCGGTCACGTGAGACAGGTGTGGTGGTTGGGTTTGTTTGTGGTGACTCCAGCCGTTGACAAAAAAAACAAACAGTTGAGCTGACTTTCCTGTTTTAACATTGGCAACGTGCAGTGTCTCATTCTGAGAAGTAATTAGTCCAACTGGAATGTATCCCCGGTGCCACTAAAATCAGAAGCATGATATAAGGAATAAAAACGTCCAGATCACATGACATAACACACTTTACATCCACTCACACCTCAAGAGATCTTTCATCGCTGTTGCAGTTATTACAGACGAGCTTTTAATATTATCTGTTTATAGGGAATACCTGTCGAAGAATTCAATATTCATAACAAGGTCATCAGAAACAGGAGTGTAATCATGTTCTTTTCTCCGAAACCGCCTGCAGCGAAATGTCAAATGATTCTATTCCAAGAAGTCCTCCAAAGGTTATTATTCGACACAACAGTCGTTGTGTTTTGATCAAAACACAACGACTGTTTGGTCATGAAACATAAAACCTCGACAAGCACTTATCTCATATGTGGGCGCCGCATGTAACCGAGTTGAAAAACAAACTCTAGGGATGTCGTTGGTCCTTCATGTTAATTTCCATGAAGGGCTGGCTCACTATCAAGTCATGCTTGTACAGTTTGGGGGCAATGTAAGTAAATGAAAGCAGTTACAACACAGATATCATTCAGCCTGCATATTATTCAGCCTGTGACCTATATTGTGACAAGGAGCGTACCGTTTACATCTCTTTAGGTCCATATAAACATTGTACAGAATTCACAAGGAGGGGAGGGTGTTGCTGGGGGGGGGGTGGCAGGTTGTATATTTGGGTACCAGCACTCATGTGTGTCAGCAAAAGAAATGTGTCAAACTACACGGGGAGGAGAAAATAAGGGGATGGTTTTATTGTGCAACACGGTGTAAAAAGCAAAAATCCACTTGTCATAACCAGGTTAATAATAAACAGTTGGTCTCTCAGCATTTAATTCATTTGTGGGAAGAAAACTAAATGCAATTCTTTCTTTTTTTTTGGAAGATTATTATTTAAGCTATAAGATATCGTTTTAGTAAAAACTCAATTGCAGTTGAGGTGCATAACAGGAATCACAAATAACGTAAATTTAGTCACCGACGCAAACTAGAGGCGAGACGGGCATCTCGTCACACTTTTTGCTTTCACTTCAATTTCTCGGTCTAGTACATTGCAGTCAGTCATTTTTCCTATTAAACTAAATAATACATCCTGAGGTCCACTTGTATGATCATAAGATTTCTCACTCAATAAGGAGTTATAAATGGGAAAGCACAGGAAGTGCATTTGTGACAAGTTGATGTTGAAGTTAGATGTACGCGAAAGGTTTTTTCTCTGCAATAATAACTTGATTCGATCGCCACCCTGAATGCTCTTTTTGATGGTTTCTAGGCCTTCAACCACAAGGCTGAATGGATTGCTGTTATGCACTTTTCAGAAGTGCCTATAGGCCACAGGGTAATCCAAATGTGCTTTTCTGATTGCATACTGTCCAGGACGATTACACAAACAAAGCCCATTCTATCTCTCGATCTAACCTCTTCAAGCTGGAGTCTCTTTAAAAGAGACACGTATTCATAGAGATCAGTTTCAAGATGGCCCCTTCAACATGGGACAGGTTAGGCCCTCTAGACCCTTTGTCTTGATACCTGCAATATGAGTGAGAATAAAGCTACCAGAGCTTCCAACTCTTCGGATTTGATTTCATGGTGGACGAGAGCTTCAAAGTGTGGCTCATTGAGATCAATGGCGCTCCGGCCTGTGCGCAGTCAGTACCATTCAGCTGATCATTTGTGTTCAAAATGTTTCTTTCACTTCTATTTGTTCCTGTTTTTTTTCTTACAGCCTTGTTCTCTGTCTCCTATTCACATCTATACCTGCAGTCTGCATTTAGACTTCTCTTGGCCTCCGTTTACAATATGGAGAAAACAAGCTTTGTGTGTATGTTTGTTGTTTTTCTTCCTTGGAGGGTCAGAGTCAGAGATAGGAAAGCTTTGAAAGCATTATCATCGTTTCAAAGATAAACAGTAGAATTTTGCTCCTTACTGAACTTTTATTTACCTCCATCTTCACCACCAACTCCTGCTCCTCCCCCAAACTGAGAGGGCCTCTCCACGTGGGCCCTTTCACTCGACTGTAAGCACACGCGAATCCTCCCCCTTCGTCTCCTCCGTCCTCACTCCTGAACTCTACCTGAGAAGAAGCACATGCCGGCGAGCATGGAGAGGGAAGTCACCGAGCTGCAGAGAGGATGTGATTTTTAATTTAAGCAGCAACAATCGACAGGATATAACATTCTTTTTTTTTTTATCCAGAGCAAATTGAGTATTTTTAGGTATACAATCAAAATGTCCCGACAGCTCTGGTGGAGATGGACTCATCCTGAGGACGGCTGCTGTCTTCCAGATGTTTTTACGGTCAGGTCACTACCGTTAGATCCTCACTGATCTTGATGAGAGATTTAATAATGAATGAAGGCCTAATTAATGAAGTTTACGAGGCTGTGCCACGTGCGTAAAATGCGCAGAACGCTTCTTTCAATGTGTAAACACATCGATCCTGCTGCTGTGTGATGACAAGTATTTAATAAACTAAAAGGAAAGAATACTAAATACAAACAAACGGCGTGAACATACACATTAGTGTGAAGATAACACTGATTATAAAAAAGGTTGTGGTATGCAGATAGCACAGTATTGATCGAGATCCAGGAGGTGGCAGCAACGTGGTGCTGCCACGTAATTGATGCCGTAAAACCCCAAAGACGAAGAAGAAGAAGTGTTCTTGCTCCCCCTGAAGAAGACACATGTGGAAACGTAAATAAATAGAGATTGATGAAGTGAACAGTGTGTGTGTGTGTGCTGTCCTCCTTCAGCCAGAGAAGAGTTCCAGCAGCAGCACAAGTTTGATGAGATCGAGTTGTTTTTGTTTGAAATTCATAAGGCTTCATAAAACTCTTCTTAAGGGTTCTAAAGAATAAAACATTGTGGAAATAATATTTTATAAGTTCAGCGTTGATGATGCTTTATACCTCCATGTCAAAGTGACAACGATGTCTGTGTCTGTGTGTGTTTCTTTCCTTCTGCTTATCTTTCTCTCTGCCTTGGTGTCAACAAATTATGAATAAAATGGTTTATGGGCAGATGGGAGTTTGTGGATGATTGTTTACAAGTTTTTGATAATGACGATAATCACAATAATACTGTTAATATTCGTAGTAATAATGAGAACACATCAAAAAGAAAGATATGAGTCCTGTGTTACACAGCATATTATAACTACCATAACTTTATTCAGTTATTCAGACACAGAGAACTGCTCCAACGTGTCAGAACAGATTATAATTTCTACATTTTTGAAATGGAATAATGTGTTACAAACATCAATAACACGTGATAGCATAACTGTATGAGTTTTAAGTGAAGTGACAGCACTGTGAGTTATTAGCTATTGTACAGTGGCCCGTCCTAAACCTGCTGAGACTCTTCCAAAGTCTCGGGCCACCATCCTGCCTGCAGACCTGCCGGTTGCCTCCAGCATGGCCCCCGGCCCTCCTCGACTCCACTGCACCACGACGGCCCTCTGATCCACAACCGCTCTGACGAAGAGTACCAGCAACTCCACCGCCAAGTTGTGGACAATATGCTGAGGTGTGTTGTGTCAAAAATCTATCTGATGATTATCACATTTTCTAATCACTTTACTTTTTCACTCAATTTATTCCATGTATAAACTTTTTAATCTCATGTTTTCCTCTCCTCACAGGTTCAAGAACGGCCGTCTGCGTCCGCACACCTTAAATCTGGGACGTCGCATCAAACAGAAGCTCTGGGAGAGACTGGACAGTCCCACATTAAAAGAGACAGTAGACAAAGACGGACGGGTGCACGTGGACATCCCATACGGGGTCGGTGTTCATCCTCCACATTATTCTGTGGACACTTCGGAAGAACCAAAGATCGAAGACGAAATAATGATCAAATAAGATCATAACTGTAAATATTATTGTAGTAAATGTTTAAATGTAATAGTTTAAGTAATCTTCTTCAAAGCTGAAGAATCCTCTTTTTGTTTGAGTCGGTGAATGCAGCCTTTGTCAACAATGTTTTTATTCAGCTTCAGCCTCAAAAGTTCCTGAAATAATCTTCCAGAACACAAACAGCCTCTGAAAACCAGCTAAAGCACCTTCCTCCACCCTCAACCTACAACCTCCACCATCAGCCGACAGCTGAGGTCAAACCTCCACCTACAGCAGGGGTGGGCAATTATTTTTCCCAAGGGGCCACATGAGAAACAGGGACTGTTGTGGAGGGCCGGACCAATAGACTGAACTCAATCCTGCTCAATATTATTCCACCTCTTTATAAAAAGCAGTACATTGTATGGTTTTGATGAGCTGTGAGTGGTAAGAGTACATTTTATGATCAGTGGTGGAATGTAACTAGTATATTTACTTAAGTAAAGTACCTTGAATTTGTACATAAGTATTCTATTCAACTTTGTACTTCCAGTCCACTACATCTCAGATTGAAATATTGTACTTTTTACTCCACTACATTTGTCTGCCAGCTTTAGTTACTAGTTACTTTGCACATTATCATTTTTCAAACCTTTCCTAACTACACAAACTGAACAGAGTATAAAATGAGTTAAAATGAGCTCCACCGTAAACATCTGCAGCAGGAATAATCCAAACATATACATTTGTAATATCCATATATACTAGTAAAACACTGACGGAGATCATGTTTTTGCAAAATTTTGGGAGCATTATCCACACTGCACGTGAAGGGAGAAGAAATCATGTGCATTTCACTCTCAACTGTTTTAAAGTCTTGAAATCGCCTTGAAAACTCACCATGCAGTGCCCCTAACATGGAGGAGTACCCGTGGAGATGCTCAACTGATGGTGTGGCTTCTTTCAGGGTTTGCAGGAGGGTGAGTGCGTTACCTGCATCTGGCTTGAAAGAAACTGCAACTTTGTCATGAAAGCCTTCACCAGGCTGTACATGCGATGTGCAAAGAGGCCCTTGCCTTGCAGTTTGGTATTCAGATCATTCATTAGTGCAGTCACATCAACAGCAAATGCAAAATCTGTCATCCAGTTTGCATCGGAGAGCTCTGGGATGTCCTTGCCTTTCTTCTCACAAAACTCTTGAATCTCTGCTCTCAGGTCCCGACCTCTTTGAAGCACTTTGCCCAGGCTGAGCCACCTGACAGCTGTGTTCAGTCTCATGCTCCTCCAAGAGTGCATTGGATTCAATGCTCTTGCCCTGATGACGTTAACTATTTTAGTTACATCATCAATAACATGGTTACGTTTGAGCACATTCTGATGTATAATGCAATGCAAAAATACACATTTCAGTGCTGGGTTTATTTCAGTCACTTTATCTTGCATCCGCTTTAAAAGTCCGACATTTCTCCCCGTCACGTGCCAGTTTGTCCCATTTCAGTCCCAGCGTGTGGAAGCATGCATTTACCTCCGTGAACAAATCACTCCCCGTCGTCGTCCCTTTCATTGACTGCATTGCTGCCAGCTACTCTGTGATCTCGAAGTCTTTCGTTAGCCCACGTACAAAGATGAGTAACTGGTCTGCTTTTTTTTTTTTTGCAGCTGAAGCTCCAGATTTCCCGCCATGTCCCCGATCCTCCTCGCTACGGTGCGCCTGGAGTCCATTTTGTCGGATATCACAAAGCTGGTCTTGGCTGCTGCATCCCTGGATGTGTGAAGCTTGGTAAAAAAGGCCTTGTTGCTTTTGCAGCTTAGCTAGCAAAGCCTCAGACGTCCGTTCCCGCTCTGCATCCGTCAATCTTTCGTATTTCTCCGTGCGTTTCCTCTCGTAATGACGATTCAAATTGTAATCCTTCAACACTGCGACTTGTTCTCCACAAACTAAGCACACGGCTTTACCTTTGACTTCAGTAAAGAAATACTTTAATGTCCATGTTTTGTTTAAAAACTCTACACTCTGTGTCAATCTTTCTTTTTTAATACAGGCTGGCATTTGTGAGGGCTAACAGCTAACTCACATCTCCGTAAACGCAGTGACGCTGCTGCTGCTCACACACTGACACACGTTCACTAACGTACTTAAATTGAGAAGAAAACAACAACAAAAGTCGCCTTCAAAATAAAAGCAATGCAGCTCTATTCTGTGCATGATGTACACTAATTTACGTTTTATTCCTAATTTCCCAATGACCTCCCGCGGGCCACATCCGGCCCGCGGGCCGTACTATGCCCATCTGTGTTAAGGCCTTGCCATCTCCCTGCCACTAATAATACAAAAGACTGTCTTTCGTTTTGTTTTCTGTACATTTATGTTTTCTTAATTTGTTTTCATCATTTCCCTTCTATACATCATAGAGCATCATGTGGTTATACTTTGCATGTGATTATTTCTTGCTCAGGTGTTTAAACAGGAGTCCAATCTAATAAATGATTATTAATAACAGCTAGTATGTTGATTTATCCAGACAAATAGAAATCTTCAATGATGGTCTCTTGTGTTGGCCTCTTGTGTCTGTTTGCCCAGAATAAAAACTACCAGTTTACAGATCAACTCTGTAATATACAATTTTATATAGAGAAACAAAAACACTATTTTAGAAAATCAAAACTGGTCAAAGAATGTAATGGAAGAGGTTTAAAAACACTTGGCTTTTAATCAGTTATACGATCATTAAAAATGTATTGTATAAAAGCCTCTATGTAACAAACTTTCCAGAAACATTAAAAAAAGAGATTGTAGCGTTAGAAGTTTTGTTAAAATGTGATTTTGAAATAAAAAATTGGCTTTTGAAGTTTTTTTGAATTTCATCGACTAATACTGTTATTGGAGGATGATAGTTATAGTTACCCATGGTTTCACTCCACCGTGTGGAACAACAGAACAATTACAATCAATAGGGAAACCTCAACCAGTCAAAATTGGTATAAAGAAAATACAATTATTTTTGTCAGTGAACTCATGGACGATCGTGGCTTCTTCTCACAAAATCTCAAAAGTTGAGTAGGTATTATAATAATAAAATGATATTTAGGATCTATATCACATTCATCCATGTAAATGGAAAAATCGGAAACACTTGCCAACCCCTTGGTTTAAAAAAATCTCAATATTCGACCAATATTAGCTTCTACACACCAGCTAATACAAATAAGTCATACTACGTTAGGATTTCTGATGTATTTTATGTGCATTATTGATGGGTCTCAGAATAGGCTATACATGATGTGTGATTTGCTATGTTTGGGATTGTACATATATCTAAGGATTTATACATTGATTGGTGAAATGTGATGATGAAATAAGTAAGTATATTTATTTATATTATGCACATTTACTATCTTTATTTATTGTCAATATGGCCCTGCTGGTTTACATCTTTCCATATTGCTCGATATCGTCCATTTGTAAAGTACTGATTTGCGCTAAATAAAGTTTTTTGTTTTTTGTAAAGATTGTTCCTCGCATCGTGCCGTCGTGACGTCACACCCAAACAAGAGACAGATTTCTGTTGATTACTGCCTGGTGGTGCAAACTAACTGGATTTTCTCTTCATAGCTAACTTCGATCGTAATGTCTCAGGACCCGTGGTAAGCAATGTGTTCTCAGGCTACCGTAAATGATCTCAACTGTATTATTAACTACAGCACATGGTGTTACTAACGCTAATAACTTGGCTACTCTTTCTGTATCCTTATCCTCTGCTTGCTAAAGTGCTAGCTAGCTAGCTAGCTAGCTCTTCCCTGTTGAGACGAACGTTGAACAAATACAATACTTGCACTTTAATAAGCCATTTAGATGATCTCTGTAAGTTGTAAAACGTAACGTTAGTATAGCGGTCACCGATAAGACTCATGACATTCGTGCTATTTAAGCGATATACTTGTATTTACTTTTCAGACTGAAGCCTGGTAACGTCAACAGAATCAGGAAAGAGGAAAAAGTCACATGATGAATGCAGCTATGTCTTGGGCTTATTCTCTGACGTTTTACCCAATAATACAAAACTGTAATGACAAAAATGTACATTAGCATTAGCGCTGTATTGAATAATGCAGTCAGTGGTGTTTCATCCTTTTCCGACACTCAGTGGTAAGATATATTTACAACATTCAAAAAGTCCAGCATCAAAAACGACTAACGAGTTACATGAAGCAGTCTGAGCACTGATCATTGTGAGCTAGATAGCAAAACTAGCTAATATTTACTGCACTTTAGTGTGTTCCTGAAATACATGTTTTGTAGGTTACACATTAGGAAACAGACAAGTCAATTGTCTTCACCCTGTACAAATCCAATGCTCAGTGAGTGACCGTTTAGTTTTGTACATCACACTTTAACCACATCACTTATGTGGCTCCTTAATGTATCTGTGCCAACTGTTTGTCACGAGGCAGTAATTCAATTTACACGTTTTCCTCAATTTTTAATGTGCAGATGTCGACCATATTATCTGCCATGAGAATTGTTTTTGTTACTGTTGTTTACATTCCTTATGGTGCAATTTAAAAAAATAAATAAAATGCACTACAGGAATGTGCTACTGTTTCTGTTATGTTTGTCATGTATTTTGTTTTGTGCTACATCTGAATTTCGTTGTGGATCCCTGTGTTGCATCATGACAATAAATGAACCCTGAATGACATCTCTATCCCGTTCTCTGATCTGCAGGTTGCAGAACTATGACGCCACCTGTCGCTTGGCACAGGAAACAGCAGAAAACATTCATGAGCGCAACAGGCAGCAGAGAACAGGGGGGAACCCTGCAAAGGTAAGGTGTGACCTTCACAAAGTGCCGTCCCCTACACATTTCTCTGGTAACCAGTCGGTGTGAACATCTTCTGTCTTTTCAGATCAACATGACGCTGCGGGCATCACTGCAGAAGCTCAAACAGAATATTTCCCAGCTTAGAGAGGGTTTGTTGCGAGCATCATCCAGTCGGCGCTTGTATCCTTTCTTCTGAGAACGTTCCGAGTATTGGAAGTCATGCGGTTGAGATTACATATTGTGCTGCAGGCTCCCCCCTTGCTTGCAGTAGCAGTTGTCTTCCTATAGAGGGCGGTAGAGTGCTATCAAAAGGTCTGCCCTAACTTCTCAAATAGAACGGTGTCTGTTGTTCATGGGTTCATTCCAAACTGGCCCAAAGAAAAGTGTCGGGAGCATCCAAGGTGGTTTAAGGGATGATGACCTTTAACATGGCTCCATCAGAATGCAGCCAGAAGCCGATAGGAGGCAGAACCTCATCGACGACCTGCTAACCAGAGAGAAGCAGCTCAATGCCACCTTCAAGGGAGACTTCATGGAACCTGAATCTTCAAGGTATTTAATATTCAAGTAGATTATGCTGTCCTAAATGAGAGGGAAAGTTGGTACATCTCACTAAGCATTCTCTACTGTTATGAGTGGGTCACACAAGGACTACATTTAGTAGGACTACAAAAATGATCTCTGTCCACACGGTTTTAGAAATTATTTCCGTTCATTCTATCACACCTGAAAATTAATATCACGTGACTTTTCACGTACACTGGGCAAGCTTTAATAATAAAAGGTCGTGCTTGATACCGAAGATCTACTTCTATATTTCCCAAACACGCCCTCAAACAGACAAATTTAGTGGAAAGTTTAGTGGAAAGTTTAGTTGCAAGGCTGCGGGTCCCACTCACTCACTCACTCACTCACTCACACACACATATCACATTTAATTCAATAAATCAAAATTTACTAGATTATGGGTCAATAAATTTGGTCAACACACATCTGTCTCTCGTTCCCTCTCGGTTTCCTTGTTGTCTGTTGGCTGGAAGTCCCCGTCACACTGGAGAGCATTTATGCTTTGGTTCGTTTACAGTTTCTTCCTGAACTTCACAATAATTGTGCCCCCAAAAAAAAAAAAGCATTGATAACGAAAGAAAAATCCTCCGTTTTGTGTCCGTCGCCCTCCTCAAAGCCGCCAACAGGGACTTTTAAAACATCCGCTCCTTAGAGCTTATAATGCCGCCGGACACGCCAACAGCTTGCTTCTTCCGCATGTAGGCAGTAGTAGAATAATGAAATGCAGAATTCATTTGCACAACAGCTGCTAATATAGACGACAAGGTCAGCAACGCCTGTCGTCATCCGTTATCCATGATGAATCGACCACTGGCAGTGGATCGGTAATCAAGGCTGAATCGGGGAAGGACACATCTTGACTGCTGAGACCCAATCAAGTAGCCAACGCAAATGTCTAGTTCATCGTTTTCAATGGTCCCCGGTTCTGCCCGTCCACATTACAACCCCTTAGTTTCCAAACTAAAACGGTGTCGGCAGCGTTTTCAAACATCTCAGTTTAAGGGGTTCTACAACACCGAAGTAGTGTGGACGCTAAGCGTAAACCTAGCAAAAGATATGCGTGTTAAAATTAAAACATAGTAGTTTGGATGTAGCCTAAGACAATTAGACCATTAGATCCAAATTTCAAAGGTTTGGGAGAGTCTCAACATATCTTTGACCAATGTGATACTTTTATGGTTCCCTTTTTAATTTTTTAAACCACACTTTTATTTTGAAAATGATTCTGGGACAGCCAGCTTGTTGCTGAAGTAGTTCAAGAAAATTGTGTGATATTTCTGCACCCTGAGTCTCCGTCAGTCAGTGTCAAGAGTGCTGGACGGCCAATTAAAAATAATGAATCCTCATCCTCTTGTCTATGTCCTTGACCAGAGAGGTCACAGGCTCCGTTCCCCGCTTTGATGAGACGTCACCGGTCACTGACTCTCTGCGAGAGTCTTCGTACATCCGGTACGACCCATGTGCCGTGACCTCTCCCTGTGCTATCACTCGGAAGGAAGTCCGTCTGTCTGCCATTTTGACAGGCCGCTTAACTTCACGCCTAATTCTTTTTCATTACGAGAAATATCTCGCTTCGCCCTGCTGATCACACCTCCTGAGATGGACTCACACACACACACACACACACACACACACACACACACACACACACACACAATCATACGAATGCAGTTGAGCGTCTTGATGAACAAAGATGGAAGGAGCGGGTTTACAGTTTCTAACTCTCCGCTGAGCATTAGTTCTAGTACTTGTGGAGTTAATCAGAGAGCTGCATGCCACAGCTTGTATCCTCTTCATTGAGTCAATGTGACAGCAGTCGTTACTTGGTGCAATGTCTGACCTGGTCTGGCCCAGGTGTGATATTTGTTTGGACAGGAAGAGGAAACGGTGTCACGTTGTTTAAAGCCTGCCAGCTTTTCACGTCTGTCTTGTAAATCTGTGTTTTTGGAGATGCTGTTTTTTTTTTACATCGTACAGGACAGCGGGGGTCTACTTTGCGCGAGGACTTTTGAGGGGTAGCTGAAACGAGCGTCACCGTTCCATCAGATCAGTAGGACCAGGTTAGAAAGCCCCTTTTCAATTGACGCCTTGACGACAAGACTGCCTTTCCCTGATAACTCTCACAAGCGTTTTTGGGATTGATCTACTTGGCGGTGCTTTGCACACGCTTTCATCTTTTTTTTTTTAACAGACCACACACCCAATTACATAAAAGGCCCAGTAAAGAAAAATAAATCTCAAATGACATTTGCTAATAAATTAGCTCAGCAAACTGCAATCATGTGGTCTTATGTTTTTTTTTTTTCTTTTTTTAAGTTTGCTCAGTCAGACCGAACTTTAACAGTGATATGTGGAAGGTAATTTGGATTTGTGGGTAGGACACTTTCCCACTGTGTGGTCTCCGAGGACAGAGTGAGGGAGGGGGTGGATTGGCCATGCTTGGATAATCTAAGCCGCTCTTTTTTTTTTTTTGAGGGTAGAAGAAAAGGGGATAGAGGTTACAGAGGGGACTTTAATCTATCCCTGAAACAATACATTCTCGGCATCTCCATTTCCGACTAAGCAAAAGAAGCACATGGCGCCTGCATTTGAAGGCTCGGTTCGCCCTGTCACCCACCTCTCCATCATTGTTCACTAACCTTTTCCTTTGCATCTGATCGCACTGGAAATAGTTGCAATTAGTTAAATCTCCCCTGTCCGAGTCAGTCAAGTCAGGACCCGGGTGCTCGGGGCCCCGGTGGCGGCAGTCTAGCGCCTCGCGGCTGCCAAGAGATGTGCCCGACTGATTTCGGCGCTCCCCCGCCGGCTGGTTAATTGGATCTTCACACACTGGGCACTTTTGCGGAGGAAGTGGCTGGCTGGCACACGGTCTCATAGTAATCAAACATGTCAGAGAGATTAGACCCAATGCCTTGTCTCACCTACTCCCCCGATGGTGTCAAGCCTCAGCTAGCTATAGCGGTGTGGATGGTCTGACGATGCTTTGCACTGCGAGGTGTACAAGATGAAGGGGAGATAAAAGTATGCAGAGAAAGAGATTCACCAAAACAGCTTTCACTGTTGAATTTGAAAGATTGGGTTTAAATGTGCCAATAAAAGCGACACAGTTGGTAGTGGCATGACATGTGGCTCTGGTCACTTTTCCGCCGAGCTCAACCAGCAGACGACTTGCTCTCAGCGTACGCGGTTAAATCCGACCTCACGCAGAGATTGTGAACCCGTCACGGCAAGACGGGCGAAAAGCTGAAACACAGCTTGAAGCTATTAGCAGAAGAATAGCTTTTTAAAGCACACGGCGGTGTTCAGCATAGTACAGTACGGAGAGCTCTCTCTCTCAGGGCCAAACCTCCCCAGCAGTCCACAGTCCTGTGAAAGATTAACACACAAGCTAACCTGGTACATTTCAATCAGTCAAGAAACTTAAAAGACTAAGTGGGTAAATACTGTTCCCTGTGATCTAAAGGGTTCCGTTGTCATAAACTGTTCGAAAGGGTAAAGTATTGGAAAAGGAACATGCCTTGTACAGATGTGTTTGCTGCAAGAGGTTGTACAGATGTGCATTGCACTCCTATCCGTACCGGGCATGTTGACCGTGTTTACTTATGCAGCTAAAAAAGTCACTCATGCGCAATGAGTGTTTCAGACTTGTGTGGAATGGTGATTGTCATCAAAATAAATGGCTTTTTGCCATTTATGTTCAGATGTATTGCACTGCTGGGTGATTTGTCTTTGTTAGTTTTACAGCTGCCGCTCTGCTTTCTTGTAGGAATAGTCATTTCATAGGCTCCAGAACTAATTAGATGAAAAATGACAAAAAAAACTTTTATTTCACCTAAAAACGTGCAGTGTGACATTTTTGCAAACTAAGTATTGTTATGACGATGTCCTTCAGGTCGACGTTGATGGGCGCGGGAACGAGCGGCGGCGGCGGCGGCGGCGGAGGCGGAGGCGGCGGCGTTGCGGTGGCCAACCCCTGGCTGGTCAACGAATCAGAGGAGACCAGAGGGCTGACCTTTGGAGAGATCAAACAGCAGCAACAACGAATCATCGAAGGTAATAAGCAGCAAATGGACTGCGCTTGTTTAACGCTCTTCTACTTCTAAAAGCCAGAATAAAGCTCCACTGCGTCATCGAGCAACCGCGGTGTCAAGTACGCCGTTTCGTTTCTTTTCAATTTAGTTGGCATCAAGACCAAATATGCGCATTGCAACCGTCCAGCATTAACAATTTCCTGCATCACTAGGATAATAATTGTAACTCATACCTGCCCTTATTTATACCTCTCTAACAAGAATGCATTATGAACATATGAAACATCTCTTTTAATGTGTGTGAGAAAATATTATTTTCCAAATATTGCACAAAGGCATTTGAGAGATAAGAGTATTTTACGTCGTAATATGCATTAAACTAGTACTGGCTATGCTGGTGTATGCTAACATATAAAAAGGTGATCATAATAATTCCCCTCTAGAAGACATATTGAAAGCCCCCGCCTGCTTTTCCCCGGTTTTCCCGAATGGCTCCGACTTGACATCAGTTCCCCTGACTCCGAGTGACACTTCATTGCTGCGTCTCCATCGCGCGGCTCTGGTTCTTGTCAATGTGGGATCACAGATTCCTCTTAAGACGGTGAGAACCGAACCACATGGAGGTTGTTCTGGTCCCCTGTGGGGATTTCTGGTGGAGCTGGGTAATGGCGAGCGCCTGAACCTGTGGTCATAAAAAAAAATATCCCAGTGGAGGAGAGCTTGTCAAGCTCGGAAACCTTGCCGAGGCCAGGACCTTTCTTTGAAACAGTGAAGCTTTCGGCTTCACTGTTTTTGCTCTCCACCGTGGCCCGCCGCAGTTATAATAACAGGAGCAGGGCTGAGTGGGGTAAAGTGCTGAATGACTCACATGAGGCACTGTGAGCTGAGCTGGACCCCGACAGCCTGTCATTCCTCTTTCCCAAATAGTTGCCTCATCATATCACAAGTGCAGTATGCTGTTATTATATTGCTCCCTTCTGTCAATTTGCTTTTTCAAACGTTTACTTTACCGTCTGTCCGACCCCACCGCTAAATTTGACGTCGCATTGATTTAATTTGTCCTCGGAGTCTTTTTCTCTTTTCTCCTGCTCGCTCCTCTTTCTTCGTCTTTTGCTCAAGTGTGTTACAAAGTTTGTATTTTCTGTTATTTTCTTCACAGTCCAGGACGAGGGCTTGGATGCGCTAGCAGCCGTCATCAGCAGACAGAAGATCATGGGCCAGGAGATTGGCAATGAGCTGGAAGAACAGAACGGTAAAGTTTAACTTGCACGTGCGTCTGTACAAATTCGTCCCAAAAAACTCAAATTCCATACACATTACACACCGCTGTGTGAATCAGACATACTTGTTCTGCGACGGAATGACTCGCCTCATGTAACTTGCTGGACGGCGATACTCCCTCACACCACCGCAACACGGACATAGTTCAAACCAAGCGCGCACACACACACACACACACACACACACACACACACACACTTCCATTGTCAGAGCAACTGACCTCACATTCAGGTCAAGACCGTTGTCGTATATGTCCCATAGCGAATCTCCATTTTTGCTTAAAATGCATTAAAAAAGTGTTCTGGAATCAGACCTGCTCAGAGATAATGGTGCTTTTGAGTTATTTCTGGCTAAATGCTTCTCTTCTGTCCATAAATAGCTTCCATCACAAGTAAAACGCGCCACACATTAACGGAGTGCATTTCCCCAGACTGCTTCTTTTTTTTTTTTTTTGTACGCTCAGACAGGCGGCACTCGAGACGTAAGACTTTTGGGACGATCATCTGTCAACCGGTGAACAATTAGATCTTTTAATGCATCTCGCTCTCAGAAGAATACTCCAGTTGATAGGCCGAGGCCCGCGAGTGTTACCTTACAAAGAGGATGCACACATGTATTCCTGTCGTTTATAATTATTTTATCTCTAATGTTTATAACAGCGAGCCCGAAACGTGCATTAGTCCGTCAGCTTCCTTTCTGACAATCGGGGTAAGGAACTTCACAGATCCGAAACTGCAGGTCGATAAAAGGAGAGGAGAGTGGATGAATTAGCCCACAGCAGTAATAAAGTAGTGGTGAGGCCGAGTGGCACTGTGGGATGGGGGGGAGGGGGGGGGCTGGTGCCTTTAGAGGGAACTCTAGACTTGATATTTCTCTATCGGCCTCAGGGCTTCAGTAATTAGTAGACTATGCCTCTATTATAGGAAGAAATCTCAACAGAGGGATTGTTAGGCTTTATAAAACCCATTCTAAGAGTATCCTGACAAGCAGTTGTCTCACACACCTACAGCACAGCCAGTTATTGTCTTTTTCTACCCAGCTTCCCAGCCTCCGGTTGGGAAAAGAAGGCGTTGCACTATCCTGTAATATCCTGTCTGAGCAGTTGTACCCAAACAAGCCCACGAGGTTGTACAACCGATTGATCTCGGCATGGAAACAAACGACCAGCCCTTGTGCTGGGAAGGAATGGCAGATGTTTCTGTCGACGAGAAAGAAAGAAAGGGAGGGCGGATTGTTTTAGCCCCGCTCTCCCGTTACCGTATCGAACTAGACACGGATCGCTGCTCTGACGCCCCGACCGGCGTGTTTTTCTTCTCGTTCTTTCAGCTTGATGTCAGTGTTTCCAATAGTATGAACCTGAACGGGCGATGGGAAGAGCCGTAACTGGGAATTCCACCAGTTCCACTGCAAGTAAGCGAGGGAAGGCAAATAGCGGTGGCCCTGGAAACAATGGCTTGTTACTGCTCCCGTGTTTAGAGCCCACATGACTCTTCAATATAAATTTGATGGGAACTCAACTCTTCTGTAATGGCCCAAAACATCTAAGCCACCTGTGGGTATTGTAATCGGCTCCATTTGGTGAAATCCAAACCGTACAAATTTGGAGAAGCCCTCACTAAAAAAGGAAAGCCCATCTTAGTGTTTTGCTATTATGATAAATCCATACTTAGATATATACACTGCCTTTTGTTTATTACAAATAACATTTGTGGGGCATGCAGTGTAACCGGTCCCTGTGTTCACCCAGACTGTTGATAAAGTGTCGACATAGAGTTTCCTTACGGTCTGTCCACAATTTATGGCCAAACTTCAGGATCATAAGGCCTGCTGACACCAGGCAATGACTCACAGGGCCGTCAAGGCTCTGGCCTTCCACTTCTTTCCTTTTGGGGGACCTTTGCTGCCCCTCCATCTCTCATCTCACTCCCTGTTCTCCCTCACCCCTTTTCAACAGTCCTTTATTTTATAAAGCTCTTTCCCGTTTCTTCCATCTCTGTGTCTCTTCTGCATCCTCCCCTGCTGAGTTGTGGGAGACGTCTTAGTTCCTTAGTGATTCTCAGGATGGGGAGTGATGTATCGCACATGTCGATGTGGAGCTAGTTGACCGCTGGTGTAGTCCCCGCGTTCCTTAAGCCTGATTTAGGGTTCTTCGGAGTAACTCACAAGTTTTGAGAAAGGAGTGCGACTAGCTTTGGACACACTTCAAAATACGCTTATGTATTTGTTCCTGTGTTTCCAAGAAGTCTTTCCTGACAAACTGAAAAGCCTGCCAGAAGGCTGCACCCATGTGTAAGTAACGTTTCCTTTTTTTTTACTCCGTTAGTGTTTAACTCTGCATGTTGTCAGTCAGAACAGTGTGATCAGCCCCTCACCAAATAAGAAAAACAGCAAACTAGAAACCAAAATGTTCAATTATTTTTTTCAACCTTATAGAAACGGAGCGCTACAAGTCATTGCTCTTCAAACCACGCCCACCTGAGGAAAAAATGATCGGTGCCACAAAATGCAACTAAGGGCTGAAACACTGACAAAACATCTGTAGCTAGCTAAAAACATCAGAATTTAGCATGTCAAAGGATATTTTAGCACACTATGTCTACCAGGGATGCAGTCTGTAACTAACATGGTGATGGACAAGTTAGCTACGTGTTAGCGAGTTACTGCAGACACAATCGTGCATAGCTTTCCACCATAGCACAAGTGTCTTACTGTCCAAATGCTTTAGCTTAAAGTACAGGAATAAAGTTAGCCTAAAACTGACATTTGGACCGAATGCTTTCCCCCCCTCAATCTTCCTGCTGATGCCTCGCTTCTTATTGCCCTTTTCCTCAGTTCCTCAACTTCTTCACCACACAGCAGATTTTAGGCATTTTTCTGTTTGCCAGCAGGTAAAAGTGACAAGGAGGCTTCACACAATACAAAGTTAACGGAGAGCGGTGGATTGTTTTCCCCTCTGGTGTTGGCGGGACTTAAATGTGCTCCGTCTCTATTCCTACTGGGCATACCAAGTTACTGTGTAGTAGCACTGTTGCTATAGCAGTTGTATTTATTACATATAATTCAAGTATAAAGAGAGTGCTGTGACTTCTCCGTTGTATGCCTTCAGGCCATAAAGCCGCAGCACTCGCTCCAGCTCTCTCCGGTAGTTAATCCAGTATGTGAGGAACGTGGCTTTTGTATTCTTAAGTTTTTATACCCTTGTTATTACAGCATTACCTCTGCATAGATTCAAACTATGTTTAAAGTGCGGTCTGTCCCAAGTATGGTTTTTCCTAATGTGAGACATTGAATCTCAATCAATTCACGTTTTCTGCATTCAACAAAAATCTAAATCGTTCTTCTAGACGTGTGCTGAAATGAGTTGTTAATATTATTGCACGAGACAGCTTTTGTAGGTGCTGCATTTCTTACTCGTATTAAATGTCAAAATGTTTAATGTAAAAAGTAATGGGATAGTTTAATGTTTTCGGAGAGGCAGGGGAAATAGATTTAAGTTATAAAGCAGGGGAATGGCACGGCTCCTTGTTGATCTTGACAGTTGGCGCGTAACCTTGGCGTCCGACTGTCTTTCTGTCTCGCAGGGTTCCTTTTCCCCCTGATCACTGTACTGTAGCAGTGTTTTCCTATAAATAGATTAAGCTCTTTGTAGTTTGGCTCCTCAGGTTTAGCTCATGACCCAAGTGCAGTGGAGGTTGCAGTCATTTCCTTTTTCGGGAAACGAATCCGGCCGAGGTCGGCGAGGAAGATGACCCTTTTCAGAGGTTTAGTGATGAACCCAAAGCCCCCAGTTTCTCCCCGTCTCAGTCTCAACTGGGTCAGAATGGACTGAGATGTAGAAACGAGTAAGCAGACCGATTACCTCCATCTCGGTCTGCTTTATGGCTCATAACATGAATCCACTGCATGCTGAAGATTTTTCCAATTCGACTCGCCAGTCATAACAACAAGAGAAATTCAATCACGATTGTTAGTGTGTTTAAAAAAATGAGTTAAATGATGTGCTGTCGTCCAGTTTCTTTAGTTTTTTTTTTTATCTTCATATTTTTAACATGATGTTACCAAACACAGTATATTTTCATTTCCAAATTTAATGTTGCAGAAAATAGTCCGCCGCATATACCAGCTGCTTGCCTCAGCAGTAGTCTCCCTTCACACCCGAGAAAGATCAACATCAGTTTCACTTTACTGGTGTTGATATTCCTCAGATTGTGGCCTGGAGCAATGACATCAGTCCACGTCGGCGTCTTACGTTTTTTAAGTGACAGACAGTGGGCAGCTTGTTAAAAGTAGCGGTTTTTGGCTGGAGTTCGAGGCAGTCAGAAGTTTAGAGGCTTCTTCTTGATTGGATCTGTGACACATTCCATGTAGTGTAAAATCTCCCGTCTACAGTATCCGTCTTCACGGCTCCATCAAAATCAGGCGTCACTCTTTATAGACTTACTAGACCGCCTCTCTGCGTGTCTGAAGTTCAACAGGAGTTTCCAGCTAAACTGAATCTGCTTCTCAGAGCTCGACACACACGAAGCACTCAAATGAATCAAGTCACTGCCATTTTATTCTGTGTGTTTGTCTCCACATCCAGAACTAATTCTGAAAAGACCTGAAGACCCCTGACGGCTCTAACAGATGTGTTCTAACATCAACTATCACACCTGATTCAGACTGCTTGGTATTGCTCCTCCTATCTATACTGAGGACCCAGTAATAAACACAAAGTGTTCAGTGTATCCGGTGCTGGTGACAAACAGACCCTCATTTGGATTGAGACCTTCTGGAACACATTTTAGATGGATGCGGGAGATGTTTTTCTCCTCAGCACTGCAACAGGCCTGACCACATGTGCACTCTTTGTTTTGTCTGACTCTTGGAGAAAAGAAGAGGTGGATGTCTTTTTTTTTTTTTTTTTGCACGACACAGTAGCAGCCTGGACCAAAAGGTTGAATCCTGTGTGGTCTCGTAACAAGCCTTTGCTTATTTAACAACTTTACCTTTCACGATTATGCAGAGGGATTTAGCGCAGAATGAACTTGTCCCTTAAGTGGACAAAACTCTGGAAATACTATAGCCTACCTGACGGAACCAAAATATTCTTATAAGTCTTATAAAATAAAATAAAATAAAAAAAGCTCTTATAAAATCCTGAATTCTGGGATCTCATCTGAGGATGCACCAATGCCAGTATAGTCATGTACTCGTAAAACTGTTCAGATACAACCGCAGCCGACACCTGCTTGCGTCGTCGTGGTCACATGCAGCCGCTCTCTCCCTGTAAGTCTGCACCGTGTGTGTGCATGTTATTTGTTGGTGAATAAATGCTCCTCAGGACTCGCGCCAGGTTTGTGTCTTTTTTGCCACCTGCCGATTAAAGGGAAGGGGGTTAGCCCCGAAGCTAGCGACGACGGCGGCCCAGGCTCATTTGAAGTGGTCTGACCTTTTTATGGTGGACCAGCTGTAGTCCTTTAAGTGACACGCTTTTCTTATTTTCTTTTTTAAAAATGTTTCTTATAACGTTTTAGCTGATAGCATTAATCACTCAAAATTCTTACTGTTGAATAATGGTTAATTATTAACATCCCTATTGCAAATGCTCTGTTTGTATCAGGAAAACAATAAATATATGAATTTATTATCACCTTTTTGCTATAGGGAAGGTTCAGTTCTGCAACCAAGGGTACACACGGTTACTGCAAAATAGCTTAATATGTGCAATTAATTTTGCATTCCATCCTCGCACCTTTTGCTATCGCATATGAAAGTGGTGATTGACAGAGGATGACACATGCATACATAATGCCAAGTAGTGTCAGCAAAGCATATATAAAGACTTTTTTTTTTTAGTAATGCCTCTATGTAATCAACTATCTTTGTGTTCAAAATGTTTGACACTGACGATGGGAGCCTTTTGTTGCAAATAAAATAAAATAAATCGAAGTACAGAGCAAAAGTGGTTACTGTATTAAGCCAAAGTTGTTTACATTATTATGCACTTCCCATTTATGTATTTAATGTCATTCACGGAGCCCTTAAACAGAACATATGGCTGTTGCAGTGACCTCTTGGTAATGGGAGAGTTTTTAAAGCACTGTTTATTCTGAAGGTAAAAGTGCGCTACCTGCCAAGCGTCTTCTCTGTTAGTAAGCCAGCCGCTTAAGAAAGGCTTTGCTCTGATGATGGACTTCTTGCTAATAATTAGATCACTTATTTTGCGTCAGCAGAGCACGTACAGGGCCGGGGCTGGACAGCACTAATGACTTCCAAATAAACAGTAGAGTGAGAGGAGAGAGGCACTCGCATGCTGCAGCACAGTGACATCAGCCACCAGAGAACGCAGCCCTGCGCTCGCTTCTGCTTTTAGAAACAGCTCGGTGAGCAAATAAACCACACTAATGATGGCACTGGGCAGAGAGTCGGTGTGGTTCGACTTGCAGATTGATTTGTTTGTTTGATTCGCTCCGTTGGAAGGTGAGGCTGGTAGTAGTGAGTAGTGTTTTCCAGACGGCATGGAAATGCAGAGACTCGTGATGTGATGTTCAAAAAAGAGTGTTGTCATCGGAGGAATGTCGAGCTTGCAATGAGCCGCGAAAGAGGGCATCATTTTGTGTGACCACCAGATCGGCTGACTGATGTTTGACTTTGGGAATTATTGAGAACCATAGATGATGGAGGGATAACACACCCACTCTGTGATGTTATTTGGTCTATTTTTACATCAGAAAATGCCAACTTCAGGCAACTATCGGATTTGTTTTTTTTTGGTTTTTGCTACAATTTTGATATGTATGTAAAGCTGCCACTAAGGATCATTTGCATAATTTGTATTGTAATTTTATTGATTAATTCATCATGTATTGTAAATATACCCCAAAAATGTGACAAATGCCCATTACCAAGTAAAGTCTAAAATGGCCTATACCAGTAACTTCGTTTGTCAAACCAAAAACCAAAAGGTAACCAAATACGTGGTATAAAAAAGGACAAAAGCAAATCTTTCAAATACTGTGATTATGAATATGATATGAACAAATTTGAACAAATTTGACAAACTTGATGCTGTGCCTTTAATTAACCCTTTGCTAAATCCCGCCCTTGAACACAGACCGGCCTTGCTTCGTAATGATTTTAACAGTGAATAAAGACCTACCCGGGCTTTACATTGTTGTTCCTTTATAACACCTTCCTTAACACATTCCTTCTGTCTCGATCACAAGATGTGGTGGTTCACTTTTACACTGTGATCTGTACGCTTTAGCTTCTCTCTGCTTCTCTATTTTTAGTTTTTCCAGAGATTACATAACGTTAATTCAGCAAGTGCAGTTAGTGACAGTGTGGGCTCCATGGTAACGTAGCTCTGACAGCTTGATGGAGTAGCAGCGCGGAGGGGTGGGGGGGCTCCAGTCCCTCCATCCTATTCTGTTGAATCCCATTGTGTGGGGCATATTTTGATTCCCCTCATTTCTCCGGGCACACATTGTGCTACATCCTGAGACCTGTCCACTGATATCGATATTATAAAACCACCGGTTCGGTTGTCGTTGATTTTCTGAGCCGGTAAATGAGAACAGTAGATTAAGTTTCCAATGTGTTCTGGGATGTTGCCAGATGGAACTACTTGTGGATTTAAGGAATGCATAAAGTAGCGTTTTAACCGGATTATTTTATATCTACTCAGCCCTACTCCAGAACGATGATCTGTCTCATCGATGAAATTGTTTCATATTTATACTTGTTGTAGATTAAATCTGTTTTCAGAGGGTTTAAGATTCCCAAAAGACATCGGATGTGGGATGGAAAGATGGCCAAATGAAGATGCACCGCAAGTCACCAGGCCAAGCCTCTTGTGCCACGCATCCTAACCAGGGCACAATCAATCATGAGCCCTTGTGTCCTTATTTCTCTATCTATCCATCCCGGCATCCATCTCTGTCTAAGGCATGTTGGTGTCACACTGATAGAGTTGCGAAGAAGAGGGAGCTAACAATGAGATGAGGGACTTGGGTCACATCGACTACAGCCAAGTGATGAATAATCCAGTTTAGGCGCAGCAAGGAAATTAACATTCTTGGACGCTAAACAAAAACATCTTGAGACATTTCATCAATCACGCCTTCTTTTGTTTCCCTCAGTGGATTGATGCTCCCTTTTTATCACTCAGAAAGTGAGATTTTAGACTTTGGGTTTCTTTATTGTCTGGAAATGCAACCTGTTGTACCTTTTTAATGCCCCTGATTGGTTTCATGCGTCCTTTCACCAGCGTTTTTAGATGAAAGTCAGAAAACGTGAGATTCTTAAGCGATTTCACTGGCTTTCATTGTGCAGAATTTCTTCATGGTCATGTAATGGCACCACAATCAGTCTCTGATCTGAATGTGAAAGTCTTTGGTGGATTGAGTGAAAAATCCATACATAAAAAAGTTGCCTGAATGTTTCCTTATGTGGTTTTTCTGACAGAGAAGGCTCAGTGCCAGTAGCTTATTTTCCATCGCACACTCACTTCTGATTTACTGAAGAAATGTTATTCGGTGACAATGGAGAGAAGGTAGTCGTACCCGGCTTTGATTATTAAGGCAACCTCGTATGTTATAAGCATTAGGTCTAATTTTTGACAGAGTTGTTGCTTGTGTAAAGCATTTCAAAGCCACATAAGTTGCACAAGATATCACTGATATTTTCCGTGCCTGTATCATATAGGGGGAGCCATGTTTGCCCCGGAAGCAGCAGCAATTTACAAGACCCCTATCTCAATCAAACATTTTAACATAGTTTTAAATATAGATAAATTAATCTTTACATTTGATATTTTCACGCTTAGCTAAGTCTTATAACACAAAGCTGTGGTACTTTAAATGTTTTGTGTCTCTCAACAGAGGACTAGTAATGAATTCCTCCTTATGTCATTTGTTATTAATAGATGGCAACATGTAGGAGGCTTTCGCACTTGGAGGTTTCCCTCCTTTCTGCTTTACAAGCTGCAAGCTTTGTTGCCGTATCGTGGCTTTGATTTGTCTCGATCCATCTGGAACAAATGTGTGCTGGTGACAGTCGTAAGCAGGAAAGGCCCCACATTAAAAGGCCAGTGGCAGAAATTGTTAAGACTACAGGAATAGACAACCATCTGTAAATGGGGAAGTAGCCATAGCTAGTTTTGTGCCCAAACAATGTTTGTATAATTGGTTAATTTATTGAATGGCACCAATTATAAGCAGGTGATGGCTCCTTGAGAACTGAGATTTAGTTTTGGTAAATCCTGGTTATTTGTTGCCCAATAGATGGCAGATTAAAGCAAGGTGGGTGGAAAGAATAGAGCATATTGGGATGTGGCCCATGTCATCGCATTGGAGAATAATCCACCAAAGTTTATCACATTTCTGGATGTTTCTATGTACTGTTGTGTCAGGGATTTTATAGTACATGGAGATGTATCCACCCCACAGCTCTGTGGATCAGATGATCCTGACTCTGCATGTTCGTAGGAGCGGATGTTGTTTTTAACTGGAACTGTTATGGGAGAAATCTCTCATTTGACTCTATTAATCTCAAATATTGCCTGTTTAGCACAACATTGGTTCCAACACACTCCTCTCACAAGCAAGTTAAAATGCGGTCTGTTTTGCTGGCATATTTTGTTTTAAGCAAATAAGTTGGAGAAATGATAGCTTTGAATTAGATCGATAAATTTGATTTGGAATGAAGACGTCTGCTTTATGCAGTAGGAGCATGGAAATAAAATAGGAGCAGAACAGACATTCCCATTCAAATCAACGTAGCAGGATGGTCAGCGGCGGCCATTTTTATGTGTACCCTAACTTCCGTATGAACTAAACTGACATACAACAAGTCTGCTGACTCACTGAGGGGAGGTTTTGCGATAACGAATAAACAACTTAATGCTTTATTCTCACACTCTTGATGAGTGACGACTTTGTTCGGCTCATTTCCTGTAACTAGTGTATCATTGAAGCATGGTGGAAGTAACAAACCAGCCAGCTGTCAAGTTAGCTAGCTCGCTAATTCCACCATGCTTTAATGCTACACAGGTTACAGAAAACTAGCTAAACAGCAGACTGGTGGTCAACAACAGCGCAGGAGGACAAGCTAAGTAGCTAACTAGCCAGCCATCTGTCTCCCCAGCGATCCCCGTCAACACTTTACAGCCCCACTGACGTGTGTTGTCACCATCACAACAAACAACAATCCTTTTGAACCAGCCAAATAATCTCAGAAAACAGTTTGATGACCGTTCTACGCTTATTCTATTTCTATGAGTAGAAGATTCCCTTGCGGCCTGACCTTCTCTTTTTTATCTCTCACCTGCACACCCCCATATATTCACACACCACAGTCATTACGTATATAATGGAGACCGGCACCTAGAGAAGCCCAATTTTTACGGTATGATGCTGGAATGAGGTGTGGTCGGTTCTGCTCAGCTCATCTGCAGACGCGGATCACATCCAGATGTCCACCAACAGGCTCGTGCATAGACTGGGCGAGGTTGTTTCCCCTTCTACTCCCTACTCCATCCATCCTTCACAGCACGCACAGCCACCATGCTGGCAGCCGCAAGCTTTCTCACAAACTATCAGTTCTCCCAGAAAACACATACGCTAATAAGGAAGGGAAAAAAGAGAAATCAAGGACGGTATGATTTCACTAGTTCTTTCCCACCACCATCCTTAAAAGCAGATGATGACACAACACTTGGAAACAAACACCTTTTGGACTGTGTGTGTGTTCTTTGAAGGGTTTGGTCTCATTACCATGTCTTTGGGTAATCCGTCTTTATAGTACTGTCCAAGTGGACATTAGAGGGGGTTTAGCTGGCATTATGGGTTTTATTGTGATGCTAATAATGTGATTCTGCAATCTTTATAATCTATTATATTAATGTATTAACCACGCATGATTTCAATCGTCATAAACAACTTAAGTTCAATAACTTTTTTTACCATTGTACTTTCTATTATTGAAAGAGAAGCTTTGATGATAGTGAGGCGAAGTCCTGCCCCTTCCTGTGGACTACCATGTGACCTTATTTTGGAAAAAAATATACGGGTTGAGACAAATATTTGGTTTGAATGGCGCCATGAATTACACACATAATAATTTATAATAATTTTGCAAGTCTAGAAAGTTGCAGTTTGTTTGGCATACATGTCTTTTTCTGAAATATGTCCCATGGGGAACCCCGGAAGGGGAGGTACAAGCCTCTCTATTTTCAACCAGCTTCGTATCGTTGCAATGTGGGTGGTATGTGCAAATGGACGATGTTAGGCTTCCCTCTGTGTTGCCGACGTGCTGAGCTCCCCAGTCCTTTGCCGTTGAGGGTCCAATGGATGATGCGAAACGTGCCATTTCACGCCGTCCGATGGACTTTCTGCGGCGGGTGAGCGTGGAGCTCTGTGTGCTTGCAGCGTGGGAGGAGGTCGAACGCTGTTCATTTGCATAGACTACCCCGCACTGCAGTGATGCAAAGCTGGTTGAAAACCGGCAAAGTGGAAGTCTGACGTGCCACTGTGGCCAGACTCTTGTACTCATCCACTTGGGGATGCTGAGTAGGGCGGCAGCCTCCCTGTACTGAACCACCATCAATCACTTTTAGATTTTTGCTCTAAAGCTTTTTCAAAATAGAAAAAAATGATTGATGTTCCATACAGGTGCATGTCAGCGAACGCACACTTTAACGCAACTTGTTTGCTTGCTATGCCGCTGCGCTGTTAATACCATCCTCTATAAGAATCAGTTGGAAAATCCCACAATATGACTGTGAATGAGATAAGAACTTAATTCTTTTTCAACCTTTATTCATTCAAGAAAGTTTCACTGAGAGGAAGCCTCTCTTTTGCAGGAAAGCCCTGAACCCATTTGCACAATTCACACACCTTCGCCATCGTAACACTGAATGTGTGGTAATACATCAATCATATGAAGAACATGAAGTCATTATACGGATATTACTGGATTACCTGCTCAAAAGGATTTGCCTGCATTACGTTTGCACAGCCAAGACACTGCTGTGTTTAGTTTTTGTTTGGGGGGGGGAACAGCCCGAGTGCGTGTGGTATGTGTACAATTTAACGGCAAACTGATGTTGATACTTTGCTGTAATGTTTCCCTGGAGAGTTCTTGCGGGCGGTTTGTCTAGGGGAAGCACATTAGCTGTATGTGTTGGTGGTATTGGTGGTTGGGAACCTCTGCTGAACGTCTGCTGCCAGTTCCTTTGGCTCTGGGCGAAGGATTCCCTGCCATTTAACGGTACCTTAGACTGACTCAGGCTTGGCCCAGCAGGTTCCCCCCCTTTTGGCTAACGCAAGTGACAGCGGGAACAAATCCTCCTCCTCTGTTTATTTAATTGCTAACCGCTCCGGTTTGGAGGCCACGTTGAAAGGCGCCGACGAGCCGATAGCCGCCTCGCGTTCCCCTCAGCCTCGGGGAAGCATGGGTCATCCCACGTAATGAGTGGAAGGACTTACTTTTCCGGGTCTGCCTCGACCCAAAGCCAGCACGTGGTTCCCATTTAAGCATTTGGGGGGGGGGGGGGGGGGGGAGGACTGCACCTTCATCTGCACCTTCATCTGCTGGGCATTTTTATGTGTTTATGTGTGTGTATACATCTGTTCTTCAGCACTCAGTGAGTGTGTGTTTGAGAGTGTAAGTGCCTCGTCTGAGTGTGAGGTCATTGTGTTTGTGCTGAAAGTCGACACCACATGTCCAGCATATTGTCGGGGTTGTTGCTGGCACACAGACCATGTTGATGTATCTGCACGAGGAGCTCAGAGGCCACCGGCCGGCCCGAGATGGGATAGGGGTACACAGACACACGCACGCACACACGCACGCACACACACACACACTCACGGAGTGCAGTAGACAGCAGGGTGGGCTAATCTTACAGTTGCACTGTGCAAAGACGGGGAGGCGAGGGAGTCTGAGAGTGACGAGATGGAAGGAGGGCGAGGGAGAAAAGCAAATGCTAAAGAGAGTGTAAGAAATGGAGAGAGCGAAGAATAAATTAAGATACTTCGAGATGTTATTCTTTTAAAGAAGAACTTGGCCAACTGAACTCACTCACGAGGAACGTAAAAAAAATGGACGTGTATTGAGTATTTTACTGATGATTTGTACTAAAATATCAGCACAACGTAACTGTAGACATAACATCACTGTGTTGTTATTGCGTTGGAGAGGTATTTGACGGGAGGTAAATTTCAGCGATAGCTATCACCTAACCTTCAAAGCGATGCTGTTCGTATCTGTCCCATTAGAAGCTGTTACAAGTCTTTGCAAAAGAAACGTGTCGCAGACATGTCGCCTTTCTAGAACAAAAACCTTTCAAGTGGGAAACGCTTCATGTGTTATCTGATAACACATGAAACATGTGTGCCGTGAGACACAATCTGCAGGCCAAACTGAGGATGAGAGTGCCCCCCCCCCCCCCCCCCCCCCACCACACACACCCCCTTAGACCAAAGATGAAAAACATAAGTTTGCCTCACAATTTAAATAAGAGGCCCTTTATTGGTCTTTTGTTTTTGTGTAAAATGTTGACGTCCGTTTAACGTGTTATGGGCACTGCACAGATCTGTGCCGCTTGAACAAGCAAGGCCCCCCTAGAAGAAAGAAAGGCTTTTGATCTGTAATCTAATCATTCTCATCTGTCTCACTCTGTTTCCAAGCTGCTATTGTTACACATTCAAGACTAAGTGCTTTAGTGTTAGCAAATACCTGCACTGTCCAGAATAAAGAGGACAAAGTTACACGCAAAAAACATATTGAACTTTTTTAGGAATTACTAAGATCTAATTTTTTTAAACATACTTGTTGATTTATTTCTTAATAGTGTTCTGCCATTTTTTTGTTTTTGTTCCAAGGTAATCCACATCAGTAAAAGTCTCTTTACAATGCATAAAGTATTTCTTTTAGTTTTGATATTACACATTAAACTCTTTGTTGGCCAACTAAGGGACTTAAAAGAAGTATTTAATATGGCTGTAAAACTGTAAGCTTTCCATACGATTTCTGAACCACTGCTAATATAATAATATAGTGTATGAACATAAAACGTTTCTGCTATTGATATTGTTCATTGCTAGTGATTAGAAAAATGATAATAAAAGCGGTAAATGTTTCTGTAGTGAAGCACTTAAGTCATTCACTTCTGTGAACTTCTCAATGAGATTGAAATGGAGAAGAAAATCATGAGCAGCTCCCTCATGCAGCCCACACATGGACCCACTAGTGGGCGGCAGAGGCGGCACACCAGTTGTGTTCCTCAGTGAAGCTCTCGGTGTGGAATGATTCTCGGCTCTGTGCTTTCCCCTCCGTGGGATGGAAGTGATTCGGTGGTGGAGGGATCCAAGTTTAGGGGCGGACGTGGAGGGAGTCCCAGGATCTCACGCAGGATTTGTTCATTCGTTTAATTCCTCCTCCTCCCTTTCAGCTCGGAGGAGCTGGGTAATCACACGACAGCTGTAGGTGCAGCTGTTTGAATGGCTGCAGCTTGCATCGCACCGTCGGACCTCAGAGCCGCAGGACGACGACGAGATTCGCACCGTGGTGTTTCATTCACGCGCGTCATTCATTCGTGGGTCCTGTGTGTGTGTGTATGTGGTTTGGCCTCCATGTCTTAGCTGTCCGTGGCCCACAGTGGAGCGTGCGGTCTTGTTGCGTCATGTGTTTTTTTGCCTGTTTGCTTAGTGCCCCACTCCGCTCCCGTGCACAAGCTATGTGGGAGGCTGTTTCCTCTCAGGATGGGAAGTTGTTCCAGCCGCGCTGTTGGCCAAACATTTACTCTGGCCTCCACGAGAGCGCAATTACCCAAAGTCCACCGCATACTCACTATGATTTTTCAGCAATTACGTGCATCTGATGTGCCAATCCCTGGTATGCCCAGCTCTGTCCCGGTCAGTTCCAGATTCACACCGGAGTTGTTGGCATCAGCGTATTCAAGCACATTACGTCTAGATTGGGTTATGTGTGTAATGTAAAGCCCTTATTAGTTGGCTTTTGTCTTTGTTTGACTTTTGATCCCATCCTCATGTGGCCACATTGTGTTTTTTCCCCGTCCTGCAACTGTACTTTCGGGACTCGCCTCACACGGCGGTGGGAGGAGAGTGTCTCCCTCTGTGTATGGCGCATTTGTGTTTCTCTCATCTCCAAATGATGCGCTTCCTCCCATTTCCCACCACTCTCCTTCTCTCTCCTGCTCTCGCTCTCGCTCTCTCTTTCACACATTTGCAATACAAGAATATTTGCCCCTGATAGCATTCCTTTGCCACAAAAGGAAAAGGCATTTGAAAGCCACCGTGACCTGCGTGTTCTTATTTTCCCATACACGGCTTCTTATTGTTTCCGAGCCACCGATAGACTCCCCTATCAGAAGTGCCACTTATTAGGACTTTGAACTTAAGATCCATATTGAAAGATGCTCACGCGCAGTGCACGTTCCAAAGTAAAGTCCACCAATCCCGTCTTATCTGAGAATATTCCAGGCCGAACAACAACCCTGTGATGTTTCATGTTCCGCACCCCCATTGATCTTTTCACAGATAAATACCAGCTGGCCCTGAACTGTCTTTCCCACAATAAAACATCTCTATCGGGGTGAGAGAGCTCTATGTGTCTCACCGTTCCCGTTCTCCCTCTGAACGGCAGCGGGCCTTAACGCTGTTGAGATGACTCCTCTTCAGCCCGGGGACGTAAAAAGTTTGTCGGAAGCGTGTCACATCCGGGAGGTTTAGGTCTGTATGATGCTCATAGACAAAACACACACACACGCGTGTTTGTGTCAGCGTCTGTGCGTGTGAGCACATGTGTCTCCATGTGTGTGAGTGCATTATGAGTGAAACGGGGTCTGGCATCGAGATCAAAGTCCCTCCATAACTCCTCAGTCGGTCGGTCGGCCAGCCGACGTATTGCCAGGAAGCTCCACTCACCGCGGGGGATGTTGAGTTATTAGGCTCAGATCATTTCAATTACAACACAGTTGTTCACCCAGTGAGACACTCGGTCTCTCTCTTTCTCTCTCTCTTTGTCTTTTTCTTACTTTGTTTACAACTCGGTCATGATTAGGAAAACTAATATGGCTTGTTATTGGAAAAACAGACTTGGATACTTTTCAAAAATGTCAGTTGAAGTGATTTTATTTGTTTATTTGCACATGTGCACATATATAGAAAGATAAGTTCAAACACTGTGCAGGAGAGGTTAGAAGCCAGAAATGGCTAATGAAGGTACCTCTCCTATTAAATAGCAATAGTCATACTTGAAAAGAGGATAAAGGATTTAACAGAAAGATCAAAAAAAAAAATGAATAATTCAACAAAGTTTCAAGGCTAGTAGGCAGTAATACAAAGATTGATTAAAAAAAATAGAAAAAGATGAAATGCAATAAAATCCATGTAGTGTTATTAATTTGCTATTTTATGTCCTTTTCTGTGTTTTTTGGAATAACGATAAGATTGCAATCCTCAATTAATTGTAACAGGACACGTCAGAAATCATCTCTGTTATTTTGGATGAATGTCATTAACACTTTAAACCTTGCCAAGGCTGCTTTGTAGATGAAGTGGGGGCGAAAATTGTCCTTTAAGTTTTTTTTTATTTCTGGTTAACGTTACAAATTGTAACGTGTCATTGCCAAAAAAACAACAAATTTATCCCGGGCTCCGGACTGCGACCAAGATGGTGAGCGTTCAAGTTCAACTTAACTGGGTTGCATTCGTGCAAGTGCATGGTGATCATTGTCATTGGTGCCCCCTCCGGCACTTGGCAGCCTACGCACAGCGGGTGATTCGTGTGTCTTTCAGCGACAAATAATGTACATGTACACAAGTGGCACAGAACTTCACGAAATAATCCGTTTAGCTGTTATCGGTTCCAAAAATAAAACTGTCTGGAGCTGATTATTTAAAAAAGAAAAGAAAAACGAGGAAGGAAAGACAGCGAGAGGTTTGGACTTAGACGTCACTGATGGCGAAAGTGCCGTCAGGAAGAGACCGGTCAGCACTTAACACTATGCTATACCAAAAAAAAGAAAAGGGTGTGACCCAACCATGTGCTGCTGCGACCAAACGGAGAAACTTGGTAGCACCAGTGCTACCAGTGGCATAGTTAGTCTGGAGCCCTGAGTTAATCGAAAGAATGCAACCTTCAAATAACCCACAACTGCCTTTGTGTCGATGTGTAATCATTAAGTTTACTTAATATTACAAATATACCAGCAGTTCATTTTCGTTCATAACACCTGTGGAAATCTACTGGTTCACTTCATCCAATCAAAACTATTCTGTTTCATCTTCTTTAAATTTGAATTTAAAGAAGATGAAACAGAACCCTCCTGGGTGTCCCTGCTAATGAAGTGTGATGGTAGTGATGAAGTGATGAAGTGTAACAGCGGCTGGTTTGGAGGTGCTGTGCCAGTGACAGGGTGGTCCATGCCTCACGCTGCCTCTGCTGCTGCTGGCACCCTCATGCTCATCATGCACACATTGTTCGGTGGCACCTGGCCATAAGAAGGGTGATGGCGTAAAACCTGGTAATGATCAGACTTCTCCTCCATGCTGTTGGTCTTAGCGCTGTGTTCTCTGTGTGTGTGTGTCTGTGTGTGTAAATCCTTGTTGCCATTAATCCTAAAATGACAGAGCTGATCACGTGCGTGTTAATTGCATGTAATGCACCGGTCACTTCAATTCATTGTCGTTGCATTCACTGCCCGCCCAAATAAGATGAGGAATGGTGGTGAATCTGGCAGCCCTACGCAGAAATAGTTAAGTGTAAAAGGCTGTTTATCTTTGTCTGTGGATGACATTATGGGTTTGATTTTTAAGTCATCGCGTGCATTATATATATATATATATATATATATATATATATATATATATATATATATAGAAGGTTTCCAGCTGTCTCGGGACAGCCCACACTCATAATTGTTAAAACCCATTACAGCCAAACGACACACGCCCGACAGTCCCTGATGACATCTCTGATTCTGCCTCCGGGGTTTTGTTTTTATTCCGCCGGTATCAGAAGATGACAGCGTGACTCACCTGTTTTATCTTTTCTTCATGTGCACAGTGTTGATCATTTCCAGTTTCCAGGTTGTTTAAAAAAAGCTGCAGTGCTATTCTAGTCATGCGATGCCCCTGAAAAGGCCCAGAGTGAATTATTATGTCCGATCCCAGCGGTGCGTTGGAGCGTCATAGGATGGGCAACTGTTGGAAGGAAGGAAATACATGTTGAAAGAATGAATGAAGAAGCAATCTTAAATGTCATAATAGTTGCTACTCAACATAGCCAGCAAGTACAAGCGCCAAGTGATGAATGAACATGTACCACCTTATCACCATAACTTGCTTGACCAACGTGCTAACTTTGGTAACATGCTTAAGATGGCAGTAGCATGACAAACCTTATGTTCTCCTCCCACATCACTTTGGTGGGTTCCCATAATTCACATGGACCTTGTCTTTGGAGTCCAGCAAGCGCAAACCCAATGGTCTGTGCGTGCTGAAACTGAACTAGTGCGGAGGCTTTTTCTCAATTTATGTGCTTTTTTTAAGTGTGCTCTTTCAAATGGAGGTTCAATTCCGAGAAATTCATTCATCAGCCGGTCGTTCAATTTTCGGTGTCCATCATGCGCGGTGATGGATCTCGGGGTAAACCTAGCGGGGTTAGGGAGGTGAAACTGTCCGTGGACACACAGCCGGTTTCAGTTTCAAACTGGCACACAAGTGGTTGGGATTAGGGCTGGAAATGTGGAGGCCATGTATGTAATGGTTGTCAAAGTGGTGGGTCACTGCTGTTCCAGCTTTTTGGTTTATTTATACCGCTTTTCGTCCTCTTCAGATTCAGTTTGTATTATTTTTTTGGGAATTTGGAAACCAAGAACAAGTTCACGCGGGACTGTACAACTGTCTTCACAATGTGCCAGTGGCTCTCTTCGTACCCTTGTCATGAGAATACTTGATACTGTTTGAAATGAATATTTAGAGGTGGAAGGCGGCTTCCCTCTGCTGTCAGCGGGCTACAACCTCTCCTGCCGGAGTAGTAAAGGTACATTCAGTCCAAGGTTGACAAAGACGGTTCCAACACAAAGTTTTCATTGACAGAGCGTGCGGCCCCACAACATGAATAAACAACACTCTCTTTGGATCATTGTCTGCGTGAGCTTTGATGTTTATCATCACTCAGCTAGCCAATACCCTGGAGAGAGAAACTGTCTAATGATGCAATAAAGGATATCTTACCCCCAAAAGTGTTGACCGGGGGAGCCTGTCAGTCCTTTTGGAGGGACTCAGAGATTCATTGGGGCCAGGGGGGGGGGATGATATCCAGCAGTGAGACTAATCTGTACACATGTGGCCCGGCACTTCAGAAGGCCAGATGTTGGAAGGGCGAATTGTTTGCATGGTGATGCCCTCAGAAACCCCACCAACATGTGTGCACGGATTCGTTCAGTAAGACACAAAAACAGGGTAGATACCAAACAGAGATACAGAATGGAGTTACCGCAATCAATGAGTTTGATGAGTGCATACATAATCGTGCAGTTCTGTTCCGATTTTGGGACATTGGCTCTTTTTTAAGAATAAAGGCATGCAAGAAATGTTGAAAGTTTTTAGGACAAATTTGTTTTGCAGCGCCGGCCGTTCTCGTGAACGCGATCTCTCAGGAACACCTGGAGGGAATTTCTTTAAATGTGGCTGAAAAACTTCCACCTACACTTAAGGATGAACTGATAAGAATTTGGAGGTCAAAAGTCACTGTGACCTCGCATCCGTCCCATTTGTTGAACGCGATCTCTCGGAACGCCTCCGGAATTTGGCTCAAACGTCCACTTGGACTCGAGGATGAACTGATTCGATTTTGGTGATCAAAGATCACTGTGATCTCACAAAACACGTTTTTAGCCATAACTGAAGAGTTCATATGCTAATTATGACAATTTCACAAAAAATCTCTTAATTGAATAAAATTAAGAAATGGTGACATTTTGGACGGACATCGATGTAAACTGCAACATCACTGGTCGGCGGAGGCATACAACTACGAGGCGGTGATTCTAGTTACATGTACAAAATGTTCCTTTAAGTGGCTCGCGTTGTTTTTCATAGCAATAATATGCCTCGTATCCTAAATATCGCTCATTTCTCATCTTGTTCGCTCAAGTGGGCAGTACTTTGCATCATATTTCTATCGCATTTCAGAGAAATGTTACTTAATATTCATTGATTTCTATTGTAGCACAATATGACCGGTTGGCCCCAGGGTGAAAAATATCATGGCCTTTTCCCGAACTGTTGGTGTTGGACACCACAGCAGATATCAAGTCATTAGCTATCCATCACCAGTGTGAATATTTATACAATAATAGAAAGCCCATTATGATGTTTTTATTGTCATGCTAGGGGATTGTTTAGGAAAAGAAAGTGCCTGTGTTTATGAGTCCTCACTTCTAACATGTCAGATTGACCAAACACATTTTTAGGATTATTTCTATACCAAGGCTGATCTTTGCACATTTGTCTTTTTCTTTCTTCTTTTTTTCTTTTGTTGGCAGGCATTCAAATGTTTTGTTGGGGTTTAAAACTGGTAAAACTGAGGTTTTGAGTGAAACTCCCCCTAATCCTCTCTCCCCACAAATCCTCAGGGTGAGTTTGTTTACAATAAGCAGCCGAGAGCAGAGAGAGAAAAAAAAAAAAAAGAAGTTGAAAGAAACTCTTCCAAGACTGTGCAACTTCTTGTAAATACCATAATTGCCCTGAGTTGTATCATCATGCTGAGTGCCCCGTGTGTGCCAAGTGAAGTTCCAGTTACATCCAGAGATGTGTGTGTGTGTTTTGGTTGGCAACAAAGCACCACTCTCTATACACAGTCAGTCACACCAGGGCCAATTGGTAACAGTTGTGGTCAGACCCCCTTGCACTACAACAAGGGATACAAGAGGAGGGTTGAGTGAAGAAAAAGAAAAAACCTGCTTCGCTCCCCTCTTTCTTCATATCCTCAGGAGAAATCATCTCCTGAATAAGCACAACAGAATTAGCCCCACTGAGTCGGATTGCGTTTTAAATTGGTGAGAGAAAACAAGCCTTTTCTCTGTGCGCTGTGCCCTCTCTGGGAACGAGTCCTACAATAACACACAGAGTTAATACAGCACATCCTGGAGCCACGCTGGGGTGTCACTGTTTATGGCAGTACCTCAACCACATGCACACACACACACAAACCAAAACCACCACTGCTATAGCCTCTGCATAGATGAGTCAGCAATTTCCCGAGGCTCAGGGCGAGTATAGATCTGGGATGCAGGAATTAGATCATTAAGATAGAGCGTGTCGCCCAAGCTTCTCACCGTTCTCCTGCGTGTGAGTGTCATATTTGCTGTCTGACTTGAATTAGGCTTCGTGATATCATGTGGTGATTGGTTTTGAAGTGGAGGTTTAGGCTTTAATGCTAGAGTTGCATTCACCCAATGTGGTAGCCGATGACTATCCGAGAAGGAATGGGCGAGGATCCTTAACTGTCTTGACTGCATACTCACGGTCCTTTCAGTGCTGTCACGACCTGGCTCTGAAGCTGGGACACTAGACAGGAAGACGCAGTCGGATTGTCAAATCAAGCTATTTATTACACAAAGTAACGCATATATACAGCGATCTCGGCACGTGCACCTGTACTCACACAGGACGGTATAGCAGCAGTCTAACAGCTCCATAGATTATATTTATGGGACCAAAGTAACACACAATCACAGTTTTTTAAGGTGATACACGTCAAAAAATGTGACGACATACATTCAAAGCTTCATTAGAAAACCTCAATCAAAGCATTACAAATTACGTTCGATACCGCCCTAAGTCAGGAACGGCTGAGCAGCGGTGGCTTCCCACAGTAACCGCTAACACAGCATATATCAATATGTAATTAAAATCTCGAGGGTAGCGATGTTTAATCGACTAGCCGACTAATCGCGCACATCCATATCTTCTTTGTATGTTTCCCATTCTCTGCATCCCGGTCTATATAGTCAGTGAACAATAATTAAGACCTAATGAGCAACATTCTTTCACAAGTGGTATCTTGGCCTGCTTGTTGTCCATGCTTTGGCACTTTGCAATTTTTTTTCCATGTTATCCCGTTATTTTTTCCCTGGCCTTCACTCGCCGTTCTAGGTCAGGGTAATGTATCAAAGCTCTGCAGTTCTTTAGTGAACTTGCGTCTGGCTTGTTTTGTTGTTACTTAAGTTGAGTCAAACAGTCCACTAATTGCTCAGTGAGTTGGTTTTCCATCATGTTGAGTTCTGTTGAAGGAACTTGGCTGCCGGGATAGGGTGTACTCCTGCAGGAGAGTTCAGCTGGTCGTCACTTTCAAGTCGGGCCGTAGTACGCTGCTGGACGACGGTCTGTTGCTCCCTTTCAGTCTGAAAGTGAGTCACTGTCCCACGACAAGGAAGTATCTTGGAGTCATGTTCACAAGAAAGGCAAAGAGGGTGAAGGAGATCGACAGGCGGACTGTCAGCAGCCTGTTGATCAGCAGCTGGACGAAAAGCTCTCGATTTACTGGTTGATCTACGTCCAACCCTCAGGCATCGTCATGAGCTTCGGTACCGAAAGAATGATATCACAAATACCAGTGTCCAAAAGGAATTGCCTTCTAAGGGTGTTTGGGACCACCCTTAGAGGTGGTGTAAGAAGCTCGGACATCCAGAAGGCACTTGGATTAGAACCGCTGGTCCTTTGCATTGACAGGAGTCAGTTGAGGTGGTTCAGGCCTCTAATGTGGATACCTCTTGTGGAGGTGTCCCAAGCACATCCAACAAAACTGGAGGATTAGCTTGAGAGAAGGAAGTAGGGGTTACCTCGCCACCGTGACCTGGACCCAGATAATAGGCAAAATATGGAAATTTCCAGTTTGAAATGCTTTTGAACCCAATATCCACCATTGCCGGGGCAGCAGTAGTACGGTCAGCCTTGCTCAAAGGTTCTGAGGACCACCTATAGACTCACAGAATCTTCACCTCACTCAATGAAGATGGAGCCGAGTTCCAAAGTGAAATTTAAATATATATTCAGGGCCAGTAGAAGCAATCCTAACTGGATTCATATGGAATCTCTTCTTAGTATTTTTTTGTAACTGAGTTACAACTTCTTGAAAAGATTATGGTGCATTGCAAGAGGTTAGCTAAGAGAACACAACAGCTGGAGGGGTTCATTGTGTCTGTGTGGCACCCTCAGTCCAGCTACGCAGGGTGATGGGTGGGTGTGCTGTAAACACCCAGGAATGAAGTGGCAACGCTACTATCTGCCCTGTGTACAGGGACTGGCGGTATACTTTAACTGTAAGAGACTCGGCCCTCACGTCTTTCCCTTCAGTTCGTGCCTTGGCCACATCATCATTTAGCCCGGAGTGACCAGTGGCAGCCAATCCTGAGAATACTAGGTGTCTGTGCTTGGTTCCAGATGACGCTGACAGCCGCGGTAGAAACAGACCCGTCAACTAGTTAGCCCCCAGAGAGCGGGATGGCCACAGCGAGAGGCTGTTTATATATATATATATATATATATATATATAAAAAAGCTGCAAAGCATTGGAACAGAGATGTAATGGCGTTGAGATTGCGCAGAGAGTCGGCAGCACGAGGGGTGACGTCGTGTGAGTGCTACATCTGTCTCCTATTGGACTCTGTGCTCCAGGGCCCTCGTGCCTCTACACAGAAGGGCCACATTTTACCGACATTGTTTTTTGTGTGAATGAGAGGCACTGTTGGTAGCAGAGAAACAGAATAGAGAGTTGGCATTCCTGTCGCTTTCAGCCTAAGTATTTAGAAGTCAACATCTGCTTTACTTCCACATGTAGCTATAGATTCTTATATTTACAATTGTATCGACCTGGTTACTTTAAATATATAAATGACTTCATATTACTTTAAGTGTCATTATTTTTTATGTGATACACCAACTAGTGTAATATAACTGAGGTAATACACCACATATGTGGAATCTATATTCTAAGCCTCATTTTATGCACCTGCAGCGCGATGAAAATGTCTCACTGATTTCAAAAGGGAGAAAACATCTTCCGGAACATACCAGGACTGTTTATGTTTAAGTCAAAGGTGTCTGCTAACAGTATTTGTGACCGGTCCTGTCTGTGGTTTAACTGAACTTTCCTCATATTGACAACAGCTGCAAAATAGTTGTCAGTCAATATATCGAAATATTATATATTCTCTGCCTCTCTGCAGCCAAATGATTGTCCTGTTTTAGCAATGTCTGTTCACATAACCATCAAGTTTTGTTTTTTTGTATATTATTATAACAGAGACTAGTATCGAGTCCCTGGGCCCAAAGAAAGCTCGTGGTCTCTTGTTGAACATGCAGTAGATATAATCAGCTGGAGTCCCGACACGGAAGTGTGGCGTTTCCCCCGTCAAGTAAAGACTGTTAGCTCTGTTAGCACTTTTGCTGTAGTTTCCACTGTTAGCGCTGTTAGCACCGTTAACCAGCCGTCACCATGTTGAGAGCCATTGAGAGGTAATAGATATGCTCCCGAACTCGTAGATAGAACCTTTAATTACATAATATACTTAAGCATCTCATCTCATAACTTCAATCCAAATTCACATTCCTGTCATTTCCAAATAATCTGAGGTACAGCACTTATGAGTAATGGTTTAGAGGGAGGGCACCCATTGTCCATTGTGCTTTAGAGGCCAAACGAGCATAAATGAATGCATCTTAAAGCAACTGGTTTTTGTGTACGGGCCGTGCTCTCCCACACTGGCTTTGGGGGTTTATCCAGTGGGAGAGCATTTTCAAGTAACGATCCTTGCCTGAAACAGGGCTTTCTTTGTGGTCTGGCAGATCCAAGCCACGGCCAGCAGCTGTCATAGTGTACATGGAAGCAAAAAGTTACACTAGGAAATTGAAAATTATGCTGTTAGAAACATGACTTGATAACAGGGTGATTTGAAGGAATATGCACGTGGAAAGTGTGTACCTTGTATGTCTCCCCTTCTGTAGTTTAAGGTCACGTCTTAGCTTAGAATTCGTCGATGAATTGAGATGTTACTGCAGGGCCAGAACTGAATCAAGAAACTTGGCAGCGGCAAACCAAAAACATCCTTTATGAGTAGTTGGAGTGGCACGCGGCACAAATGGTTCAGCGTCTACACCCCCCTCCTCCGCCCGTAAAGGAAGAGTTTCCTCTCTGCAAATTGTTGCCTGATGCGTCGACGATGATGTGTCCGTCTCCGGGGACTCTGTACATACGGCGCTCTCACGTCTCCCATCTCCTCGTCCTTGCCCCCCCACCCCCCCCCCCCACCCCCCACCCCCCTTCACGCTCTGGCCCTCCAAACTGTCATGCTTTTTACTTTTCCTTCCTCGAATTATCGGTGCACCTTAATTATCTGATGTCAGCGAAAACGCAGACAGTCCCGTCAAGCTGTGATTGCTCCTAGTTGATGAAAACGTGTTCTCTCACCAATCCAGTTGAAAGGCAACTAGAGCTTCAGACAAGTGCGCTCACGAAGACAAATGCTGCAGATGACCCTGAGCGTTCACCTGTGGGAATTTGGTCACGGTTTGAAAAAAAAAAAGCTTAGAACGCACTGACTGTGTACTAATTTTCCATATTGCTGCAGCAACAGCAATAAAATGTCGTTTCCTCCCCAGAAGGGACAGTCTGTTTAACTTGGCACTGAACAGTGGTTTGAGGATGAGTCGAGCTTCCCATTCCTGTAAAACTTCCATTCATCAGAGGCTGTGAAGACCTTCCCTTTCTTCAACTCGACCTTGGTTTCTGTTTTACTGGTTTCTTTATAGTTCAGCCACGTATTGTTTTTGTCTTTTTTTAATTTAGAAGGCTACTGGAGAGGACTTATCTAGATCTCTATATACACAGGTTTAAGTTGAAAGGGCAATTATATTTCAGTAATGCAATAAAACTTCTACTAGAGCGTGTTTACATGCTTTAATGTTCATTAAAATTCTTTATTTTTCCGATACTGTCTGTCTGAATATACCGGTATTCACCCTCTGTCTGAGACGCTCCGTTTTAGTGGGTTTCAACAGAATTGCATCTCTAACCAACAGCTTGGGTCCATGTTTACTTCCTGTCAGCTGATATCAAATGCATACACCGCAACCGGAAGTAAACCGGGACACATTTTGTATGTTTAAAACTGTGAAATAGTCTTTATATTGTATAGTTGTGATTCCACAACTGTTCGGCTCGTTTAAAGGCACAGTGTCTGAATATTTGTGTAAAGGAATTGGACAGTTATCTGTTTTTGTTGTTGGGTCGGACCCTCTGGAGGCGCCGTGTCAACACTGCGGCTGGCTCTGACAAATCACACAGGCTTCCATCTGGACGACCTTCAAGTCAGGAACTCCTACTGAAGGGACCCTAGCCGCACGCACACAAAACCCACGCTCTCTTTCTTTGGACGCCCAGGCATAGTCCCCGAAGCCCGGGCTTACGTCTTTAAAACTCATGAACAATGAGTGCCTGATTGAATCCAGAATGGATTCAGGAAGTAGTGAAACCGTTTGAAAGCGCGAGGAGCGCTTTCACACAGCCCACTCCCTCCATCACCACCACTCATGTCTGTGCGTTGGCAGCCTCTGCCTTTTTGAAGTTGTTGACTGCTCTGATGTCAACTCCCTTTAGAACCTGTCACTTTTTCATTTCGGGTAATTTCTTTTATTGCACTAAACATATTGGGAGGTCTTTTATGCAATAAAATGAAGGGGGGGAAAAAAACATTGTGAAGTCTTAAAAATTGCAGATAGCAACATAATACGAAGCCAAAATGTCCTTTATTGACCTTTTCTCCTCTCTTTTTTTCTTGCTCTGTCTCCGTCTCTCAGAAATCATTGACGACATCTCGCATCTTGTGGACAAGACGGACGACAGGATTCGTAACGAGACACGAAGGGTGAAGCTTGTGGAGACAAAGTCGGCCTCCTGTGGTGAGCCTTTACTGTGGAGCATCTTGGTCCAAAGCAGGCCTGGTATCTGTGTCCTTGAAAACAAATCACAATTAATCTGTTTACTTATATGGACGAGTACTGAGCATCAGATTTCCCCTGTTTCTTTTCTCTTCACGCAGTTCACAGAGCAGATGTCTCACAGACTATAGCGTTTATAGAGGACACGACTCCGCCTGGTGTGAGACGTAGAGTTGGACAAAAGAATAACACTTCCCTTAGACGTAATATCATCTGACATTTTTCATCTTTTGCATTCAGGAATTGAGCAATGTTGGCCTCAATGGTGCAGCAAATATGATGCTGATATTGAAAAGCCCTCTGGGCACAGATGATGTGGGTGGTGAAGGCTCGCTGGAGGTGTTTTTTGCCGCACTTATGACTCTGATTTTCTGCCTGAATGTATCCCGTGTAGACGCACACGGAGCACCGCGGCTGTTAACGTGCCGCTCACGCTGCCGCTCAGACACGGACGTGAGTCATCGGCCTCTGTTAGTCTCAACTCCGGATTTTGACGAGTTGTTCAACGAGAGGCCTTGTGAACGCACGGCCCTCCCCTCTCAATTATCTCGGGTCCGCTTCGCTCTGTTTAACTTTTGTTTCGCCACTTACATAAAGATTTTTATTTTGTTTTTCTCAGTGGGTAATGCTTGAGAGCGGCTGCCATGAGAGGTGTGTCAGCTGGCTGAAGCCGATCCGTGGAATGCGAGGGCTTCAGTTTGCCCAGTCAAACGCCAAACAGCCTTTCTATGGCAAAGGGCTGCATTGTTGCACGCTGGGAGACCTGGCGAACGGGCGGTCGCAGACAGAAGCAGAGCGGGCAGAAGGGAGGTCAGCCCTTCAGGATGCCTCCTTCTGTCCGCCGCGTCCCCATGGTGCCCGAGCGCGAGTTTGTTTGAAGATCCCAGAGCTCATATTGTGTTAGAATCAGGACTCTTTTCTTTCCGTCTTTCCATTTGTTTATCTTGTTCTTTTCGCCACCCCAACTCCCTCCTCCCTCTCCTCCGTTCCAGGCTGAAGAATATCCAAGTGTGTGTGTGTGTGTTTTCCTGTGTGCATCTGCATGTTCATATGCATCGCATACAGCGCTGTGTGTGTGTGTGTGTGTGTGTGTGTGTGTGTGTGTGTGTGTGTGTGTGTGTGTGTGTGTGTGTGTGTGTGTGTGTGTGTGTGTGTGTGTGTGTGTGTGTGTGTGTGTGTGTGTGTGTGTTCTCTATGAATGGAAAATTCCCCCATGGTCTTCTTCACTCTCACCTCAACGCTCTCTTTCTTTTTTTTTTTTTTTCTCCCCTCCATTCCTCTCTGTCATCCCCCTGTTCGTCTCCTCAGTTGTTTGACACTCGTCTTTGTGTCAAGCAGAGAAAGAATTGAAAATACCACATGCCACAAATTGTTTGGAGGGCTTTCCCTCTCTCTCTTTCTCGCCATGGAAGCGTGTTTATAATTCCTTAGCTTTAAGGCTTTATTTATTTTTGAAACCACCTCTCATCCAAAGCCGCCGTTTGGGTGTTATGTCTCAGCCGAGTCCTTGTAAAGCTAGAAACGTCTGGCTCTGACAGGCGGGAGCATGCTTAACATAACTATTGGTGGCCGCCTCGTTGTTAAAAAAAAAAAAAAAGGCATCTTTGTTTTGCAGCCTAAGAGCTGGAGACGTTCCAAGAAATATGTTCTTGACTGTAGGATTATCAATAGAGATCATCAGACATTTGCACTCAGTTATTGGGGGAAAAAACAGTTTTGAACGCAGGCACCAGAGATCTGCAAGAAGCAGCTGAAAGCCGAGCTGTGGGACGGGTCATCTCACTAAAAAAAGAGGGAAGGACCCACATGCTGCTCGAGCATGGTTGTTGTGGCATACTGTGCATGTCTGGTGCCCGTAGTGTTGTGAAACATCCATTGTGTTGAAACATACTGGATTCTTCCACAGCACGGCCCTGCGGAGACATCCGTCTCCCTAAATGTACACACGATTTAGTCTTTATTTAAACACTTTAAAGCAGTTGAAACCCGTCATTATTTTACACTCTGCAATAGGAACAAAGTTTTTTTTTTTTTACAAAATGAGACCGATGCAAAACAACAACTTTACTAATTTGACTTATTCAAATCAGTTTACTAATTGTAAACTGTATTTCATTAAAACTAAAAACACTAAACTAAACACTTTTGTGAATTCTGTTATTTTGTCAAACTTATAAAAGGGATTTGGTAAGAAAAATACAATTATATTATGTAAGTGGAAAGAATGATTGTATTGGTGCTGAAACTCAGAATTGGCAGTTGTAGCATAGATTTGCAAACAATGCCCATCCTTAAACAACTTATTTTTTCCCTTTTATACCGCTGGTCCAATGCTGTCACTTAGCCAAGCTAAGCCTGATTCACAGAGTCATTACCACTTGTTTTAGATGATGTTGGTGGGAATTGAGGAGTGGAGGCTTTGAGTTTGGTTGGATTAGTGTGGCAGATTAGTCCACGGGACCAAAGGGTCTCTTTGGAGAGTGGTGTGTGTGAGTTCCCCCAGAGCTTAGGCATCACCATCAGGCAACATCGGTGCTTGAGCAGCCCTTCTCAACAGAGCTAATCCTCGGTGTGTTAAGGGGGCACTTCTGCATCGCCGTGAATCCCGCAGGTGGCTCGCATCTTGGTACTGTTCGGACTAGAGGGGACGCCGAAAGAGACTGTGGGTGAGGGGCAGCGTTTGACAGCGTTGGAAGAAGAGCATGTAAATAGTCGGGAGTTGTCAAGGAAACACTCATTTTGGTCAATAGGGAGGTCCAACTTTTAAAACTTTAATCGGCTAGATCTTTCTTTCCAGCTCTTGTTCCTCCTTTTGTCCTGACACGGTAAACAGTTGGAAACTAGAAATGGCAATTGAATATGTTTCACATGGTTGATGGAAGGCTTGCTGGAAGTAGTACATCCTGCTAATGAGATTCTTCTTAGCGAGTGGCAAGTCAAAGTAAACCTGCCTTTAGAAATCTATAAATATTTTAAACATTCATTGATGTCCCCCTGAGGACGAAGTGGAATCACACAGGTGATCCCCTAATGTTTCATCTACCGTCATCAGGTCAAATGTTTAATTTGCTGTCAATCAAATCCCGGTGAGGACCGAAACAGAGAGGAGGCCGCCTGAAAAAGTGGACTCTGGTGCAGTTTGTTTGGGGTGTAAAAGAAAAACCAACCAACCACAGGTTTTCGTGGTAGCAGATATGCAATTTTTGCGTGATCTCAAAAGCTAAACTACGAATACATTCATCGGCGTTGTTATAATTGATCTGTATTCAAGGCGTCAGCTCCTGATATTTTCACTGATTAATAGGTCAGAAACTGTTCCCAGCGATCCCAGAGTAATCCGCTTCACGTATGTGTCCATGCGCTCCTCGACGTTGGCATCTGGAAGCACAGAAAGCGTCTTTTGAACAGCCCTGTTTCTACCATTATTCATCATAACGTGCACGATTTGCGGTTTAAAGATACGCATAATCAGCTATTAATCAAAGAACATAAACATGCACATCAGAAGCATTAAAATGCTGCATAAACTTCAGTCAATTTAATTTCCTCACATGATGCAGGATGGCAATCTCCAAAACGGTCCGATTAACAAGTTTCTGGTTAGTTTCGGTCAGTCCGTATAATTTCATGTTTATTACATATTTATCATTGTTTCCTCCAGACCAAAATAACTCAACTACAGGTGTGAAAGTCCCATCACACTATTTCTGTTGCATTAGAAACACTTCTGATATACATATGTTTTAGATGTGTATCTAACACTTGAAGTCAAGTTTTTGTCCTCCTCTATTGTGCGCTGAGAAAAATGATGAGCATCACACTGACCTTGTTAACACAAAACGATTCCCTTTTTTTCCTCTAAAGGGTCACCCTGGCCTGTTGTGGTCCAAAAAGATCTTTGAACCATAAGCAGGGGGCCACGGGGGGGGGGGGGGGGGGGGGGAGCAGCGAGAGCAGCGAGGGGACGTTTCGGGGGTTGTCTCGGCCCGTCCAGAGCTCTCACCAATTATTCTTTCTCTCTGCGAGTTGTCTCGACGATTGCGTCTGAAAAAATTGCCGAGATGGGATGAACCCAGACTCGGGCCTCCCAAAGCTCCTGGGTGGTCAGTCTATCAGCAGACACCGACTATCTCCCTCAGCATCAGTGTCACACCAGAGCCCTAATCTATTTGGCAAGCAAACGCCATTATTGTCATTAGTCTCCGGAGGCCTCCTTGGGGGTCAGGAGTAGCTTGTTTAGTCACTGAGGCAGACGGGGCTGGTCCAAGGGGAGCGGGAGGGCGAGGGTCAGGGCGGGTGTCTAACGGGGCTTTATGACTGACTGTTGCATGACATTAGGAGGGTGTGAGAGCCTTGCACCACACTAACATATGCGTGTGTTACACAGCCTTTATTGCTATTGTTGCTATGGTGTCGTCAAACGGAGTCGCTGACAGATGTTGGTCCGGGCTGAATGAAATTCTGATGTCTGAATCCAACACGGACTGGGTGTCGTTTACACCCAAACAAAGATAATTGCTGGGAATGTGTGTTGTGTGTGTATTTGCTTTAAGCATGAGGCTTTTAAAAAGCCATCACGAAAAAATCCCAGCGTGTGTTTCTACTTTGACATTTATATTACTCTCACATGTGTAAGTTATCAGGAGGAGAGGTCCTGTCTGGACCAGTGATGGCTTCTAACACGCATGTCCCGCGGACCTTTAATACGAACACCTTCCCCTCAAGTGGAAACACACAAAGAATTAACTATGCAGAGAAAGAGTCTATCCGCCATAAATACTTAAACGAAACAAAGGAATGGCACAATGAGTCAAAGACATCTGGACCCCTTACAGCCGCAAACCCCCGACTGCTGGCAGAGAAACCAGCGTCAGCCTTGCATTTCATCAGACCGCCGCCGCCGCCGCCTGCCACTACCACCGCGAGCAATTAGTTCAGCATGGCTTATATCTCGGGCCGTCTCTCTCCCTGTGGGAAAGACGTCCAATTAGGCCGCGCAGGGGGAACGCGGGAGGAGAGGGGCCAAAGAATGAGAGAAATGTAAACCCAAAGTGAAGGGCTGGGGAAAATACCAGCCCCGTGCTAAAAAACAATGGGCGAGTTGAGTGAAGGGGACCGTCGGAGCAGCCGGAGAAGCAGTTGTTTGTTTGAAATCTTCACCGCCGAGCATCTCTGGATGGAACGAAAGAGGGGGGGGGGGGGGACCGCACCCTCAAAGAAAGTTCTCCATATCTAATGTGTGTGTGTGGTATAGATGAAAGAATATATGTAATACACTACACACCACATCCTAAAGACATTCACGTGTTTATGAAGCGCATGATGGAAGCCACCCACCATCACTTCTCTTTTATATCCCCGAGAAACCTGATGTCAGATTTTAATATATTTGACCGACCACTCTTTAAATTCCCAACGCTGTGGTGTTATCGCCATGACAGATGTTACCAAAGAGCTTTTAGAGTTGGGTTTCCATAGCTACTCCTGTTTTAAGATTCAGTAAAAGTCCGACCAACACTGGATTTTTTATTTTTATTTTTAAAGGCCGATACAGATGTTGATATTCAAGAGTTGGAAATAATCTGGCTCCAATATATTCGCTGATTTTGATTTCCTTGAAGACAAACATTTGTCAAACGTCTCTCTTGTAGAGACACTAATTCTAAACCTTTGGCATTTCTCTAGTTACTTGTTGCGTATTGGCCTCTGAGATACTGATATGACTAATGTTGGCCAAAATACCGGCCCAGCGTTTTGTCGGTCGGACTCTAGCTTCCCTTCCAAGTTGGCAACGTTCCATAAAATTTTATTGTCCAGTTCTCACAAGAACTTTTTTACAAAGAATGGAAATTCCACCTGTAGTGGATTTTACAACAGAAACGTTTTTATATTTTTTTGGGTGGTGGCTATAATAAAAAGTGTAATATTTTCAAGGCCTGGGGGTAAGGCACTTTGATGAAGTGTGAGTGAGCTTTTGCACATTTCTTCTCTGCTTCCATGGTATCAGTGAAAAACAATGATGATCCTCTCATAGCGGAATCAGAAACATATGCCTGTCACAGTGTGCAATCTGTGGCAATAAAGCTTTTTTTTTTTTTTTTTTTGTGTGGCTGTTGAACGCATGTAAATTGCATTAAGTCATCAGGAGAAGAATGGCGACATGCTGCGAGGGCATACGCACTTGGGACTTGCGTTAGATCAAGGATTTTCGAAACGAGTGGTGAGGTATGTCGGCTTCTTACCTCTTCCAAGTGTATTCCCCCGAGTCTGCTGCATTCCCCTCCTCTCTGAGATCCCTCTCACATCATGTGTGGAGTTCCTCAGCTGCTCGACGTTTGAATCTTCGACAAGTTAGAGGGGATTTGTTGCACTGCAAAGGTTTTATCACTAAGGGGTAAAGTAAATGTAAGATAAAATACTTTTGTTTGAATAGTGACCTCATTTAAATAGTCACAATGTTTATTTTTTGTTGTCTTAAATGGTGAGTTATCTTTCTTAAACAGTTAAGTGCTGCGTTATTTTGCAAATGACACTCAAACATGAGTAGGTAGTGTATTTTGTATTGTATGTTTGGGACTATTTTCAGCTGCAGATTAATACACATTTGGTGCTCTCGGGCAGAGTTTCCCAAACTTATATTCTGGGGGCCCAATTTTTAAGAATGACAAACCTCGTGACCCAATTCACAGACTACAAATTGACATCCTGACCAATTCTTAATGCCATTTCCACATCACCTCATAGTACCTTGAATAGGAGAACCAGCCATTTAGAAGAGATATGCGTTTGATGAATCACAACTTTGTTTTAGGCACGTGTTATTGAAAACATGTAAATAATAAATACTTTATAAATGAGACCATTTACATGCGTTTTGATGGAATTCACTTTTTCATCTCCTCTCAACGGTCAAACAAACGGAGTTGCTAGTATATCTTATAAATAGGCTACAATTACAAGAGCAACGCGAACAGTCAGGCTTCCTAGTGTGGCTCGTGTGGCAGATTTAAACGTTAAAGAAAATGGAAGAAATTCTGCAAATTTATTTTGGCGACCCAAATAAAATCCCGACCCCCGTCTGTAGGAACGTCTGCTCGAGTGCGTGTTTACAGAGAACAGTTACCGCGTTCGTAGTATTGAATGAACATGTCACCCCGTGCAAAAGTGTGACACAATGACAACAATGTAGCTCTGTTGCACAGAAGAGTGAGCTGTATCAAGCTTTGGATACAATTACTTTGTTGGCAGGATCAGTTCGTTGTTTGTTTTACTGGCCTTTGCCATCTGATGTCCTTTTTCCTCTCATGTTCCCTCCTTCAGGGATGCTGGTGGTGATCGTGCTGCTCCTCATAGCCATCGTAGTGATCGCCGCGTGGCCCGTGTAGCTGACGACGACCTGCGCTCAACGACTCCTACGACGACCGTTTGAAACCTTTTTGCATCTACGGTACACACATGTAGTCATATAAACACTGTCATCAGATTCATATGGAGACAAAGGCCCAACCAAGCCAATGTGAAAAGAAAAAAATGGAATATATGCTTGTTCTATTTATCAGTTGTTGAAGTGTCTGTCTCATTGAATTTGCAATGTATCATCAATGTAACAGTTAAATTATTTCGGGGTTTGTAAGATATTTCTGTGGCGACTGTTGACCCAGCAGTGGGACGTCCTGCAGGCAGCGGGAGCTTTTCTCTGTCTGCGGATCCGGAGCCCGAGGCTCACACTGACGGACAGTGCAATCTTTGCAACCTTCACACTCACTCGTATGTACCCATGCATTACTGTAGCAGCTGTAATGTTATCATTTATCTTGGGATTTTATAACGTTTATAAAATAGCTTTCAGCCGAAACAGTCTGTGGAGCTAACATGGCTGCTTTTCCTTGCTTGTACATCAACTCGCCTTGTCATTTCTAATAAATTGCATTTCCACTTAATAGTCCCCGGACTCCTGTCTGTCCGTGTTAAAGCTCAGGGCTCGCTCTGGAGGATCGCGGTGTTTTGTTACATGACATTTAGCCGAACATACTAGTTCCACACTGCCCATATTTCCATTGAGAAATCTGCATAATATTTTTTCCCACTGTACTTGTGATATTATGAATAGGCAACTAGTAAATGGAGGACAGTCAACTATGTGCCTTTTGGAATAACTTAACATCTCAATAAATAAAACGTAATCATTCCACTCAACAGAGGCAAATGTTTTTTTTAATGTAACAAGAGTTTATTTCAACTGAAAATCTGAATGTAGTTCTACCAGGTTGGTGTGTTCAGTAGTTATTATTTCCTTCTTTAGTGGCAACGATCTAAACAACCACAAACAAGTAAAGAAAAAAAAAAAAAGACAATAAAATCCACAATGTCTTGTGTCATTAAATATATTCATATATAATAACCATAATATATTAGTACGCATTGTAAAACAACATTGCAAAAAAAAACACAAAAATGGCAATGGTGACAACTAAACATTTACAATTTCATAGTATGAACACAAAGCAATGCTTTGACAGGTATGTGTGAAGCGTTTCATCAGGAAGCTTGTCAAAACCATCGCCCCAGGAGACGGATGTAAAATGTACAGCATGAGGCCACAGAGACCAGAGAAGGTGGGATTACAGATTACAGAAAGAAACAAACACGTAATGTTACGTTGTAGGATTAACAATGGAAGGCAGGAACATGTAGATATACTGTATGTGTGAGTGTGTTGTCGTCAGTACAAACACAATCGGTTGAAAAGAACCACTCCATCAAACCCTTAATGTAAATACTGAGACGTACTTTAGCAGTATGGGCATCTGTTCTTTTTATTTTACAGTTGAACCCAGGTGATTTTGATTTCTCGTGGTTTAAAAAGCCATCTAGGAGGCATTTGAGTGAGATATTGGAATAAGAAATTGTTTCCATTTTAAACAAGAAGTATAAATCTATAAAATTAAAACCACGTGTCTTGAAAACATCTCAAACCCCCCCCCTCTTTTTTTTAATTTTTTTTCTTTTTTTACAGTTACTTTGGACCAGATTAAAAGGTGCTAAACGTGATTTTCTGATCCAACAAACACTTTGGGCAACATTAAAAAAATGTTGCTCAAAGTGTTTTTGGGATGGACTGAAAGGAAATCCAGTTCATGATACTTCAGACACTGTTTTTTTTCACCACGCATTCCTCAGAGGGATCCAAACCGAACTGCACACACGAGCGATGTGGCTCGAAATCGAGCGGCGTCAAGTGATTGCAATTCACCCCGTTCCTCCCTGTGCAAGTGTCGAAGTGAAGAGAATTTAAAGTGACAGGCCAATGGGAGACTGCGGCGTCTGACTGGTCACACAGTGAATGTACAGTCGTGCATTGTGTTTGCAAAGGAGAGTGTTGGACTGTAAAGGTTTTCATCCGCACTCAGAATCCAGAATTGTTGATCACTTTTCTTTTTTTTTTTTTTTCAAGGTGCAGTTTGCACTTCAGTTTTTTATTTTCCTAGGATTAATGTCTGCACTGCATGAGGTAAGGGCATTGTTCTCCTTTCTTTATGGCCGTTCTCATTGCTTTCTACTTCCTGCATCGATCGAGTTCAATCGGATATTTTACCCAGTATAATCTGACAACATGCAGCGCTTTCATCGGCACAACTGTAATGTTGCATTCACTTTGCACAATGAACTACATTGTGGAAACTGTGTCCCTATTGTCACTAAACGCATGTAATGAGTTAAAACAAACAAAAAAAAATCTTTTACCCAAGAACAACTGCTGATTTTGTGAATATCTCTGGTCATTATGTAAAAGCACCAAGTAGTGAATTGAACATTACAGTCTCAAAAGAGATGCATTCACATGCAGGTTTGTACAAATACTGAACCACCAACATGTAACCAGTGAAATGTGAAGGGGGCAACGAGGGGAGTAAAAATATGTCGATACTGTGTTTTATCCTTGTTCCTCTTCTGTCACTTGCACGTTCTGAATTTGTAAAAGTCCTGACAGCAAAAAAAAAAAAAAAAGTAGAACTACAGATTTCTTGTTTCTTGAGTTGCAGACGTACCTGAATTTGTACAACGGGGAGAAAAGGAATCTAATGTATAATGCATTTCTGTGGCTTTGCAAACAATAGTTGTTTTTTTTATGGCACAATTCTTAACAGAGAAATATTATTACCCCTCAATCAGATCAGTGAAGACTTTTGATGAAACAAGCTCGCCTCTTCGCTAAGAATACAACAAGAAAACCATGCAGAGGCAGAAAGTTGCAGTGGTGATTATTAAGTGGCGTTTTTTTTTTTTCATTTTTGCACCAGCAGGAAATGTCCATACAAATTTAAACATAAAATATAATGGTTTCATACTGAGATAAAAAAAAAAAAGGGAAAACACACAAATGACTTTATATGCTGGTAATAGGTGCAAATTCGGCAAATCCACAAGAGAGGCTAATCTCAAAGTAAAATAAACCATGAAGCCAAATCTGCGAGGTGAGCTCCTTCAGCAAAAGTCCACTAGAAAAAAACAAATCATCCTAAATAATTCTCTTCATGCTTCTACACGAAAAAAGCAGCGACATAAACAGTCTTTTGTCTGTCCTCGGTCCTCCGTCTGCCTCTCTTTTTTTATTTTTATCATTTTTTAATCACCCGCTCAGCTTTTCTCTTGAATTCCTCTCCCTCTCCGACATCTTCTCCATCTTTTTTTTCCCGCTTATGGCTTCTTGCACTTGCCTTTCTTCTCGCGCTGCTGGAACTTCCTGAGCCTGCGCGCCCACGTGTCCCTCCACTGGATAACCAGGCTGCCTTTGTCCGCCACCACTCCGCTCTGGCCGGGGGAGTCCTCGTCGTTCCCCAGCAGCAGGTACTTCTTCCCGGGCTTGATCTTGGGACACTTGCAGGCCACGTCCTTGGCCCGGACCCACAGGAACTGGTCGCCGCGGCGGATGCGGCTCTCGCCCTGCTTGTAGACGGAGATGATGTTGACGGTGAACTTCCACCACTCGCCGGCCTTGTCCGCCTTCAGGATGTGCACCTGGACAGCTGCGGAGTGAAATCAGGTTGGACAAATGATATGACACATTATCACCTGATAAATATATGAAGGAGGAGTCATTTTGGATCGGGGCATCCCTACAGGTTGGATATTCTTCTGATAATCAAGGGGCTTTTACAGTGCTTTCATTGAGAAACACAAAATACAGATGCCATTATTAGAATTGATAAAATAAACATCCAGCACTCATTCGTCATCATTTTTGACATCTCGTTAGTATGAGCTGCTGATAACATTAATGACCTGAGAAATAAGAGACGTGATAAACACAGATACAGATGTACTTGTAAATCCCAATAAACTAGACTTGTGGTATGAATACTGTTTTCATCCTCTGTGGAAAAGGCTGGTCTATGGTCCAGCTATAATATACAGCCCCGCATGCATTGTGTCCATTACTACTGACGGAGCAGTGTGATTTGTAATGTGATTAGGAGACAGGGTAGGGCTCTTAGAGACGTGAGCCGGAAAGACACTCAGTGATATCACATGATGAATCAACCGGTATGGTCCTCGCAGAGAGGGAGGGAGGGAGGGAGGGAAAGAGAGGAACTTAACCCAGCATGTATCAATATGTGTGACATTGACCAGATCTCTATTAACTTCCATTATACTTCTCCTGTACTCACGGGAAAGCTTTTGAAATGTGCTACAGGGACACTTTCAGTGTCGAGCTGATGGAGCCGAACACCGTGGCAGTATAAAGAGATATATCCTGCACGTGTTGCATCACTGCCTTGGGAGCACAGACTGTATATAAGAAGTGGAGGTAGTCACCGTGACGTCACCCATTGGTTCGTTGACTGCTGTTTTGAAGCCTCGAGTTTGGCATTTTGGCCGTCGCCATCTTGGTTTTTGGCCGTTGTTATTTTGGCTTTTTGGCCGTTAGCCAAGCGCTGAATAAGAGGATTAACTTTCATGAAGTGAAAACACACTGTGGAAAGGTTAAAGTTGTAAGAGGAAAACACAGACAACTCCCAAATCGGACAACGCCTGTCAATCACAAGGTAGTCCCGCCCTAAAGCATACCCTGCTTTATGGTATATTTTACTCTAAATGGGACCATAATTTACTAAATGAACATCATGCTGTATCGAAGAAACTAGTAATTGAGACCATAAACTCATGTTTAGAATGTTAACTGAGGTAGTAAATCAAGTGAGAAGTCATTTTTTTCTCATAGACTTCTATACAATCTGACTGGATATAAAACTTTATTGACTTGGGGAAAAGACAACACATCTGATTCTAGATTGTGCATTCCAGAGTCAATATGTTTAAATTCTCTAAAGCACATTGAGATAACAGTCAGTTTGTCAAGTCGCACAGTTCAAAATACTACACTACCCATGAGCCATTTCAGCTGCAGATAGGTTTGTCATTTTTCTTAACAACCAAATCGTTAGTATCCGCCGACCACCACCAGCAGTGCAAATAACAGATTCTTTTTTTTTTTTACCTATGTGATATGTTTTTTTCTCCCCAAAGTGCACCATGGGAAATCATGCTTACAGCCTTGTCAGCCTTTTTTTGGAATCAAAAAACCAAGTATTTTCTAACATAGTTGCTCATCGTTGCTCATCGTCCATCCAAGCAGTTGAATAGCTCCAACTGTGAGTCTTATCGCCAATGCAGATAGCGAATGGGACTTTTACTTCCTGAACCAGGGGGGCACCCAACGTACCACCTCCCTTGTTTGTAGATCTTTTTCACCCCAGTTGTACACTATGTCCCCCGAGGCCCCGTGTCAACAGAGACTGGTCTGGTGCGACCCGACGGTGACCTCGGCACCACCTTGCACCTACCGGCTGCCACCAGGTGCTGGTCCCTCTTGTTTGTGTTTAGTCAACAATCGCAGCTCATTGAAATACCCGGAGTAGTTCTACCCGTGATGTTTCTGTTCATCAGACATCTCCACCCCCTCCCTGCGCCCCGCTCCCTCCTGCGATTCTTTATGTGCGGCTGTATGTCGACCGCAGAAGCTTGTGGCGGCGTTTCCCTACGCAGCATGGAGCCCCGCTCCCCTGCTGATCTTTTCAAAACAGTCCAAAGCTGTGGCTCTCTCTCAGCTGCTCCTGTAGATTAACATTGTGTTTGACTTTTCCATCCGCTTCGCTTCGCTCGTGTGTGGTAAATACTGTACAGGGATCTTGTTCTGGTCGGTTACGAATCTTTGAACATGCTGCCGCAAGCTAATGGTTCTTACCTACAAAGATCGCCTTTGTGATGTTGTTTTAACAATAACCTGATTCAGAAATGGACTAATTATCTGTTGCTCTTTCCTATATGAATACATTGTTTTATGTAAATACTTATATAAAAAATATCCTGCATCCTCATTGGTGCACAAGAGGACCTTCCGACTGTATTTTGCTTGGTATTATCCCACCAATCAGCACCAGCAGACCCCCTACACTTCACACACAACACATGCCAAACCAGCTGGGAAGCTCTACTGGCTCCGGCAACGCGATGAGTGGTTTCTCCAGCAGGACATCCTGATGTCTCTCTTTACCACTCCGTCCTCGAATCAATGCTGCCTGCCGTTATCATGCAAGTGTAAATAGCCTACTGACAAAATCCATTTGTCATCTACAACTTCTAGATTTATAGAACCTGATATTCAAAAGGCTGACGACGTTGCTTTTTGGGCCAACCAAAGAAAAGCAAACCGCCATGCAGCTGACCCTTATACATACTCTCATACATACCACATCCTACGAAAAGTCCCTCCTCATTTTTCGTGCGTTTTCCTACGAAAACACGTGTCAATTTCCACTCATTACATGCATTCGGCCTTTTCACAATAAACTTCTTCACAGGACACTTGGTTAGGTTTCGGCATAGATCGTCGTTTGGGTTGAGATAACTACGGAAGCGGCGTCACTGGAGTTCGCAAGTTACGTGACCAAAACATCAACGCTGACTTCTCGTTACGCTCGGGGCAACAAACAACGGTCTCCTGGCTGAGAGATTGCTGTTTGTTGGAGCCATCGACCTCCCCTCCCACCCGCTCACTATGTCTTTATACTTCCTCGTCCATCATTACGTGGATAACACACGATTAGTTTTGTGGGATATCTACAAATTACGGCGCATTATTTGATGTGGGAATTGCTACGAACGCTGGATGAGGCCGGCCTGAGCCGACACGTTCGTGGATGAACGGACGGAGGCTTCAGAGGCGAGGCTCTTCTCACGACATCAGCGGGCGAGGTAGGCACTGGTGGAAGAGGAGGTGTCTATAAGCTGACCCCCCGCCCCCCCCTAACTCCTCTAAATCCCTGCGGGACAAAGCCCCCGGGGCCCTGTCTGTCAAGCTGCCGAGGTATGCCGCAGGATGCCGCTGCTTGCTTGACCGGTTCAGCGGGCTGACTTCAATCGAGGGAGGGGACGGAGGGAGGGGGAAGAGGGGAGAGGTCATACATCTTATCCACACCTTGAATGGCGTGGCGGACGGGCGGCCACAGGAATGCAGCGGGAATGGCGTCGGCCGTGGGGGAAGTGGGCTGCCTTAATGAGGATCTCTTGGAGAGAGCGCCCACTGTCCGTCACACTGTCTTTGCTTTATCCCCTCGGGTCTTAAATGCCCGCTCGGGGAGACAACCCCCCCCCCCCACACACACACACACACCTCTGCCTAATTCTTCATCCTGCCCTTTCTCTCTTTCTGTTTGTCCGCTGCTCTCTTCCTCCTTGAAGATCTGCTGTCGTCCGTTTGATCCTTTGTCTCTGTCCTCAGAAAGCTGAAGTAAGCCATCAGTGAAAATGCCTCCCCTGTAAACTGCAGCAGCTCCCCAGCAACGTGCTGGACTGGGATGTACGGGATGGGAGGTATTCTGGGCCCAGTGCGTATCCCAAACAGTGCTCAGTTTAAAGCTTTCCTGTAGAAGTGAACATTAATCCAAGTCATGAAATGGTTTGTTGATTTACCGTAATCTTTCTTGCAGTACTTCTTCATGTTGATCTTCAGTTTGCCTTTAGACGCTTTGCAGTAAGAGTCACAGTCTGCAAGAACAAGAGGGGAGAAAATACGGTTAGGAGGCTGGAGGGGGGGAAACAAACAATGGTATTTTATTTAGTAATGGAGGGCGAGCGTTTTGTGAATACGTTAAGAATTTATTGTTGGGGGGGGATAAAACAATCTCACAATAAGCAATTTTCAGAACATGGGGGGGGGAGATGTGGGCCTACTATCGTAATTTTCATAGAAATCTATTAAATTGTCGAATACAATTTGGTCAAAAACTTGATGAAATAAAATTGAAATGTTTATTACAAACAAAGAAATTGGATTGAAAAGAAAAATCTGTTAAAAATTAAATTTAATAATGTCAGTCATACAATAATATTTATTTTTAAATTATTATTATTATTGTTATTAATTATTATTATAATACGCAAATGTATTACATTCACCACAAATGATCTACAACATGTCAAAAACAAAATCTGGTAAATATCCCCTTCAATATGAAGGAAAACGTTTACAGTGTGAATTATATTATTATATTTTAGTTTTAATGAGCACTAATCCATGATTAACTTTATAATTTCCACTAGATTGAAATGTAAGAAATATTTTCCTCTGTTGGACCTACATTTATAGGTATGGAAATATGGAAAGTGTGGAAATTTCTGGTTGTGGACCAAAAGGCCGTCTTAAAAAAGAAACAAAGAAAGAGAAAGTAAGGTTCCCTTAAAATAACTTTGAAGAACAACGACAGGACTGCAGTTTTGATGCCACTGCTTGTATCATGGAAGGTGTGTTGTGTGTTCTGTTCGTAGTGGAGGCACTTTAACCTTCTGACCAAGACCTCTGAACGGAGCTGGTGGTACCAGCAGCGGTTTAGGAGGAAGAACCCCGCTGCCATCCACCTACTCACTCCCCGTCAAGTGTGTGGGAATGACAGTCAGGCCCGGAGCAGACCCCCCCCCCACACCCCACACACACCACCACCTCACTTCGAAATCTCACCTCGCTTGTCACCTCAGCCCCCGACCTCCTGGAAAAAAAATAACCCCTTGGATCACATCAAGGCCCCACCGAGGACCACGTCAAGCTTTTGCATTTATTGCAGTGTGGACGTGAGGGGGTTGAGGGGGGGGGGGAGCTGAGGGCTGGCAGCTATTTGAAGGAGTAGAAGGTGGGGGGTGTGAAAGGGGGTCAATGCCACACAAAGGGAGGTCAGAAAGGGAAAAGTAGCCATCCATGAAGCGTTAGGCAGAGGACCCCCTTTTTTTTTTTGGGTGGGAGGGCGGAGGCGTCCACTCTGGAGCCGTGAACAAATAAATACCTCACGCAGGCAGAGGGGTCCCCCGAATCTCCTCATGGCTCACTCGTATGTGTACGTGCACGCTCTCCGAGGCAGCCGAGTGCTTAAAGTGTATTTCAGCTTGATTTGTCATCTGGATAACAACCTCAAAATAAAACAACTTCTATGGGCTAGAGTTAGAGTTATTAGAGCTAGATGATGTTTGAAAGAAATCTCGTCGGTAAGGGAACTCACACCGTACTGGATCTCCCATTGGTTGTTTTGAATTATCAGAAGTGTGCATTGCAGAACCAACCCTGCTCCTTGTCCATATGGATCCATAAGGATATACATATGCTGTACCTTTTATGATTGATTACCTGGAGGTGAAGGAGGCAACAGTATCGGCCTCCCTCCACTTTGCACCAGCAACCCAGAGCGTATATAGCTGCAAGCGATTGCCCCCGGCGTTGCTGTCATGTTGACAGCCACATACAGTGCGGGACGTGAGGCCATATCATAAGAAAGAAAAAACAACTTGTTTTCCTTTCTTTTCTGCTCCTTTAGCGCTCTCCCAGCAGGGCATTAATTGGATCCAGAGTATACCGACTTGGTTTACACTTCAGTGCTGCAAGTTGTAATGAGCGTAGTGCAAGAAAGGAGGGAGGAAGAGGTGGATGGACAGCGAGCAGTAGTGGAGGAGAGTGATGGTCGGAGGAAGGACCGGAGCTGTCAGGCGGCCTGAATATGAACAAACTTCATTGTTGTGAGCAGATCTTTGCCCCATGCCTTTACTCTCCTTTATGCTCCGTTTGAATGAGGTTGCCCGGGGAACACCACCACGAGGAAAAATGCAGGGAGGGAGGAGGGAGAATGGATACTGGTGGAGAGCGAAGGGGTGGAGAGGTTGACAACCCCCCCCCCCCCCCCCACACACACAAAAAAAACAAAGACAGGAGTGAAGTTTATCAGGGGGGATGGGAAGAAGAAGATGAGAAGGAGGACCAGGGCTTTTAAGTAAAATTCCCAAATCAGCAAAAATTCCAAATCTGGTTGCCTCACAAGCTGGTTGTTAGTAAATAGAGAGTAACGAAAAATAGGCAGAGTAAATGAAACAGAGGAGTCTATATGAGCTGCACCTGATTACCATGTAAATGATGGAAGGGGGAGCTGTGAAAAGGAAGCTTTGTTTTCTCATAACCCCCCTTGATGCCATCATGATACTTCCCTTTGATAGCCTTTCGTTCCCCATTAGTGGACCCCTGAGACACAGCTCCGGGCCCCGCTGAGAGCACCCCGAGATCCCCATTTAGGGCCAGGCAGTCCCCTACCGTGAGGACAAATGTTCCCTTTGTGTGCGCGTTACAAGCAGGGGAAGTGGGAGCAGTCCTGTAGCACTGAGCTAAAATGTGCTTTGGGTGTTCTGAGTAGATGTAGTTACTACAGCGCTTTGTCTCCTGCCTTTCAGAGGCACTGAGAAGTGCGTAACTGAGAGGTGGACCTTTGCCCCTTCCATCAAAGTGCTGTACAACCCTTTAAGCTAATCGTTTTCATTTGGGATGCTTCTTACTAAAGCTGCTTTAAGACAGAACACTGCACTGTACAGTTCTGTGTGTTTGAGCCAAAGCTTTACGGTGGCAATGGAAGCCAAACCAGGCCTGGGTTTGGTTCAGCAGCCAGTGTTAGCTAGGAAAAAAAAAACATGCCCCAAAATATAACATTGGTAGCCACATTGCAGTACCCACTGCAACTTAGTTTATAATTGGAGGAACTAAAAATATTCACAAACAAAACACAACAACGGCTACATTAAAATGATGGACAACGGAAGTGGCTGATTGAAGCCCATGTGCGAAGCAAACATGGAAAAGAAATCACACTTGTTTAAATCACACTCCCCGATATCCATCTTTTTTTTTTGTTGAGAAAAATGGTGTTATGGTGACACCACATGTCAGTCTTGACGCAGCTCGCCGGGAAGAGAGCGGTCACATCGTCGTGGAGTGAGGCTGTGGGACCGTTGGACCCTGCCGCGTGCCACCAGGCCGCTGGTCAGCCCATTGTCTGTCACCAGCACAGCATTAAAGTATGGTGGAATTAGCAAGCTCGCTAACTGGCCAGCTGTCTGCTAGTTAGCTAGCTCTATTCCAGCACGATTTAATGCTCCACGGTTTACAGAAAATGAAACAAAGTTGTCACTTCTCTGGCGATAGCAATGTGCTTTCTCGCGCTTTGACAAGAGTGTGTGGATCGAGCATTTAGTTGATTGTACTCATTTTCTCAGGCTCTCTCAGGTTTGTACGGAAGTTAGCCCACTGCAACCAATCACAATGACAACAGTACACATGAAAATGGCCGCCGCTCTGGCCATCCTGCTATGTTGATTTGAATGGGATTGTCCGTTCCACTCCTATTTTATTTCTACGTCCACAACACACCTCGAATACGGTTGATTTTCTGACCAAGAAAAGGCGTTGAAGTTCCATGTTTCAAAACAACCATCCCGACCTCTGCAGCGGTATGGCTGAGTACTAATACGTATTTTGTTGTTGCACAGATGATATCAAATGTACCAAGGCGAGTGAAATCTGATCTCAAGAGGTCTCTCGAAGCCAAAGCCAGGTGTGAACAGCCATTCTATATCTACTGGATCTAGAAACACTCTGGATACATGTCTATATACTCAGTGATAACGTGGCCACAGAGGCAGGGCGGCATCAGCGGTACCACAGCGGCGAGACAAGGAGGTGTAATTGACGGCCCAGGAGGAGCGCTTTCTCCCTCAACCAGACTGATTGAGAAACAAATTGCGGCAAATAAAGCATGTAATTAGATTACGGAGCCCAGTGTGCTGCCCCTGCTCTGTCCTCCTCCGCTCACACAAGAGCCGTGAGTTTGGATCCCGTCCAGCAAAGACGAGGAGAGAAAAGAGAAGGAGTCCCCCGCTTCTTTTTTCCCCCCTCATTGTATCGTCGGAGAGTAAAAGACGGTTTGTCTTCGGGGCAGACAACAGCCAGCGAAGAGGCTGTTAGAGGTCCTGACCTGATTGGAGTGGTGGCGTGCAATCAGTTCTGATGAGTTGATTCGTCCTCTGTTACTGCAGCTGATGAGGTTCACATGAGTCAATGGAGACACGGAGAGAGGAAAGAACCCTGCCAAGGTTCGTCATGTCATTAAAATAACGGTTCTGGGCAACAAGATGTAAATTGCGTGCAAAGGTTTGATATCGATGGTGAGAATTTGATACTGTCCTGTTTTATTTTTGGCCCTGCGTATTGCAGACATTTTTTTTCTCCCATTATTTCTTCCACAATTAAGCGCCGTGATAAGATCTCACGTTGACAGGACTGTGAAGCGCGGTGGAGTCGACGAGTACTGAACAGGGTGTGTGAAGCGAGACTCACGTCCAAAGAATCCAAGGAGGGGTCCGCCACAGATTCTGATCACTTCCAGCCTCGAACAAGACACACACACACATAATAAGACTGAACCCCGTTACCCTTACGTGCCTCATCGTCATCACTCCGATTCTCCTCCTCCTCATCATCATCATCATTAGTCACTTTCACATCTTCCTATCCTGACAGGCCCGGGTTGCGGCCATCGCAGGTCATCAGCGGTTAATCTCCTCCACATTTCGCTGCTGCTGCAGACGTCTCTGTCACGGCCCGTGGGAGTGGCGACTCACACCATCCGTGACCTACCAGCACAATGTGTGTTTTGTCTGGGCCACACCATCGGAGGTATTCTCCATGCATTCCAGCCCTCCGTGTGGCCGAGAGGGGGAGAGCCCTGCTTGCGGGAGACAAATTAATATCCACTCTATTTTCCCTCACGCTCTCCATTTACCCCCTCCAAAAAAATACACCCCCCTCCTCCTCCTCTTCGTTCGATTTAGGCGCAACAAGGCACCTGCCTCACAGCTGTCAGCCCAACACCCCCTGCTATCACACACACACACACACACACACACACACACACACACACACTTGTTCCACATATATATTATTTCAAAATGAACTTTCATGTCTTAATAGAGCCTAAAAGTCATCTTCTTCCTTTTTTTTTTACCCGCAGCATATTGTATTATTCTCCCCCTCCATCTCCTCATTCGTCTTTCTCTTTTGTGTTTTTTTTTTATTCTCCTTGATTAATCCAATTTCCCATTTTTCCGTCTTCATCCTTTTCTTTTTCTACTTCTCCTGTCCCTTGAATAAACATATTATAACCCAACCATAACAACTTCTGCTACTATTAATGATGATAATAATAATAATAATAATATAATAACAATAATCATAATAATAATAGTAATAATTATTATTATTATTTAGTAATTAAAAAATGTTATATATTAATCTGGTGCAGTATTAGTGGGGTGGCAAATATTGTTCGATGTTCTGATAAAATCCCCTCATCTGTTTTGCAATCCCATATTAGGTGATATTCCAGCTGTTTGAATACCATCTGAGGAGGCTCAGAAGGTTATGTACTCATCCTCTGCTCCTCAAGGCCGGGTGGTCCAGCGGGACCCCCCCCTACTACTCACGATTGTGACGCAGGACGTCCATCAAGGTGCTTGATTTCAACCTCTTTGGCTTATACATGAGAGGGAATTCCCAGAACTCTCTGTCGTGATTAGATTATCTTTATAGCTACACAGTCAAAGACATTACAGTCTCCTTCAGGTTGTGTTTACATTAGTTCAGTCACATGGTTTCATCAATGAGAGTATAAGAGGCCTTGAACCAGGATGTAGCCACAGGCAAAGATTTCACATGATGACAGTGAATTGGAGGGAGAGGTACGTTTTCATAAAGAACAACGGATATCCAAAACCCATATTTAGTTTTTCGATGCTAAACAAAAAAACAATACATTTGCTGAATAGTAATAGTAATACGGGTCCTTCTCCCACTTATCCAGTATTCCCTCAGTGAGGTGAATTTCCTACAGCCCAAAAGCGGACAGATTCCTGACAAAGGGGGCCCGGAGAAACTCCAGATTCTGCTCCTGCACCACCCACAGTGTTATGTGAAGACAAAGCGTGAAACGAAGGAGGTGGAGGAGAGCGAAAAATAGACTGAAAGAGAAAAGAAAGGCGGTGGAGGACAGCTGGGGGACCGGCAGTATCCCGACGGCGCTGTCCGGAGAACGTCGTGAGCCGGGACAACTTTTTCCACCACGAGGCCAAAAGACACAACGCGGGACTCGTTCCCAAAGGGTTTGTAGAGTTACGTGTGTTTATGCTAATGAGGCACAAGATGCAAGTTTTTGTGCTAGAATTTTCACCGCATCACATATTGAATCACCATTATATAACGCTATAAGTCTCTTACTGTTCCAAGTTTACTTATATCACAATTTGCAATAAAAAAAATATCCCATTTCAACTGAAAACAGCTCCAGCAAACCACTAAACATTTAGCTAGAAATTCAACCAATGAAATACAAGATCCAGTTCACCTCAGCCAGTCCTTCCTGCATCAAACAAACGGCCCCCGAGCTGCACGCTGCGGACCAACACCCCCACTGTGCCGCAGTTAGACTGATTAATTGTGAAAGTGTGAGAGATTAAAGGAGGCACATCCCAGGGAAGCTGCTAATGGGCTTAATATTCATGAACCCCCTTAATAAGGAGGGGGAAGGCAAGAGGGATCCAATTTATCCTGCAGTCTGTTTTTTATGGAAAAATATTGTGGTGAGAAGTGAAACTGTTGAAAAAAAAAATCCTTGTACACTTCACATCACTCCCTCAAAGCCAGGTGGGCTTTATATGGATGCGTAGCAGCATATGGGTAAATATAAGTTTCCAAAAAAGAATGTTCTGATCTGTACTCACCTGATGGCTCCTCTGTGCTGCTGGATGGGGTTGTAGGAGGTGCAACTGGAATCTCTACTCCAGGAGAAAACGTGACATTGACACAAAGACTTTCATTATTATCCGATATGTCCATTTGTGCGTGTTTGTCTTTGTGTGCATGCATGTTGGTACTGTGGGAAAAATGTGCACATTTGATGATGAAGACTATTAGAAGGGTATATCTAATGCTCGACGCGTGTAACCTTAAATTCTTGCATGCCTCCACGGTGGGGGGGGAGAATGCGAAAACGGCCGAAAACTGAGTAAAACTCTTCAGACTCGTCTGGACTCGCACGGACTTGTAACGCGCATGCGCAAGCTTGAGACCGTATTGGCGGAAGTATTTTTTAAATAGTACGACTTTTTGGGGAAATACACGTGCTTGGGAGATACTGAGCGTATGGCTAAATGAGATTTGGATTATACTGCACGATTGGGATTCACCGTGGAGGCATGCGGTTTTTCACTGCGCTCTAGCGCAGATTTATCAACATATCATTCCGCCTTAAAGTCCGTCTAACGTTTCACTACGTGGTCAGGAATAGTTGACTAATGTGTGTTAACTTGCCACTGAACAGCAGCCATCGAAACGAGCCACAACGTAACCGTGCGCGTGCGTAATAGATGCGCTCCGGTACCTAAATAGCACTACACCGCTGGTGGTCAGCTGTTTGGCCGTAGCTTGTGGAAAGCTGATCAGAAAAAGTGACTCTCGTTGCGTCTCCAAGATTTATGCGGCCAGACCATCAAATGTGAGTAAAACATATTGTTCCAATGTGGCATTTTAGGACAAAATAGTATACTTTTTCACTTTAAGAGAGGATACTATTGAGTTCTTATTTTTCTGTTTCATCCTCCCCTCCTGTATACCTGGCTGCTGCTTCCTGTGGGTAGGAAGTTGACACTCCGAGAAACCATGCATGAAGAAGGGCACTCTAATCTCCAAAGGAGCAGGATGGCAACGGGAGATAACAAACACACATTATGTGTCCTTTTGTTGGTGTTGTGGGCAGAAAGGGACAGAAGGGACTCATCAAAACGTCTGTGCACACAGCAGCGGTGGAGAGAGGGGGGACAAAAGTATGTATCAAAGACGCATGCAAAGGAGAAAGAGGTGCACAGCAGCGGTGGATTCAGCTGGGCGAAGGTGAAGAATCAAGTCCTTTTTAATCGAGTCGAATCAGATCTCCTGCTTGCTACTTCCTGAACTTCCCACACTGTTTGTTTGACTTGCGGACATAACGAGGCCCTCTCCCGAGACGAATTGGTCTGCCTATAATGTCAAGACAAACAATTGCTGCCAAAAAAACAATGGCGCCTCAGTGAGCCCATAGGTCCCTCCTCTGATGTTGTTGGATCAGAAATCTTCCATCAGCATTCAGCCGCCGCGCGGGCCAGTTTTAAATAATGAGCCTGCTTCTCATAATTGACCCGCGTATAGATTTATAGCTGACAGCGCTGTACTCAAAGTCAAAGATATAATAGGACTCAAAATAGTCGCATGTCGAGATTTATCCCACATAAGCGCTTAGCTCCCAGTATCTAACTACAACGTCAAGAGCACCAATTAAAACGTGTTTTCAGACCGAGACAAAAAGGGCCAACAGCTATCCTCAAACTGTCCGTGCTGTTAAGTCTTCCCTCAGGCGATGCCGTATTTTTTTCATCATCTTTAGCTGTAATACAAGGCCACGTTTTGGCTAATAAATGTTCATCGGACGCTGAGAACAAGATCGATTTTGTAATTCAACCCTCCGAGGCACTTTGGGGCTCGGAGACGCTGGTGTTAACGGCTCCGCGTCTTTACTCAAATTCACGGGGACCGAGACAAGCCGGGACCGTGACCTTGAGGCTCAGTTTTTAACGCTGCGTTTATTTAAGCTCGAGCAGATTTACCGGTCAGAAAACAGTCGGGACACAAAAGCTTGTCTGGAGAAAAGAGGATTCAAGCATTGTGTTTTGCAGCATGCTGTGTGTGACTTTCGAATATGCACATGTGTGTGTGTGTCATCACCAGTCTGGTAAAGACTTGGGTTCCACGTACTTATGCAGGGGGCAATGGGCGAGCGGCTCTGCTGGTAGCCTTTAGCGCAGCGGTTGCACGTGATACCGGTCACGCCGTCTTTACAGGGACATTGTCCTGTGGTTTGGTTACAGGTTTTGCCAGCAGCGCCCACGGGATGGCAATCACATGCTGTGAGGAAACAAAGGAAGAAAGAGAGGCACAGTGAGTGGTCTCGCACACACACACACACACACACACAAACATGTGGGGAGATACAAACATGTGCTATCTACAGAGAGTGCAAGTGGTGCACACAGCAGTGGAGGCAACAATAATAAGAGTGGGTGAGAGACAGGTGGAGGCGTGCACACAGAGACAGAACTTACTCGGGGTCCAACGGCACAGCGCTCATTTTGAAGCGAGCGTGGCGCCGCGACTAACAAGAGCACCACATCCTCCCCTGTCTACAAACATTTTTGGCACCGTTTGCTAATTAGCTAATTAGCATGTGCACATCAGGCATAATCCGAATGAATCGAAACCTGCCAGGATACAGTATCTGCACGATCTTCAAATCCCAAAGTGTGGCTCGTTGGCCTTGGCGTGCACGCTCACCGTGCAAACGTGTCGCAGCTGTGAGGAGAGTGGCGCGCGCATGTTTACCAAATGGTAAAATAATGGAGGCTAATCCTAATTGCCTGGTTCTGATTAATGGCGGGCTTTGAACGTGCGCCCAGGACGTCTGTCACACTTCCTCCCAAACTGGGGGGTCTATGGAACACACATGCTGCAGGAATGTAATAATTTTTCCAATTGCCCCCCCCCCCCCCCCCCCCATGCAGGCCCTTTAATTCATTTCACAGCCTGTCAAGTTTGGAAATTGGCGTTAAATAAAAGTTATCTGCGAGTTAGTTTCTTTCTTCTTTTGGATGTGAATCATTGTGAGGAGAGGTGGTCCAATGAATCTTCTACTGTTCAGTTGGTTCAGAAAAATCCTGCCGGTATAGTAATCCAGACCAGAGCAGTCTTGGTGATCTATCAAAATTTTTCACTCGAAAAACCTGCAAACGCTACCACTATATCTCTCACCCCATGGGTGTTATAATTTGTGTTTTATTTCCTATGGAAAAGCAGTGGTGCCGACTCTCGGCCCCTAGGGTTGGGCCGGCCTCTGCTCCTTTGCCCCTCCTCCCCTGAAGATTTTTTTTTCCTGCGTTGTGTCACTTGTCACTCTGAAAAGCCTTCAAAGGGCGTATAGCTGAATTATGTACTTTGAGGCTTGCGGGGGGGTATTTAGTGGTTTGGCCTGTTTTTGTTTTTAACCGCACGGTCTGCTTTTAGCCCCCGGCGCGAAATTACAGCTTCAAAACAATCCGTCCGTTACGGCCCCAATTGCATTGAAATGAGCGTTTCACACGAATAAATGTCAAAACAAGTTTTTAATTAATAGTGACGCCTATGCATACATTCAAAACCCGCAGGTTTCTACTGTGCATTCATTCAATGGAGTAAATGATGTAATCCGACTGCAGGGGACAGATGCTATTTGACAATTATTTTTTTTGTTAGAATTTATGTCTTTCATGCGTTAAAAAAAGCTAAAGTTTCAGCTCCAGTGTAAGGTGTTCTTCGTCCTAGAACGTCGATACGGTTGTTATTCATCCAGGCTGTCCGACCGACGTGCACTCTGGGAGATCCACATTACAGCGGGGCCTCGGGGGGGAAAACACTGCTGTAAAGTGGTAATGTAATACGGAATCTGTACTCTTCACGATCGACCTCGGGCTCTTGGAAAAGGACACAGTTGTTGTTTTTAGTGAGATGTTTTGAAGTGCTCCTCCTGAAGAAGTACTGCAAGACAACTCTGTCCTGAAGGGTGAAGTCCATAATTTAGGTTTCAGCAGGCCACCTCCTCTCTATCACACTCTGGCGCTTTTATCTCTATTACCTGTTTCCTGTGATTCGGCTTCTGTTGCAGCTCTTATCTCTCCTCGGTGTGTGTGTGTGTGTGTGTGTATGTGTGTGTGTGTGTGTGCTGTTCACCCTCCTTATCAGACTGAGAGAAGCCTCCTTGTGTATCTATTTGTACCATTTTATCAAACCAATCTGTCATTGCTAGCTCGGTGGGGAGGAACAGCTCACACACACACACACACACACACACACACACATCAGGGAGCCCAATAAACAGCGCGGAGGCCGGTGCAGCACGTCTTCAGGCCTGTAAATTTCGGAGTGTGTCAGAGCTGGTTGAGGCACAGGAGGGCAAAGTGCACCTCTGGTTCGGAGCTTCAGAGAGCTCCGGTGATATTTATAGAGCGTCTTCCTGGTAACCGCAGCTCTCAGAGCCTCGAGCTCGCCAGTAAATCAAGTCACGCAGCACATGGCCTACAGGTGGGGAAACGCTCTTCCTCCTCCTCCTACCCTGCGTTTGGTCCCTCGAAAGGACTGACTGACTCGCCTCCGAGCTGCTTTTCCTGGCTGGACGACTAATTGTCCGACTCCCTGGCTTGGACGGCCTACCTGTTGGCTGAAGGGCCGGCTCGCTCTGGAGGGTAGCGAGTGAGAGTTGTTTTTTAAGTGTGTGTCCACTTAACGGTTAAGTGGCTGCCGGCGCTCTGCTCCGTGGCTGCCGCAGATGGCTCAGGGAGATACGGGGGTGAGAGAGGGGGACCTTTCTGTCTCCGTGACAGAAGTTCATGATCAGAAGTGTCGGAGCGTGTAGCAGAGCTGAATCTGAGGCATCAGCCCTGTCGTAGCTGTCATGTTTCTAGATGAAGACGGAATTCTCGAACGCTTAAAGAAGGCTCTTGGCGCCGGCAGTATAAAAGAATGAAAAATGTTCTAAGTTAACTGGGGAGAGTGGATTTCAAAGGCGTCCTCGGTCTAAGATTGCACAATGTGAGAATTTTGAACTCTGACAATTGTTTTACCATAAAGCTGGCGTTTGAAGTCTGAACCCCCCCCCCCCCCCCACCACCACCACCACCACCACCCGTTTGGTTTGTGCGTTCTGTGCCAATAAGAATAATTTGTCGGCCCTGGAGTGAAGCCAAGCTACCCGAGTCTATGCTCTATTATAATTAGGTTTTACGCTTCTCCACAAGTATCTTCAGAGAGCAGAAAGAGAGAGAGAGATTATCGGGTTGTTGCACTAAACACAAACAGCTCCGTAAATGACGTGTTTATCTTGTAGAGGGTGTGTTTCGCTTGTCGTCTTGTTTGAGGTTTCATCGATCGGGAAAAATATCGGCCCCCGAACGGCCCTCGTGGCCACAAAGCGAGCCCCAAAATGTCGGACGTGAGTTTCTTTCCGTGAACGATGTTTGAAGCACATGTGCGTCGTTCTGTAATTGAAAACACGCAGATGTCGCCCCACGACGGAAATTCCAAAGCGAAAAGTTGTGAAAAACAATATTTTTTTATTGAGTGTAGATTTTCCTCTGAGGACTAATCCAGAGCAGGGCTCAGTATTTGGAGAGGACCACTAGTGTAATTATCGATGTCGAAATGCTCCACATCAAGATGGGTTCTTAAAGGGAGACACTACTGGTGAACAGGGTAGAACATTTATTATTTGTTGTATTACACGTTTTATGTAAATGTGTGTTTGAGTATGCCAATGAGGCGTTATCTTATCAAATATGTGCTTATTTGCACACATTTCCAGAACAGAAATGTGAACATTGGATGAAGCCAGGTTCAAAATTCCTGACTCAAGTTTTTTACAGATGGAATTTTTGGATATCTCTTTGTATCACTCCATAAATCTAAAAATACCTTCAACAGCCGTTGAAAAATACAATTTTCTCCATGTTGTAGGACTACAATGTTGTATATATATCAAGCAATGAATGATAATGATATGAATGGCATTACCTAATGCTTACTGTTGGTGAATTTAGTAAAATAAACAGCTAAATGTGTATTTTGGATGTTTTTTCCCCACTAGTCTGTTCTGAAAGCAAAATAGATCAAAGTTGACCAGAGCATTAAAATCAATGTTTCTACCTGCAATGTCTCCCCTTAAGGAAAAACCAATGTTTAACTTTTTAAATAAAGTTGAGACCGTTAACAATCAGTACCTGGGTGACAGACAGCTGATTAAACGTATCTCAGTTATATGACGGAGGTGTTGAAAGACCACCCAGAGTGCTTTTTAAGTTCACGCATTTCTTTGTCAAATAAGCTCCGTGTGTTTTACTCGGAGGCTTCAAACGGCGAAAGACACAAGCAAGAGCTGCTCGAAACGCACGCTGTGTTTACACTCTAGTTCAATGAGGGGTGAAGTTATAAATTTAGCCGTGTCAGCGTAGCGGCCGGGCACAGCTCGCTCTCTTTGGGACTCGTGATGGCCTCCTGTGGAAACAAGGTGCTTTTTTGGGGGGGGGGGGAATCGCATTTCGCAAGTACAAGCAAAATCTCGCGCTGCCTCCTTCCAGTGCCCATTCTCCCCTGACGAGAAGCCCCCCCCATCTCTTTTTGAGCTCAATAAATAACCAAACCTCTTAATTGCTGTCACTTTGGCGCAGCGCTTACTCTGCTCGAGGAGTGGACAGAAAATTTGTTCTGCGGTTTGAGTTTCGTAGAATTACGATGTTTTTGAAGCTGAGAGACTTTTGACAGCACGCATGGAAAAAAGAAAGCTGCGTGTGGTAACTGTAAGTATATTAACAGAGAGGGCATGAAATACAATGACACACATCTTTAAAGTCTTCATCTGTAACTTTCCAAACATAGTTTGCGAAAATGTTTGAATTGGCGAAAAGAACCAGCTCATGCGCTGTATCATTTGTCAGCTTCGGGGGGGTTTAATTACCACAGATTCTTTATTGTGAGTCTGTTTTGATGTAACCGAATGCCTCAGTCGAACTTGGACAGCGTTTGCTTATAATCACACAGGAGAGGCGGGAAACAGTGCACGGGCTCTGGCAAATTTCATGGATGGAATCGGAACAAAAAAAAAAAACCAACGATTTCATACGCGATGATGAAATGTGTTTACGTTGTAGTTCGGTGAGAGGCAACAGCGAATGTGAGGGAGTCAGCAGTGAGTTGATTTAGTATTTAGCAGCTTGGAGACTGATGTAACGAGTGTATGACACGCCTGCACTCCTGCTAGCCTGCAGCGCTATCATTATGCTATAGTAACAATACAATTATAGATCAGATTGAAGACTGGGCCGATGTTGAGTCACGACAATGACATTAGTGATGATCAGAACAATAATTACAGCTGTAACTAATGTATTATTCTGATTAACATTTCAATTATTTTATCAATCCAGTTCATTCATTTATATTTAGCTTTGACATGTCAGAAAATAGTGAAAACAATGCCATTGCAATGCCCCCAGTGTAATAATGTTGCATGTACACATTAGCAGCAGGAGAGCAAGAGAACCATGCAGAGTCCAAACAGATGAGAACAGAGACGTAGAGGACAGATGAAGATGAAAAGGAAGGAGGCAGAGTTCCAGACCAGTAGCACTAGATTTCAAAATGCTCCACGTGGACATAAAATCCAGAGCCCCCCCCCCCCCCCCCCCCCCCCCCACATGTCCCATATGCCGGAGGTCCACACCAGGTGCATTATTCACCTTTTTAATTATTTTTCTACTCTGTGTTTAGACTTTCACTTCACCCATTCATCCAAAGTTTCCGATCATCAAAGTAGTCATCATGGTCGTTACGAGAGCAGATTACCACGGAAACCGCTTTGTCTCGCTACAGGCCGGCTATTTTCTAGTTACGGTACAAAACATTCAACACGAACTGAGGTTTAATTTGTCTCTATACGACGAAAGCTTGGATTTGTTCTCCTCTGGTGACCCAAATGTTGCCTGCGTGTTTCCAGCTTCTCTCATTTTCGGTGGCGAGCAAACTGAGAAAAACTCAATCGAGTAGGCGATGAAATAATGAAGAAGAAAACCAGCCTGAAATCATCAGAAACATGCTGGATTGATCATTTGTTTGCTGATTAAAAAAATGTGAATAATCTAAAACGTGTAATGCATTAGAGAAAATTGTGGTATAATGCTAAATTATACAGTTAATTTGAATTTAAATATGATTTAAATGTTAGACTAGGATGAAAATTTGCTGTATTTTGGCACAAATCCTCCTAATTATGCGTTCATGCTCTGCATTCATATTTTATCTATTTATTGTGAAATGCATCTTTTGTCTGCAAGTAAACCGATTCAACTAATCTTAATAACTCTGTGGTGAAACGCTCAGCAGGACCTCCGACTCCTTCCCTTACGAGAAACAAACCCCCATGAAAGTGAGTTATGGGACGCTGAAAGAATCGAGCCTCTGACACATGAGGAGGGGTGTAAGAACAACAACATGAAAAACAAAATAAAGAGGTTAAATCTCCACAATTAGCCGGCCTGACAGACACAGCGGAGGATAGGGGTTAATGATACACAGCGTCCCGTCGTGATGAATTGTATGTTTGCATTCCTGGCCGACAGGAGAATGGGCCCAAAGCCACGGAAGGTGTTAGTGTCAATGGAGGAATAGAGCTCGTGAGCGGCTGCAGGGGAAAGGGCCAAATGGGTGCGTTTGTCGACGGAGCTTTGTTATGAAGTAGTGTTCATGCCGGAGGAGCGGAGAGCGGTCGCTGGATCTCAGGAATTTAACGAGGCCCGAATGCAACGTGTGTGACGTTTTCTTTTGCGTCGGTTTGATCGATGTTTGTGTCATCGGGGAAAAGGTGAAAATGACATTAATCAACTGTTAGTCAGGGGTAAATCAAATACACCTCCACGTATCGCCTCGTCTCGCCAGAGTCATCTGACGCGCCGTCTGCGAAACTGACTGACCGGTCAGTTTATTTATTTACCCCGCGGTGAATGATGGGAGACAACTCGGCAGGCTTCAACTGTCAGCAGGCAGCTAATATTTCCTCTTTGGAAGTGAGCGCTCTGAAACCCTGGAGCAGGTATGTGTGTGTGTGCGTGCAAGCTGTATTTCTACAGAGCGACTCTGGGGTGTCTCTGGGCTTGTTTGCACATGGATTCAGCTCCTGTTGTCTCTCCCTGCAGCTATAGAGGAGGTGAGAAAATCTCCTCCTCCTCCTCCTCCTCCTCCTCCTCGCTTCCTTTGACCCTTATTAGCTACGGTGAGGGCTGATGCCGGGCGATTCATCCAGCACTGAGTGGCGAGCACACCTGTGTGGGGGTGTGCTCCTCTTCCTTACCCTCCCTTCCTCCCTCCCTCCCTTTTTTTACTCTCTTGCCACCCCTCTCTTTTTGCTTTAACCCCCCCCCCCCCTATTTTTCTTTCCTTTCCTCCCTTCCACCGATCTTCCCCGGGTTTATCGTTCGTCTTTGACCTGTACCGAGGATCACTTCACACCTCCGCTCTGTTTGTTTTGCTTGTCCTGTCATCTCCCCCACCCACCACCACCACCACCTCCACCACCACCACCATCTCCCCTCCCAGAACGAAGCCAAATAACTCAACTGTCGATGAGGGAGCAGCCCTCCCTTTACCACCACGACCTCCACAAATCCCAACAGACCCCCAGCTCATCTCCGCTGACAGAGGGAGATGAGGGCGAGGCAGGCTCAGGAATGAGAAGACTGCCGCCCCCCCGCTTCCTGTAATTCATCTAGAACTGTTTCCTACCAGAACTAAACAATCTCAGTGCTGCTATGCGTGTCTTGGTATAAAGTTTTTGATGAAATGGCGGATACTTGGTTTGTTGTTCGACATGCGTGTTAAAAAAACTTCCCCTGTCCAGAAAACGAATAAAACAAGCTCTGTACCTTTGCAGGCTTTCCTGTGTGAGATGGGTTTGGACAGGTCTCGGTAGTAGCCCTCCTTGCAGTAGTGGCAGTGGCGCCCCGCGGTGTTGTGGCGACAGTTGAGGCAGACCCCTCCGCTCTTCCTCCCCGACAGCTTGTACAGTTCCATGTTGAAGCGGCACCTCCGGGCGTGGAGGTTACAGTTGCAGGCTGCGGAGAGAAGGAAAACGGGACGCAGAGAGGTTTGAATAGGTGAGTAACAAAACGGGGCGCGGTAAACGATGGCAACAATTTTGTGCGAATTATTGCAAAAAAAAAAAAAAAAAGCATGTGATGAGGAGCATTCAGGGGCATTTTTGACTTTATTTGACAGTGTATGTGACCTGCTACAAAGGTTCCAAGGCTGGAGTCGAATCTGTGGCGTGTGCTGTAACCACTCGGCTAAAGAGGTGTTTATACGCCCCTGTTCCAACTGTAACTTCTTATTGTTTCTTACGACAACTGAATTGACATGAATATAAAACAATACCTTTGAACAAAGTCCTGACTTGTAAAAGATAATGACCTCGGCAGTGGGAATAAGCTGACTGTCATACTTACACCTTTTAAAGTTTATTCACAGTCAGTTAAAGCTTAATGTAACCTCATAATTCAGCAGGAAGCAGAACTCATTAAGGCTGTACTTTTATTCACCGCATACCCAGTGCACTACTTTATAGCGTTGGCATCCTTTTCCCCACCTCTCCCCATCTGTCCCTTCTCCGTCTCTGACTCAAATACGCTCCCCTTTTCATTCCTCCACTTCTTCTCCTCGCCGTCCTCGCCTGCTCTCCAGGGTCCACGCTGCACAGCAACAGAGCGAAGTGCAGGCCTGGCATCATCGTGCCTCCCCGGGACCCCCTTCGCCGTCGCTTGTTTACCGACGAGTACGGTGAGTTTAATTAGCCAATCGATGTTTATTCATGACTCTCTGGCAGCGGGAGCGAGGCTGACATGCCCGACTTCATTAGGGCCCGGCCGTCCGAGACACCGGTCCTCCCACCACCACCACCACAGGAGCGCTCATGCATTATTAACAGCAACGCTTCTGATACTGTATGTGCGGGTACATACTCTCAGTGTCTACTCTGTGTATTTTTCTGCACCACCTCTCCACACTGCTCTTTTTATCATCTGCTCCATCGTAATGGAGGAGCCCTCACTTCCCGTTAGCATCCCTCAATCTGGCTTCTCACTAGCATGTGTGTGTGTTTGTTTGGGACCCCCGAGACTCCTCTCCACTCCAAGGACCTAATTACAATATATTTTCTAAAGTACAGACACACACACACACACACTCGCATTAGCAGCTCTGCGTCTTATCAGCGGTGACTTCTGTCTTTAATTAGCGCTCTGTCTCTGCTTGTTCTCCCTTGCCTGCTTCTGGCCTCAGTGTGTAAAAAGACTTTTAATGCCACGATTCCACACGTTGATGACATCTCCATTCAACAGACTCTGGTTGAAATGATTGCCTTTACTCCTGTGTCCTGAGAACTCTCCTGACTGCGTTTATACCCGTCTTTCTCTTAAAGCGACACGGATCCGATGTTTCCATTGTCTTCTTTAGCTAGATTTACACCTGTGTGCGTGACTCGTGTTGCTTCCTGCGGCTCCGCCGGAGAGAACCCCCCCGAATCCCAACCGATAGCCACAACCCTGACAGAGTGCATCTCTGCACAAAACTATTGTGACGCGTTTTCTTTAATTCATAGATTTGTGACAAAATTGGCATTCATTTTTAGCCACGGAGATCAATTGATTGAATACAATGGATTCAATTCTTCCGTCACCGAGCCGTCTGTCCGTGCAGGTTCAGTCTCTCTGTGATTCTGGGCCACACTTGGTGAAAGCCATCTCTGCGCCCGCCTGCAGGTAACAGGGATTACTATGTAAGGGGAGTTCAGCCGGTGGAGGCTCAGTGCACGGTCCCAGACCTGCGGACGCGTCTCTGTTACACTACAAAGATCGCTTCACACCCTTTTCCTAAATGAAGACAGGGGAATTCTAGCCCCGGCGGACTACGCGGCCCCCGGTGAGAATAATGCCGTTTGGTTATTGAAGAAGAGACGTGTGGAGGCCCCTGTTTCACAATTCAGTCATGATCAAACACCTTCCCCGACACGGGACGCTCTTAAGCTTTTGCTTCAGCAAGACATGCACCTCATGTTACTGTAGTATATTGATCATTTTGAGACAAAGTATTCTCTTGTGTGTAATGATAGGAATCGTTGAATTGTATATACGTATGACTGGTTCGACTGAATTTTAATAGTTCACAGGAGACCTGTTTGGGTTGGCCAGCAATCACAATTACATCACGTTAGTATGATGCTTCTGACTTGGTTGTGTTGTGGAAACACCTTTTGCCAAGCGAAAGAGAACAAAAGCGTGTTTGAAAAATTCGCTCCTGGCAGGAAATCGGAGAGTTTCTTCATATTTGGAACGAACGCCCACCTGGACTCAAGATTGAACTGATTATATTTTGGTGGTCAAAGGTCACTGTTACCTCACAAAACACGTTTTTTGGCCATACCTCAGAAAGTAATACGCTAATTATGACAATTTTACACAATGAATGATGATATTTTGGCAGACGTGTTGGCAGAGGAATACAACCACAAGGTGGAAACCAGACCATACCAGGCATAAAATATATCTGTCACAAGCAGGAGGTGAGATCATTCCTGGTACCCTCTAAAGGGAAATTAAACACACATCAGTATATTGGTCCTACATCTAGAAGTGGAAGTCTTTTCCCCAAAAGACACCAGAACACATTCCGAGTGAACCCTGCTCTCTGCTGCTGCTCCAACAACTGCCATCTCTTCTCAAGAGGACCACTGTGATAACAGTGCCAAATAATAGCATTGCTGCGCACACACACACACACACACACACACACACACACACACACATGCACACACAGCATTCCTCACACCAGCTCTTTACAACCATCAGTGTTTCTGCCCTTCATAGAAGACACAAAAGCTGAGCTGTAGTTTATTTCAGCCAAGCGATCAGCTCACACACCTTGACAGCGAACAAAAGCTACTGCGACCATTCACACACACACACACACACACACACACACACACACACACACACACACACACACACACACACACACACACACACACACATATGAATGCCTTCAGAACACTTTGCTTCCTACGATTCAACATTTCATCTGTATTGTTGATGAGAACAGTAAATTGTATTGCATGAGAATCAACTGTAAATTTAAGAAAGAAAAAACGGTAGAAAAAAATAGGTATTTTGCTTATTAAAAAATAAATATAATATTTTTCCTAATATCACAATTTCTATTGAAACTTTACCTTTTATCGGACACCTTCGGATGTTTGGTCTGTTTTCAATCAAGTTAACTGCTCCGGGCTGGATTAGTAAGTCCCCCCCCCCCCCCCCCCCGTCAGCAGTAAAAGTAAGTGTGAACCGATACCTTTTAAAACACGAGTAATTGAATTAGATGGATAAAGCTAAGCTTACCCAGACAACACCTTCTGTAATGTGCACCACCGCTATCTGAGATTGGCCAACGCTGCATTGGAGACTCGCAGCTGTCTCTCCGACTGCAGAATTCGACATGAAACTGATTTGTTTATCGGGTGCTGCGGTTTTCCCTGCACATCCTAGGAAAACACGTGGCCCCCCTGAGCCGCGTCTTGAGTGTGTTTTGGGAAAAGTTGGCCAATTAGTGTCTTGGAGTCGGCTCCCAGCATCCATCAGCTGACCTCGGTCTCGTAGCGGCACAGAACGCGGCCTTCCCCTCGGCTAATGAGAGAGGAAAAATTCACGCAGCGGAGCTGGAGGGTTGAGGTTAAGCCCGTCGTTCTTACGATAAGCCCGGTAATTGAGTGACGTCGGTCACAGCCTCGGTTTGTTGTCAACAGACACTTTGAGCAACTGATCTCTGCCACTTTTGCTCTAAATCCGCATGCTTCATGGCTGCTCAATTGAAGAAACTCAAGAAGCTCGTTGCATTTGTTTTGTGCCATGTGAGATGGTATCCACGCTGAGACATTCTCGTCGTTTTCTGAGGTCTGGTGAGGTCGCAGGCTCTGACCAAGGCCCGGGACAGGAAACCCAAAAGCCAACACCACCGCCTGCGAGCAAAGGGGGAGCGGCAGGAGCTCTGCTATCCTGCTTTTAAACAAACAACGAGGGGAGTCTACACACGAACAGTTCACTTTTAATCCTATGGGCGCCCCCAAAAGTAATCTGATTAACTTCTAAAACCCCCTCGAGAGAAAATGAAAAAAAAACTAAATATCCTCTGAGAGTATATATTCACTAAGGCTTATATTTGCAAGTGTTTTCATAAACTGTGCCCCAAAAAAAGCTGGAACCGCTTGATACCCCCTAAACTGTATGGTGCATTAAATTAAATCAAGGCAGGCTGTAAAGCGTCCCTCTTTCCCCCTCACACACACACACACACATACACACACACACACACACACACACACACACACACATATACATTCTGTAGTACCAAGCTGGATTCACAGAGCTCTTGTTGGCAGAAAGGTTCCTTAAATAAATCGAACTGAAATGTTTTGAAGGACATTTTCTTGCGGGACACTCTCATCTCTTCCTGTAGGTGTCAAGTAATTGACGGGCACCAGTGGGAGATCCTTTACTCGAGGAAAAGTACCAATACCACACTTTAAAAAAAAACTACTCCATTAACAGTAAAGGAATATAAGGAGCATATTAAAGGAACATATTAAATACTCGCAGGTAAAGGTATAAAAACACTCCATTACAAGTAAAGGTAACTAACTCCATGACAAGTGAAAGTATATCAAATACTATATTACGAGTAAAAATATAACAAATAATCCATTACAAGAAAAGGTATCTAAAAACACTTGAAGAAATGATCGCCCATCGCTGATAACGACTGTTTTTCCCCAAACAACTGACGAATTTCAGCTTCTTTTTTGAAAGCCTCCATAATAACTGTTCACAGAGTGATGTGAGATTACGAAAATATTTATGTTCACTCGGTAACCACGGCATATTTAGCTCTCTATTTCATATCAAACAATAAATCTGTTTGATGGCAACTGTTTATTTAGCCTCTTATTAATTAGAACAATACAGCCTTTTTATCTCGCGTTTGTTGATCCAGACACTGGCACGATAAAGGGAGGAATTTCCAAAATAAAAGAGAGCTAATTGAGGACATTTGAGGGATTGAGATGACGGATGGAGTGCTCACATCAGTGTTTTGTGTTTGACGCAATTATGGCTGTATATAAATGTAATTTATTACCAGCTCGAGTAATCTTCATATACAAGCAACTCATTTGTCTTCCGTCAGTTGTTGCCACAATATGTGTCATTGCCGTACGAATTGCTATAAATTATCCAAATACAGACTCTTTTATTTATTTATTTTATTTGATATATGCAATGAGCTCCTCTTTCAAAAATGCTGCTCAGACGCCTGTTTTCAGCCCACAATACTTGTATTTAATCTGAAGAAAAAATGGTGCACAAGGAAGCTGTGTAACTAAACACAACGCAACGAGAAACACAACGCAAACACAACGCAAACGAGAGAGTACACAACTGCTACACTTGCAATGTGGGAATAATAAAAAAAAAAAATGTAAATACATGCTGCAATGCAAAGCTTTTTTTCCAATTTTCCACCGATTTCGCAAGAACAGAAAAACATACTGTCAAAAACAAACCCACTACTTTTTGTAATGGCAATATGGACAAGTATGAAATCCACCAAACAGGATGCTAAAAGGTCAAAAAAAACGTTCACAATCCATGAACGGTTGGCCAACAATTTTCATTTTCTGCTGAAAACACGATGTTGTGAATTGCACGGAGCACAGGGAGAGAGTTTCTGAAAAACTCCGAGAGCAAACAAAGAAAAAAAGAGTGGGAGAGCGAGATTATGCTGGTGTTGTGGAGGATGTATGAAGTGTGTGGTGTGTGTGTGTAAAGGTCAACGGCGCTCAGTTTGTATCGGGGAGCACCCTGGGAATGCTGTGAAACTATGGGGCGATGGAGCGAGGGTGAGTGGGAAGAGGAGAAGGGTAGAGCAGGATGAAGCGCCCGCTGCAGAGATTATATCAGGCTAATTTAATTCCTTTATTGCAGCCAATTAGCCGCAGCGCTTTGGCCCCCTGTGAGCCCTCCAGCCCTCTTCACGCTCTCTAATGACCCCAGCTAAACTCTGGATCTCAGCCGCTCCCAAAGAAGGCCGTGTTTCACAGCCGCTGTGGTTTTTCTTTTTTTTTTTTTAATAAGCAGTTTGCCACAGAAGCTGTACCAAGTATGAGAGAGAGAGAGAGAGAGAGAGAGAGAGAGAGAGAGAGAGAGAGAGAGAGAGAGAGAGAGAGAGAGAGAGAGAGAGAGAGAGAGAGAGAGAGAGAGAGAGAGAGAGAGAGAGAGAGAGAGAGAGAGAGAGAGAGAGAGAGAGAGAGAGAGAGAGAGAGAGAGAGAGAGAGAGAGAGAGAGAGAGAGAGAGAGAGAGATATATAGAGCGAGATAAGTGAGAAATATAGAGCGAGATAAGTGAGAAAAAAAAGAAAAGATGAGGTGGACAGAGGAAGGGAGAGAGATCAGCCTGCTGCTTGTTAAATCCCAGGCCGGACTGGAGGAGACTCTGCTAATTGAGATCAAGTCACACAGAATATTCATCAGTCCTGCAGGGTTATCAAAGGCAGATTAAACATGCGGTGAGGACTGATTTCCAGTGGACAGATTCCATTCGCCGTCAAGCAGCCTTTATGCGCTCGTCTGACCTTTTTTTTTTTTTTTTTTTGCGCATCAAGTCGAGCTGTTTATCTTTTATCCTTTTCTTTGCTTCATAATTTAACACTCGGATGTTTTCTCATATTTGGTCAAATTATGCAACTCCCAGTGCAGGCAGGAGTCTGCGGTTGCATGTGGTTGTCAGCGGGTGATAAAATGTGTATGATTTATTAAAGAGCTGTGAGAACCGCCTCGCCTCAGTGCGAGCAGGGATCCCTCATGAAGCTGTTAGCAGTGGAGCGAAGGTTAATGTTAAGCAACGGATTTACAGTAGACGGCAGAGTAAACACCAGCAGAGTAAATCCACATCTATACAGCAAGGGCATGCAGCTTTTATTCAAAGCTTGAGAACAATCATACGCACAGAACGCAACACATAAATGCGGATTTCTTTTAAATAAAGTAGAGAAAAACAAATATTTGCAACAATTAGACTGAATAATACCAGCATTAATACATTTTTTTGTGACGGCATACTTTTTTCATTGTGTACTGCCACTACTTTTTTTCTTTTATTAGTCTGCACTCATTACTGTGATTTCTGTGTTAAGAATTACTTCAACAAAGGCACTCTTATAACAGCCGTCTTCATAAAAATCCCTGCACTGTCAAGAATTTCCTGTCACTGCAACTGCAAGAGGATGTGTGTTTAGAAAGTCTTGCAGTGCTGACGCAGGACACTCGGTCCATGTATGGACATTTGTAAAGGGCCTCATTTTTCTCTCTATTCCGGCCTTGGATACACAAACTGGGAGTTTTTCAATCCACAAACTGAACAGGCTTGAAAATGTACTGTCTCATATTTTGGTGGGAATGGTTGGAAAATAGCTTTTACAAATAACTTGGATAGAAACACATGGAATACATTGTTTTGAACTCTAAACTTGCTGGTAATTTGGTTAAGACACGCTAGCTGACGCTGACGTTGTTTATGCCTGGTATAGAAAAAGTGTTTCCCTACTACCAGCCTGCAAACTTCTACAAACGCTCAAGTCACTAAAGTGCTTGTAAACCCGTTGACACATTAACACCATGTCAGATGTACATTACCCTCACGTGCACAACGGCCTTACAATTGTGCAGTAGCCTCCAGCAGCAGGCCGGCCTGCCCCACGCTGAGCTAAATGGCCCGTATATATACACTCTGGCTTCATGTGGGGGCTAATAAGGCCTTTCCCTTTTTCAAGAGTCTAACTAGCCACACAGAGGCACCGACAACAAAGAGAGGCCTAATGGCCTCCAATTTCCCGCATTAGTGCCCATTTAATGGCTGACCTGCCCTCTCGTTAGGCGGCGCAGCATGGGAGCACTTCTCAGCCTTGGTTGCGGTGCGCACACACACACACACACACACACACACACACACACACACACACACACACACACACACACACAGACAGTCCTTGAAGCCCTCCACAGCCACTCTGCCTTGGGGCCCTGCAACACTTCCACCCCACGCTGAGACGGCATAATAGGCCAGTTTGTAAAAAAGAGCTGGCCTGTGATCAGCGGTGCATCCATTTGCTGAGTAATCAAGGCTCTTTTGTCTGAGTGGTGTGTGTGCGTGTGTGTATGGGTAAGAAGGTGTGAGCGTGCGTGCGCGTGTGTGTAAAAGCGTGTGCACCTGCGTGAGAGAGAGAGAGAGAGAGAAGGAGAGAGAGAGAGGGGGGGGGGGAGTAAAGGGAGATTCTCTCTGCCCATCTGTCTTTATTTGCGCGCCCGTCGCTCTCAGAGTGCGTGTCTCCGTGTGAGTGTTTGCGTGAGTAATTCCAAGATAAAGTGGCGCTGCCTGGAAAAAAGATCTCCCCCCCCCCCGATTCATGTCTATGGGAAAACAACCAACTGACATACAGTGCGGGAATAAAGGGGGCCCGGCCGGGGCTGCTGACGAGAGTGCGTTGTCTGTATGTCAGCTATGCCATAAAAATGCCATGGGTGGAGGATGACGTTGGCAGGTCCCATTCAGGGCTACAGCACTGAAAGGCCCTTTAGGGGTGACAAAAAAAGATTCCTCAGGCCTGTCAGGTCCCCCGTAGCTCCCCCGCTGAACAATACCCACTAAGAGCAGCTGTCTTAATAGCGCGAGGGACTGACAGCTTTAGGGGCGATGCGATGCTCGGCGCCGCATCCGCGCAAACCTCAGCCCCCCGAACAACGCTCCGCTGTGTGACAACATAATGCAGTCCAACGGGGAGCGGTTGCCAGACACTGAACGCATCATGTACATTTCCAATACACGCAAGTCTTTAAGGAACCTGAGCTGCCAGTGTTGGCGGGGGCCGCCATGTTCAGGAGCGGATGCGGTGGCACGATAGCAAAAGATGCTTCCCGAGCGTGATGACGATTGGAACGAACTGGATTTAGCAGGAAAGAGCAAAAAATTCGCTCTCTCGCTCGGAAAGTTTCGGTTCGGGCCTATCGAGTGGGAACGTTGTGTAAACGTATTGTGTTTGACTGATGGTGCAGTGTTTTCTTTGAAAAGCAAAGGCGGATTACCGGAACAAATAGCCGACGTCGCTTTCCGCCATCAGCGTCTGATCTGATAATCACAGTGTGAACGTTTTTTGAGACTCCTCCTCCTTCTCCTCAACTGTTAGCCGCGAATCAATTGCGCAACGGTTTGCAAACCGTTTTTGCGCAGCTTCCCCGTCAACGACCCGGCTGTCAAAGCCAAATACAATAAGGTCTGTGCACTCTATTGTTTTACATCCAGCCATTACCCATAACACCCGTCTCCTCCGCCTAGAGCCTCGCACGTCCACAAAAAACGCCGCTCTTTCACGATGAGTGGACGCGCATCGGAAACGTGCGAGACAGATCTCTAAATCTCCCCTAAACAAGAGCTCTCCCCACTGATCATGTCAGACATCACCTCCAGTCTATTTACTCCACCAGTTTGGTTTCTATGGGACCGGCGGAGCCGCAGTGTTTTGGGTTCACATAACTGCTGGCAGGCCGTCTCGTGCGCCGCCGGCCCCCGAGGCGGACGGGGATGGGCCGTTGCTGTCAGTGCAAGACAATGAGACGGAGCTTACACAGGGCGAACTCACGCTCCTCCATAACCATGATTCATACTAATCCCACAGACTCTGCAATTAAGGCAATCACTCTGCCCCGACGATGTTAGCTAAAGATTTTAAACCCCGTCGCATTATAGCCGAACGCAGTCGGCCAGCACTGATTGGCGGCCGTGAGCTGAGAAAACAAACACTGTTTGAAGATCGGATGATTGGAAGATTAGATGAGTTAATTTGGCCCTTCGGGCAGGAAAAAAAGGCGGAGAGCGTTTCCTCCTTCGTGAAGACGCTGGGTGTCTCCATCAACCTACATAATGGCTCATCTTTTTCTTTAATTTCTTGCTTCTGTTTTTGCTCTGTTTTTTTCAAACACATTTTCTACCAACACAATGTGAAGAAGAAGCCCGTGGGAGAAGGCGCTCCCTATACCTCCCTTTGGAAAGTTTTCCCATTTTGCACTGACTCAGCCTTGAGGATAAGCAGATGAGTCTTTGGATTAGGGATGAGATCGGAATGCTAGCTTGGATTTGTTTCTTCTGGGTACACATTTATGGTTTCCTTTCCCTCATAAAACGCACTTTGCACATAAGTCGATCTGGACAGATCCTGTTTGTTAAGTATCTGAAATACGGTGGAATTTATTGAAAATGTCCCTCTTTGAACTTTCAGTTCATTCTTGACCCATAGGAAACAGCAGTTGAGAATAAATCGCACTAGGTGGCTGTTCTGGATCCTCCCTGGGCAGATGTAGCTGCCTAGATGTTTAAATTTCAGGTTCACCTGAGCACTTTAAGGACTTTTCATCTATGTCTGCTTAAAACTTAAACAATATTGATTCTATTCCATCAAACCAATCAAACCAAAAATGTTAAAGTTCTCAGAAAAAAAACATGATCTCCAAAGGAAGATCATGTGACACGTTTTAAATGTCTAACAGCTACCGAGTGGACCCTGGGGACTTCACTTTTTGTATCCGAAAAAAAGTTAATTAACCCCCCATTCTTAAATACTACACCATTGTAAACTTAATGGATCATTTTATTGTAGACTCATTAGCAACCACAGCACCGTCACTGAGCAGGTGGGAAACCTTTGACCTTCACACACACACACGCACACACACCCTACATTCCTATGGCAAGTCCCCATTACTAAGTTACCATTCCTCCGAAATGGGCCGTGACCCTGCTCCTCCTCCTCCTCCTCCTCCTCCTCTTGGAGAAAACCTTCTCCTGCTGCAGATGTCATTAGTGACTCTGGACCGTTGAGACAAATTTCTCTGTCAAATTTATCAGCCATGAAAAGCGGCTTCAGTTCAAACAAGAGAGGACAGAAGAGGAGAGCTGGATCACCTGAAACACAAGGTCATCTAGTGACAAAGAGGAATGGAGGAGTGGCGAGATGGAACGGAAAATAAATAAATCTCATTTCGACAGAATCAAAAAAAAAAAGAAAAAAAAGGCTCTTCCTCCTGCCCTCCATCCCTCTGTTGTTGTTTTCCCCTCCTGGTGAAACTCACGATGAATACAATTCCACTACTTAGCTGCCTGACCTTCTTGTTGCACTTTTACAACCTGCCAATCGCCACTAACACTGTCAGGGGGAGCGGCAGGTTTGGCTCGAGACCAAGTCGCAAATGAAAATCGTTCTTAATAACGGCCCTGACTGATTACTGCGAGCAACCGGAGCTCGCTGTGGAAACGGCTGTTTTTAGTGTCTGCGCAGCGGTGGTGGTTTCACACCTTCTTTATACCGTCTATTGAAAAAAAATCCCCGGGGCTTTTTAACACACAGAGTCGAAGGCAAACTGTCCTGTGCAGGAAAAGGTGGATAGTAAACGTCCTGCATGAAAAGAGATTAGAAAACAACCACCACATTGTGTGCTACAGGAGCAGTGCATGATTATCCCGCTAGAATGTAAACACACGGCGAGGCCTGGGTTGTCAAAAAGTGTGCAATCAGAGAGACATTTGAACTGAACCCGGGGTCACTAATCACCTCGGTGCATATCGCAGTTCTTTGTTGCATCTGGCCTAACGGGCAGACTTTATTCAGACAGCAGCATGCGTGGGAATGATGAGGGAAGTGTACTTAAAGAGGTGTGTGTGTGTGTGTGTGTGTGTGTGTGTAATGTACATTTTTGACTTCTTGCCACCAAGTCAAGCACAGTCTCCCATCCAGAGGAGGGAGTGAGCGGGAAGCCGCTGAAAGCCATAAATCTAAAACCCCACGGCGCGGTTCCTTCACTTGTGTGACACGTTTATTGTCCTCTTTACATTTCCCCCTCCTCGTTATATTCTCTTCAGCTCTCATGCATTTCTTTATTTTTTCAAATGCAAAAACATCTAAACTTTAACTTGAATTCCTCAATGTGCTGCACTTAAAAAAAAAAAAAGAAGTAAAACCCTTCAGTGTGTAGCTTTGTTTGGGGGGGGGGGGGGGGGGGGGCACGGTGTTTTACTCCAACCACGTTTTAAAGTCCGCTCAGTCTAGATGCTCATACGAACGATGTGGTCACAAGTGTAAAGCCAGCAGCATTGCATCATTGTCACTTAACATGCCTCTTTTTTTGTCTTGGGAGAGGCCGAGTGGAGCTGCACGAGTACAAATTAGCTTGTGAAGAAACAGTTGTTCTTGAACCGATGAACCAGGTGACCAGCGCACATTATTGAGGCGGGAGAAGCACGGGTCTGTGATGGACAGGGGACAGCTCCTCAGTTACCTCCATGCTGCAGGATCTGAATTTGTGACTTGATCATAGGGCAGCAACTAACAATCATTTTCACTGTTGATTCATCTGTCGATTATTTTTACAGTTGTAAAATGTCAGACAACAGTGATAAATATCGATTCGAATTTCCCAAAGCCCAAGATGACGTCCTCAAATGTCTTACTTTGTCCACAACTCAACTATAGTTCACTGTAGTGTCGGAGTAAAGAACACCAAAAATATTCAAATTTAAGAAGCTGGAATCAGATCGTTTCACCTTCATTTATGAGTTAACGACTATTGATCGATATGATTTCTGGCACAGTACACTTTAATCATGTGCTTAATATGAACATGGTTGCGTTATGAAACTGTGCACCGTTCCAATATTTGCTGGGGAGCAAAGGGGCCAAATGGTGTAGAACATTTCAAAGAGGAGGAGAGGATCAGAAATGATCCAAATGAGGCGCAAAGTGTGCGCATGACGTTGTGTTGTCTTTGGGCTCTAAAAAGAAGTCTTTCCCTCTCGGCTCTCACGAGTCATAATCCAAGACCACCAGGAATATGTTGCTGCATATGTAAATCAGACACATTTGGTTTTTCAGAGCAGCTCACGGTCATTTTAAGATGACTCAGTGAGTTGGTTTTTTAACTCAATCACCTCAAAAATCACTTTTCACAAATCACAGTGACGGCAGAACATTATGATCTGTCGTTGTACATGTGGATCAGAGCTTGCATTTTCAGCCAATCAGTCAGTTAAGGACAAATTAACTCAATACCCTTTTGACTTCATACCAACCATGATTTATTTGATATCCAATAATAAAAGCTGAATTAGGACAATGGCATGACACAGCAGTACAGTGCATGCAATAAATACATACAAAGTGTTTCTTAAAGTCAAAGAAGAATTTAATTTCAAGGATGCTACGTCATCAAATCCCGCCAAAGACTGCTCTACCGAATTCTAGCGAGGACTGAGTCCTTCGTTCAAAGGATCGAGAAGGATTCACGCTCCTAAAACACCCACAATGCTACGCGCACGATGCATTTCCTTTCCCCCAATTCGTAAACCTTCAGTTATTTCACCTCAGCAGTCCAATTCTCCCCAAAATTGCAAATCCAGTCGCTGAATCCTCACTCGTATTAGATCTACAAGGCCTAATTCAAAAGTTTGTTCCGACATTCGTCGCGCAGGAAGCAACGGCAGAGACAGACATTTGGGTAGAGCCGGCATATTTTCACATCCAACGCGGTGAATTAAGGGTTTATTTCAACCAAGCCAGATTTGGCGATTGTTGAAACAGTCCAATGTGTTTTGTCAATGGAGTCTAGTGGCTTTGGGGAGACCATATTGATTCTATGTTTTGCACGTTTATAAATTATAATCATTTCTTTAATCCCTGTTGATTTGAATTATTTCAAATAGGCCTACATGATTGGAATATGTGTATATTATTTTGAGGAATGCCAAATATTCCTAATAATAATTGTAATGTTGTGAGTTATTCTCAATCAAGTTAAATATTCTGCACAGCGACACACTTGGGACTGTTCCAGTGTCGGCTCTCTGAATGCTAGGAAGGAGTCCTGCTCAGCCTTTGTAGGACCCGTCGTACCAAAGAAGCATTCTTGACATTGAGAAACACCCACGGCAAAGTCTGTATTTAATATATTGTCAAGTAAAGTAAAAAAAACAAATACACACTATATATTATACAGCAGATTATATGCACGTGCTTCAGTTGTTCTGCATGTTTTTGACATATTGTCAAGTTATTCATCACTTTATCATTATTTCCTCGATTTTATTTACCGTAACATATCCACTGAGCGGCTTCTTTTAGAAAATAACATTCTGCCAATAAAATATAAGAAAGTATAATAATACGTTTTGGTGGGGTTCATTATCAGCACAAAAAAACAGGAGCGCGCTGCCGTCCTGCAGCAGCTACAGCAGAACGGGTTTTCTGCGCGTTGAGGCGGTGTGGCAGCTGGTTTGGTCCACGCAGATTGTTTCTGACACTGATGAAGTGGAGATGTTTTTATTGTACCGGCTCCAGAACCACATTTTACTGCACTCCTCTGCTGTGGCATAGTGCCTATACGGCTCAGTACCAATTAAGCCCTCGAGCACACAAGCAAGCATACACACACACACACACACACATTTGCATACTTCCACTGCTCTAATTGCAATCTTGGAACAGTAGCCCTTCAAGGTTGTTTTTTATTTTTTTATTTTTTTATACGAGAAACTGTTTTCGAGCCAAAAAATCGCAGCACTTCATATCATCTGTAACCAAGTGTGACACTTGTGACTCAGGCAGGAAGGATACAGTTGGGGACGGGGAGGAGGAGGAAAAGACACCCCTCTGATCCAGAAACCCAAAACCTCATTGTAATTTAGTCATCGGTAGAAGCAATTAGTGAGGGAAGGACTGGTCTTTGCCAGAGCAAGCAAACGTCTGACACACGCTGACGGTAAACTCTGCACAGAAAGCGCAGCCAATAACATGACAACAGACAATGGGCGCTTTAAAAAAAAGAAGATAATACCAAGTGCAAGTTTTAAAATGCAGAAAGAAAAGAACAAAGGAGGTTTTTATCTTGGAGGAAAGCAAAGCAAACGGGAGGTTAACGTAATTTTTCCGAATAGAAAGACGAGGACTTATTGATGCCCCCACTCGCTCAGAAGATTAAAGGCAGGAGGTGGAACGCCTCTCTATTTGTCTCATGTCTCATTTCAAATGAGGATTTATTCGGACAAGGCCGGGCCAAAAGTTCAACACTTTTTTTGCAGCAGCCAGAATTGTTTTTCCTGAGTGTTAAATGACACCTTTTTGGTCCAGCTTATGCTTCACTTTATGAAGAACGTATATTACGCAACTAGTATGGAAGCATTGTGTGGCAATTGTGATTAAAACTTTTTAACTTTTATTTGTTGGTGGATTAGACAAAATGTATTGAAGATAACAAAGACATCATTTGATACCAAGGTTAGACCACCGTTAACCTTAACGTGGTTAAGGTTAGGGGAAGATTACGTCATTAACACTATAAAGGGCACACTATTTCCTCCATGGGACTAATTATGAGGTGCAGAATCGCAGGGATATCCGGCTGCAGGGGGGGGAGGGTTTCAAAGAGCTGGACAGATTATCAGTTTAAGGCTACTGAGGAAAAAGAGGCTACTTCCTGTGTCAGCTCACAGATGCGGCTCACGGGTTTCCATCCAAATGCTGCCACTATTGTGAGCCCCACTGGCCGACGGACTCCTGTGCTTTCCAGGGAAACGTTAAGTGGTTGTGGGTAATTTATGTCAAGAACAATATTATCACCCCCAGTGCGTTATTGATTCTGTAAATATTCCCTAATATTTGCTCTGGCAAAGGAGATTGACTCTACGGGATGATTGCGCTGCTCAGCGGACCAGGAAAATTGGCTATAATTATCAAATAGGCCACTTAAACTTAATCTAATGACAATGACTTCGGAAAATAGTTTGACCTTATAGTGAAAAGACTTTATTTTGTCTTAGCATCTTGCAGCTGATTTAAGAGAGAACCCCCAAACAGAGGGCTCTTCCTACGGCATTTGATGTGCATCAACTTGATCGTGTTTTCTGAAAACACTTGTTTCAAATGTCTATTTTCCCATCTGTGAAAATATCCCCCTGTCGACACATTCACAACTTGCCCATTGTACTTTAATCTACACGAAAATATGAAATCCACTGCGTTGGCAAGAGAGGTGTCGTTTCCGATGAGGTCACCGGCCGAGGCAGAAACCCAAACACTAACCGCTGTTATTCTTCTCTGTAAATCCCGCTCTTCTGTTTCTTTTTTTCTTCTCTCTATCTTTGTGATCGCCTCGTTCTTCATATTTTCCGTGACCTCGTGTGTTATTGGGACTCAGAGTTCATTTCCCAACTGGTTTTTAAAAGCTGTTTTTCAGGCGGTTGGTCCGGATATTTTAATCCATCACTAACTGCTACTACTGTCTACTGTCCTTTACCCTTACATGCCTCTGTTTACCCCCTCTTAAAGAATCCCTCGGTTTTAAAGGGACAGCTCACCCCAAAATCAAAAAGACCCATTTTTTCTTTTGCCTGTCGTGCTATTTATCAATCAAGATGGTTTTGGAGATGCCTGTCTTCTCCCCAATATAATGGGACTCTATTGCACTCGGCTCATGCTGCTCAAAGTGCCAAAAATACATTTGAAGGGCAGGCTAGGGAACAGCAGTATTAGTCTTACTTTTGGCATTTCTAAAAAAATAAGTGAAACTGCGGCGGAAACAACCCCCTTGGGAACAAGACAAATGCAGAATACTCGTTAGTATATGTATGCTTTTGAAGGGGATTGAAAAGGCAAGAGTCGACCCTGTCTCCTAGAAATGACATTTGGTTTATGGTTACGTTCAGGCACCCACAGCGGTAGGTTAAAGTGAGGGAAAGATTGTGGTCTCGGGTTAAGTAAGTGATTTGAAGCACAGCACAGGACATGTGATTCATTAACGTTGAACTGGAACCACAATCTTACCCTAACCTAAACCAAAGTGCTTTTGATGCCTAAACCCAACCGCAAGCAAAACTACATGAAAAGTCCCACACTTTGTCCGACCACCATCCACCCCAACCCCATCTCAACGACCAGTGTGCGGTACACACAGTGCTTCCTATGCAAGAGGCAGTATTGCCAGGGAATAATTATCCAGGCAGAAATGATGTTTTTACTCAATTGGAAAACAGAGTATATAAATGCAATTTCTAGGAGACAAGAGTTGCGAGACTGAAGGCCAAATGAACAGGACGAATGAACGGCCCTGCGATGGTCTGGCGACCTGTCCAGGGTGTACCCGGCCTTTGCCCAAAGTCAGCTGGGATCGGCTCCAGCCCCCCTTTTATTCGCAGTGCGAAAGCTCTCTTCTCCCATCAGCTATCTCTCACGCTCTCCACCTCCACCTTTCATCTCCAGCCAAGGGCCTGTCCTAGCCGAGCGGGAGAAAATACGAGGAATAAAAATCCGACCAAAACAAGGGCGGTGAGCTCGAAGACAAAAAGATGGCTGAAATGCATTCTCCAGGTTCTTTTTTTTAATTTTTATTTTTTTTTTTATAATCATCAGATGGACATCTGGATTTCCACAGAGACCTGAAACATAATCATTTCAATATCTGCAAGTGTCTCTGGCGGCTGGAGAGCAGGAGATAGACAGCGGGAACTGAGGCCGAGGCCAAGTTTTTTTTTCTTCACCCTGTGTCATACAAGTCCAGGTCTTCGCTTCAAAGAAAACACAGAGGGGCCCCATTTGGAAATGAATTTTTTCGCCACAAACTATCATCTCATAACACAAATATTACCATTAATGACTCAATTTCCTTATCGACCCCCCTGCTAATTAGGCCCGTTTGTTTGCTTTGTCATCCTCCAGTGATACGGGGCCTTTTTGTTATTACAAGCAGAGAGGGGACCCGTGTGGGAACCTGCTGGAGGAGGGGGGGGGGGGGCCCCACAGCTGCCGAGAAGCCCCTTGCAACACACGACTGGAGAGGCAGCCCTCATCCTGCAACACCAAATAGCACTTAAGGTAGCACGCTGAGTCAAGAGCCTCTCTCTGTCTTTATCTCACTCCCCCTATCTTTGTCCTCACCCTCCCTCACTTTCTCACCACGCATCCCTCCGTCACCCCTGTACTCTTTCCTCTTTCTTCTCTCTCTCTAATGGGCCCTCTAGAGCTAAATCAGCTGAGGCCAGCGCTTCTCTCTGCTCTCTGCTGGACACCGAGCCTAATTAATTGGCCGCATTGTCCCAGAGGGAGGGGGGCCAGCAAGGGGGGAAAAGGGGGGTTAATAGGGAAGGAGAAAAAATGTTGGGCAAAGGAGAGGAGAGGGGCACGGCTTTATTCTATCAGACTTCTTTTTTTTTCTTCTGAAAGACAGAGAGGGAGAACATGTGTGCTCTTGTGTCTGAGGTGACTGTGATGGGAAGGGAAACTGAGGGAAAGTGTGGATTGGCAGCCCCCCCCCCCCCCCCCCCCACACACCATGAGCCTTATCTGTGAGAGTTAATGAGTGATGGATTAACCCGGGATCACCCCTGGCAAATTGAGATGACCCCTGCAAACCTACCCCGAGTGCCCCCTCCCAGAAGTCCGCATTCCACTTCACACAACCAAACAAATACACACACACACTCACCAGCTGTTGGTGTTATTTTTTCTCAGGGAAATGTCATCCTCTTTAAATTTAGGGATCTGCGTTTTTTGACGTAAACACAGGTTTCTTGTAGAGTTTAACCATTGACATCAATTATTTGGCTTCTGGAATCATGGAGGCATGATCCCAAACTACGAAATCCGATTTTCCAACAACGAGCTATGAACTTGTCTTTTATACAGAAGTCATACACATCGATCATCAGAGCCTCTCCTCAAGTTAATTGTAAATATGTCTACTTCGTGCCGACCTTTGCTGACTAAGATCTCTTTGTGCAACTGAGGCAACCTGCAGCCTGAAAAATGTAGCTAAATAAAACGAAGGTTTAAAAAAGAAAGCTCCCTGTAGTACTGTTGGTTATACAGACAGTCATCATAGGCCCACACACACACACACACACACACACACACACACACACACACACACACTCGCACAACTGTGACTCCAATGCATCCATGACGACTGGGCTGCTACAAATCTCTGGCTGCCACACACAAACACACACACACACACAGACACACTCACACAAAGCCTGCGCCGTGACTTATATGGGAAAGACAAAGACGCGGGTGATAAATCACAGTCAGCTATTCAACCACACACACGCACACACACACACACACACACACACACACACACACACACACACACACACAGAAGGCATTCCAGGGCAAGATTTCTTTTTTCTGGCAGCGTGTGAGCACTTTTGACGCAAAATGGAATTGTTTGATTCCGCTCGATCCGTCACAGGAGCTTTCTCCGTCTCTGTGTGTATAAGAGACGTGTAAAAAACAGGTAAAAGAGCAGATTAACCTGTACATGTTCAGGTCGCTTAAAAAACAACAACTTTGCATCTAAACTCAACAGTTTAAACATTTACATCATGATTAACCAGCGCAGAGGAGGCAGCCGATTGCAGTTCATTCAGATGATGACAGCAGTGTGCTACAGAAACATGGGGGGGGGGCTCTGATCTACACAACAGGCTGCTGCGTCGTGCAGACATTAGTCATCTGTAGCTGTGGGTGTTGAGGACGCCGGCTTCAGGCTCCATGTGCTCGTGCTAGGTGGTCCTGTCGGCGAGCAGCGCTACTGCTGCCAGAGAGGCTTTATTTTTTTATTTTTTTGCCAGGGCTTTTGCCTTGAATCGAACGCCGGGCCGGGCCTGCTGCAAATACAAAGCAAGAGTCTGTTTTTTATTTGCTGTTGTTGATGCTGTTACGGCTCCATCGGCTACGGGGAGATTTCGGAGGAGTTGTAACAAGCTGCGCCAAGGCTTTTTATTTTTGAAGCGTGAACAGGCTTGGATAAGCATAACGTAACCGGCTTCAGTGCTTGTTCAGATGTGTTGATTCTACCTGAAAGCAAGAGAAGGAATGCCGCATGAGAGGATTTTAATTCAATCTCATTAATATTGTACTTGCTAATCACCGTGAGGCACAGCGCGAGAGAACGACTCTCTCTTGCTCTCTCTCTCTCTCTCTCTCTCTCTCTCTCTCTCTCTCTCTCTCTGCCGTTGCCTCCAGCCCAGCATTATATATTTGCTTTGGCTGCGAACACTCTCCCTCCTCTCGGTAACTGTGCAGTAACCTGCTGCCACACAGAGGTGCTGAGGTCATCAGCCCTGATCCTCTACAGTACCGCTGGCCCCGGCCTCGGGATCAGGTCTCACACACACACACACACACGCACACACACACACACACACACACACACACACACACACACTCACTGCTTTTTAACTCAAAAAGTTGGCAATCCCTATGCATACATCATACACATGCATATAACCAGGTATCTCTCTCTCTCTCTCTCTCTCTCTCTCTCTGTCTCTGTCTCTCCCTCTCTCTCTCTCTCTCTCTCAGACATTCACTCACAATATTTTCTTTATTGGTTTACTGGTCCCGTAATGGCCCCCTTTTAACAAGTGAGACTGCTCTGGTCTATCTATGGTGGCGGCAATGAATGAGGATAGTGCTGCAAGTGAGTTTCCGACCTGATGACTGAATGAAGCTGGCTTGTGCAGAAACTAGCAATGTTAAGATGAAATGAAACAAAAAGCCCCTTTAAATCCCATCCCCCGTCATATTGTGCACCTATTTAACAATATATGGCCCCCAAAAAAGAAAAAAACATGTCTTTATATTTTTTAATAAAATCCCTTTTTTTCTTGTAAAACAAAATATGTTACACCGGGACTTTAGAGAGGAACTTCTACTGCATATGTGGCAAAAGTTTTGTAAAGACTTAAATGGCTCCCGAGGTAGCTACGCAAAGTCTGGTAAATTGCCTCAAGTGATGTCACTTGAGTCGGCGTCGGTTGAGTCTGAAGACTAAAAAATAATGTTGTCGGTGTGGAGTTGGAAAGAAGTGAGCTCACCAGACCTCTGTCGGTGCTCCCCGAGGCTACATTAGCCACTGCTAGCATAACAAATCCAAATCTGCGACTGTCAGCTGTCAAAAAGCATTGTGGGTAATGTAGACTTTGACACATTGATGGTAACAATGAGTGAAGCGCTGCATGTTGTCTATATAAAGATTGCGTCCAGCTGTTGTATCAAAACGGAATATAACGTTTTTGATCACATATCCCAGACGGGGAGCTGAATATGTTCCACCGCTCATCTCCATGGGACAGAGTGTGTCCTGTCTGATTGGCCTCTGTGATTTGTGGTTTATGTATATATATATATATATATATATATACACACAAGTGACAGGCAGGCTGTGATTCATGGAGCTGATGAATGAGGCACTGGAGTGTCTTGTGTCTAATGTGTGAACACATGCTGATGTTGTTTGGTGCGGCTTTTAATTACCCCTAATCATCTGGTACCCGCTCGACCCGAACCTTTCCATTACACACAAACACCTCTGTCTCTCTTCTGCTCAATCCCCCCCCACACACACACTCATCCCGCGGGTTCATGCCAAAACCCACAGCACACAGAGATCCTCCCTCGGCTAAGACGAGCTTTCACTATGCCATCAAGTCACCAATTAATTCATTAACAGATGTCTCCCCAGGCGCTGAATAGCTGCTCACATTCTGGACAGAATTACTGTTTTCGTAAACTCCCACTGGCAGACAACGCAGATTAAGACACACACACACACACACACACATGCCTGCCTCAATCTGTCTCTCGCTCTACAGCAGAAAGAGATCTACTGACTGCATAATGTCGAGGCCTCCTGGCGGCTGAAGAAAGACACGTGGAAACACTCACACTTGCGTGCGCACGCACGAATATGAACAGGTAACCGGCAGACGGCAGAGACAGGTATCAACAGAGGCTGAGAGCAGCATCGTGTGTCTGTCTGTCGCTGGGGGGATTAAACACGAAGAGCGACCTGTTGAGTATGTGTGTGTGTGTGTATGTGTGAGGAATGTTGTGTACCGAAATTGTGACTGCCTTAATATCTCGATACTAATACAGAAACAATATGAAAAATACCTGAAATATCAGGAAATGTTACGTAATAATAGATGATATTTTTTTGTTTGATGGTCAACTTTATATTTGCAACAACATATCACATTCAACAGCATTTAATGGGATTTAAAGGATTTGGTTTTTTTCGTACTGCAGCACGGAAGACAGCGAGAGGCTTCCCAAAGTAAAACAAAACACAAAATTATGATAAATTGAGATGAAGTTCTGTGAGAAGTTGATGAGGGAAAAGCTGCTGAAACCAGGGAGTCACCACAGCGACTGCAGAAAGCACTGTGTTGCTTGGACAGATTCAGAAAATGTTATCTGCACATTTGTTGGGTAATTAGAGCTGCGCTGATATACGTATATACACATATTTTTTTTAACATAGTTCTGCTGATACAGATACCAAGCTCTTTTTAAAAAAAACGTATCCCTCGTGTCTTTCAAACACCTTTTCTCCAACAGCTAGCAGCACTTTTGCAGATGTTTGGGAGCCATCCTAGTCATGTTGGAACACTGTTTTGCCGGTGAATTTGTAATGCATTTAAATTTAATGCACCTAAGGCGACCGGCTACGATCGAGCTCTCGGCGCTGTCAAAGAGTCCAATAAAAATAATGAAGCAGCTGTCATCGCTGTAAAGAAAACCCACTTCATGTCTGTGGTTTTTGAAAAAGATTAATCAGATTGTTGAAAATCTTTAGTGTGCAGTACGCCCAGATTTCTCTCTTGAGAATGTACCTGACAGCGTAAAAACATAGTACGGAAGTGTATATGAGCGACTTCTGCAGAGTGCAGCTCATATTAGAGGAGTGCTGTGTTTGAAGGATGGAAAGAGGAGGAAAAGATCCGTTTGGATCTCATCGGCCGGACCAATTATCACCAGCTGCTGCTGGAAGAGTGAACCCGCAGATTGGATGGAAACATTTTAAATGCAAGACACACACAGAGAGCATGTTTTCACCCACAGGTATGCAGCAATATTTCTGATCATAAGTAGGAGAATGATGATGATGATGATGATAGGGACAATCTGAGTTCCTGGCCTGGCTGGATGTTGTGATAAACCAGCCACAGTCCTCGGTGAGTTCAAGCACCAGCGAGGGCGAGGAAGAGGAAGTGAGTGCAGGCCAGAAGGCAACCGAGTAACACAACATGGCTTCCGACCAAACCGTTTCTCAAAAGTAAGGTTGAGGTTCTATTCCCAGTACGAGCTCCGTGCGCACTCACTCACTCACTCTGGCTAAAAATGCGGACTCCCAACATGAGCGGGATCTGTGCTGCATTATGTGTTGTAGCCAAAGCAATGAAACCAAAACCACAACCGTTGAAATGTTCACTTTTCCCAGAGGACCCTGAATTCAACGACAGACACACAGGCTTGGAAATTTCAGAACAGATTTAGTCTTTTCTGACAAGTGAACACATTCCATCACCAGTGCGACCTGCGCTTTGTCAAAGGCCGTAAAATGGATTGCAATGAAACTGATCTTTTTCCGCTTAAGACTACGCCACACAACACGCAGATAGCTCTGGTCAAACACAGTTACTACAGATGTGTTTAGGATTTAGTTTTATGAATGGTGGCAGCCTTCCTTGTGTTTCTCTCAAACGCTTTCTAATTACCGTTTTGTGTGTTGTCTTTATCCGAATGTTGTCCTCAGACAGACTTTTTGATACAAACCTATTTCCACTCGTCAAAGGCCTGTCAGAATGTATTATCTGCAATCAAAATTGTATTGTTTCTCAAACAGGCCTCATGACAAGCAACAACTAGCTCCAAAATTCCAGCTCCAAAGGGCTGCTGCCAAACACTGACATTAATAGCTTCAAGATCCTCCATGCTTCAACATACGCAGCAGCATCAGTGTTATTTGTCACATCTATTGCTTCATTTGAGCCTAACGTTTTGCAATTATAAATGATCTCACTCATGGGATTGTATGGTCTCTGGTTACTCAAGTGCTCAAAGGAGCAGCTTTATAAAAGTCCTTTGATGGTCATGGCTATATTTCATCATCATTATTGTCTAATACAAATACTTTGTGAAACGCTTCTGGAGCCAGACGTCAGAATTAACCCTAAAAAACAAAATGGATCTACTCTTGTCTTCTTTTGACCCAGGCCTGGTGACTATTTTTGGCCCAAAAAGGATGGTTGAAGAGCCAGGAACAGAAAGGATCTCCTGTCACCAAACATGCTGTTGAATCTATTTTCAGATCACAAGGTAAAAAACACACTTAAACATTGTCACATTTCAAATAAACCACCTGACCTCACCCTACGGCAAAAACATGATGCATGAATCCATAATCGAATAGAGCTGCAGCACCGTATCTATCTCACATTCTATCCTTGAAGGTTTTATCAATGCTTCTAATCAGTGTAGACTATGTACCATTACTTCAGTCAGGCTACAGCACTGTGACAGCCTTCAACAGCTGTCTTCTGAACTTCCAGTTCCATAAATTTGAAATGCAACTACCTTTTAAATACCTGGCATACATTGTCAGGCCTCTCACTTTAACCCCCAATGGACACACACACTTGCAGAAAAAATACTGTACACTCCCAGTTTATATACTCAACTGGAGCACAGACCCTTTAACAGCCGATGTCATGATTATGTCACAGTTAGCTGCAAAGACGTTTGCAATCAAAAATAACCTCAGAATAGTGGGCTAAAGTTACACATTGAAAATGTCATCTCGTCAATGTCATTTTAGGCAACACTCGTTAGAGAAAATGATCCAAACAAAGTTGCCGCTAATCTGGCGTTAACAATGTGCTTTCCTACAGTGTAACAAAAGCATTCATTTGTCAAATTTGACTTGTTTAGCAGCTGGCTAGTTAGCTAGCTAACTTGCTAATTCCACCATGCTTTCATGCTGCACTGGTTAGAGAAAATATGCCCAGCGACTTTGCTGGATCTAACGGTCCCTCTGCCTCACCGCTAGAAAACTACTTTGCCGGGAGGAGAGCAGGCGGGGGCTCCAGAGACTAGCTAGCTAACTAGCCAGCTCTGGAGAAGGACAAGCTAGCTAGTTAACCAGCTAGCCATCCTTTCCAGAGCTTATGCCTGCTGTCCTCCCAGAAAGTAGAGGCTGCCAGCAGAGTCTCCTTTGCTCGCATAACATGCTGCAGAAAGTTTGTCATTATTGCTGACTTTCCACGATGTTTGTGTGTGTGTGTGTATCTTTTCTGTCTATTTTTGTGTTTGGTTACAGCTACTTGATATACCGTACAGTCAGGCTTGCTTACAGTGCTGGCTCAGTGGCCATGTTTCTGTCTGTCTGAGAGATACAACAGGCCTCAAAATCTAAAACAGAGGGTTGAGCCGGTCGCCTGGACCATGAGCGACTTATTTTTGCAGCGGTTTACAAAACGAGCCATAAACACAGATAAGAGCTCCGGCAAAAGAGATTCTTGAAGAGAGAGGCCATTCCCCCCTGTTTGAACTAGCGGCTTCAGACCTGAAGGAAACTGTGTTTGTGTGTGTGCGCGTGTGTGTATGTGTGCATGCCTACAGGTGTGTGCATCAAGGTAGAACGAGGTGAGTTCTGACTGAAGAAGTAGAGGTGAAGACTAGTAGAGGACAGTGCAAAGTGCAAAGCTACTCTGTCAGTTTATTCCCAGCTTTGTTTGCTATGAGCGGGACTAACGACGCATCCCGCCGGCACCTTTGAAGATGAAGGATGCCGGTTTCATAAAGGTGCGCGGCGAGCTGCTCAAACATTAACCAGACCTTCAGTCATGTCTGAAAAGGTAGCGACGGCAAAGGAGACATCTGAAGGAAAAACATCTTTTGTTCCTCAACTGACTTGATGCATTTTAAGTGAAAACCATCGTGCAAACAAAGGTGGAATGATACGTGTATGACTGGTATCATTTTTACTGGTGGAATAGTTTACAGTTTGAATCTCATTATCCAATATGTGCAGAACGACTGTAAACACCTCACCTGAGTAAGCAACAGTGATTTCAATGGAAGAATCCACTCTGTAATATTTTAACACAGTCTGTCATATTTGATGGTTTTTAGCATCTTTGATGGTTTATTTCTTACAATTTTTGGTCCATTGTACATTGGGACATCTCTATGATCAGGGCAGCTATTGTTTAATGCACAAGCACAACATTTTTCTATGCTGCATTCCTTCATTTGGTGCACAAATATTTGCAAAAAGCCCCTTCTTTTTGATTCTGTCAGGAAAAAAAACTCTACTAAATCTAGAAATTGATTGTTTCTGATAGCGTTGCAGGAAACTTTTCTGTTATCAAACTCCGCTGTAGCTGTTTCTGGGATTATCTGAGACCTCATTATGGTTTTGGGCAGCCATCCATGGAAGTTAGGAAAACACACCAGCAAACATCAGTATGCGCACAGCTGTTTTTAAGTGTTTACTTATGTTCGCTCGAACATTTTGTTGGAGTTAATGCTCAAATCTAGTTGAGGCACTCAGAGGACCTGTTCAAGAATTTTTTTATGTACAGATTTTTTTTTGATTTTTTTTTTACCCCTGACGATTTCAAGTTGAAAGCGAGCTCACATATCACAAGGCATAAAAACAACTTTAAAGTAGTTGTTTTTTTTTGTCCATACAAGCGGTTGTGGCTTTAAAACTCAATTATTTCAATGGGTATCAAATCAACCATGTCAACTTGTCGACACCACGCGTTTGCTCCTGTCAGTCAGATGCCTCTGAGCAGCACCTGGGAACATTTGAGGGTGATTTATGCAGTTCAGATTTGGATATAACGAGGCGAAAAAAAAAAAAAAAAAGGAAGCAGCTCCGTTCCAATCACCCAGCTGATGCTCGGCTTTAAGAAACTGCTCGTGTGCAAACAGGCGTAAATCGCAGCTATAGGATGGAGAGAATCTCCTCCAAGTCACTGATATGTTACAATATCGATGCAGAAAGAAGAAAAGTTTCTTCATGTCCCAGCAGCCTTTATATTCTTATTGACCCAATAAGGGGCGCCTGGAAAAAAAAGAAAAAGTAATTTGTGAACAGGCCATGGAAATGTTACTCTACCTCCCCTTTATTTCCCGGTTCCTCTCCCTCACACATTTTTCTTAAATCTGTCTCTTTCATTTTCACTATTGTCGTCCTGCTCCACCTCCTTCTGTCCCTGCTCCACTCTGTGGTTCAGTCGCTTCATTCTGCCTACCTTCAGGCTGTTTTTTTCTAATCTGCCTGAATTATTCATAAAACCTTCTCTTTTCTTTAAACTCAAAATGTTAAATAAACTGCACAAACTTAATTAGAAAATTAAAATGCTGAAAATGAACAGTAAATTTGCACTCCTACGTCTACACTGAGATTGAAGCGTGTCCCACGTCGTGACTGCGGTACTGGCTATTGAACCCATTGCATTAGAAGCTGCATCTTCTTCTGCGATGAGTCAATAACCCAAATGGATGGAGGCGCACACTCAGGAGCGTCCTCGAAGATCCTGATGGAAGTAATCAACAAAGTGCCCTTCCGCACGGTGCCAGACCTTTTTACTGCACACAGAAACACTTCTGTGCTTAACTAGAACCCCGTGAGAGTCCAGAGACACTCACGGTGCTGTCATTAAGGGGAGTGCAACGACAAAAACTCTCTGCGATGGATGCAATAATCGACAGGCTTTCATGGTTCGAGTGTGAAACTTATTATACACGATCTAGTCCTCTAAAACAAGAAGGTGTTGAGGATTGTTTACTGAAGGAAACGATTTATTTGCGTGAGTTTATTAGGAGTTGTGCCTAAACTGATTTTTGTTTTTCACGCATGTATTACTCTACATCGTGCAGATATTTAAAAGCTGTAAATTGAAAATCCACCACGGCAATCTTTCTTACTGACTGCCTACAATGTTATTATTATAGTAAGAATTTAAATGTTGTTTGTGTTGCTTGATTCTTAAATATAATAAAGACATGGGCTTTTTTTTTTTAGAGTGACACATGTAAAACATGTAAAGTATAACTGATATTGAGTGCGTTGTTCACCTGACTGCAACTTGTAATTCAAGCAGTATACACTCAATTCCATTTATTTCTTTTACACATCAAGTGCTATTATGAGAGTCCAGACAGAATGTGGATATTTCCACAAAACGGCGCCTGTTGATTTAGCAACATCTGCCAGCGAGAATGTGTCAGAGCTTTAGCAACGGACAACGGCAGCAAACAAAAAAACCTTTTAAACATCTGCTACGTGTCAAAGTGGCTGACATGTGCCGTGACCGTCAAGCAGAGTCTTATTTTTTTCCCCACTGCAGACCTGCAGCACACTGGGGAATATAAAGGGATTCACTCTGAGGTTTTAGTCTCTATCAGCAACATCTTTCTGCCTCTTCTTCAGTTTCTCGAGCCGTCCCTCCTCATCCTCCTCACTGTACACCTCATCAGCAGGAGCCGGGCCAACATCAAACTACTGCCAGTCTGTCTTTCCAGTAATTACAATGAAATGAAACTAAGCGAAAACAACAACGACCAAGAAAAACTATTTCACTTGGAATACAGCAACATAATTCAGCAATTTCATCAAACAATCTCTCATCATCTTCTCTTCTGCATCTCAAGAGAACCTAAAATTGACAAAAACCTGGCCAGTATTCTGCAGTACACCCTACTACAGGTTCATACATGTGTCTGTGCCAGGTTGTAATAAAACTACTGTAACCGATCAGTCAGCTGACAAAACATGTTGGCTTGTCAGACACAAAGAGCAGCAGAACAGATAAGATCAGGAATTTGCTTCTTTTGTTGTTGTTGTTTTTACACCTGCTTTCTTTTAGGCCTGGCAAATACTGTGTTAGATGGGGGTATATTGTATTTTCTCAGGTTGTTTTTCAGTGAATAATGGCAGTGATAATTAAGAAAATAACCAAATGAAAGTAATTCTCACTTTTTTATTTTTTTTAAGTAAATTTATAACAGAATGAAATTCAATAAATCTAGGGCCAATTTGCTTTTTTCAATGTAATAAGGAAAAAGATTTGATTATAATATTTTTTTAATTCTCAACTGCAACACCTGACATGTTGATGCAGTATGTCGTATTGATTTTGATGCAAAACATAATTATGTGATAATAAAAAAAATCATTAATTATGAATTAAAAAGCTGCGTTCAATTACCACTGCGGTGAGTTTGTTGCAGGATCCTTGAGATGAATTAAAAAAGGCATCGCTTTATCGCAGCGGTATAAAGTCGAGCATGTGAGAAATGTTCCTGTGGATGATTAGGCTCGGTGGTCCCGTGTGAGGTGGTTTAAAAGCCCCCATTGTGGCCTGCAGTGAGCTAAATGGACTTTCAAATTGCATTTCCACGTCTCGTGTGACTTAAACACAATTGTATGCTCGTTGACGAACGCCACGATATCAGGAGAAATAAATGCGTTTGGCTTTGCTGCGGTTTTGTTTAATTAAAGCATTGTTTGAATGAAGTTAAGCTGTACAATTGGTCGTAAATTGAACTATAATACAATTATTTTAATTATTATTTAAAATACCATCAAACGATTAATTCTGTATGCCCAAAATTCACTTATTTTACATCTATCTATCTAATAATGCTCTTTTTTTCACCCTAATGAAATATTTCCACTGAAGGCCCAATCTTAAAATCACACCAGTCCGTCCAGCCACCACAAACACAACCCATCCCACATGTATCAGCTAGACCCCGCACAGCATCAGAGACGCGCAGCCGGGGTTGGACTTACCGACGCACTCGTTGGCCTCCCTGGCCGTGGCTCTCTGCCACGGTCTGTCGTAGTGGAAAGGCTTGCACCTGTCGCACTCCGGCCCGGCGGTGTTGTGCTTGCACTCGCACACCAGACTCCCGTCCCGGTCCTTTACGCACCGGGACGCGTGCCCGTTACATTTGCACCTCCCGCCGACCTGCAGGTCCGACACGGCGTAGAAGTACGAGTCCCGCGCCAGCTCCGAGTCGTCCTCGTTCTCGTCGCCGAACGTGTGCAGCCGGCTGAAGATGACTTTGATGTCGGTGGCCGTCACCCAGTCCTGCAGCACCGGGGAGTTGTCGAAGTCGTGCGCCGACGGCCTGCCGTCCAGCGTGCTGAAGGCGATGAGCCCGCCGGTCAGCGGGTACATGTCGGTGTGCGAGTCCGTGCAGACCGCCTCCTGCTCGTTCTGCTTCGTGATCATGGCCCTGTTCGGCTTGTTGTACATCTTCCTGCACTGCGTCGAGTAGAACTGAAAGGGCACCCAGGTTTTACCGTAGTCCATGGACTTGTAGATGACCATGGATTCGGGCCGCGGCGAGCAGAACTGCAGGCTCACGTAGGTGACCTCGAACTTCTTGCCGAGCGACAGAGTCAGCGTGACGTTCTGCGGGTACTGGACGAAGTTCTCCGACTGCCAGCAGGTGAGGTTGTGCGGGTTGTTGAGGTCCGTCAGGTACGCCGGCGGGTGATACTTCCTGGGGTCCGAGGCATCGCAGGTGTGACAGTTCCTCGTCCTCTCGTCTCCTTTCTCCGCCGCCGTCACCACGCAGTAGCGACCGGGCGCCTTGCCGCAGGTGCTGGACACCTTCACCTCCTTGCCGAAGGCGGAGTTGACGAAGTCCGGGATGCAACGCCGCGGGTTGCCGTGCTCGTCGTAGCAAGGGTCCGGGGGAGAGGTCTGCGCCGCGAACAGGCTCACCCCGTAGCCGCCGAGGGCGCTCCGGCACGACAGGGACGCGGCGAGCAGCACAGTCAGCGCAATGTCCACAGCCCTTATCATGGTAGGTCCCTCCGTCCCCAAGTGTCTCTGCCGGCTGGGGGAGAAACGGGGGAAGCAGCGAGCGTGAGGTTAGAGAGAGAGAGAGAGAGAGAGAGCGAGAGAGAGAGAGAGCGAGAGAGAGAGAGTTAAGTTTGGCGATGCAGCAAACATCCCCCCGCAAAAAACCATGGGGGCAAGAATTTGACAATGATATCAAATTTACTTTACACGCATGCCAGTTTTTTTTTGGCGAAATTTCTTTGAAGCTCACTTTACCTGAGAATGATTTAAAGAAAAAATAAATAAAAGAGATGTGAGGCTACTTTTTCTCTGATGGGCTTCAATCACAACTTCTCCCGTTTTCTTGTTTTGTTTCTTCAACAAACAAAAAAATATTCTCCTGCGTAAAAACAGAGGAGCGGCTGGATTTAAGAGTAGCTGGTGTCCTTATAGCAAGTCCCTCTCCTCCTACCGTTCTTTTCACAATCTCTCTCCCCCCCTCCCTCTCACTCCCTCTCCCTGACTCTCTCCCTGATTCTCTCTCTCTCTCTCTCTCTCTCTCTCTCTCTCTCTCTCTCTCTCTCTCTCTCTCTCTCTCTCTCTCTCTCTCTCTCTCTCTCTCTCTCTCTCTCTCTCTCTCTCTCATCTTGCTTGGCACAGCTCCTTGGTCGGCTCATCTCGAGGGTGTGACACCGGGCGGAACAACGACATCCACTGGTCGCAGAGGATCGGACTCGCGCGGAGATGCGAATTGCCGCAGAGGAAAGTGGGGGGGAAAACGAACACGGCGTTAATTAAGCACGTGCCACACCTTCACCTGAACGTCACCTGCACATCTCAGACACTCACTTAATGTGGACGTTTGCTTGGTATGATACAGTTATCTATAAGTATTTATTTAGATGACTGTGTTGAGAACGACAGAGAAAAACAAAACGGCGTTATTTATATGTTTACTGGATACATCGCGCCTGTTCTGTGCCTCGCTCGTGCAGTCCAAGCTGGTGTCGCGTCGCTGGACCTGTTGAATGTTGGCATTAGGGGTAACAGCGCCATCTGGCGCCCGGGGAAAGAAACGCCACTCCGGCCTCACACTGCAGCGAAGCGGCGTCTGCTGCTTCTCCCAGGCGGTGGAGGCAAAACGCCGTTTGTTCAATGAGCACGAAGATGATTGGCTGCTGCAGGTCTGAACGGTAGATACTATACCGACAGAGCAGACTGCTGCAAGATACTTTTACTTTTAGAATCAATACGTTCAAGAATAATTTAGAACAATTTAGATCATTTGCAGTATACATTTCAAGAGATTATTGTTATTATTGTTAATAATAAGATATTATATAATATACTATATTTTTGTTATTATATTATTATTTCAGTATTACATTGACAAGAACGGTGACAGAGCTACTGGCTTATGTGATCTCACATTGTTGTATACATTTGTGATCATTAAATAACTTTGAATCACGACCAAATACATAAACTCATGTCAAATGATGATCATTGGGGTCTTTATATTTCAGTTAAATACATATTCTGTGTAAACAGGTCCTCTTCTAACTGCTAGATCTCTCCTTTTTTTTAAAGATCCTGCAGCAGTGGTTCCTCATCTCTCTGAAGAGAATCCCATCCTCTTCTCGAAGTCGAGACAGCAGCATTACTTTGTCAAAGGCCAGTTTCTTCGTCTCGAGGGGGACTTTGGATGCTGTAACGAAGTGATCATATTGAATTTCTCCAACAGTAATGAAAATAAAGTTCAATAAATGTTAATAATTGAACACTTCTATTACTCCTGAAGAACAACAGACAAAATTGCAAAGGGTACAAAAGAGAATTAAATACACAGTATATGAGCAAAGATATAAAAATACACACAACATATAGTGCATACAAATGCATTTACCAGAATCCCATGGCCAAATGGGGAAGTTTTGACTAACAACTGCTGTATCAACAGCTTCTGTGTCTGGCACAAGGACGTTATCTCGCACAAACTTTTTTGAAAGTTTGTGCTAGACTCCTGAAATTGTGTGTGTGTATTCCTAGCACTCCAAAGCACCGTTGTTTAAAGTTTGGTGGCTGTAGCTTGTTCCTTTGGTATAGCTGTCATAGACTCCCATTGCTTTGGGCTGGGGGCATGGCATATATATATACATATACATATATATATATGTATATATATACATATTTGTGGCAGTGTTTAGCACTGCGTACAACGATTGCTTGATTCTCCAAGTGGAGATAATTAATTTTTGTAGCCATGCTGTTTAAGTGTACGGCACCCCTTTAGTATTTGTGTAAAGGAAGGCACTGATGATAGAGGTGAAGAAGATGAGTGTTGTATGTTTTTAAGGGAAGCAAATTAATGTGGCCATGTGAAGGAGACCCATCTGTCCTGCTTGTTCTTCACATCTGACAGACGGTGCTGTTCAGTGAAGAACTGAATGCCAGCTGAGCGAGCAACTTGTCATCAATAAACGCAGATGGCATTGCGGCTTTTAGTCACGGAGAGCTGTCCGGTGCAACGCTGTCATCGAGGGGAACGAATGGAATCTACCGTCATGACCAATAAGCATGTCGGTGATTTGAGCTGAGAGTTCAAGGGTTGAAGTGGTCATTTCAGCTGAATGGATTGGGAGGCAAAGGTGTGAGCTCATTACGTAACCTGTGTTAATGCCTGGAGACCTCGATCCATAAACTTGAGGAGATGGGGCCGAGATGCAACCATTATCTTATTTGGATATGAATGTAAAAATGGTGGGCCTTGATGTGCGTCTGCTGCAGTCTGACGTGACCTTAAACCAGGCACTTTATACAAATAGAATAGTCTACAATCCAGTGTCAAGCTGTGTCCTTTGTGCACATCATAATTATAATTTGTTCAACTGCGCGGTTACTTTTTTAATAAGTGAATAGTTCATACTCCACTAACAAGCATTTTCCAAGGCTTTCAGCTGCATCTCACTGCCTTCATCAGCAAATGTAGTTTGCTCATGTGGCATAGGTCTGGAACCTTGATCCGCTAATAACGGGGTTGTACATGGGGGAGGATTGTAACCTGTGTTTGTTCAAGGATGGCGTCTAGTATTGGATGTGGATGGCTTCCTGGATCCCTCTCTCTGGTCGTCATCGCACAATGTCTTTGACCAGTTGTGGTGTGGTGTTCCCAGACCGCTGATGTTGTCTGCTTCTTGTATTCATAGGGTCTCTTGTCCAGGGTGTTTCACATGTACTCACAGGTAGGTGTTTTGTTTTTCCTCTTTAATATTCGTGGTGTAGAGTTTTAAAGGGCTACTCCAGCGATTTAGTATTACATTATTGTCATAAAGTTTGGGTCTTAAGATCTTTTTCTCACTGTGCTGGACCTCCTGTGGGAGTCGACAGACCTCTGGGCTAATGAGGCCCAGGCTGGTGTGAGCTCCTATATGCACTTCATAATTATCAAAATATGAATTCTGCCCTGCTACGTTTTTAATGATTGACTTAAAGCTACCATTAAGTATTTTACCATTTGTCATGCCGGTCTTTTACCACTATGTCTTGGCCCTTAAGTTCTAAGCAATGAGTGATTTCTGTGACCTGTCGCTGTGTAATTTCTGACCTGCGACCAGTGTTTCAAACAGTTATAGCTTTAAAGGGAACCTTCCTGTCACAAACTCGGCCAGCAGTGTTAATAAAGTGGACACTGCATCCCAATAGTCCTGTGTGTTGTCAACCCCTCTGTGTTTAGAGCAGGCTTGTCATGCTGCGGCTATATTCTGCCACTTGTCATGATGATTTCAGTAGTGATTGAGTGGTACCTTTTAGGAATCCTACACTGTTGCATTTATAAATATATATATTACTGTCTAAAGGGTAAACTAGTTTTTTGGCATCAATTTTCAATGCCCGATTAAATGGAACTACACAACAGTGTTTGTTTACATGATCTGAAAAGTAATAGCCAATGTAGCGTCTCTCATCTTTTCAAGGTCTGGACTGAGTCCAATGGAGCTGTTTCAAACTTTTGGCTCACAATCAAAACGGAGAGGAATACTTTGCCACGTTTGGTAGAATTTAGGCATTAAAAGGCTGTGGATGCATGGTGGAGGAAGGATATCTTTAAAGTTAAGCTTTCAAATGTCATAATGACGTGTGGAATGCTTGGACATCTTTAAATTCGGCAAATTGATTGTTTTAGCCTCTTTGCAATTTCACCTCGACGTTAGTCATCCTTTTAGATTGGAAATGATTGATGACACTCTTAGAAAACAAGCGGACCGGGTCCATGGCCCCACGAGGGACGTATCATTTCCCACAAATCCATTGGACTAATTATTATGCTGGTTAATGGTTAATTAATCACAGGTGTTTTTTTTGGCATTTCATGTCCAACCATATATATTCTACGATCTCATGCCAGTGGTTGATATTTTTGGGATGTAGTGAGAGCTTGTGATCTCATTTGCAGCTTTTGAACTGTTAATCATCTGATGTGTTCGCACCATAGACTGTTAATAATAACGTCCGCACTTTATTTCTGCATGGATCACGACACCATCGCACTTTGCAGGTTTTCTTTGCATGTTTAACTGGGAATATTTTCATGTGGGACAGGAAGTACGTCACTTAATTCACTTGGTCTTCCTCGTCGTCGCTTTTTAACGTAGCAGACGATGCATGGCTCCACGAACCAGACAGAAGAGCGACTCCACGTGTGTCTACATTGAAATGACATATTCATTCTTGAAAACAGGTTGCAAAGTTCAGACTGTGTCAGTTTTGTTCTGAAATATTTAAAATTCACCAGTTTTCAATTTCAACAATGTTAGAAGAACTTATGAAAAACTTTTTCCAAGTGTTACAAAGGTTCTTAATGCTTTTCTGAATGGTTGCAAGATTAATATGACTTACATCTGAAGCACACAATGTTTCTGAAGATGTGTTGTAAATTCACTCTTCAATATATAATAAATGTGACCTCTCTATCAAGATCAAAGCTAAGGAAAAATAACAAAGAACACTTTTTAACAGTGTTCTTTTATTCATAAAATGTACATCAACAACAGCACTGTGTGTCAAGTTGTTTTAATCAGAAAGAAAATAATGAATTCAAATACATATTGAAAGTCTAAAAGGGTTGTTTATGGGTTGATACCAATTGTCACACAGATTTAGTGCAACATTTAACCATTTTTTTTACCTCTCCAAAATACAACATTAAGACAAACCTTGAGGATCTGACTTTGCATTTTTGATCTACCTATACATAGGTATGCTGTAAACTAAAGTACATTATTAAAATCACAGTGTTGTTCATTCGCATTATGGCGTGCTGTAAATAAGCTTTGACAAATGTTACTCTCCTGTCAAACATTGTGCAGAGCGACACAAGCTGAACTATAACCGTCCGTGTTTACTGTCACTGTTTCGTATGGCTTGTCACCACATTTCCCTCATTTCACAGAAGGGGAATTCACAGTTGCACTAATACATGAAATGTAAATGACAGGCAAAGCAGGAGGAGGAAGTAAGGTTGTGTTTCCCTGACACACGCATATATATATATATATATATATATATATATATATATATCGAGAGAGAGATAATAGATGTAAAATGTCAATTAGTGTTATTAAGGTCTGTTAGGGCTTGAAGTGTTTAAATGGATACAAATTACTGGAAGACAATGATTCATCTTCCTTTTTCATTTGCATCATTGGTTTTGAAATGTTCGTGCCTCAAAATCACTGAAAAACAAAAGCTCCCTTTTCCGTGTTTTGTGTTAAGACAACTAAGCACAGTGATACTTGCCGAAGCAAATAATGAACAAAGCCTCAACACCCAAACAAAGACACTTTACTCATTTCTCACAAGTGTGAAAATAGCATTAAAAAAAAAAAACACGTCAAACAGATGACTTCCTTTTAGGGGCCAACATCCCTCCATAATCCACACGCAACCTCTCTTTCCCTCTCACACACACACACACACATGCACACACGCACACGTAGGAACCCACGCCATTGTACTTCCCACCTACACACATACAAGCAGCCTCCCTCATTGTGCTCACATGCACCTCTTCCATTCCACTTCCTGTTTGTGAGGCGCAGTGTGTGCGCGTGTGTGCGTGTGTGAAGCGCAGGAGTCTGAGCGCAGCAGAGAGCTACAACCAGAACTGTTGCTTCGTCAGCCTGCTCCGCCCGTGCCCAGGATGTGGCTTCGCCTGTTACACCCTGACGTGTGCGGTGAGTGAATGGCAGTGGCACTGAGCTGGAGACACTTTGCCTTGGACTATTCAGACAAACACACACACATACAGGACATGGATGCTGGTCGGTGAACTGCGGGTAAGCCAACGGCGGTAGGAGCTTTTATTTTGAAGGGCATCGGCTGCTCATGTTTGCATCTAGATATTGCACCGAGTATCTGAGAATATGACGATTTGTGAGAATATGATTTCAAATGATTTAGCTTCATCCGTCCATCTTATATGATGGTGAATTGACACGTTGGGTACTTTTGTCTTTTGAGATGTTTTTTTTCAGTCAACTTTTATTTTATTTAGACTCACGCAAATGTGTTTTCTAATATCCAGAGTTAATTTCTCTGCCACGTGAAAGCCTCGGCCGTCTTGTTTTCTGTCAGAGGAGCTGATGGGCAGCATCAGCCTCATCACTGATGGGAAATGCAGGGCTGTAGTCGTGTTGACACCCCCCCCCCCCCACCCCATCTGTGAGCTCACAGGCCCCCCTATGTGATACCACTTTGGGAACTTCTGCTTTTTCAGATGCTCTAAATGATTAATGCTTTCAATAAACGCTGAGGAAGTAGAGACACAGAAGCAAGTGTCAGGCTCCTGACTGTTATCTCGTTTTAAATGTCCGCATCTGCAAATGGCAATAATTATTTGAGCCGGTGTTATCTCTGTGGATGTCAGACATCTTTGTGGTGAAGTGTGTTTGCTTTGCATCATCATTTATTTGGATGGGTATAAAAACGGCGCTGACAACCAGGGATGCAAGCAAAGAATCCTGTTGGTTTCCGATTGACAGCAGTGGTCTTTGAGGACTCCACCCTATTGAAACTCGGCTGAGCCAACGCCTGAACTCAACATCCTATTCCTCTACAAGAACCAACCACTTGAACATGTTCTCTTCAAAGCTGTGTCACGTTCAGGTGTTCTTTTCTTAATCTGAGATTCAGGTCCTTTCAGTATGAGTCAACTTCAGTTAAAATAAATCAAATAATTATTATTCCAACTGTGTGGCTTTTCAGGATTTTACCAAGTGCAAGTCTCCAGTAATTCTTTTTGTGATTCTGACTCAAGTCCAAGTGTCAAGTTTCGATATGTAGCTGTGTTCTGGATGGGGGGGGGGGGGGGGTTTGATCGCACAAAGTGACAAGTGGGTAAACTTCACCTCTACAGCCATGAGGTAAATACTGGTGAATGTTCACTGGACAACTCTTCTCTCTTAGTGGTGTTTCTACTACTCTTAATAAATACCATTACCGTCATTTTCAACAGAAAAAGGCAAGCCTCAAATGTTCTGCAGTCCGTGCTGCTGGCCGCCTCCCTGTCGGATGACAACAGAGGAAGGGATCATCTATTCTTCTTAGAAATTGTGAAAATTGCACAACCAGTTTGAATACAATCATCTCCTGTTGAGAAATAACAACTGCCGTGGCAGGTCACGTGTCGGGCTTGAAATAGGAATGAAAAGAACACAGGTTAACAACGTCGAGCGGAAGACATTGGCCCGCTTTGTCGTCGACCATCAGATGAGAAGAGAGAAGGATGTCGCAGTGTGTTGTGTTTTTTTTTTTTAAATTTCACATCTAGCTGAGGTCGATCGCAGTCTCCCAGTGCAACACTGTGTGTTATTCACGTCTCTTCCTGTTTGCCTCTTTACGGCTGTGGTATCAGTAAAATCTTTACTTTCTCATTTACTCATACTTTGAGGTCAACACCCCCGTGCGTGTGTGTGTGAGCGTATTCATCTCCGCACGTGCACAACACACCTGTTATTGCAAAGAGTTTTTTGGTGTGTTTTTTTTTTTTAACCCATATCACATTTAAACAAATAAACAGGATTTACTTTTCCACTGGAAATCCTGGATACTTGCATCCTCCTCACTTGTTGAATGATCATGAAACCAGCGTGAAATAGACCGGGACAAGGACTCACTCAGTGCTGTTGGTGGAGCAGAGTCGCCCATGTTGTTTGGAGTTAAGTGTCGTTACCTGATATTACAGCGCCGGACATTTGCATTAATGGTTGTTTATCAGGATTTATTGAGGAAGCAAAGACCAGAGGGCGTACGGAGCGGCTTTCGGTTCTGTAAGTCACAGAGCATTCTCTGTTGATCGCCTTTGTTGCCAAGTGATCCAATCCAGGGTTCAATTCGGGGTCTTTGTTGCATGTCATACCCCTCGTTCACTCTTTGTTTCTTCCATTTCTTTGCTGTCCTCAAAGAAAGGTGAAATAGCCCCCCCCCCCCCCCCCCCAAAAAAAACAGACAAACAACCTCTTGGTGCTGTAGTTGGATGTACTCAAGTACTCAATTCTTCTTACTTGAGTCACATCTATAAAGTTGTTGCAGAAGTTCTAATTGAGTGAGTTTAACAAGAAGGAAAGGATTATACTGTAAATACAGCAATATTGCAGTAAAATACAGGAATAATCATCTCAGAGTCACAGCAAATATAAGATTTATTTTCTAAAACTGCCAGCAGACAAAAAAAAAAAAAAAGGCTTAAAAAGTGGAACATGAAAGTTTATCCATGACCTTGGGAACAGCGGTTGACAGAACAATCTCACCTCAGGGCCAGCATGAAGAAGAAGTCTTTGAAAGCGTTTCGAAACGAAATTGGAAGTGTCAACATGCACAATTCCACGACAGCCGGGCAAAGCGTCGGCCGATGGGGATCGTGTGACGTGATCGGCGGACACAAAAGGTTCCCGCTGCCCTCCGTGATGTGCTGCACACTGCTCCACTCGGCCTGGTGAGTTCCCACCGGCGGCGGCCGTTTGAGCTGAAGGGAAGCACTTAGTTACAGGAGAGCTTTGGAGTCGGGCCGCCGTTGTTTCCTAAAGCCATCAGAGGTCAGTTCACATCCAGTAGGTCAGCGTAAAGAAAATGACAGGCACGCATACTGCACACACACACACACACACTCACAAGCTCTCCTCCCTGGTCTGTGGGAGTGTATCTGAGAGTCCGATCACACCACAACAATAGGGAGGCACCTGCTTCCTCAGCTGAGCAGGGAAGCCGTCTTCCTGTGAGGAAGCAGTTGGTAATGGGATCAGTGGGAGAGATGGGAAGCGGCCCGCGAGGACATGGAAGGAGAAATAAAGACGCAGGTGGAGTTGCAGTGCTGGGACCGCATAGGTTTATCTGTGAGATGATACTCGTAAGAGAGGGAGGCTGATGAAGAGGAGGACAGAAAGACTTGTTCTGTGCTGTATCTCAGCAGGGATTGGTTGATCCAGTGTAAATGTAGTTGTTCTTCCGCTACACAAGCGCTGCTTGATATTGTCTGACATGTTGCAAGTTGCAACCCGTGAAAAAGTGGAAGTGACCTTGTTGACTCTTAGGGATGTGCTGCATACATCCTCTTATGAAACACCGCAGACTCATGCATTTGCAACATGACTAAAAACTCTGCGTAAACAACTATGAGGACACTCTGGAGTTGGGATTGACATATTCAGTCAAAAATCCCAATCAGTGTACATTGTAAGCCCAGGTCGGGGGATAGTCACGAACTGTATCGCTATTGGTTTTGTTGCACATGGACACCAATCGCCAGGTTTTTTTACGCGTCTCTCAGGACGAAAACGATGCCAATGGAAAGTCAATTAGGATCCTTTTTCTGGGGCGCACACACAAATTTAACGCATCCACGTGGTAACGCAACGGTCAGAGCTAGTGAAGTAGTATTTAGTATTGAGTGGTGGGCGGGAGGGAAGATCGATGGGTCCAACAAACGCAAGACTTTCAAGACTTTCAACCATGAGACCCAAAGTATGTCCCAGAGTAATGTGGCTTTGTTGCCTAAACTTAACTGTACATTGTTATTTTAAGCACAACCATGATGTTTTTCCCAAACCTAACTAAGTGGTTTTGTATTGTTGCAAAAACAAAACTGTTAAATGAATCAATAGATGACTTTAAATGATCTTCACATCACTAAAGACTCTGTCTATAAATTCTTTGTGGCATATAAAAAAACCATTCCAGTACCATTCTGCGTAATAAGGCTACTGTAAAATGACACCAACACTAAAACTTGATGTCGTCAGCTGAACTACTACCAGTTGATAAACTTCCAAACAACACTTTCACTGCATCGTGCCACCTCATATAAGATCTTCACCTCTTTTATCGCCTCTACGCATCTCCATTGAAGCCCATCCTGGATGCAGGAGTCATCACGACTCTGACTTATTAGTTCCTTCCACTCTGAGCTGGGCTCTCATCCAGCTCTGTCCGACCCTGACAATGACCGGAGCCCTTAGCGCAAGTGTCCAAACGCGCTCGGCTATATACCTCAGACACAATGCCTCTCTGGGTGGGGGGGGGGCTGCTGAGAAAAAGGGCTAAGTGTTTACCTCTGGGTCTGTCGGGATTGTTGTTGAATGGTAACCGTAGGAAAAGTGGGGGATAATTATGCTTCATTTCTCTGCCCTCCTGAACTCCTGCCCTGCACCTCCGCCGGCATTAATGATGAGGTTGGATGTTTGTGCAGTGTATGTGTGTGTTGGTACTGTATAATGTGCGTACGAGCACGCGTGTGTGAATATGTGAACAATGGGTTGGGTAACACTTCAATAGGTCCCCCGCATAATCATTTTAAGGCGAGAGACCCCAGGCAAAAACATTGTTTTTCAAGCACTGGTCCACTTTGGTTTACTTTCAGACAAGCAGAAAGAACACATCCAAAACACACATTTAGCTGTTTATTTCACGAAACGTTGTCTATTTGCGTCGGTAGACTTCCCCTAAATTCACCAATAGTTTGCATTAGATAATGACTCATTTGCATATTTAAACATAACATTTCACAAAACTTGTAATACAAAAATAAAATTGTCTTAATCTAAGTAATCGACTGGGGAAGTTTTTTATGGTGGCATCTATTTGTTATTTCTTTACCCTTTTCACCTGTATTGTCATTTTAAATGCGCTTTTTCTCACTCTGAGCCAGAAATCTCTACTTCAGCAGCACTTACATACACCAAACTTTCCACTTTCATCCCAATCTATATTCTAAAGGTTTTTATAGAGGAGGTTGTTCATATATCATTCACAGCCTGATTTATGAATTTGTTTTTTATGACTGTTGATCCCCTTAAAACATATGACTCTAATATGTCAACTAAATGAAACAACAATGTTGTACCTGGCTTTATTCAATGTTCTGATTTCTGTTCTGGAAATGTATGCAAATTAGCACATATTTGATCAAATATTGCCTCAGTTAAACAAAAATACTAAATACAAATAAATAATTGCATTAATGTAAGTAATCAACTGGGTTTCATGGTGATATATATTAGTTCAAGTTATTTTACTCTATTTGTTTTTTAATAAAAATGAGAATAATTATGTAAAAATTATCATTCACGCGTAATATATCACAATTTCTGGTCTTTCTTGCAGTTTAACAGGTTGTTTGGCCTGTGACACTTTATATTTTTCTGTACATGGAACACAATCAAAAAAGGGTTATTTGGTGAGTGGGTGCGTAAGAGCAAGTGAGTCATTTGTTAACAGAATTCATCTGACAGCCTTCATTTATTTCTGGCTTTCATGTGAAAGGGGGAATTTGTCTCTTGTCTCTTGGGAAAGTTTTAGAAGATGTAATCAGGCAAAAATAGATTTCGAAGTCATTGCTCATTTCTGTCCGTGTGCTGACTTACACTCTGTAAGGACTGATGTGAGCACATCTGGCTCTGATCAATAAGATCAAAATAATTACGGTTTTCAGAATCTGGCTTTTTTTTTGTATATTTTAGAAACAACAACAAAAACTGCTAAACTGGTCAAATTCTAAAAAGACAAATCTTTAAAAAAAAGCTTCTTTTGGGAAGTAAAGTTGTTCTGCTTCTCAAATTTAGTTTCCCAGTATTTTGCACACAACATACAGATACTGTATTTCCATGGCAAAAGTCTAAAATGACGTAAGGCTTTAAAAATATATCAAGGAGGAACATAACGCACGACCATACAAAATCGAACAGACTATATTTTATCAATCAAAACTAAATTTCACAGATACGTGCAGTGTCTGATTTTTCTGTACATTCATAGAAATAATAATAATAATGTTTTGTCAATACATCTCATTCACTGAGTCAATCCCCTACTTCCATCCAGAGAAGCTGCTGGTCAGTGAGCCACGTCATCCGAGCTTGTGTGAAATGAACTGTGTGAGAAAATTAAATTCTTGCCAAAAAGCAATAGAAATGCTGTACGTTGAGAAGTCGGGTCATTTTCTCATAGACTTCTATACATCAGAGGAGTTGCCCCCTGATGGCCAGTAGAAAGAATGCAAGTTTAAGGCAATTCCACATTGGCTTTACTTCTCAGACCCGGAGGTTGCCGCCTGGAAGGGGCTCTTCCTAATAAATGGAGAGGGGCAGCAACATAGACCCCCTTTACACTGTAATCCAGATCTAGACCTGACTTTTACCGGGGTCATACTGTACACGCACACTGTGTTGACCGCCACCTGCTTCTGTACAGAGGTTACTTTTTGGGTCAGATCGTATCGGCTGCCTGCTTGTTCCCCCGCAAAAAAACCTGTGCAGTTTTCAGGGGAATTCCAAAACCTCGCAATGATGTAGTTGCCAGCGGAGAAGTGGTCACTGTGCAGTTTTGAGCATACGTTTACATTGAAACATGTTCCCTGGTTGATGAAACAGTCCGAGTCGACTTGGTTGTGTTCGGTCACAGACTCACTTCATTCAACCTTTGTCATTAAACAGCTGCCGACATGAACGTTGTTTATCGTTGTAAATCAGTCACTCTCCCGATGGGACGTCCCCGCTATCTTGTTATGCATATTGCCTCTGATGAAATGTGTTCATAACAGAACTGAAACAACTTGCCACACCTGGGTTGTCCTCAGATGCTGCATGAGAAACAGCCAAGTGCTAAACTGAAAACTATAAAAGTGAAGTTCAGCACGACTGGTGCTGAAGACATGATGCACTTACACTGTTGCGGTCATTCTGGAATTATACATTTGAGTGTTTTTCACTGATTTTGTTTTACTGATTTAAAAACTGAAATCAGTGGGGGCTGTTTTTTCTCTTTTACCCATCCATAAAAGTCATACGGTTAGTCATGTTGGTTTCGGTGTGCCTGAATGTTGCGGTTAGGGATAGTTGTCTGTTTTGTTTTTTTACACTAATTACTCAACATCTACCCGACCAGAGTTTCAATAAGTATCCCGTTTATAAAACTGCCAATCCTTTTGTGTGTGCTTTTGTGGCTGTTTGTTGTTGTATGATATCATATTTAAATATCGTATTTAAATATGTCCAATTGTATGTGATTGGACATTTCAGGTACTATGGCAACAGAATAGCAACACATGCAACGCTGTATGTATTTCCTTCCCCTTAGAAATGTCCCATTCTTGGCAATGTTAATTCTGTTATATATCACATTTCCTTACATGTAAGTGCTTTACATTTAAAGACAAAGTATAAAAATATAGGCATAGAAATAAGAAAATAGGTAGCATAAACAACACAAATATAAGTATACGGTAGCATATACAAGTATACATCAAACCACACAGCTATAAAAAAAAAAAAAAGAAGAAACAAACCTGTGCACTATCACATAGCTGTACATGTTACCAACTGCAAGAAGCAAGTGCGACCAAATGAGTTCACACACACGGTGTTATGCATCGTGTCTTCTTAGACTATTTTACATACTTACCGGTTTATCTGCCTTCATGCAAAAATAAAGTGACGAGGCATATTGTTCATGAATAGAGAGGAACAAGTGGACATTATGCACACATTCAATCGAATTTGGAGATAATATTCCACAGAATGCATGAATGGGAATGTATTATATTCTGATACTTAATATCGGCTCTGTCTCCCGTCCCTCCGCAGAACCTGAGCGGTGAAGATGCAGCACACCTCATGCACGGAGGACAGGATCCAGCATGCTCTGGACAGGTGTCTGGACGGCCTGAGACAAAGCCCCACAGCAGCACAGCATTGGAACGGTAAGACACAAGAGGCTACAATAGTGATGAGGACGACAGCTAAGCTTTGGTTTAAGATGAAGCGTGTAAGAAGAATGTTTCTGCACTGCTTCAATAAAGATGAGTGCATTGATGTGGGAATTATGATGTATATTTTCAGTTAAAACTTCACAGCTTAGAAATGAGAACGTCACACAGAAGCAGGCTTGTTTTTAAAGGCGCAGTGTGTAGGATTCTGCGACATCTAGCGGCAAGGTTGCAGATTGCAACCATCAAAAAGTTCTTTGTGCCAACATGAAAACGCAAATGGCCCTGTCTAGAGCCAGTGTTTGGTTTGTCCCTTCTGGGCTACTGTAGAAACATGGCGGCCGGCTCCATGCAGAGGACCAGCTCATGTATGTAGATATAAACGGCTCATTCTAACGAAAACGCAACGCATACATGGAATATGACTCCGGTTTTCCCATTGCTCTCAATGTACATACATGGAATATACAAATAAACAAGAAAAATATAAAACAAGGACATTAAAGACAACAAAGTAGAACAGAGAAACAAGCCACTTAACAGAACTGAGCTTTTGGTAATGTTATTAGTTCCACCTGTGTTAAAATTAAAATTAGTTGGTGGTTCAAACATGTGGACATGGGCCTCCGCCACGTTCATGTCAAATTAAATATAAGTTTTCATGTTTTGTGGATGATGCTAATTTGTGCAAATTTTCCTGCATATTTTCCTCATCTTCAGGCTGGTTTTGTGGATTTTAGCAAGTCGTGGTTAAACGTGTGATCCTCGTTACCTGAAGAGGTTGGAAGGAGCCATACGTTTCCAAAATGTTACGTTTCTACGTAGAAACCTGTGGTGCATTAGCAGAGTACGTTAGCACATCATTAACTAGCGTTAGCATTTCTATGCTACGCTAGCTACTAAACGTTTACCGAATGCACATGCTGCTTTAGCTTTTCAATGATTGTAACAGTGAATAAAGAGGAACAGTGTTGTTCCTTAATTCCATTGTCTTCTGTCTCGATCACCAGGTGATGTTGTGGTTCACTTCTACACTGTGATCTGTAGGCTTTAGCTTCTATCTTAGCATTTATCATTTATTCAGTGAGTGCAGTTAGTGACAGTGTGGGCTCCATGTTAGCAACGTGGGGCGGTGCTTAGCGAAGGGTGGCTCGTAGATCTGCCGTTGAGTCAAACCTGTGACCCTCTGTTTCTCGGAAGGTACAAGCGACAAATGTTCTCAGAAATATCGAGTACGCACTAACACATTTAAATGTGATATGTGCTGTTTATAGTGCTGCCTCGAACAGAGGGCAGTTGTTTGTTCTCACTTTGTCAACACAAGAGCAGCGTGTGACAGACAGCGTGCGTGGTGTACGAGTATACGTGTGTCCTAGCTTGTTGTTGGTGACACTTTTGGGTGCTGGCGGAAGCTGTGTGAATAGACAGCTGGAAGGAAGTAGTGGCCCAGACCGCAGTGTGTGAGTGAGGCATCATGGGGCAGGAGTTACTGTGGTGCACGGTGTGAAAACAGAGCACAAGATTAAATCAGCATCAGCCTCCCGCATGTCAACCAGTGCCGGATAGGGTGTCACATAATTACACAAACGTGTTCTAGGGTTTTATATCCCGATAGACTGTGATGATGTGATTTTTACATTTAAAACATGCTAGCTGAAGCTGGAGTCTGCTTTTCATGTTTTATTCTCCTCCTCACTTCATAACTCCATCTCCTGTTTAGACGATTTCCAGGGATTTGTATGTTGACTATGAGTGTGATTACATTCATATGAAGTCAAGTACTGAGATATTCAAATGTACATCTCAAGAGGATCATTTGAAACTTGCAGCTTCATTTCCAGTACTGGCATCTTTTCAAAACAAACCTGTGGAGCTCTCCAGCAAATGTGCAAAACACACCGTTGTGAGATGTTGGATAGGGCTCCCGTGTGCGGAGTAATACTGCAACTGACACGTTTCTTGGAAAACATTTCGGCGGAAACCTGAACAAGTGCTGATGTGTTACTTCCTGAGCTCCTCAGAGATGCAGTCGGAGCCGTTGAGACCGAGGGATCAAATGGAAAGTAAGGTGCTTGCGAAGAGTCATCAATCACCCTCAGTGTTTTTTTTATGAGCCAGACGTCAGATTGGTGTAGTTTGAGATGCTGTATGCCCAGCTCTCTGCCGTTGTTTCATCTCAAGTTTCCATTTCACACTTTTATAGAAAACATCCAACTGAAAGTTTCCAGTGGGCCATTAATGATGTGTGGGTCTAGTTATCCCCAATTGATTATTATTATCATATTTAAATGTTTAGTCCCAAAACAAGTCTTTTGGGGAAGATACCTTAACTCTGTTTTCTTGCAGCAGGACATCTGTCATGTCAAAACATCCAAACTGAAACACCGAAAAAACACCCCTGAAGTGCACCAGCGCACTGACAGTATGGACTTTAAAGTTCTGCTGTGAGGACTTCAGTACAGTCTCAGAACCAAACACAAGATTTCTAACCTTTACTTTATAATCAAGGTGCTGTGCATATGAAGACATTAGATGCAATTTCATTCTTAAGCGCTATTCGAATGACATTCATACCCGATTAAATAAAAGCGAAATAAACTTGCCGTTTTGTCCGACCTCCCTTTCTCAGCATGCATTTGTTTTGCTTGCATTTAAAAAGAAGCACAGACACTAGGGTTTACTTCACTTGCTGATCTTCCTCTATTAGTTCTGCTACTGTCAGAGTATACACCAGCCACATTTAGCAGTCATATAGCAAATAACAATTTATGTGTATTCACACTGCTGACCATACAGATATAGCTCTACAGACTCCCTCTGCACTAGTCAGCAGCAGAGTGCAACACAAACTGACCCGGGATCACTAGTGTGTCTGCTGGCTCTGTTGGAGCACAAACTGTTTGTTTTTTAATTTATTGCCCTGGCTGTTTATTGAATATCCTTAGTGATGAACTCTGTTTCCTACAGGTGTGCTGCAACCCTGACAACATACAGTCTGTTGAAGTGCTTAATATATGCGTGTGCACACTGATAATTAATTCTACAGCCATTATTTTCTTCAAACCGCTGATCATCTATCATTACAAGACCGTGCAGTGCGGTGCAGCATTGCTCAGATCCACAGAGCTTTATTACCGCCGCAAAGGAGGTAAATAAACTGCTACTGCACGATTTTCAGGAAACTTGGTGGAAGGGTGTGGCATAGGCCAAGGAAGAACCGGTTGAACCGGCACTCTCTCCGAGTGCCTTTTTTAGTCTTGAAAGTTGTTATGGGTAAATTCAGAGCTTGAGAGGTTACAGTAGAATAGGCGACTGTCGTTTTGGAGCAAAACTGTTGTGGTGAGGTAAAACATGTGACTTCCGTCTTCTGACTCTTTCTATGTTTAACATGTGGGCATTTTTGCAATAACACGAGTCCACATGTGCTGCCTTTCTTTCAGTGCTGATGTGCTCGGCGGGTCAGTCAATGAACCGCTGGAGCCTGGAGGAGCTGGTGAAGAGGGACCCTGAGAACTTCCTCATCCTCTTACAACAGATCATCAGGAAGACCAAAGAGGTGAGAGGTCAAAGGTCAAGGAGAACATAATTGTCAACTGGTGATATGTCCTCACTGCGGCAAGACAGTGCTGTCATTTCTGAATGTTCGGCCTGATCAATGCTCTCTTTCTGTCTGCCTCGATGTTCGTTCAGGTTCAGGAGCAGTGTCAGTATGAGCTGGTGGCTCCCCTCGCTATCATGTTCTCCTCCACGTTGCTTCAGGTACATCCAGATATTATCAAAAACTTCCTCTCAGCACCAATCAGAGTGTCACACATGTGGAAGTGCCCTCTCAAAAGTTTTGTTGGTTCCTCAATGCAAAACCACCATGACATCATTGGATATCTGATTCATTGATGTATTACTGGTTAGACAGGAGAGAGAAGAAACAGCCACTGTTTGATTGCTTCAATAGGTTGACATGATTCTATGAATGTATTCTTACGCTAATTACTTTCACTGAAATGCAACATACTCAGTAGGAACCGGGAACCCCAGAGTTCAGTTTGAGCTCTGTTGCAACTGATAATGTTACAACTTTGAGGTTTTGTGATGACGTCACAAATGTGCTTTTGGTTGTTTACTGTCATAAAGCCTGTAATATAGTACATAGTACAAATACAGTGGCTAATGCAATCACATTATTACACTAAACCGGGTTACCTCATGTAACATGTGACATGTTTGTCGTTGATGATGTAATATTAAAATCAAGCAGTAATGTAGTAATGGCAAAGAACAAGAAAAGTGTCATATAAGCCAATATAGTTATTACCATCGTCTGTTTAAGTTGTGTTGCACCCTTTAAAAATGCATAAAAGCCAATTAAAGGGAGACACTTCAGGTGAATAGGGTAAAAAATAAAATTAGGCATTATCATGATTTCAGGAGACTGGAGTCTACAGATGCAAATAGACAAAGTAGTAGTAAAGGAACACCTAATGTGTGTTTTGAATGTTTTCTCTCCACTAGTCTGAAAGAAGACATATTATGGAGGCGAAATTGCAGAGGGAGAGAAAACGATTTCTGCACAAAGTGTCTCCCGTAAATGTACTAAATTGGTATAATACATCACATTAACAGGTTTTATTATGAATCTGATCCATCAGGATTTAATCCAAAAGGGAGGAAAACCTCCTCTCTTCAGTAGACCGGAGTGGTTGGTCCACTCTAATGCAGGAATCCATAAAGTTATTGTCAAAGGTGAGGATGCCCACTGAAATATCTGATCTGTGCCTCGGTTGCAGACCCCATACTGTCCTCCAGACACAGAGCTGCTGGGAGAAGCCATTGAGGTGTTTCGCTGCTTCCTCACGTGGCCCGAGCCTTACTGCAGTGTGTGTAGAACCCTCCTCACCACACTACAGCTGGAGCTCAAGGCCCCAGGTAAATATAGATGGGTTCGTTTTGCCACTGTGTGTGTGTGTGTGTGTGTTTCTAAGCTGTCTTAACTGAGTCTGGATCCCTACTGTTGTCTTTCAACCCTGGTAATCGCTCTCCCCCTAGTGACAAGTCAAGGAAATGCATTTAGGGTGGAACTGATGTAAAAGGGCACTGCTTATGCCAGAAACACCGGTAGCAACAGCATCAATGACAAAACAAAGCACGTTCAACACATTTGAACACCTTTGCTGAAATTCACTGGAAGGGCCAAAAGCACAGTATTCAGCCCTTTGTTGATTTTGGTTTAATATTTGTGCTTATCTTAACTTTTGTAACTGCAGTGTTAAGCAATGCATCACACATGAAGCCATCATGGATATGTGACGGCCCCGGGATGTTTCTACACATTTCCATTGACGTTTAAGCCACTTGTTGAAAGACATTAGTAGATAATACTACTAGAATATTGTACTCGAGTAAAGGTACTGTTATTTTAACAGATTTCTTAAGTAAAAGTGAAATAAGGCTACTAATGTAAAAATGAATCCTATTCTTAGATAAAAGTAAAAAGTAGGTCACCTAAAATGTACTCAAGAGTTAGTGTTAGGCCTAATAGGTGAGCACTGCTGAACATGATGATCTGCTTTAAGGTAAAACTAATTCAGCGCGTAGGCACCGTATTTCATGATGATGCTGTAACGTCATGAATAACACTGTGTTCTTGTCAAGTTTTTAATTCAGAAACCATGAGCAGACGGAAGAGAAAAATAATAACTTTATCTTCCTCACAGGGATTTCCTTTCAGAGACTTGTGAGAGAAGAACAGTTCCTTAACACCCCCAGCCAGAGCTCCAAGACCATGTAAGTTCACACAATAAAAACAAACTGTGCTCTCTATAGACTGTAGAACTATAGAATATGCTACATGTGCTCTGTGTATTCATTATTTAGGATTTATAGCAGAATGAGTAGCTCTTCAGTTTCTCATGCTCAACAGTTGTTGGTGATATTCGGACTGTAAGAGTGCACACGTAAAACTTTCTCTTCGATCAGCGGCCATTTCTTGGGGATCTATTTTCAGTCCAGTGCAGACTGTGTGTTATCTTTGCACCTTCTGCTTTCTTGTTAAAATGCACCATCTGATCTGACACCATACCTTTTGAAGTAAAAAAAAAAAAAAAAGGTTGTCCACAAAAATAATAACTGAACTTAGGTGATTCGCACTTCCTGACCTGAAAAGTCCCCTTTCATCCCCCTCTCCACCCACCCAACACCACCGCCATCGCAACCTGTTGCATCGTCGTGTGAATTTGCATACATGTTCAAACCAGTGACGTTATCTGTGTGCTGCCTGCAGGACCGTGCTCCTGATGAACCCGTGCGAGGTGCCCGCTGAATTTCTCTCGGTGGCTGAGCAGCTCAGTCGCATTCAGCACTCGCAGGGAGAGACCTACATCAGACTGATCAAACACGCCTTCCAGTCCACACTAGGCACCAAATACCCGCTACAAAGCATCCACAGAGCCCTGCAGGTAATGTGCTCACAGCTCTGGACCATGAACTAGAGTCTATAGCTCTTAAACACAATTAAACGATATTTTGAGTATAACTTTTGTTTAAAATGTCCTTTGTGTTAAGGGGGTAGAATCAGAGAATCAAGTGTCATTTATAGAGATATGAGTAAAAACTACATTTACCTTTAAACCCTGTTTATATGCATTTAATAAGAACATCAGTAGTTTATGCAATACCAAGGAAATGTTTAGCATTACGTCTACTGTAGCCAATACAAGCCATCACTGTGTAAAGACTTAGCCGGGATACAATGCAAGAATGTCTCAAGACATGTACCTTTACTATACCATCTCGGGAATACACTTTGCAGGCAAACACTGTGGATGAATTGGAGTCGATCTTCTCCACGGTGAGTGATGTCTTGGAGACGGCCGCTGCCATGAGTGACCCCCTGAAGGGCCGCGGTCACGTGACCCAGGGACTCGAGCAGCTGAGGGAGACCATGAGAATACCAGCATCCAACGGAAGGAAGTCTGATGGTAAGCGGGCAGATTTCATGAACTGGGGGATATAAACACTCTTTGTCACATTATAATATTTCAGTTTCCAGTGGTTATTGCTCTGAGAGTTATTTTTATGTCGTCCCTTTCAGGAATGCTACAAACTCTACCCTTGCCGACAGCCAAGTGTTACATGTTTCACTGGGAAACAGATAACTTTGGTAAAGTATTCTGCATGATACTTTATTGATTCATACACAGGAATATCTTTCTGCTTTGAGCGGCACCAGGAAATCCAGTCCCTGTTTTTAACCATATTCCTATTTATTTGAGTATTTTTTTAATCTTTCTAATTGCTGAATGGGATTGATATTTGTCTTCTTTGATCCCTGCAGATGTTCTCAACACCCTTTTGGAACACGAGCCTGATGACCAGGTCATGAATGGGCAAGCTGAGGAGGAAGAGGAGGACGACATTGATGATGATGATGATGATGATGATGATGATGATGATGATGATGAGGAGGAGGAGGATGAGACAGAGATTGATATCGAAGAAGACGAGGAGGGCGAAAACAGAGACGAGGAGGAACATGGATTGGAATTGCCTTCCATGTCCATCATCCCTAATGGCTGCGTCGTCAACCACCGTGCCTCCACCTTCTCCACCATCTCCTCCCTGTCCACCGCCTCCAAAGACTCCATGTTCTCCACCTTGTCCATGGCCTCGGAGTCCTACGCTCCGTCCCTCTACTCTGTCACTTCGGGCGGTGACAGTGACTACTTTGAGGACTCCGACGACTACATCTGCTCCTCCCCCGTCGCTGAAAAATGCTCGCCAAAGTCCATCAACAAAACTTCGTCCCGGTTCAGCCAGCACTTGTACCGACTCTTCATCAAACCCAAGAGACCTCGGTCGCTATCTCGGGCCAAAAGCTTAGGAAACACGGAGTCGAGGGACCTTTTAGTGGTGCGAGAGAAGCGCTCCAACTCTCTTCCACAGCAAGTCCAGTTACGCTGTCCTGAGCCCTTCCTCCAGCCACAAAGTCAAACTCTCAGACACATCTGCTTCCGAAGGAGGCCCATTCTCAGCAGCGATGAGGACAGTAAGAACACTACGCTGAGGGTGGTGGTGTTCGGTGCTGATCGTGTGGCAGGGAAGGTGGCCCGAGCCTACAACAGCCTGAGGAGGAAGGAGAGTGCGTGTCCACGTCTCAGCAGGGCTTTCAAGCTCCAGTTCTACTTTGTGCCCGTGAAGAGGGACTCGGCGGCAGGAACGGGGAGTCTGAAGTCTCCTAGTCCTGTGGTTCAAACTGGATCTCCAAAAGGAGCCGCCCTGTCTAATGTGAGTAAGAGCACTCAAACCAAACGTCATACATTGAACACAAGGTTTTGTTCATGACGCCATATCTAATTCCTTTTATGTGTAACGTACTTGGCAATAAACGGTTCTGATTCTGATTCTGATTTACTAAGCTGTCAAAGGCCTGAGTTGTACTGTACAGAGTGAAGAAAGACTTTCGCTGTTGTAATTGTTGCTTTTGCTAAAGCAGGATCTTCTCCTCAAGGGCGCAGGGGACAGCACCAACGACATTGCCCATCTCCTTGGTATGTTGGACCCTTGGTACGAAAGAAACACCCTTAGCCTGCTTAACTTGCCCGCCAACGTCGTCTGCCAGGTACAACTGGAGTCCAACTTTCACACTGCCTAAACAAAACTCAACCTCTCACGTTCATCCAGCTAAGAACATCTCCAGTGTAGTTTTATTATTACTCAATCAATATGTATTCCAGAGAACTGTTATAAAGCCTGGAGCATGAACACCTCTCAAGACGACATAAGTAACTCTGCTGCATTATCGTGTGAAGTATTAATGAATTGTTTTGCATTGCTCTGCAGCAAACCTCAAAGACGGATTCGGAGTCGTATGCTGGTTCCTATGAGCAGCATCTGCCCATCCTGGCCGACTTGGTCCTGTACTACTGCCGCTATGCTGCCCGGCCTGCTCTGATCCAGCTCTATCAGGCTGAGGTCAGTTACACTCTTACACACAAACATCACACACAGCCATAATAAACTACATGCATCCCTGCCAGGGGCCTACATTAGAAACATGTAAGCCCCGGTATCCAGACTTACTGTGGACAAATGTAACAAATGTCCCAAGTTCAGTGATTGATTGAGGAATCCTTGGTGTTGCAGCTGACGTTAGCTTGTGGTGAGAGGAGGACGGAGGTGTTCGTCCACTCCCTGGAGTTGGGTCACACCGCAGGAACGCGAGCCATAAAGGCCATGGGTGAGTGGTACACACAGGCCACGCACACGCACATATCCGAGCAACCGTGCCAGCAATGCTATGGATGCAACTTTCCATGCACTTTAATGCGTCATTGGTTTTTATGAGGTTAAAGCTGAACTACATTTACAATAGCGGAACATCAGTTATTTCTACATCATGATTTAGTCTACTTCTATTTTTTCTAGTTTCACTTGTCGCTTGCAAATTAGCTTTTTAATTTCCTTTGGAGAAGTACAATTTCAGGGAAAGCTCTTTATGCCTCATGCCCGCTGATTAGTTGCACCTTCTGCTTTCTTGTCATTTCATTGTCCTCTACATTACATTCTGTCACAATGCAGCAATTCCAGTGTTCATCTTGCTCCACTTGTTCATAAGTCTGAATGTTCTGTACTGTAGCAATATTTCTTTCCAAACAGCATAACTGAAACACTGCTCTCATGGATCACTAATGTGTGTGTATATAGGTGCTGCCAGTAAACGCTTTGGTATCGACGGTGACCGAGAAGCAGTGCCTCTAATGTTGGAGGTGGTGTACAACAGGGTAAGCTGGTGATTTGGTTCCCTATCCAAATGAAAGTCTTGAAATTGCACTTTACAGGAAGAATATTCATAAATTACGAGCAGAAAATGTGAGCAGAAACACGTCCCGTGATCTACTTTTGGAGCACGTTTACCCTAATTCAACTGGTTTCAGTTGTGGTCACTTCTCCACCCACAGGAATTGACGCATCGAAATCGTGTGGCAAAATAGTCTGGTAGACAGTCACGAGCATGTGCCCCGTCCTCTGTGGTCTCTGTGGTGTGAAGCATTAGAGACAAGGCGTCCCTGTTCACTGCTGTCACTCATCATCTGTCCTTTATCTTTCAGGAGATACATTATTTCCCTCAGTTTGAAATATTGTTCCCAAATTCAAAAGGCAGCACGTGTCTCTCATTTCCCAGTATTTTTTTGCGCTTTTTTTCCAAAAAAACTGCAATAATCGCATCCCTTCTCCTCCCATTCAGGTGGTGATTAGCGGGAGAAGCCAGTGGAAGAGAGAGACCAAAGTCTGTACGTCGGTAAACTTAACCAAAGCATGCAAGAATCCTGAGGCACTAGGTACGCTACTGCCACTAAAGCTACGTGCTGAACTGTGCTTGATAGAGTGCTGCAGGATCGGGTCCTAAAACCTAGAAATGAGTCAGTGTTTCTGTACTTCCGGTTCCCTCGGCTCAAGGCCAATGGGCTTTTTTGGAATTTGTATCTGGTTTAGATGCCTGAAATAAGGCCTGTGGTGGACACACTTTTTTTGAGGGAACCAGTGCTGTGTCATCTCTGCAGCACTCTATTCAGACTGTAAATTAACTACGTGATTCAACATAACCTGATAATTACTGTTTAGGGATGAAAGGAACATTTGTCATTAGTCAATATGTCAACAAGCATTTGTGTCTCCAGTTAATGTGAAATACAAATCCCTTTTGGATATATTCCTTTTGATAGCGATCACTGTCAGTTGTGTAAGTGTGCTCACAATGTAATCAAAACGATCTCCGTCAGACTCAAAGATGGAGTGCCTGCAGCTCACGATGACTGAGGTCCTGAAGAGACAGAACTGCAAAAGCAAGAAGGGCTACAACCAGGTGAGCTTGACGCGACATCAGCCTCTCGCTTTTAACAAACAACTCTGCAACACGTTCTCTATTTACGTAAATACAAACACCTCTGTCTTGCTTGATGGAACGAAAAAGCCACAACACAGGCAAGACTGGCGTGTGTTCTGCCAAAAGTATTATTTGCTCAACAGCTTTCATCTCTTCGCTTCGGTTAGATGCAGAGTTTTTGATTTGCAGCAGTTGTTTCGCACCTCAGCAGAGTGGTCAACGCTCTCTTTACAACCCAGGGACAAAAACAAATGCTTCAAAAACAAAAGTAAAACAACTCAGACAAGCTGCAATAGCAATGGACGTCATGTCAAATGATGTGCAAATATATATTGCACAAGGTTGAAGGAATTTCCCAAACATCTAGCGGTTTTTTTGTTGTTGTTTTTTTTGTGTTTTCTTCATCAACATGTTTATTCATGAGGTGCCGTGCATTTTGTTTTGCTCTGTTCTCTCTCCTTTTGTAGCAGCTGAGCGTGACAGAGGTGAAGGTGGATAAGGTGCAGGTCAGCGGTGCTGGGAACACAACCTTTGCTGTATGTCTGGACCAGGATGAGAAAAAGATACTGCAGAGTGTCACCAGGTCTGGACATACACACACACACACACACACACACAATGAGAAGTCTCCTAAACAGAATCGTTTAAAACCTGTCCTCACACACACACACACACACACACAGACACACACAGAGGAATTGATGTAGGCATACATGGTGTCTGGAAAAGAAGTGGTACACCTCAACTTTTGAATCTTTCAGTTCTGTAAAGTGGTGGTAGTGTAACTCCCCTAGACCGGCTCCCCTGATCATGTAACGTCTTCAGCTTAAATAAGTTTCACATGTCAGAGAAATAATTTCTCGCCTCAAAGACAGATGAGACAGGCTGATTATTTCTTGACGTATTCTTACTACAATTTCATATCTCAGCTGCATCCTCTGCAGCCAGACACCAGTTTCCTCTCTGAAAACACACACGTGAATAGAAACACACACGCACACTTCCACCATCCACTCACAAGTCACAACCCTCGCGAGTGTTGTTGTTCACCTAACTAACCCATGTGTCTCCCTCTGTCCCACATAGATGTGACATATCAGTCTGCTACAAGCCTGACAGCTCCGCCGACTGGAGGCTAAGAAAAGCCCCGACCTCGGCCCAAATCCAGCCTCTCAACCCCAGCTTCTGCTCCCTCCTCTGCCTGCCCATAGTCACTTTCAGCGGGGCTCTTCCCTGAAACTGACCACTGGTTTGAACTGGGTGGTTTGACAGGAAATATTCTGCCCAACTATTCATGCTCTCAGTAACAGACACAGACTGAGGCTGTAGTCAAGTTCACATGATGGTGGCCTGAAACAGCAGTGGGATGCAACACGATGGAAAAGAGGGGGCAATCAGGAAACGGCAGACCCGGCCTGTGATCGTCAATACGAAGACATATCAAAGAACACGAGAAAAAAAAAAAGAACGAATATCTACAATAGTTCTAATGATGCGCAGTCCAGCTTCCTCTGTGCAAAGAAATCACGAGCCGTTGTTAAGGAAACTGTTGAAATTACATTCCAGGAGTTTCAGTTCCTTTTTTCTGGCTGACGGAGAAGTGACCGTACACACTCACAGTAACATTAGAATGTAAATTGGTCAGGGTACATCGTCAGGGTGTAGATGGGTTGAAATAAGCCTGGAGATCTCTTACCAGGAGATGGAATGTTAAAATGTGGACATCGTCTTCGAGTCAAAGTTTGAGAACTTGTCTCTGGATCAACCGACATGGGACATGGAGGACCAGGGGGACATTTACTGTGTAATGCCTCCATTAGGGGTGATTACGGGACTATGTGACTATATCTGAGAATGGACACTATGGACTTACTCAAAATGTCAATAATATGTTTGTAAAATATTATATTGAATGCTTTAACTTGAATGCTACATCATAATGTTTGATGTCAGTCATAGATGGGAATTTAGTGATAACATTTCTCCTAAGGAGTTAGTTTTAACTGGAGTTTTAAGTGTGACCAGCAGGGGGCTCTGTTGACATTCCAACCGACTTCAGTTGAAGTAAAGATTACTTTAATATACCATAACTGTAGTGAAGTCTCACTTTGTAATAACTGTAATGGAATATATGTACAGACCATAATTTAGCTCTCGCAAAGTGCTAACCTTTATTTCATCAAGGGCACAGATGGAAAATATAAATTTGATATTGTGGTGCTAAAAAAATACCTTTATAAAAAAAAAGTAACTGATTCGTTGCACTTTGCATAATGTTTGACATTTGAAATATGTATATAAAATTGCTGTGTTGCTGTAAAGGGATAATACCCGGATCACCTGACCGAGATTGAAATGGTAGCACTGCAGGTAAATATCTTGTGTTGAATTGGAGCACTTGAACATTAGATGAATAAATTAGGTACTTTTATGTTCAGATAAATGCCCTGCATGCCTTCACTATTGCAAATGCATATTTATAATTGTGTGTGTATCATCTATGCAATGGAAACCAATCTTCATTAAAAATGGATGTCTTTAATCCTCATCATATTTGCTTTCATTTGAAGAGATTTCTGTCTATCTGTTTATCTGTCTATCTGTCTATCTGTCTATCGCTGTAAATAATAGTTTACATGGACACGTGCTCTGATTGGTTACCAAAGCGCAGTTGAGACGCGATGGGCGTGGCCTGAAGACGAGCCACAATGTCACGTTGACAGACGCTTTGAGGTGAATGAATGTGTCACCGACCGAGGGATGAGACAGCTGGTACGTGGAGCTGTTTACACAACTTAGCAGCAGGTAGGTTTTCCAAAAGGCTGACATATTTGATGTTTTAGTAATTGCAGACTTATTGACATTTTCATTTATTTGTGTGTCTACGTTGGCAACTCGCGAAACATATGTTGACGACTGTAAATTGTAACGTAAATTAACTCAGCCAATACCGCAGATGATGACATTTATGCCCAAGTAACTGTGTGTAACGTTGCGCAGATGAACACAACATTTTATTTAAATCTAAAGTCATCTTATATCCGCAGCCCTTCCCTTCTGATTTGACCTGTTTATGATTGTGTGTATTGCTCCGTTTTTAATTCACGACTCGTATCGTTTGATGTTTACGTTTCGCACTGATGAGCCGCAGTTTATCAGATTAAGTATGCCGCTTACTGTAGCGCGCAGATAAGGAGCGGCAGTGTGGTTAACTGTGCAGCACCTGACTGATAAAGTTGACCATAGATCACAGCTGTAGGCTGCGGCACATGTCAGCGCTCTCTTCTTTTTTTTTTGAATGGGCTCTTTCACTTGTAAGTCAGGCTATAAAAAAAAAACCGTCCTCCTGGGATAATAACAGCGTTTTAAAAACATTGCCTGATCTGATTGAAGCCCTGGCTCTCTGTTGTGTCTGCTGGGAGTCGAACAGCACAGTTGCATTTCTTACAGCTTCCTTGTTTTAGATCCGAGCTTCCTGGTACCACTTTGGGCTTCAGGGAATGCAGGCTGGCTCCAGTCTTTGTGTGTGTCCACTATAATCACTTTGAAAGTGGTATTTTTGTTCCTAAAATGAGCCAGTAATTGTTTAATTGAACCCATCGTATGGGAACATTGCTATCCTTAACAATAAGGCACATATCAAATCTTTAGTGGTTATATAAATGTCAAATGTTGACAACATAAAGGTGTTGGAGCTATTCACCGCCACACAACGCCCAGTTAAAAAAGAATCTCTCCAAACAAATCAGACCGGTGATGTCAACGATTGGGTGAGGCATTCCAGTAAGACATGAGAAAACAGTGACATAGTGGTTTGAAATATTTAGGCCATTGACTGAATGCTGGTAATCCAGTCTTGAACCTGATGCTCGAGGGAATAACTCAAAACATATGGGGACATTAAGTATCACTGTAAAACTAACAATCATTTATCATAAGTATACCACACATGATGAGCAAAAGAAAAGTGGTTACAGTCCACATGAGTCTAGATCTGATCTCCGTCGTGACGGTAGCCTTATTATCAGTGCGATCACCGTGCCAAAATATGAACGCAAACATCAACAGTGACATAATGCAGCGATAACAACATGTGTATAGCTGTTCAGGTGAGACGATGACTGGAACGGCAGAACCAGGATCGCTATTTGAACGTCAACACAGAAACAGATTACCACTAACTCATTGGCTGTCATTAATCATAGGCTGAACCCAACACCCTTTTAGTTATAAGTATAAGTCTAAGTAGGCTAATAATAATGAGCACATTAAATATATTAAGCTTCACACAACACAAAACTAAGCTTTTTTCCCCTCTTAGTTTATCCTCTTGTAAATATAGCCTGGGAACATCATTTACCAGTTAAAGTTGTTTTTTAAAAGGTTTTATACTGTAACCGCTTAAGTTCAATGTAGAAAGTTGGCTGCATGCAAGGACTGGAAAGAACCACCACTAATGTACCCATCACTGCCATCTCTTCAGTGTTTGTCTTTTAACAGGATCAAGCTGCTGCCAATTAAAGAAACATTTGCTACTTTTAGGCAGAAGTCGCCTTGGAGTGCTGAGCCCTCGTCAGCCCACACTCCTGCTCCGTATTCCCGGGAAAAGTTATTACAAAACACCCTAAACTCCACATACCGCAGCTCCCGCAATGCAGACAGCCGCAGACTCTCTTCAACATCAGACGCGCTTGTCGCGTGGGGGTTATGAAAACAAAGGGCAAACACTTCTTGGCAGTCGTGTACCTGCGGGGCTCCCTGGAAAGCAGTCTCCATCGTGGCTAAGGCTGTTTCATGCCAAGTGTGTGAGCACGCGGATCTATTTCTGCTGCTGATCATGTCTATGTGACGCACTTGGTACATCCTGTGCCTGTAGCAGTTGGATCGCTTTCCACTCAGTGACCTCCTGTGAACGCTTAGCGCTATGCTACCACGTTGCCTCATTATGCCCACTGTGGCTAAATAAGGTCTGCTGCGTGGTGAGACTGGTGATTCACAGGAATCCTCACATTTGTCTATGTGCTTTTGACTTTTTCTGAGGCCGCAGCTGTATCTAGGCTAACAAGGCTGTCTTTGTTCGGAGCTGATTTTATCCGCGATAAGAACGGATTTAGAAGTATTTCATGCGTGAAGAATGAATCTATTCACTGTTCCCAAACACTGATGGACATGTATGTAAGTAAGGGGTCATGCACTGGCTATACTGTAAGTGCAAAGATCAAAGAAAGTATAGACATGTTTTTAATGTGCATTAAATCCACATGCATATTGTATGTGTGATCACACAGGATGTATAGCATGTGTCTGTTTCACTGCAACGTATCCTCAGGTCAGTTCATATGATATCTAATGTAAAGTTCCTCCTCATCTTGCGCGCGTTTTCCTACGAAAGCCATGCAACACGTGTCATTAGTTACATGCGATCTTTTGAGAATATACTTCTGTTCTCACAGGAAACAACCCAATTAGGTGTGATTACCAATAAATAGGTAATTAATGATTAATTATGGTAAATGCCAAAACTACTTGGTTAGGTTTAGAAAAACCTGCCTGTCCTGTTTGCATAGTGCACTTGTGTTTCACCGTAGTATTTGTTCAAAACTCCTTAACTGACGCATGTTACCTAATCCAACCTAAATGCCACATCCTCTGACCCCTGACCCCTAATGGACCAATAAACCCAGTTATCGCCATCACAGACCCCATAGACCCCACAGAAGGATCACACACACACACACACACACACACACACACACACACACACACACACGCCATCTCGGGAAACCCCTTTGTATCTACCTCTTCCTATCTGCCTTCCTCTTGCCTGATGGATTTAGCACACTATACTCCCCGCAGCATACACCATCGACGTGTCCATGCACACCTCTGATTGTTGGAAGTCATATTTACACCAACTCCTCCAATTGGCACATTTCCTTTAGTTTTTTTTAACGACATATCCACCTGTTTGTTGCAGATTTTGCAGCATTATTTTATACAATGTATGCAGGCCCTGACAAGAAAAAACAAATCTTTGGTCAGTCAGGCCATGCAGTTTTACAGACACACACACACTTGCACACGCCTCACACACATTCGCCGGTCGAAGTGGACTTCCTCATATTGTTCAGCATGTTGATGCAGGAAATCGCTTTGATTGATATCCCCACCCCCCCGTAACTCACACTGGATTAGACGTTCGGGGTGTCGTTGTAACTTTTGAATGTGTGTGTTTCTGCCCCCTTTGGTCTCAGTCAATTAAGACTTCTTTGCTCGATCAGAAATCTTTTTTAATGCTTTTTCATGACTATTTTTTACTTATTATTGGCACAAATGTAAACTCTTAGCTTTTCTTGAAATGCTCCTCCGATAAAAAAGCTACTCGGGTACTTCTTTCTATCCACATTTGCACAGTGTCATATTTGTTATCTCCTTGCGAAGGGGGAAAAACAGGGAGGAATTTCATGGTGACACACACACTTTGCAACATGCATTTCCTTATGAGAAAATTCAAGTGCTGTGACTCTTTTTCAAGTTTTGCTTGCTAGCTGTACAGGGAACAAACTCTGCAGGTGCTTTCCTCGCTCTTCCAATTTCTCCAGGTCTATATGCAAGAGAGGATGAGACACACCAGTAGGTTGGGGATTTCCAATCAAGCACACTAACACACACACACACACACACTCTGCTGCACCGCTTCTCTCTTGCTTTACATAAGAACGCACTTCCACAAGTCGCTGTCAGGTCCTTCCTGTTTTGTTTTTTCTCTGAGATTTCTGCAGCGCGCCTGAACGGAAACGAGCGCTCCTGTTTTCGGGGGCCGCATTGTTTGAGAGACTCCGGCTGACCACCGCGATGCACTGTGACGGCTGCCCCGCACAGGGAAGGTGTAGACAGATATGCATCACTGGCGAAACTCGGATCAGGAACCTAATTCACATCAACCGTATAGTCAACAGTGATAGGGGAAGTTTGCTTCACTGGCATGTGGCCTTAGCATCTGTAAGCATTTTCAACTTGTCGTCTATTTATAAGCACTTTTCCTGGGCATTTGGCAGGATTTAACGGTACTAATGGCAAAGGAAACAATGTGTGCTATTCAAGTAATGGATGTTGTAGTCCATACTTGACCACTCGTGGTATGTTCAAATGATGGAAGAGGATGTTGCTGCTGCAAAGTCCAGAGTGTGGGTCCAAAAAGTTAGGAAAGATCAAAGGACGGACTCTGATTGGTGACGTTTGGAATGTTAATTGATACGGTGCAACAGCATTTGTTCGAATAGTCATTTTATATATTATCCGTGCTTTGTGTTTGTACAGTGCATCGCATTGCTCTCACCTCAGTGTCCACATACACAGTGTGTTTAACTTGGCTTCGTTTGTTAAAACTCAAATTCCCCTCTCGACTCCCTGGTGATGTTTGTTTGAGCAATTGTGTATTTAAGAAGGTTCTTTGTGTAAGAAATGCACAGAAATAGCTGGTGGACTTTGACCAAAATGTCAAACTAAATTAAGTCCTGTATTTGAAAGTTTCATTTAGAGTAATATTAGCAACAATGACATACAATCGAAGAGCTATGATGGTTATTTTGTGTTTTTAGAGGCTTGCTGTCCTTCAGACGTTGTCCTGCAGACTGTGGTTTTTTTCTAAGTTAGTTATTTGTAAAGGTTGTGAATGATGTGGCGCATCTATTTTTAAGCTTTTCTAAACTCTGCTTTCCCCGGTCACTCTGGCTCACTCTCTTTCTGCAGCTCTCTCTCTCTCTCTCTCAGTCTGTCCGTCTAAATATAGAGTGTTGTCTACCCCCTCATTCTGACAGAGAGGAAATGCTGTGTGCGTGTGTGAGCTCCTACACTGCATTAATAGTTCCCATCAGAAAGGTAGAAACAGAGTGGAAATTTGCACATCTGTGTGGGCGAGAGTCCACATGCGTGCACTTTGGAGGCCTTTTGCATGCACCTGTATGTGAATGCATGGTGGAGGGGTGAAAGACAGAGAGTAAGGGAGTGAATTACACCAGAGGCAACCGGAAACTTGTGGTCAAACAGCCAGCGTTCGGCTGCCTGTGTGACAGGCTGTTTGTTTTTGAAAGCACAGCTTTTCTTAAGGGGATCGAGGTTAATCCGTCACACAAAATCCTTTCTTTGTACACATGCAGCCTGCGCCGTGTGTGTGTGTGTGTGTGTGTGTGTGTCGACATGGAAGAGAGCAACATGTTGTGAGTCAGAAGTTTAAATCCAAATGCATTTAGCCGACGAAACAGGACTCAAACAGGTTATAACTCTTTGACACCTGCAAACAGCCCCCCCCCCCCCCCCCCCCCCCTCCTTCTTCTCACTTGCCTGTCACTCTCTCTCTCTCTCTCTCTCTCTCTCTCTCTCTCTCTCTCTCTCTCTCTCTCTCTCTCTCTGTGTGTGTGTCACACTTGTTAGTTTCAGTACAGAGAGCGCTGCGTGTGGATGGAAAAGACCTGTGGGACAGAGTGAGTTTGTCTGATATTATTTCTACACCTGCTATGATTTGACTGGTAAACTAACTAATACGTTCCATTAGGAGAGAGCATTATGGTTTGTGATGTTTAGTTTCTGTGACTGAGGCTTCTTATGATACATTTCTGCTGTATATTTATCACAAAGATCGTGAACATGAGCTCTCGTATCGAGGTGATTTTACGGTCAGTATGTTTGGAGCAGAGCAGTAGAGGTTTTTTTTTTTAAGAATTTGCCCAAAGCATGAAAGTCATCTTCCACCAGTCTGCATTTACATGCTGCAGGAAATGCAGTCACTGTGGCAATTAGCGCTTAGTGTTTGTTGTGGTTTATTTCTGTTGGATATATTAATGTCATCATCGTTAATTTCATGATCTGAAAGGAATCATTGGGGTCATTTTTCTTTCTTGCTCAGATAAATGTAAATGAAAAATGTCCCAATGAATTTAGTGCCGCGGGTGGTTGAGAGGTGACTCACAAACCTGTGTGGGACCTGAGACAATGTGGCAAGGGGTTTGAAGTAGGTGGTTTATAGGAACACTTTCTGACAGTGTTGGGGAGGGTTAGCGTGGGACAACTGCACCTTGTGGTGTTGGTACGTGTGTATATGTGTGTGCGGCTAAAGGTTCTCTTTACGAAAGTAAAGATATAAAGGAGTAATGTCTGCCTGCTTATTGAATGATATCGCTCTCCCTCTGTGTGATATGAGCTTCTCTGGGTTTTGTTGACATAGCCGGGCCGTACGTGAGTGCCTTTTAGTGCATATTCTTGCATTTGAGCATGCCCCCACTAGCTATCTCATGTGTGTGTGTGTGGAGGGGGGCTCATCAACAGTTGCAGCTGATGAGGACAGGATTGTCCCGAAAGGGACCTCCTGTAACCTCCGGTTACCCCCTAAGGTAAAAAACCGGTGAGCTCTTTCAGCCTTGTTGCCGCCATTCGCACTGTTGGCGCTGTTAGCACCGTTAGCTGTTAGCCGCCAGCGCAGCAGCCGACGCCACGTTGAGAGCCGTGTGGAGGCAATAGATATGCCCTGAATTGCGTATCGAGCGCCGTTAAACACTAAACTTTGGATTCAACCCTTCAGCAGTAACCACACCGGCATGAATGTTGACTGGAGGCAATATGGTTCTCACACTCAAATTCAAAAAGAGAAACGTGTAGAGATATTATTGTCACCCTGCCTGTGAACAGAGATAGTTTTAAATAGCTTCATTCAATGTATCAGCAAGCAGACAGAAAAACAAGAAAACAGTCATCACTTACCCACATTTACGGTCAGCCACCGCAAGTGAGGCAGGCTCTCCGGCCGCTTAGTGTTTGACCTCGGACGCACATGACTGACACCTTCCTGTCTGTGTCTTCTCTCTGCTTAAAGATGAAACACCCACAATGCACGTGAGACATGACCAACAAGGCCCCCTGGGATAACGCAAGCAGTACGCGCAGCATGGAGCCTCCAGGTACGTACAACAACACACACACACTGTCCGCAACGGTGCACATTTGTGCAGACAAATGGATCTCCCTCTTGTATAAATACATCGATACATTTGCAGACTCAAACGCTCAACCTCTCATCTTTATTGTCAGCCGGCTGCTCCCCCACAGTTCCAGAGCCAGAACTCTACCGCAGCGTCATGGCTATCCTGCCCAGGGAACGGGACAACCAGCAGCCCCAAGACTGTCTCAACAAAGGTAAAATAGATCTACTACAACCCTTTTAAATAAAGTATCAAGATGTGAAGTATTCTTTTCTCGCAGCGCTGGTGTGGTTTTTATCCGTCTTTGCCGTTGGCTCTGCTCACATGTAATATTATGAGGTCTTATAAACAGCATCCTCTGAATGTATCACAGATCTTAACTTGAAAAATACTTCATCATGTGAATAATGCATTGACATTCATGACGGTTTCAATACATCTGTGCGTGTGGTGTAGACGTCACCAAGCTCACTCGATTCTCTGCTGGAGACTCCATTTGTTCCTGTGTTTTTCTGTATCCAAAGCAGTTCCTTCCCGTAAACCAATGGATATCTCCTGAAGCCTGCTAGTGTTAATCCCACTGTGCAACATTCAGCCGTGTCAGCAGTGTGACGGCTGTTCAGTTGCTAGTCATCAGACATATTTCAGATTAGTCATGGAGAGAGGTCTGACACATTTAGCAAGTCTGTGTTAGACCTGTGGAAATGTTGCATGGCTTGTGTATTTATCTGTGTGTGTGTGTGTATTTATCTGTGTGTGTGTGTGTGTGTGTGTGTGTGTGTGTGTGTGCAGGCATGCTAAGGTGGACGCTTCATAAGAAGGTTCAAAACAATCCTGTGAACGGCTTATCTCTGGTGTGGGTGCTGATAAAAGAGCTGGAAAAGGTACTTGATCTCAGCAGTGGCTATGTTGACACTTCGAGACTCCAAATAGTGCTTTCAACAGGGTTTATTTGTGCTGGCTTTTTCCCAGAGGATTTAATATTTACTGATTTGGAATTGACTTGACTGACCATGAACCTTATTCCTTCAATCGCTAATTATAATTTGAGTTAATCAACTAATTGTTTTATCTGTGAAATTTGAGCTAAAATCTTTTCAGAAGCTGGTTATTCTTCTGTCGATGAGCTAATCGGCTGACCGAGTGTGTGTTTTCTCTGCAGGCTGAGAGGTGGGACTCTCGCAAATGCATCATCCCTCTGCTCCACACACTGATGTATGCCATCATTCAGGTACAGTATAGCTGCCACATTGTTGCATTGTTGAAAAAGTAGTAGCTTCAGCTCTGTTACTCCAAAAAAAGTACTGTCAACCAGGAAGTGAACACTTATTATTCGATTACCGTATAAAAGAAAAAGGAGTTTTCCTTTCCGGTATTAGTTGTAACCAGTATGTGCGTGTTTTTTTTGTTGATATTCCAGACAGCCTACATTCCAGATGAGCTGTACAAGCGTGTTTACGACTTTTGTAAGAGACTCCTGACCTATCCCCATCCCTACTGCGCTGTGGGCCTCAGCTACACGAGACAGATCAAAACCGAACGCTCCATTCCAGGTATTATCCAACCCTCAGCTCGACGTTTCAGTCTAAATTTTAAAACGGGAGGCGACTGGTTCGCCTGTAGAACTTCCTGCTCGAGGAGCTCATCTCACCTATATAGCCTGTAGTTGTTTTGACACTTTAAATATGCTGTTCTCTTCAATCTGCATTCATAGCTATGTTGGTTATGTTCTGAAGAAAGGACAAAGGAAACCTCGTGTTCCACATCAAAGATGACAGGGATATTTATTCACAGGCATTTTGTCACGACGTCATGATCGCACAAAGTCACTTCCAACAAAGACCAATCCCTCAGGCGGGTCAATCAAAGCGTAAATGATCTATTACAGACCACACATGCTTTGTAATAAAGACTAGAATGACTTGTCTGACTGAGACTAGCTAGTTTTGACACGGGAGAAAGAAATGCCAGATAACGGTAACTGTGACGTTTAATGAACTGTTCATTCATCAAGCATGCATCAGTTTATCCATATGAGGATTTGCAACCACGCACCGCCGTTAAATTCCCGTTTGATCCACAGGTCTGATGTACCAGAGGATGGTGACAGCCGAGCAGAGACTAAAAAATGAGCACTATCCCTTTCAGGAGAGGTGAGTCATGAATGAAGAAAAGAAGCCTTTGGAGAATTGTAGATTTGCCAAGGCTTGTTCTATTCCCTCATACTGCTGCATGTGTCGCCAAACCCCCGTTGTGTAAAATCCCTGCAGGGTCTTCATCCTGGCTGACCCACAAGTCTTCTCTGCCTCTTTGGAGCAAGTCCTGTCGGGCGATATTGGGACGTCCACTTCAGCTGCAGAAGGATCTCCGAGTCCTTTCGATCACATGTGCATCGTGGTCCAACACTCCATACAGGCTGCTTTAGGAGCGGAGCAGTGCAACGGGCCCAGACTGGCTCGAGCCCTGAAGGTCAGTGGAACCCACCACAAAGCTGCTGGGTTGTCCTCACTCACTGCCTTCTCCTTTCACTTCACGGTATCACTCCAATACCGCTTTGTCTATTTCCTTTTTTTGAGTCTTGTTATGTTCAGTTCACCGCAGGTTTGCCTCGCCTGTTTGGCTCTCTAATAACCCTGACCTCATACTGATGCATGGTGTGTAGAGTCAATTTGAATGTTTTCCGCATGCTTTCCATTTTCTCCTATCTAGTCGGAGCCTGGCTCAGAATTCCTCCGTGTTTGATTGTTTAATTATTAACTTAATCCTCCTCATCAAATGAAGTCACACTGTAGACTCTAATGAATGTGCTGAATGAAAAAGATGTCTTTTGCAAGTAAGCTGGTCTTGACTGACTCTCCTTCACATAAACACTTAATAAAACGCAGCTGTAGTCTCTTCTTCCGATATGGCAGTCTCTCTCGAGGAAGCTTAATTACATCATATTGTAAACCGAGATCCCTTTCTGAATATATCCGAGGAAGCAAGTAGACCATGCAAGCAACGATGGGTAGTATTGGGTAACTTCATCAATCTCTTTCACACACATTGCACATGCACGCTCACGTACACACACAGAGAGAGAGAGGGGAAGAGAGCGATAGCCCATAGAAACACATGTGCTCTGATGCAGGCCTATAAACAAATGAATTGATAAATAAACTGTAGCATCTGCCATTATAAAATGAAAGACCTGATCAATCCCTCCACTTTTACAGCACACACACACACACACACACACACACACACACACACACACACTGCGTTGTCTCACAACTTCTCTTTATAGCTTCAGCAATTTTTTTTCCACGTGAATGCACAATTTGTATATGCTGACTGTTGCCATTCAGGACGGAGTGAATGACCTTTGTGGTCACTTCTGTACAGTTTAAGCAATAACAAGTTCCAGAATGACTCTCGAGTTGAGAGTATCGTCAGCAGAATGTAGTGGGGCTACATTTTTGGTGATGGCAGTAAACTTTTTCAGTTTTTTCTCCCGGATTTAAAATAGTTTGAGAGTCCGTGCCTCATATGTACGTGTTGTATAAAACATCCTGAATGAAGGTCTGTTGGTGGAAGTGTCTCCTGGCACCGATCCTAAAGTAACACCTCAGCAGGACGCACACGAGGGCAGAAACACACACACACGAACGAGCAACAAACAAACCCCTCACCTCTGTGCTATTAATACGGACTCTGTGTGTGTGTTTGTCTTCCTGTGTGCATGTGAGTTCACCCGCGTGTGTTTGTGTGTTCCGGGACAGGACATGGGTCAAGATGTCGAGTCGCACTTTCAGGAAGTGTTGGCGGCTCTGGAGCAGAGCGCGGAGGAGGGCGGCAGAGGGGAGGGGGGAGCGCTGAGGAGGCGTCTTCAGCGGCTGTACAGCGTGATCGTCACGGACGCGGACTCGGACTCAGGTAAGGAGGAAACGCAGCAAAGCCGCGCAGAAACCACACGAACCGCCGTCACTTTTGGTTATAAAAAAGCACACATTGTAAGTGACATGTTTTCTGTGTCCCAGAGGGCTTGTCACACCGGCTGTTCCTGAGATCAAACGTGTGACCACGTGACCTCTCTATTTAGCGGCTTCCTCCATGGCCAAATCAGTCGAGTCAGTTGTTTGTATATTATTGTTAATATTCCGGATATCTATTTCCGGGAAATCCACTTATCCACTTATCATGTCAGCGACCCATCCGATGAACCTGCTCCCCCTTCATCCCAGCTGGGAGGCGGAGGGATGCACAGCAGTGTTCACAGACAGGACGTTATGGGGGTTGGGGAGGTGTTTTGTTTTGAGTGTCATTGTGACAGTTTTGGTCTCTTCCTATCTCTCTTCCTCCACTCGTGTGTGTGTGTATTGCAGAGCCATTGTCCGGTGGACGACTGTGCGACTGCCCTCCTCCGAACCCAGAGATGAGCTTCCACATGTGGACGGAGGATCTGGATATCTGTGAGTGGATCTGGAACCGTGGGGGGTTTAGAGGAAGTTGTTGCTACCAGTCAGCTGAACCAAATTAGGCTGAAACTGGAATTATCTACTGAAAACCGAACTGGATAAAGAGAACCAGAAGTAAAAGAAAAAATAAACATCTGAGTTGTAGATTGTTGGGAGCCTCCTCGGGGGCCTTAGGGCAGACCTGCGACAGTTATTGAAGGGACTTATTCCGTGCTGTGGTTTGTGCCGTCTTGCGCCACGTGAGTGCAGACCTCTGAATTACACGTAACTGATGAATGTTGATATGTCGACAGGGCGAGTGCTGGCCAAGTGGTTTCGATCCAGCTCCATGTCGGAGCAGTTCTCCCTCAGCCAGGAGCTGGAGGACGTTGAGCTGGGTGAGTCGCCCGGCGACCTGATGCCGCCCGACATGACTCGCTTCTCCGTCATGTCCAACGACAGCGGCATCGAAAGAGACCTGCCCCCCGGCGCCGATCCCCCCCTATCGTCATCTCTGGACTCTGCCGGCATGAGTGCAACATGGGAACAATGCAAAAGGTAAATCAAGCACCTAGTTTACATTAAGATAGATCATGCCCACTGCCAGTTTCGTGTATTTAACTTAATTTGAAGTCCCTGTAGAAACAGTTGCTGTAGGAAATGTTTCCAAAGCTTACCTTGGGTTTTTAGTGTTTCAGAGCCATTGTTTTCCAGGTAAATCATCTTGAAGACATTTAAAACTAAGTTGTAATCTTCACCAAGATCATTTACTCGTCACTTGATTTCTTGTGCAAAGATTTAAGAGTCTTTTGCTGAACTTGAGAACGTCCGAGACGCTCATCGTGGGATCCCCTGTGCGTTGTCAAAGCCTCACGTTCATTTTGAAATGATTAGGACTTTGACTATAGCAGTAAAAAAAAAAAAAACCTTCTCCGTTTTCCCAGCGAGCAAGAGTCGGGGAGGCTGTCACGGCGTGGAGGCATCAAGATGAAACCATCGGTGAAGGACGGCATGGTGCTGATGCAGGACACCCTGGAGGAACACGCAAGCCTCGGCGGAGGAGGAGGAGGAAGTGGAGCGAGGGGAGGAAGAAGAGGGGCGACTCTGCAGAGGCGGGCAGGAAGCTGCGCGATGCAGAACCCCTTCTCCAAGCAGCAGAGACACTTTACTGCCAGGATAGTCGCCATGGGAGACGACAGGGTAATGGGTCGCCTGGCCAAGGCCTACTACCTCTTCAGGTGAGAGACTCATCATATCACAAGAGGACGAAGCTTCTTTCAAAGCAGCTGGATGTGTGACTGTGCTGATACAATATATATATATATATATTTAAGTTTTATATAACTTTTTTACACTGTACTGTAGTCCTGTAGCAAGGCTGGCGAGTTTTCAGCTTTTGTTTGCCGAAACTGAAAATGTGGTTTCCATTATTATCCCCCTGATATTGTCAGTACATATCAAACTATGCAGTGATGCGTCAGCTCGATAATGAAAATGTGACATGAATACATGTCATGTGTGTGTTTTAAAGTGCTCCGCAGTATCGTTTTCCGTCCAGCTCCACGATGCCGGGATGCTTCGCTCCCCGAAGGCTTCACAAATTTCCTTTTTATCTTTCGTTCAGGTTCATCTGGTTCTTTCTTCAGTGGAATCAATTTCCACGTTCGTTTATGATGTTGATTAGTCACATGACTTCAGTTGCTCCGCCCTTGTCTCGAAGAAACAGATGCCTGTGTGCACGCGAGTAAACGCACCAAACTGTAGACTGTAACAGCAATATTTAAATATCACGAATTCAACAATATCTCTTTTGGGGCGCACGTTTGGTTGTTTGCTGTCCCTTGTGGTGGAAAAAAAAAGTCTTTTTAACCTCCCAGTGAGAAATAATCACGATGGAAACTTCTTAAAATATAAAAACATATTTAATGAACAGACACTTCAATAATAATTCAGCTGAATGGATAGAGCTCTTTCCCCACGGATGGTTCGAAGGTCTAACAACAATGAAGAGACAAAACAGAGTATATGTGCGCGTTATCTCGTCTCCTCTCCCTTCACCCTCCCCCTCGCAGATGTTGACGGCCGCTGCACCCACCAAGGCCGGGTTCCCAGCCTTTTCGTGGGAAGAGGGTTAGGGTGGTATATGCAGGTTTAAGCGATACAAGTTATAACTAAAAGAACCATATGATAAATTTCCACAACATCCCTATTTTTATGTGTCAAAAGTGGTTGTCACTGATGGCAATCCGAGACTAAGAAGTGGTTGCAACTTTTTCAAAATGGTTGCGATGGCCACCTGGCATCCCTTACTGTCGAGCCCTGAAGGAACAGTACAATAATGGAAGCTTTATTCTTACAGAATACTCTGGGTATTTGTCTCATCTCTGGGTATCTCTGTCTCATCTCTGGGTATCTCTGTCTCATCTCTGGGTATTTGTCTCATCTCTGGGTATCTCTGTCTCATCTCTGGGTATCTCTGTCTCATCTCTGGGTATTTGTCTCATCTCTGGGTATCTCTGTCTCATCTCTGGGTATCTCTGTCTCATCTCTGGGTATCTCTGTCTCATCTCTGGGTATTTGTCTCATCTCTGGGTATCTCTGTCTCATCTCTGGGTATCTCTGTCTCATCTCTGGGTATCTCTGTCTCATCTCTGGGTATCTCTGTCTCATCTCTGGGTATTTGTCTCATCTCTGGGTATCTCTGTCTCATCTCTGGGTATTTGTCTCATCTCTGGGTATCTCTGTCTCATCTCTGGGTATCTCTGTCTCATCTCTGGGTATTTGTCTCATCTCTGGGTATCTCTGTCTCATCTCTGGGTATCTCTGTCTCATCTCTGGGTATCTCTGTCTCATCTCTGGGTATCTCTGTCTCATCTCTGGGTATTTGTCTCATCTCTGGGTATCTCTGTCTCATCTCTGGGTATTTGTCTCATCTCTGGGTATCTCTGTCTCATCTCTGGGTATCTCTGTCTCATCTCTGGGTATTTGTCTCATCTCTGGGTATCTCTGTCTCATCTCTGGGTATCTCTGTCTCATCTCTGGGTATCTCTGTCTCATCTCTGGGTATTTGTCTCATCTCTGGGTATCTCTGTCTCATCTCTGGGTATCTCTGTCTCATCTCTGGGTATCTCTGTCTCATCTCTGGGTATCTCTGTCTCATCTCTGGGTATTTGTCTCATCTCTGGGTATCTCTGTCTCATCTCTGGGTATTTGTCTCATCTCTGGGTATCTCTGTCTCATCTCTGGGTATCTCTGTCTCATCTCTGGGTATTTGTCTCATCTCTGGGTATCTCTGTCTCATCTCTGGGTATCTCTGTCTCATCTCTGGGTATCTCTGTCTCATCTGAAATAGATGACAGAGATTTTGGAGCAACACTCATAACAATGAGAAAAAAAATATTTCCCTTTAAACTGTTGTAAACAAGACGTTTGAAAAAAATAAAAAATACCCCTCTTTGGTGCAAGAAAAGTATATACTGTATCTGAGAAAATGTTTTTAAATGTTAAATACATGTTGATTATAGATACATATTTGGTTTTGATAGGACACCTGTGTAATAATGATGCCTGACTGTAAATGTATGGTGGAAATAATTTGGCCTGTTGACATCTAATCCTAAATTACTCTAATTACCTCATTGAAGCACTAACAATACAATGGGATCTGAACTGGAGGACTAATAAATCACTACTCTACACTCTCTCCACAGTCAGCTTTGGGAAGCTGAACCGTACTTCTTCTATTGCTAACGGCACACGTGGAAACTAAACCGCTTTGCCGCTCAGCGACGCGTGAACACATTTTCGTGCTTCTCACAAATTCTTTGCTTGTCTTTTGCAGGAAAAGGGAAGCGCGGAGGCTTTTTCTTACAATGAAAGTAAACCTCCAGTTTTACTACATCCCTGTTTGCGGGGCAACGACTCCCGTCTCCTCTATCAAAGTAAGGCCACTTCCTCTTGTCCAACACACCATCGGTCTGTTGTTGCGTGAGAGTCAGCAAACCTCTTGAGATAGAAGATCAGTTTTTCAAAAGGCCTAATTACACTGTAACTGTGTTTATTTGAAGTAAACGTATAGTGAAGTGGAAAATACTCAGTAATGAAGTGACGAGATTCCAAAACATCGAATTTACATTGGCTTGGCTGCCTCTTTCAGTGTAACTTGTAATTAGTTTATAATTATTATTTTTTTTTTTTTTTAAACAATCGGTGTTTAGTTGTCATTTTTGTAATTCAGTCATTGAGATTACTTTAAAATGAATGTAAGCTGTTGTGTCTTTTCTCCACCAAGAACCTCCATTTAAATAGACCTTGAGCCCCAACTGCTCTTTCGAGGCGAGAGAATGTTTTCCCATGCCAAAATTTGACCCTCACAAATTTAGCGAAGAAGAACTAGAAGAAGTGAAAACATGCAGCAGCTAGAGTAGGAAAACCTCCAGGCTCATCGCGTTCCCTCACTGCTGTTAATTTGATGCATTTTTGATTATATTCTACTTTCATGTTCGTTCTTTTCTAGGAAAACCTCCATCGATCCAAGGAGAACCCCTGCACTCTTGGTTCCTACTTGAGCATGGTGGATCCGTGGTACAACTCTAACATCAAGAGTTTAGGCTGCATGATCCCCAAACTGGCAAAGATGGTACAATACCCTACAGTGATAATTGTAATAATATATAAATGGTATAAGAATGAAGAGATTCATTGCTTGAGATGACTTCTCGTTATGATAATAATGGAAAAGCTTGTTTTGTTCTCGTGTTGTGTGCTCTCTGGCTTAATCCTTCCTATGTTATACTCAACTACATTAAATGGGATTTGTAAAATGCGATATATTCGCTCAGGTTTGTCTACGTTGCAGCTCCTGAATTGAAGTTTCTCTCTTTCACCGAACTAAAACAGGTTGAATTGTCTTGTTAAGCCATTGTCAAAAACACACGTCATTGAAACTCAGACAGAAATGAAATATAGCTCTCCAAAACCCTCTCGGTTAGTCTTCCCACTGTTCCATCAACAACGATAATTCACAGAGTAGGATGTGAAAATGTGCTGGCTCAACTCGTCTCGGCAGGCAAAATAAAATAAAATAAAATTGCTAAACAACAACCAGCAATGTACTCAGCCAATCATCAATAGCAAAAACATATTTTCACATTCACCCAACTCTAAAAAAATGTTTTCCTCGAATTCCTGTATCCGCCCCTCTTTCCCAGAACTTTTCAAGTTCCTGAAAAAAATGGAAAACTCTGCATTTTTGAATGGTTGAGGTGTGTTAAAGTCATGCGGTACATCAATGATGAACTAAAGTTCAATTTTAAGTCACTTTTTCTTACTTTATTGTTTCATTGAAATTACCAAGCGCTGCTGTTTTACCTGGCGAGCAGTTGACCTTTTTTGGTGACTCATTATATTCACTTGATGTGACCAAAATGAAGTTGTGGTTACAACATCATGCAGACAGGAAGATTCATTTTTCGATGACGTTTGTCTTCTCCAGCAACAGATGAACCCAGGGACGTCAAAAGAGCCCTTTGTGTCTGACGTAATTTCCTACTACGTCCGGACCGGCCAGCAGCCGGTCTACTTCACCATCTACTTTGTTAAGGTAGCATATGATACCTTTTACGTGTAGTTTATTTGTGTGTGTGAGGGTTAAAAGCACCAGTGTGCTCTCCAATCTGAAGCAGCGTCATACCAAAAGGTTTTAACGCATAATGATTTCCATTTTTCAAATGTCTTTCATTTCTTTTGTAAAGAGTTGTTTGTTTTCTATTAGATCACGTTCACCAGCATGACCAGGGATCCCGTGGAAGATGTGTTTCTCACACATCTAGAAATGGAGTTTCCTGAGTTCAGACAGATCTCAGCGTCAATTAGAGGTGAATTGGGTATATACATGAACACTATTTTCCCAATGCTGTCTTTGATATTTGTACAAACCTGCCTCTCTACATCTGGACGCAACCAAGTTCAACAACATGCCGGTCTCTCAAACAGATAAACCGAAGAAGAGCTCGGGGGAGGCGTGCGGGGCGATGGTCTCATTGAATTACAGAAAGGTAAGTTGTGAGGTTTGTGAGTGAGTGTGCACCTGTGTGTCTGTCCACGGCTAGTCTCCCATTCTGCTGCAACAAACTGCATAATGTTTTGGGGGGGGGGGGGGGGGCCAGCCATGGCTGCGTGCGGAAAGACATTTTGTGGTTGCGGTGACTCACACTTTCTCAAAACATTTTATTGCCACTAACTCCCTCACTCCTCACTCACTGGACGACGAGACACAGTGGGGGGAAAACCATAGACTATGTGTATGTGGAAAACTGTTTGCCCACTTTCAATAGTGTGTTTGGCTAACAGCTAACTGAACTACACACACGGCTGATTGCATCGCCTCAGCTCAGCTGCACGCCTGCACAGAGACATCTGCATGGAATAGAATGAGAGACGTGCGAGTGAAAAACACGTTTGATACACTTGCAGTCTAGACAATCTGAAACAACTGTTAGTTTTGTTCATTCAGTCACAATATTCTGGTTTCCTTATTACTTATTAGATTACTGGCACTGTAGCCACATGCCTCATCAATTACCGAAGCGATTGCTCACGAATATTGTGTTGTGTAGCGTGTTGTTTGTGTGAATGCTAAAGGCTTGACACTCGCATGCTTTCTTTGTGTGTGTGTTACTAGGTGACATTAAGTGGCCGAGACGTTGACAAAGCAATGTCATTCAGGACGACAGGCGCTCAGATCACTGCTATTCCCTCCAATGAGGCTGAAGGTTCAGTATTATCTTTAACTGTAACACATTCAGTATTCAATACTTTTATATATTTATATATATATATTTCATGACTTTGTTTTATTCTTATGCTCCCTATTTTTCCTCTGCCTTCGTCTCATAGATCTGAACTGTTTGACCATGACACTGAATGAACCTCCAGCAAAAAACAAAAACAACGTTGTGGTGAGTCTAGTGCTGGGCTCAAACATCTGCAGTGGATAATCCTCACATAGACGACTTATGTTGAAACGAGGCATAGAATGGAAATGATCAATTCAACAATAAATTCATCCTTTTATTTTGAAATTCCCAGGAGTCAAAGATTCGGTCCAGCAACATTAAGATTCGCACTTTGGAGAGTCGACATTTCACTGTTACACTGGACAGAGACTGTCGCAGGAGCTACAGAGATGTGCAGAGGTAAGAGAGTCCAGCCTTCATTCACTCACCACTGAGTAAAGGTCATATAGAGGTTTGGTGTGTCATAGGTTAGAAACATGATTATTGATAGCCGACATTGCTAACAAAGCGCTAGCAGAACAAAGAGACCTCTTCTTCTCTTCTTCTTTTGAAGTGTAACTCTACAGTTTGTATATGAAATTACTCCGTCAGGGTCTAGTTTGTTCCACCTTGATTTGCTCCCCCTTTTTTGGTGGACCCAGTTTCTGTGCACCCCTGAACTGATGTCTCCATTTTCAACGTGTTTTGTGTTGCAGCGTCGAGATCTCCCCGTGTCTTGATCCCGGATACTGCGTCCAGAAAACCATTAGGTCCAAATTCAAGTTGGGAGAGGTCAAAGAGGCGGGACTGAGCAAATACATGAACAAAGGCCTCCCTCTACCGATCAACACATTTGCCGGCATCATCACCTGACGTGGTGGAGTAAACCCCCGCAGATGAAACTTGAGAATTAACACCATCAGCGCTGTGCTTTGATCGCGGGAATGGCTGTAAGTTCAGTCTGACACATGAAGAGACAAAAGGAAAATCTGGTTTTCTCAAAGTCACCATGTGGCGAGGCAGATTTTAAGTGCTGATGGTAACAGTGACTCTACTTCATAGACACACTACCTTTTACTGCCTTCTTCTCACACACACACACACACACACACACACACACACACACACACACAATACACACGAAGGAATGCAGACCAGCCCGGTCTGTCAGCGACTAAAACGCTCCGATTGATTAAAAGACTGGTACGATGACAGCTGACAGTTAACTGTTGCCTTCGTCTTTGCTGAATCCCTCAAAAATACACTTGCCATTCCCGCACCTGTTGCGTAATGCAAGCACGTCATGAAGGTGCAAGTTGTTTGGAAACGTTCTGGAAGGCTTCAAGAACCACACTATGAAGTCAGAGCCACGTGACAGGAAACGCCGCAGAACAGAAGAAGCGGCTTTTGTGTGTTACTGTATCTGACAGACAGCCTGATGTGCATAAAGAATGTTAGTCTTGAGAGTCACCGTCTACTGGCCAGACGTGCAGGATTCTGTGTTCCATGCTTGATTATTATACAAGACAAAAAGCTAAACTTGCGCACATGCCAGTAATTATCTCAAATGCATCATCAGCCTTGAGGTGGGAGAATCACCTCTGACCTTCATCCACTCACTGCCGTTTTGTTCGATGACGCATAGATGTCCTAAACTGAATGTATTTGCACTCGTTTTTTATTATTATTTGTGAAGCAAAAGTGTGTAAAGCATGTAATATGACTACATGCGTTATTACGTCATTACGTAAATATGAAAAAGATCAAGATAATTGCTTTTGCCACAGAGTTATTAGATTACATATGGCTAACAAGCTTATTTTTTATAAGCTTGTTAGCCCCCCCTCCCCGGGTAGGATCTCATGCAAAGGTCAACCGCCTCATGAACTGGACATGATGTACTGCACAACATAAAATCATGTTGGTGTGTGTGTGTGTGTGTGTGTGTGTGTGTGTGTGTGTGTGTGTGTGCTAGCCTGGCAGGGTAAAAATTATGAGTTTGAAATTCATGATACATTTTGCACACTATGCTTCATCTAATCATCCATATATTGGACCCCATTAAAATCTAAATGTAATTGTGTAAATACATGGTTTTGTTTTGTAAAACAGTGTTTGTGTTTTATAATAAATGTGGTAAATCTCAGTACCTTTTGTTTGAATGAACAGCGACTTCTGAACTGAATAGTTTTGACGAGCTGTGGAGCGAACTTTCCCACGCCGTCGGTGCGTTCAGCGGCCACCAGATGGTGCTATTGAGCTACTATCTACCCAGCTTGAGCACAGGTTAACACGGGGACAGTCCCGTGTGCTGCACGCACACCGACCGACACCTGCCAACAGCTGGTGAGCGACCGCTGGAGCATCTCGCGCGCTTTCCGCCTCCACAAGTTGGTGTCTGACTCAATGAAACGCAGCAACGAACCGCGACCGTAAGACCCTCCCCTGTAGTTTCCCCCTCGCCGTTTCCCGGTGACGCTCTGCAACTGGAAGCGTAGAGAGAACGGAGGAGAAGAAAAGGAGAAGCTGCAGGACCGATGGAGAAGAAGCAGGGATCTTCTTATCAGTACGGTTCACTGGAGCGCACTGAATGGAGCAGAGACAGCAACAAACCAGGTATACACACACACATATACATGTATGTGTGTGTATATATATATATATATATATATATATATATATATATATATATATATATATATATATATATATATATGTATATGTGTATGTATATATATATATATATATACATACATATATATATTAATACATATGTATTAATATATATTAATAATATATACAAAAACACACACACACACACTGGGAGTTACAGTGAATTCATTATAGTGATCTCAATCTGTTCCGACACTGTTTATTATATAGTATATTCCATAGCATCGCCACAATATTCCCGTAAAGCTTTATAGGTTTGTGTTCTATCTTGCACAAGAGGGATTACTACAGGTTTTTGTTTTTTTTGTCTTTTATATCTGGGTTATTTTTTGTAGTTGATGGAGCGGATCAATGTCGTTCTCTAGTTACAGTACAGGCAGCAGCTTTGCAAATGTCAAGAATCCACAGGTGTTTATGCTTCTAGTGTGTGGTGTGTGTGTGTGTGTGTGTGTGTGTTCTTATTTGTGTAAGAGAAAAGTGAGGGCCCATTAGTCGGGGACCTGCACCCTCAGATGATGAATAATGACCCCCATTGAGGGACTTGGCTGGACGTTCAATAGACTATAAGGTCAGACGTCACTGAAACTTTTTATCGCAGTGTCACAGTATTCATGTTTTCTCAAAAGCCTGCAGCTAATATGTGGTTTGATTCTTGATAAGGCATCATTTTCTAAATGATTTGCTTGGTAAATCAATTTCCCAGCCCAAGGTGATTTTCTTCGGATGTCCTTTTTGTTCGACCAATAGTCCAAAACCCCAAAGAAATCTCCACCAGGAAGGCTGGAATCAGACAATGTCTTTTGGTTTCAGTTCTATTCCTCTACATCGCTGATTTATATATGATATTATTTACATTCATGATGCTCACGATGGCGTCATGTTGTCGGGGCTTTTTGGTCATACTGACGCACCATTCATGAAGGTAAGTCGGGAAGTTCGCCCCCCCCCCACACACACACCCTCTGGTCCACTAGTGTAAAATGAGAAAAAAGAAAAAGACGGTTGGAGTTGGAGCAAAGCCTGTAAACTGAGCTCATGATTCACATCTTCAGGGGTTTGGATAAAGAGAGGGTGCAGGGTTTCGAGAGGTATTGGGTGAAATGAGGAGAAGCAAAGGGACATGAGAACTGTGAGAGAGGCAGTGAAAAAAGTGCAAAGGAGGTCGAGGGATGAGTCATAACTGCTCAGAATGGCAGAATAACCTGTCCTAGAGAGCCTCTGCAGCAGAACATGTTGTCTCTAACGACGTAAGAATGAACAACGCTTATGACATCATGTGGCACGTTTTTCACATTTATCACAGTCAGTGAGGCTTCTATGTCTTGTTTGGCAGTGCGATATTGCGTCTCTGCATCATCTATAATGTACAGAGTGTGCAGCGTGAATACACAGTGGTCAATGTCGGATGAGAATACAAAGAACAAATGTGTGTCTCCGTTTCTCACTCTCATGTACGCACAAAGTGAACTATACAGCCAAAGACCAATTACTGTATGTGCTCATGAAATGTGCACACTCTCCTGCATTTCGGACATGTGTTATTGTGACAAACACGCGTGCCTCCGCTGTGACAGCTAAAGCCTCTGTGACAATGTCCTGCATCGGACAATTCGATTACTGCAAAGCAATGCAGCAATTATTTTATTTGTCACACCTGTGCTTGACAGGTAAGAATGTATGCTTTGGAAAAAACTTCTATTTTGCTATTTCGTTTGTCAAGTTCATTCGTCTCAGTAAGCAGCTTACTGTCTTACGATTAAAGATCAGGTAAGATTAAGTATATGCAAGTAAAAGTATTTGGTAAGCGCTAAACAAACGATTGGAAATACAATATGGTCAACAGTAACAACAGCATCGTGATTAAATGGTTAGTTTGAGTTTTCGGGAAATAGCCTTTTTGCTTTACTGCCTTAATTTTAAGGCCACCCTGGAGGGTACGTCATCACTTTTTCTCTACTGGAAGGGAACCTTAGAGGGCACTTCATCACATGTATTGTACTTGAAGGACCCCCTAGAAGGCACTTCATGACGTTTTCTGGAGTGGAAGGGCACCCTCAGGCACTTCATCACATTTTCTCCACTAAGGGAACTCTAGAGGGTACTTCACCAGGCTTTCTTTACTGGACGGGGCACCCTAGAATGCACTTCATCACATTTTCTCCACTAAGGGAACTCTAGAGGGTACTTCACCAGGCTTTCTTTACTGGACGGGGCACCCTAGAATGCACTTCATCACATTTTCTCTACCGGAAGGGAACCTTAGAGGGCACTTCATCCCATCTAATGTACTTGAAGGACACCTTAATGGGAACTTCATCGTGTTTTTTCCATTTCAAGGCACCCAAGGGGGAACTTTTGGAAGCATTTTCTTCTTTATGCTAAGCTAAGGTGAATTGCCTTTTGGCAAAGCGCCATTGTTAAAGAACATGAGAGTGGTTTTGATCTTCTCATCTAACATTATCTCTCTGCAGTAAAGTAAATAAATCTTTCTTTAAAATTTGAAAAAAGCCACAAAATGCTTATTTATGACACCAAAAAAAAAGTGACTCAAATTTTAGTTTTCTTATCTTTTAGCGAGAAACACATTTTCACATAATATCCTTTATTGATTGCTACTTTATAACGCAATGCATTCTAATTAACAGTAAATACCACACTGACACATACGAGAAGTTGTGTAGATGGTTCCATGTATGTCTTATTACCGTTTTAATCTCTTTCACACTTCAAAACCTGCTGCCACACTTTACTCAGCGCTTCCTCCACTGAGAAGTCAAGGTTGTGTTGACGCCACGCTGACGTCAGCCACATTTGTCATAGTAACCGAGTACAGAGTGTCTGTGTGAAGATGTGTGTCCGTACTTCAGGAACACTTTTTCCTTCTGTCACACGAAGCAGACTGCAGTTGCGTGCCCCCAAAACAAAGCTTTAATGCCAGCAGGGATACGGGTCCATGTAAACCGGCAATTATCAGCAAGCGTGGTTAATGCTTTCCATGGTGCTTTTACTGTTAACCTGAAGTCATACAAACCCAGTCTGAATTATTATGATCCGCTTTCATTCTGCTTTCTTCCGTGCTAGTGTAGAGGACGTTTCTTCACAGCACTTTGAACCCAGTGAGAGCTGCCTTCCCCAAGGCTAAATGTGACTCGAATAGAAATATTACTAGAGCTCTACTTAGTGATGGTGTGTGTGTGTGTGTGTGTATATAAAAAAGGATTTAAGGGCCTCAGGAGGAGTCAGGAGGGGCTGTCTGTCAGCGGTGGTGTTGGTATCACCCTGATTATGTTCGTCTTGGCCCCCATGTTGTGCAGCTCTCTACAGGGAGGTGACAGTTATCCAGGGCCGTCACAGTGCTAATTGGATCAATTCAAGAGCAGGAATCGGTGATTTTCTTCAACATTAAAGTCGCGACTGCCACTACGTCTACCTTCAAGAAGGTCAACCCTACTTGGATCTCAGGGTAAATTTAATTTAATTACAGTTAAAAGGATAATCAGAGCGTGGTGTGTGGAGTGACACGTTGAAACACAGCATTGTGTTTGACGTCAAACCATCAAGGCATCCTCTGTGCACAGTATATGATTATTTAAAAAGCTTTAATGACTTTTCAGTCCGCTTGAAACAGCTATTAGCTTCAATACATTTATTCTTAAGATGTTTAATGCACCTGCCAAGCCCGTGCTGTGTATATCATAAAGATGCCCAGCCACAGAAGATAAATCTTGCCCGACACAACTTGGAATTACAACTTGAAGTACCGTTTCATTGCGCTTTTCTGTATTGGGGGGGGTGTATTTTTTGTACAATGGATTGCAGCACATATTTGCGCCCCTGTATCTCTCTACAGCAGCCAAAGGCAGTGTAGACAGGACTACAGTGTGTGTGTCCTGGAGGAGGAGGCTTATTTCCTGTGCTGACCCACCACCCTGGGTTTCTACAGCTAATTAGTGTGTGTGTGTGTGTGTGTGTGTGAAAGAGAGAGAGAGACTGAGAGGCATGCAAGCCGTGCCAACCACTAACACATGGTAATTTAACTGTGATGCTCTGCTCTTCATCAAGTATCAATTTCAGAGTACATCTGCTGCATCTGTTTATTCAGTTTAAAATGAATATTCATGTGCAGTTGTTGTTCTGCGGTGCCAAATTTGTTATTGGAACTTGGATCATGTATGTGTGTATGTGTCCACCTATCTCTGCGTAGTATTTGTCACTGTAACCTCTCATTTTAATAAAGAAAAGAATCAACATGCACTTTAATGTCTTAGCATCGGACATGCTGCAAATTTGTCCAAGGCTCTCGCAACTTTCGGCAAGAATAAAAGCTGTCGTTCTCTTTCTCTGTCTCTCTCCCTCAGAGGACGACGTGGTGTCCATGGCGGACTCCACCATCACCACGGACGACATTGAGGGGGAGCTTTTCAAGATAGACAGGATCAGGGACGTCCTGGTCCGGAGGGAGTCAGAGCTCAGATACATGTGAGTGGCTCATCGGTACCTTGCTTTTTTATTTGGTGTCGTGGCTGCCACCTGCAGCCGGTGTGATTACTGCCGACGAAACAGGTTCAATAATAGCAAACCAGAGTCTGGATTTTACAGTAGCTCTACATTATCCTGGCACAGCTTTCTACCAGTTTAAGCCGTACCAAAGCTGTGCTTTGAGCTCAATGTTAACATTAGTGTTGGACTAACATATTGACATCCATCCCTGAGAAGGCAATTTGCTGAATGGCAGGGTGGCATCAATTAAAGGTCACATTTTTGTAAATTGATTAGATGCATCAGGCGTGTGGCACAACACATGTAGCTACTGGTGTGAAACCGGAACAAATGAACGATTCAGTTAATTAATCAGTCACAAAAGTTCACAAGCCAGTGTAGTGAACAAGCTAGCGCCTCAGAGGAGAATTGCGTCCATTTCCAGGCTTTTCCCACTAAAAGCAGTTCAAATCACGCTTCCATTTAGGAGCACGCCTTGGTATCAGAAACACAGGTCCTCGCAGCGTTGCCCTCTATTCTCTCTCCTCATTCCTCTCCATCACACCCCGAGCTGGCCCCCATTACAATTTCAATGGCTCCACCTTTGCTGCCGCTAAGCAGGCTAATGTATGGATATTTATTCATCCACTCCTCTGAAAGATAGGCAGTAACGCCGCTCAGACAGCGGGGGGAATGTGAGGAGTGGCGTGTGTGGGGTAGCAAGCGAGAAACAAGCCGATAAAATGGGAGAATGAGAGACTGGAGGAGGAGGAGGAGGTGGTGGAGAGGAGGTGGAGGGAGATGGAGAGTCACTATTTGAAGCACCTATTTCCCCGCAGTAAACAAACAAACTATAACTTGTCGTTTCCTCTGGTACGTTAAGTAAAGCCTATCATTAGTATTCCAGGCCTCGTGGCCATTTCTCCGCCGTCTGTGCAGAGCATCTTACATGACAGGTAGATGAGGCACGGTGGCGAGGCTCTCATTCTGCTCATTCTGACGTTGATGAATGTGTGCAATGTGCGTGAGTGTTCGTCTGACCCTGCGAGTGCCTGTGTGCTTCTAAAAGAGACTCCGTAGCTGCGAAGCTGGGTGACGTGAGGGCCTCTAATTCCGTCAGAGGAGAAAGGGAAAGAGGGTCCTCCACCCCTCCGCCTCAGTCAGTGATGGTCCACTGAGCTGGAGGGGCCATTGTCAGAATGAGTGAAAGCTATCTGGCTCCGAGACGCCGCAGGGATTTTCTCCTCAGAAAAGATTGTTTCATCTCCTGTGTGAAAATATAAGATCAATATGAAGCTATCACTGTTTGAATTTTGCCCTTAACCGTAGAGACCAGATTCCACTCATCCCCACCCTTTAATAAAGTTGAGCGTGCACTGATTTGCAGCATGTGCGGTACGTGTACACGAGTGTTTGAGTGTTTCTTTTGTTCCATCATGCCTGCGAAGGATGGATGACATTCAGCTGTGCAAGGAGATCACTCGTCTGAAGAAGGAGCTGCAGAAATTAGTGTCCATACCAGGTAGGAGTCCTCAGGCCAGCTGTTTTGTATTTGCAGTAGAGTAGAGGTAATCTGTGACTCAGATGTCTTGTGCTGCAGATAATGACAAGTCCAACGAGGACCGGCAGAAGGAAGAAGAACTCCTGCAGCAGATCCACAAGCTGGTCGAGACCAGAGATTTCCTGGTGGACGATGTGGAGTTTGAGCGACTCAGGTGCGCTTCTGCCTCTAGGGTCTCATTACAGCTCGGTAGGACGCCTGTGGTAGGCTGTGAATGAACAATTAAAGAAGGGAAAAAGGGGATCCTACTGCACACCAGATAGAGATGCAGTGCACATATAGTGCAGCCTCCCAGAAAAGGCATTCGGGAATTCTTTGCCCGAGTTTGACACATACTTTTCATGCAGGGGAGCACCGATCTTTGATCACGCCAATTCATGAGCACCGTTCATTAACCTGCGTACAATGACTGAGAGGGCTCGCAGCCGCCGATGCTGGTGAAGTTGTACCTCAGTTCGGTGTCATTTGTATGCACGCTTCACAAAAAGCCGCTTTATTAAAACACTGGAGCATCTCCTCGGGCACAGCGTTGTGAGAGGGTGCGCCGCAGAGAGCACCGCAGAGAGCCATTTCAATTAAAGATCTGGCAGCGTGCGTCAGTGAGTATCCAGAGGAGGGGAAAAACTCTATTTCTGCATTTTTCAGGTGCACCAAGACTCTTACATCCGCTGCTGGCTGTTATTTGCAGGAGATGAAGGGAAGCTGTCTGAATCCTGTCCAAACCTTTCAGATCTATTCTGACACTCCTTCACCACACGTGTTATACAAAACACCACAGGACGCTTTACACAATATTTAGAGGCAGGTCGTATTTTCGTACATATGTAAAATCTTAAGTATAATGTGATGAGGGCATATTGTATGTGGAATCAATCCTGTCCTGTTTTCAGTCCTGCGCTGGTAAAACAAATGTAAACCAATCAAGTTGCCTTAACCTAACGTGACTCGACAGTGGACAACAAGTATGTTTTTAGGTTTAATCTTATATCTCAGAGAGTAAAAGGCATCGCTGGTTTGTGTGAGAAACACTTTGTGTTAGCAGCTGACAGCACGCTGTGAAAACACTGAGGGGCTGCTGGGAAGGTGAGAGGCAGAACGCAAGAGACCAACAGTGAACTGTGAACCCGCTCAAAGCCATGTTGTCCATGCTGATAAATATAGAAATCTTTCTATTGTTATTTATCTCTTTTTTTTTTTTTTTTACCCTGACTGTCCTTCACAAGAAAATCCTATCTGCAGTTTTTATGTTGTACTCTTTATTTTTAAAGCAGGACAGAACATACCGGGTATCAATATAAATCTGCTTCATATACAGTATATGAGTATGTTTATCCAATATAGAAAAGTCTCTGTGTAGACAAAGAGTGGTTGCCAGTTTTATTGAGTTTATTCAGCGGAGCCTCTCAGACTAAATCCAATCTTCTCTAATAGCCAGAACTATATTAGGCTTCTTATACAGTGCGACCTTCTCTGAAATGTTAATCCACTACTTGTGGGACAGATGGCCAGCAAGTGTAACTTGACTTTTGCATCCGTATAACAAGGGATTCCTATACATTTCTCTTTTGTGATCTGAGGGAAGACTTTACATCGTAGTCCGTGTGCTTTATCTATTCATGCTTTTACGTTTTTCTTTTTTTTACATCAATCTTTCTCAATTTCCACAGGGAGAAAGAAGAAGATAAAGAAATGGCAGATTTTCTGAAGTCCAAATTCCCAAGAAATATGAAGAAGAAAGGTATTTGAGCATCAAACATCAAAGTATCAACAAGTAAAAGTACATTTTTGGGGAACTGAGGAGTCCTCAGGTTCCCTCCTGAGGACTTTGAGGGATGAAGCTTCACGCGTCCACTGACTGATTCAGCATGAATTAGAAATGCTAGACCTACCTGTGCTGTTTCTGTTAGTAGAAGACTATTCCATCTTTTCCTCACAGTATATGTTCTCTGGGCTCCAGGTGTACCAACCAGACGGGCGCCATCCAGGGCTCAGCAGGCCTCCGCTCCCTTCGCCAAGACGGGCCTCACCCTGCTGAAGGAGTGCTGTGGCTTCACATGCTCCGTCATGTAGACCGGGGCCCCTCGCTGCATGGGGCTGACACAGGGGCCACAGCCCCAAAATGTTTTCGAGTTTCAGCTTTTCAGTCCGAGTAAGACTTTGAAGCGTGGATGGAGCAGTGCAGGCGCATGTTGAGAGTTTCCCAGAGGGAGAGCAAAGGATGTCGCAAGCATCATATGCTGAGTGTTTCCATGCCATCTTTTGTTGGATCTGTTTGTCTCTTTCATTGGATTTCATAACCCGGCTCTCCGCGTCTCCCATCCCACTCCTGTTTTTTTTTTTTACTCTCATTAAGGAACAACCCGACGACCTGCTATTTATTTCGGTTTTTCATGCCGAGAGGACAGGGTTTGAAGGACAGAAACAGCACCAAGCGAGGCATGTGTTGTGTGCACACTAATTGGAATCAACTACCGTGACACCTATGAGTTTGATATTTAAAGACCCCACTGAGCTATGATAACTGTAATCTCCTAATTCAAAAAACAAATAGATGTTTTACAGGAGTCAGCAGGCCAGTCCAGACACACTGCTGGCACTTAGCAACACTAATGAAACTGGCATTAATCAGGAGCTCTGTTAGGAGGAAGTCGCCTGTGATTTGACTGCAGATCTAAATGGCTACAACCTTTTGAAGAGTGGTGGTTTGCGAGAACGGATGTCTCATTACGCTCCATTTTCCTTTCATGATAATCAATTTTCCAGTTCTTGAAAATGTCCTGGAAAATCTTCTGTTGTCCTGGAAAGATATGTCAGCATTCTCCTATTTTCCTTCAGCTAAAGATTAGCTATGAACCTATCAATCAGAGATCCCCAAAACGCATAAACGTTGGCATCTAAAAGAGCTAAGTTATGTTCAGAAATCATATTAACGTTCAAATGGTAGTTTATGGAACGTCCCCCGCAGGTCACCTCACATGGTAGCACATGCAAGTTGGATGACTTTACATAACGTGGCTTTCTTCCCAACCTGTTTTAAACAGTTGAATAATGTTAAATTGGTTAGCATGTTGCTAAAGACGACATGCTTGCTAGCTTGTTGTGCCAGGTGTGTGTTTGCATTATTCTAGGATTCATTTGTCATAATTTCTAACCAGTGTAAGATATGACTTCATAGATATTTAGTTAGTCACAGCCAAAATCTGCACGTCTTTTAAATCAGACTTCTACACAGAGAGAGAGATACGTTTATGGATCCCAGCTAGATCATAACGGAAAATGCCCTGAAAAAACTGATCTCTAGCAAAGTGCTGGAACTCTAACTATTAATATGGCTTGTAATAACAATTCAGCCAACTTCCACCATGCATAAACACTGTATATTTGTTAGCACCCCACATTGTATCAGTTTGTTATGGCCTGAATATTTAGGTGCATGTAAGGCTCCTGAATGGCCTGTGGCACATCCATCCATTACGTCGGGCACTGGGTTGTTGTGGCCAATCATACCTCGGAGCACCTCTGTGTTGCCAAGAAGAATGGTCGCCATAGCAACCGTGTACATCCCATATCTTTACGACGAGACAATGAAGACGTTTGGATGGATGAGACCTCATAGATGTGACACAAACAAATACTCGAGCACTAACTATCAGGGTTACCTTATGAAAGGCAAACAGGAGACGATGTAATGTTGCTGTTGTTTTCATGCTTTGGATTCACTCTGGGGACATCACAGCCCACTTTGGATTGCAACAAAATGTACCATAATTGAGCCTCTGAATCCCTTTCGCAGCTTTGCCTGCCCAGTATTTACAGAAGATGCAAACTGAAAGTATTTTTTAATCTTTTAAATCATTATAGATTGTATATTTCTCAGTGAATCTTTGTTTCTCATCCCTGTTTTAACAGAGCGTTCGCTTTAACGGTTTATTCCAAACCTGTCCTGAGGATGGATACAGCTGTCTCTTCTGGTAAATCACTAGATCTATTGATATTCAGTCTGAAAACTGCCATAGAGGCTTTGGGTCACATATCACCCGGCAACCATGTCTGGTGCTGTCATGATGGGTCACAGGGGAATTAGATGTGTGCCAATACTGTTGAAATGACAGCCGCGGGAGAAAAAAAACAAAAACTACCAGGGAAGGATTTCTCCTGCGTGTGTGTGTGTGTGAGTAATATGTGGGAAGAGGTGGACACCCCAATGGGGATATATGTCTCAAATGTTAAGTATTAGACAGTGTAAACCATTGTGCCAAAGCAGAACTTTTTAAAAAAGAGACAGCAATGCTTAATTAAACAGGCACACAAAACATCTTTGATGCACAATATCTAATCATCTGAGGTACAAACACATTCTCCCCCCAATTTGTCATATACCGCGACTTGGTCAGTGCTCTTTACTTCAAACTCTGAGGTTCCCTTTTCAAGTCTGCTCCCACGGTTGAGCTGCACAATGCATACATCTGTGAAAACCTTCACGTAATCAGTCATTATTTCTGTTGTGTGTGACATGTTTCTGTTCTTCGTTGTTCACATTTAGACATAAAACCAGCCGTTGACACCAGCTGCAGGGCGAGCTAACATCTCATAACTCTGCTCGGCACGAGTCAAGCGAGGATTCGTGAATTTTTATTTTGAGGAGAGAGAGAGAGAGTGTGGGGGGGGCACAAGGTTATGGGGGGGGGGTCTAATCTTCAGTGTGAGTCATCCTTCGTGAAAACACTGAGTTCCCGCAAGGGCAGCTCACAGTGAACGCTGTGTGTGTGAAAAGGACACGACTGTCATTCAACCACACACAGCCTGTACCCCACTCAGTGTGAATAAGAGGAAATAGCACAATTTGTGAGAAAGAAAGAAATGAGAAAGAAAATAAGGTGAGTGCATGTTTACCTGTGCTTGTTTGCGTGCCTAGAAACAGGAGGGTGGTGGCGAGCGGTACTGTATCTGTCACTGCTTTGTTACTATGGTTACTGTGACTTGATGGCATACTCTCACTTCCTGTTTCATTTGTTCCTGCCATGTAGTAGACTCTGCTGGATTCTGATGCAAGGCTGCATGTGTTGTTAAGCTGCTATAGGGGAAGACTATAAGGACCTGTTTTTATACTGTTCAGGGTACAGGGTTCTTAAATGTGCACAGTTGAAGCTGCAAATGTAATAAATTAAATCATATCTCAAGATTCATTGTTATTATTATAGTAACTGTCGGACAGATTGCCATGCAATTTCACACAGACATGCATGGTGCCCGGATGAATATTAAAGACTTTGGTGATCGCTGACTTTCCATCTAGTGCCACCAGCAGGTTGACATTTGTGGTTTTGAGTGAATGGATGTTTTTTTTCCCCCCTGTTCTTGCACTTGATGCAGATAATGTGTCATCATTCCCTCTCTTTGATCTGCCTTTGTTAATGCTGGCTAACATTTAGCAATTTAGTGCAATGAACAAAGGGGAATTATTACCACACATCTCAACATGAGTGCAGATTCCTCGCAGCCTGATGAAACAACCAAAATTGTGTCCGGATACCTGATGGCTCCCAATCGTCACTGGAATATCTTAAAAAGCAGCCTTTAAGCTAAAAAAAATGAACCAACCACACAAACATGAGCCTTCTTTTTGTTTAGTACACTTTTGTTATTTTGAGTTTTTATCTGGGGGTTTTCTCCCTGTTTGTCTGTTTGTCTGTTTTTCTGCTTCTCAGAAACAAATGTGCATATTTTGAGACTGAACACTAGTTGTTTATTTTTTAAACACTGCGCAGGATTATCTGATTATGAGATACATTGATATTTTTAATGTGGGTATCACGTCAATTTCATTCAATCTGAATCTCTGTGATTTATTTGCTGCTATAAGTACAGTCTGGTCACTTTGGAGGCTACAGTTTTTGTGGTGTTGTTGTAATGTATTACGTTACACTGACAGGTGTTCCTATTATTTTGAAAACAAAAGAACGGTTTGTTAAAGCAGATAATATACATATAATTGCTGATTGAGCACAACGAATATAATACATCAAATAATGCTGCAAAATGGGAGAGAAAATGCACAAAAATTAGTTTTTTTTTCCAACCCCGCTAAAGAGAGTGGAGAGGAGGCAATTCGGAGGGGTGTTGATCGCATGGACAGCGATCTGCTCTGAAGCACTTAATTGTAAACGTTCTTTGATCCTACCAGGACCAGGACTGTGTGTCCAGGTTAGTTAACCATCCACTGACATCTCAGCACTGAGGATACCAGCTGCTGGTGTGCGGGAAGCTGCAGCTTGCCTGCTTTCTATTCTTACCTGCATAACCATGGTGATGATTACTGTACTATCCCAGTGTGTAGCGGTTGATGATGATTATGATGACATTCCATAAAAATCATTTGATACAGCTTTCATATTTTGTCTTTCATTTTAAACGGACAGTCTGTTTCTCATTGGTGCTGGTGTTTCTCTCTTCAGTCCAGGGGTTTTCTAAATAAAAGCAACCGGTAATGAGAGCGTGGGCAGTACTTTGAACACTGCCACGTTCCATTAGCTCCCTCCTAAAGTCACCAATGCAGGAAACAAAGCTGATTTCCTCTCTTTAAAAAACAACTAAATAAAACTGTGGCTCACGCCCCAGTCAATCCTCCCTGCATGCTGTCGCTCTGCTTCCATTCCTCCCTCCCTCCAAATGTGTCCTCAAAACATTCCCCCAGAATCTCTAACAAGGTAATCCAGTGCTCACAGTGTAGCAGGTTGCCAGGTCTTCTCCGCGTATCTCCCTCTCATTATGTCACCATCAACATCGTGCAAATGTGTCTTTGCTCCAAAGAATGCAGCAATGACAGAGTGTGTGTGAGCTGCAGACTCTTATCTTTAGAGACATCCTCCTTCTCACAGTTCTGTCCTGTTTATTGAAGCGTCCTCAGTTTGTCACCTTGTGCTCCTTTAAAGTCAGTGATTGCTCAACAGACAAAGGAATAATGTTACTCCTGGTTTTGCAGGGTTTTTTTTCTGATAAACTGCAAATATAATACATCACACATCAGCAGCAATGATCTGAATGTCTAATAAACAGATGCAGGGGGAACGTAAGAGACTGTCCAGCACTAGATTTGTACGCTTTCCATTCCAACCTCAAAAACAAATGTTCAAAGAAGAGATTATTTTAATTATTTGCCATAGACCAATGACTAAGTGCAGCATGCTCCATCTGATTTCTCTGAAGTCTAGAGGGGATCTTTTTTTAACATGGGATGGTTGCAGAATCACCTTAGCAACACCAAGTAATTGCACCACAGTAGTGAAATTTACAACAAGTCATTGTTAGCGAAAGCAAAGGACACATTCGGGATGGGACAGAGGTTATGAATTATGAACTGCTCAGAAAGATAAAACTAAATACTTTATGATTTTGCTGCATGCAATGATCACTATCAAACAATGTATCAGCAAAGTCTATGTTACTGTTTCGTGAATCTAACAGAACTTTCAGGGCCTAACAAGCTTTTCAATCACTTAAAGGTGCAGTATGTAGGATTTGTCGCCATCTAGCGGTGAGGTGGTAGATGGCAACCAACTGAAACATTGTGCCAAGCTAGTGTGAAAACTACGGTGGCCGACGAAGAGGAGCCCTTCTCTATGTAAATATAAACGACTCATTCTAAGGTAAAGAAAACACAACGACTTCTATTGTCAGGTGATTATCCATTTGAGAAAACGTACTTATTAATATTATATTCAATTTCTGCCATTGGATTTCCGTAAATGCTACACACTGGCCCTTTAATATTCAAAAGAAAAAAAAAAAAAACACCCAGCAGTCGAGTTTCTCTGGCCTTTGGAGAATTCATCACGTCCCTTTAAATGAAAATGAGAGGAAACGGTTAACATTCCTCAATTTAATTGTTTGGTTCACTGAATCCATAGACAGTCACTTATATGGGATCTTAGTTTGTAATGTGTACTGCACACTAATGCATACAATAGTGGACGAACTGTACATTCTACAAAAAATGGCAGCGTTTCATGAACATCTTGGTAACAGCATGAAGGATGGAGAGCGATTCACTCCCATCGGTTTGAAATGATGCATAAATGGGTAAAGCAGACGAACCGAACTGCAAATCAAGCGAACTGCAGCGATGAAGGGAAGAAGTGAACGGTGTTTCAGGGCCATGGATTGAGCTGCTCATCAGTCAAATGATACAGGAGTGGAGCAGGATTATTGTCATTATGGGGGACACCTAGTGGTCAGTTAATGCTGCTAAACACTGTTCACAAGACATCACATGCTTTTCATTTGCACATATTGCCTCGTCCAAACTTGAACTTTAAGTTGGGCACCTGTTGTTTCTATGAATATCACATTCGCTCCGGAAATCAGGAGGTCAAATGTGAAAATAAAGGCAAAAGAAAAGGGGTTGAAAGGAGGTAGTGAGAAGAGAAGCAAAACTCTGAAATACCGGGAGAAGCACACATTTAACTTTTGAGCCACATAAAATAAAATGGTCTTGATTTGGCACCTGGCAGCAAATGTTCCCTGGATCTTTGGCGCTCCGAGGGATCTTTTTCCTGTTTTTCACCCTGCTGTCTTTCAAATACACACACACACACACACATTAGACATGTGTTCATTTCTTCAATTTGTACATATAAAATAAGTAAAAATTGTAACTAATCCTAGTGGCAATGCTTAAACACCCTAAGCCATGTATAAAGAAACTCTGTCCTCATTTAACAGCGGTTCTCTGGCTCTATCTTGTGGTCACATGGAGAAAGCGCAACAACAAATGAAGCGGGAGTCGCCTCCGTTTTGCCCAGACTCTGATTCTCCGCCAAGTTGAGCTACACGTCAGGAGGGAACCGGTACTGGTGACTGGACGTGTGCAGCGCGCGTCAGGCGGTTCCCGGATGCACCGAACAGAAACATGGAACGGGTGGTGGTGGAAGTGCCGATCAACAACGGTGAGACACATTACCACCTCCACGTCGAACGCGCCCTTTCGACCACTTATATTAACGTCTCCTAAACGGCGTTTGGTGCTTCTCTCGCGTCGCGCGCACACGCTCCTCCTCCTCCTCCTCTGACGCGTGGTTCGGCATTGACCGCGCTGCTGTAGCCTCTGTAGGTGCTACCAGAGATCTACAGGCCATTTGTCTCGCGTTTCTGTGCGTACGTTCTTGGAGCTGCGGGCTGCCCGGCTTCTTGCACTTGTGCACAACACAGTGGAGCACAGCAGTGACGGAGCTGCTGTCATCTGTCAAAAGCAGCAGTTCTGCAACTGCTGCCTCCACTTTGCACAGGCCCCATTTATTCCCCCTCATTGCATAGATTAGATCACATTAGATTCAACTTTATTGGCATTGCGGCCTACAAGTGCTGAGACAAAGTAATGCACTTCAGCATGTTGTTTATATATATATATATATATATATATATATATATATATATATATATATATATATATATATATATATATATATATATATATATATATGCACGGTAATAGCATCTAATAACACGAGTAGACATACAATAACCCACTGACCCCCATGCTCATCTAACATAGATCAGTTTACTATCACTTGCAGTCTTATTCCAGGAACTGTAATGGTTTTGGTATCGTGTTAACAATAATAATGTGATTATGGGTTGCCGTTTATTAGTTTTCTTTTCAAGAAGGTCAGAGCGATTCTGATCCAGACCGTCAGTGTGAACGATGGATTCCCTCTTCATCATTCTATTCTATTTCCAACTTCAGGTTTTTCTCTCGCCGGCCACTCCACGACCCCACGAAAACGCCAGGTGCGCTTTTCAGCGCGCCATGACATCATCCTGCTGCGGGAGGTTGTCGCCCAGAACCCCTTTGCCTCCAAAGAGCCAGGTTAGTCCTGTTCTTAAAGGGCCAATCCGCCTGAAAACACTCAAATACTGTTCAGATGCAGAGAGCTGCAGTTCCTGCATGACAAATGTGGACACTTCAAAATATGTCCAGTGGAGCTACAGTGACATTCAACCCAGGAATAACTCTATATCTGTCTGAAACGTGAATAGCAACTTTACAAGTTGTTACTGAAACAGTAAGGCTTCCTTTTGAGCTGCCGTTTTGTAAAGACATTCAACAATCGTACAAGAAGAAATCTATCACATAACGAGCAGAGAGACCAATAAAAAAACACGACGTGCTTTAGAGAAGAGACATTTGAACACACACACCTGTGTATTCGTAAGCAACGGCCTATTACATTCCCATGTGTGTGCACTCATTCATCGTCATCAGGACGGATCTGGGCCCGTGTGGGCGAGATCATCACTGCAGCGCTCCAAGATGAAAACTTTGAGGTGGATGCCAGGAGGTGTAGGGAGAGGACCATGCTGCTGCTGGACTACTACAGGAAACAAGACTTTCCCAGTCTGCGCAGGTTGGTTTAGTCACCAGCAAACTGTGTTGTTTCCTGAGGAAATTACCGGATGTGCTCGGCATTAACCTAAAAGTCGAATGTGTGTGTGTGTGTGTGTGTGTGCTCTTGGTGTGCTCAGATTTGGAACGGAGAGGTTGTACGCCCAAAAGGAAGATCTGCTCCACGAGGTGTTGGAGCTGGAGGCTGAGAAGGGGCTCCTGGCCAGCGGCGAGAACACAAAGTACCAGGTTGGTGTCGTGTTACGAGAAAGAAGAGGAGGTAAACTTAAGTGACACCACCAGCGCCAGAACTTTATCCTAACAGAGGGCGTTTTAGTGCCACTGAGCTGGTTTAGAGGGGCAGATTGAGCGTATTAGTTGCAGCTTATCACATAGCTTCATACAGGAATTTCTTTATTTTGTCAACAGCAGTACTTCTGAGTTACAGACATGTTATTGCCCAAAGATTAAACTAAAGTCTATGAGTCATCACAACTGGGAATACATGAATATATAAACCTGTTTTATAGTCCAGTGTAGGGCCGGGCAATAAAGTGTATTGGTATTTTATCGGTACCATGATATGAGAGTATATATCGTCTTCGATTTTGGATATCGTCATGTGGCAGAAGTGTCGTCTTTTCCTGGCTGTAAAGGCTGCATTACAGTATAGTGATGTCATCTTCTGAACTCAAGAGAATGTTCTCGCTGTTCTATTATTTGGCGTTACCCACTTCATGACATCACATTATTGATGATTATTTATCAAAAATACAATTTTTCAAATTACAAAACATTATCGTCACAATATCGTTGTTGTCGAGGTATTCGGTCAAAAATATATGTGATATTTAATGTTCTCCTTATGCCAGCCCTACATGTAGACCAGTGGATGAATAGCCCCTTGTCAATGGTCTAGTCTATATTGCCTGAGATGAGATACATGATACAATATGTTTAAGCTTACCTTGCACAACACACCTTCTATCTGTGATCTACAACTTTGAAATTCATTCCACAATTTGTTATTAGGTGTCAGGATGCCCATTATCTCATTACACCTGAAGCTGATGCACCGTTTATTTCAGTTCTAACACTTCATTTGAACTGAGGCTGGCCAGAGAAATTGGAAATCCAAGTCAGGAGATATTTGTAGGTTCCCTGTAACTCCTGACCACTTCTCCTTTCTTCCTCTTTGTCCCACTGACTAACAAGATCATTTAGATTCCATATTTGCCTACTTTTTATACACTCATATATATATATATGTAATCTTGTCCTTATCTTTGTTAGGATGATGAACTGAGAAAGCGAGCCATGGAAGAACTAACTCTACCAGAACAGGACAAACCCAACATCACCATGACACAAACCCACACTGCAGGTAAAAACTGATTCAGAATACGAGGCGTGACGAGAGTTGACTCTTGATAGTTAAAAGAACATTTATTCATTGTTGCCTCCGAGGTAATTCCCTCTCAATCGTTTCATCTGGCTGAGAGGTAAATCGCATCTTGTTTCATCATGGAATATGACTCAGTACATGATGTTCATGGAGTGAAAGATGTTGCATATATTAGGGGTGTGAGCCACTGGTGTCACAAATACTGCATCATTGTACTGATAATGAAGGCCATCGAGAATGCTCGAAGAGTAACTTTACACAAAGTGTTTTTTAAGCTATAAACTAAATTATGTATGACCGTATACTGTGATGAAACTCATCAATGCTGGTGTTAATATTGTCATTTCCAAGCAAATCTGTAAACATCAGCATTTCATGGTTGAAAATCCTCAAAACAGCCTCTATCAGCACATTGCAACATCTGGAGAATCGGTGTGGATGATTGTCTGGCGACAGCAATGGGCTTTCCAACGCTGTGACAAGAGTGTGTGGATGAGGCGTTAAGTTGTGAAATTTTTTCTGCACTTTATGTGCACCAGGTGAACTTAGGCTCAGACCTGTGCTACATCCACACTAATACGTTTTCATTTGAAGTAAAAAAAAAACTTTGATTTTTCTAACTTAATTACAATTTTGCAGGTCTTGCTCTATCTATCTCTTTCTCACACACATCAAATTGACTTCAAAAATGTACACATACAAGTTTATTAGATTATGGGTCAAGACATTTGGTTTCGTTGTTGTCTGTTTTCACACTCGTAGCTCTGCCGGTGGCTAAAGTCTCGGTCGCACTGGAGAGCATTTATGCTTTTGTTTGTTTACAGTTTCTTTGTGAACTTCACAATACTTGTGCAGAACAAAATAAGCATTGATAAGAGAAGGAAAGTCCTCCGTTTTGTGTCTGTCGCCCTCCTCAAAGCGGCAAACCGTGATTTCAAACGTCCGCTCCATAGGGCTGATAACGCCGCTGGACACGATGCTCGCAAATTGCTCCAACAACAGCTTGCTTCTTGTGCATGTAGGCAGTAGTAGAATTATAAAATGCAAAATTGAACTGCACAACAGCTGCTAATATAGACCACAAGGTCAGCAACGCCTGTCATTGGTTATCCATGTTGAATCAACCACTTGTAATCGATCGGTAATCAAGGCTGTTGTTTGTTTTCTTCCGGCGATGTGATGAATCAGGGAAGGACACGTCTTGACTGCTAAGTAGCGAACACGGGTGTCTACGGCATCGTTTTCAAAGGTCCCCGGTTTCCGCTTCCACACTACAACAGAAACACACATTTTTTAAATAACACAGAGTCGTTAACGTTTTATAATGCCTTTTTTGGGGGTTTTAAAACTCCGTAATAGTGTGGACACTAGGTGTAAATGTAGCAGAATATATGCGTTTTAAAGCGAAAATGTAGTAGTGTGGATGAAGCCTAAGTGAAGCATTAACCCGCTGTGGGCTTGAAATGTAGAAGTCAACAGGGGGGTGAGTGTTCTTACTCAAGATGCAGACTTTGGTGAAGCATAGTCTTAATCCTTTGAACCTCTGTTTCAAGTTCAAGCGCCTGTGTTGGCAAGTAGTTGCCCTGTCCTTGGATGTTGCTCTGTAGTTGACTGTTTCTTTTCAGAAAATGGTACATTGTTACATAATTACTGTCGCAGCAGAACCAGAAGACGGCCACGAGGAAATGGCAGAGCTTTCAGCGGCGCCCACAGCCAAAAGGCCCTGCCAGTGCTGCTGCCAGACCTACTCTGAGATTCTCAGCTTCCTGGAGAAACGCTCGGAGGCGGAGCAACGGCTACGAGAGGAGGAGCTTGCGCTGCGTCGGGAGGAGCTGGAGATTCAAAGGAGTAAGATTTTCAGAGAGTAATGTAGTGTGATTTTGAATTCAACCCTCTGTAATGTGGTTATTTTATCTTCCAAAGTGGATTTTGCTTGTATTGCATGGAATTTTGCATATAATCGAGCATTTGTCACAGGTATTATGACATTAATTGTAACTAAAATGTGCCTGGTGTAACCGCTAATACGCTGGCTCTAAAAACATTATTTTCATCCTTTACAAAATGCTCATGAAATTTGCATTAAAATCTTATGCTGTCATCATCCTCAAGGGCCATTGAACCAAAGATTTAATTTCCTTTTTTTTTTATTCACAGGTAAGATCGCTCTGGAGAGGGAACGTCTGGGAGCTGAGAGAAAAGAAAGGGAACGGAGATTTGAGCTGGAGAGCCAAGAGAGGCAGGTGATCTTGGACCTGCTAAAAGAAAAGGTCCTGAAAGGCTGAAGATCTGCATCACCTGCATCGAATGCCGTCTTCTAAAGAAGTCAAAGCATGAAACACGAGGGAAATAGTTGACCGCTTAAACAGGGAAGGAAACCAAGGAAACAGGAAGTGAAAAGATCAATGGCCATTGCCAAGCCATTGTAAATTAAGCAAACAAATGTAGGGCAGTAAAGTGGGGGGCGTCCACATTTATGCAGGCATATGCTTTATGTGTGTCTGGTGCACAAAGCACCATAAAAAGACATGAACTTGCAGACAGTGTTTATTAAAAGCTGCAATATGTGCATAAACCAGCTGCACATGGCTGACCCATGTAGATCCCAATAGACACTCCCTGACTTGGATTTAAAAGCGCTGCAACTGCTGGAGTGTCACCTAAGAGGTGGAATGCACCAACGGGGCGTGGTGCTGTGTCTTTAGGTGTGGCGGTCCACCGAGCCATTACTGGCAGACAGGATCACTTTGTTTTTCACGAGTCCTGTTCACACCGTATTCTTTTCTGGTGCAGGTATGAAAGAAATCGAGGAACAGCTGTTTATTCAAGCATGTTCCCGGCAAAGTTATGGTGCAGCTCAAGCTTTTGAAAACTCTTTAAACATGCTTTATTCAGCCACTTTCTTTTTCCAATTTGAAGACATTTTTATTAAAGTAGAACTATATTTTACTGACTGTGAATCCACTGTGCATTGACTAGTAGGCACTTTTGTACTGCAAATACTACAAGCCATTTAGTGGCTTGTAGTAATTTCATTCTGTAGATTATACAGAAACAACTTTTTTTAACCAATGTCCTCAGTTTGATTTGTCATGCAGGTATAGTTAACTGCCATTGGTTGCATAAACATGGCATTCATGACAGCAGCTCTTTTTATTACATGTTCCATTGTTTTATTAGATGACACTTGCTACTGGACTTCTGTATATTTTTCATTAAAAAATGCTATTTTTCTTCAAGTCCACATAACATAGCCTACCTTGTATAAAATGTAAGCACGGAAAATAAAAAAAATGACATGAAAATATAAAAGTACCGTGTGACACATTCTTATCATATCTACATTCTTGAACTTGCTACAACTTGTGGTTGCGCATCACTCCAGTTGGCATTACAGCAAGATGTGGGTTAGAAATTGAGCCATTTATCTCACTCTTAACCAAAACTTATGCACATGCACAATACTTGAGTAATTTCATTCCATGCTACTTTACACTCCTCCAAAACATTTCAGAAAGAACAATTGTACTTTTCCCTCCACGACATTTATCTGAAAGCTACGGACTGCTTCAGATTTCACATACAGATGATCAGGTTATGGGATGCTTAAAAAGCACAGTAGCAAAAACTAACACCTCAACTTTCTCATCTCATTTTTCATTGGTAATGTACCAATAATGCGACAGCTACCGCATATCAAATCCTATGTAACAACGCTAAAGGTGCAAACCTGCATAATGAGCTCTCTTGCTGATAAATAATGTAAAAATTGAATGCAAGATTAACCCAGTATGTTACACTGCGTTATTACATCTTTTACTTTAGTTAATCATGTGAACAGCCTACTTATTTCTCCACTGTAGTCCCTAAACCCAGGGATTGTCTGCTTTAACTAACTACAGCTGACAGTTGGTATATTTAGGACTACACAACATTTCCAAAACCACCCACCACTTTTTTTTCGGTCACTGCGCATTAATTCGAGGTCATAACAAATCGCTCGTACTGATTGGTCAAATATATATCTCACACGCCCACTATTGTTTCGATCTGATATCTGATTGGTTCAGTTTTAAGTCCCGCCCTCGGTTTATCCACCCAATGAACGTGTGCTCGTGGCGTTTTCGCCCTTGCTGCGACCGCATTGCTACAAAGTTTACAGTCGCCACATTTGAATGCTAGCAGCGGAGTTTTGAAGTTATTACACTGTAGCAGCGCCCGAGACCGTTTTGTTTTTGGTCCATTTCAGCCCGTCTTCATGCTAACACGAACCGGTGTTTGTGTTCTGGAGACGGGAAAGAGTCAGAGACCCGCAAGGAAACAGCGCCCAGCTTTCCATCTGCTGTCGATTTACTGGTAGAACGGGGGTTTTGCGGTGCTGGTAGATGTGACCAGCGTTGCATGTGGAGCATGTGCGCTCTCTTGCTTTAGTTTATATACAGTGTGGCGTTACACCGCTTGTTTCTATTTTCTTACAGAAACATGCGCCTAAACCACCCATAGTTTATATTTCAGCGTGGAAACAGCTCTAACGGACGGGTTTCTTTTTTTGGGGGGGGAACGTAACCAAACACCACATTGGTTTCTTGAAACGACATGCCTATTAGGCGTTTTGGGGGTTACAGGTCTCTGGTCTCTCACTCCCCAAAGCTGTCGTACGGTTTCGCGAAAATGAACGTCTCAAAAAGTGGCTACCGTGTTTTTTCCGCCAACTCCACCACCGCCTGCACCGAGCTGGCCAAGAAGATCACAGAGTAAGTGAGTTTAGACTTAGCGATACCATCACGATTGATGCCACTTCATGTCTCTGCTAATGTTGAGGAATGGCCTGTCTATGTGTTACCTGCCATGTCCCTGACGGTACACCTGGGGGTCATGGCTGCTGGTGACCTGAGGCCAGTGGGTGTGTATTGTTTTGAATTGAATGCTGTTTAAGTGGGCTACACACACACACACACACACACACACACACACACACACACACAGTACATCGTGTGGAAATCGAAGGGTAGGTCTGAAGTCTGAATTAGCAGTAATAGCAGCAGTAAAATAATTAGTCTGTACTAAGGGAAGAACACTTTTGCATTGCAAGACAACTCATTCCTACATGGGTGCTTGTGTTGTCATATCGCAAAATCGTGTTGGCTTATCTCCATGTCTTTGTCCAATCCCTCACATGCATCACACTTTAGTCTTGTCACTTGCAACAACAACTGTGCAACCCTTAAAAACACCTTTCAGCATCAATACTTCATTTGTGATCAGTTTTTCCATAATTTTCACATGGTGTAAAAACTTGCTGTGAAACCTCAGTGTGCTTTGATGGCCTAATTGCTGTTTCAGTGGCATTTCCCAGCGTGACAATAATCTGAATTTACACATTTCCTTCCATGAATGCGCTATATAGTGAAGATGAAAGATTTCTCCTCTCAGATTGTGTCCAATGTGGTGTTTTTTTTTCTTCTTCTGGGTGTTGGTGTGGGAAATTGGAAAGACCTGTCAATGAGAATCATTATGATGAAAGGAACACACTGTGCAGATACTGCGCTGTCAAGGGAGGAAGCAGGTCATGGATAATGTACGCAGGCTGTTTGCTGTGGCAGCCAGGCATCTTTTTAAGAGGCAATTACTCGTGTGGCCTTTTTAAACCAGTGAAACCAGGGAAGATCCATCTGAATGATATGAAAGTAAAAACAACATGTCACTGCAGGGCAAACACTGTTTTTAATCATGCCATTAATTATGGCCCCGTTTCATATATGTGGGCCAGGGCCCTGCTATTGTGCAATGGCTGTTGACACACCGAAGAGATCGGAACCATAATTAATTTGATCAATTACACCTGTGTTTACCCTGCTATGACATGCCGAAATGGCTGCTTTGAAAAGGGCGTATCTGTTTGTATTCCTAAAGAAGAACACCGACCCGGGTCTTTGGAAACGCCAATATCTTCTCTTGTCCTTGTTCTCTTGTTGGCCTACTGAAATCGGGGAGCAGCCATGTCCCCCCCCCCCCCCCCCCTCGCAGACTCTTGTCTGACAGCCAAGCAGAGGTTGCATTGCTCGCACAGAGAAAAATAGCTCACAGCTCTTTCTCACTTTTCACCGTTTGACAACAATGCGGAACATTATTCGGGAGATCATGTTGCCATCCGGGAGAGACGAGTGGAGTTTTTCTTGCGGAGCAAAAGGTTGCATAACAATGTGTGCACACAGAAAATGTTATTGAACATTACACTGAATAGTCACTCTGAGGTGCATGTGGGGACACTGCTGTGTGTAAATACCCCCCCCCCCCCCCCGAACTTAAGTCGTCCTTATTTTCAAGACCATGTAAAGTCCTTGCAGAATAGAACTCTAAAAAAACACTTCAAGGAAATATTCTTTGACTGTTGTTTTTATGTGTCTGCTGAATTGCCCCGTAGTCATCCTAAATGAAAGGTGTTATATGAAAAATTGGAATCAGGTTGAGGGGTGCAAACTGGGCGAGGCGGAGAAGCCCCTCTCACCTAGCAGGATCCCGGCTGTCACCAAGCCAAGCCGCACTCCTATCTGCGGCGTGCTTTTAGAGTTCCATCGAGTTCATTCATTATAGTGACTTGGCACGGTTTGGTTTTGAGATGAAACACGCCTGAGGCTCAGCTGTGTTCATGGTGTCTGGGCTTGTTCAGAGTTTGACTTGTTCAGCACTGAAAGTCAATATCAACTCAGTCTTTGTCGGTGCCAAGTGCTTTATGTGGATGTTTTCTCATCTTTGAAGCCGGTAAGAGATTTATAGTCGTATTACATTGACACGACTTAAATCTATAAGAGTCCTTTATGGCTGCCACATCTCCCCCAAATCACTCCTACGAATAAATTACCCGCACGGCAACAGGGGGATGCGTTTGAGAAGTTGTGGCATGTGAAGTTTGCATGTCATAACTAGCACAGTTTGAAAAGTGATCCAACAATTATTTTAATTATTCATAAGTTTGCCAATATTCTGTCTTTTTGTGGTTTGGTTGGTCCAATAAGCTGCTGGTCACGATAATAAGAACAAGTAGGTTAGTACTAGTTTAGAACATTTACACACTTCAATGAATGGGACATGTTGAGGTTCGTGTCTAACACTCTGTGGCCTGTTTGTTGTTTTGCAGACGCTTGGGTGTGGAGTTGGGCAAGTCGTTGGTTTATCAAGAGCCAAATAGAGGTAAGGTCGAAAAATACCCTCATACCCCTCGTTTCCACACGACGTATACTGTAGCAGTTGTGTACTCTCTCTTTGCGTTGTGTTTTGATTCAGGTACACTTTATGTCTTTTTTGGCTCCAACCAGCCGTTTATTCACAGGACAGCATATACGTAGCACATCTGGTAACAAACAGAATGATTTCAGGGTTTCTCACAGCCCACCTCAAACTCCGGGAACACGGAGACAGCGTGCTGCAGACTGGTCATACATGTAAATAAAATGACATTTCAGCTCAATATACCTGGCAATATACCTTCTAAGACGTTTTTTATTTTTGGTTTCAGAGACTCGAGTGGACGTGAAAGAGTCCGTCCGTGGACAAGACATCTTCATCATTCAGACCATTCCCAGGTGAGACAGAAGGACGCTCTTGATGCCTTAATGGTCTATATCAACAAACAATCACTATCACTATGTGTTCATGTAATGAACCCTCAGATAAGCTCTCATCAGCCTCGGTTCCAGCAGCTGTTCAGCACAAAGATTGGCCTGGCATGAAATAACAGACTGACAAAGTTATCAACTTAACGGCGAGGAAAACTGAACATCTAGCAAGCTACAGACCCAGATATTTGTTAACTAGGACGACATCTGCATGTCACCAAGTAGCCGACAAAAGCAGCTTTTAATGTCTTTATTTTCCTAATTACCACACTTTATTTACATATGAAAACACCATTCCCTAATGGCAGTCACATGTGGATTACCTAAATCTGTTTTACATGGTTAAAGCGTAAATGGATGACAAATAACTTTACGTTTTTGATAAGGGTTTAAGTATTAACTTGATGATTGTATTCACATGACTAAGCGGCTGCGGCAAAATAGTGTTTGAAAAATATATCTCTGCCATTACACGCTCGGTAGCTATGCCAGTATACTTGTCATTACCGTGCAAAACATTTCTACTTCATGTACTCGCGCGACTCTGGTAAATGTATCTTTTTATTGTTTTACATTCAAGAATCTTACAGCATCCGTTTGTAGGTTCAAGTCCAAATGAAGATTACCTTTGCAGCACGGGAAACGGTAAAAGCCACACTTGCCTTGACCCTTTCGCTCCTGCCAGTTGAGCCCTCTGTGTGTTCTTGTTAATCAGTTATCTGAAAGATAACCAGAGGCCACATGAGGGGACGTCGCATTGTGAGATCTCTGGTTTCAACAAAGCTGCCGAGGCCAACGCGGCTACACACGGCCTCCTGTTACACCAGCAGCTCTTCACCTCTCTGAAGAAGTGAAACTGTCCTCGTTATCAACAGAACAGACATCAGGGTACTCTGTCACAATCTCAACAAGGATAGATTTCAAAAGTGTCCCGTTAGCGAGGGCTTTTTTTCCTGAAAAGAACTTTATAATTCGGCCATGTTTGGCTATGCAGTTCAGGCTGTGTTTTATTTTGTCCCAACCTAAATCATATAACAGCAGCCAGTAACGTTCAAGGTTATTTTTGGCTTAGGGCTCAGAAGAAAGGCCGCTTAAGGTGGAGTCTAATAACAGGCCGTGTGATAACGATGGGAATAAAAACAGGTTACATAACGCCATTCAGCGTTGACTTTATTGACAGCGGTTTATTGGATGGCGGTCATGTTACAAACGTTAAGCCGCTGACTCTTCAATCCCCCACCAGCTCATCAACATCTCCATCTATACCCGTTTTTGGATCGTCTTTGTTGTCGACCGGCACCTCGGACTAATCGCGCACCGGCATGATGATTTTGCGAGTTGTTAAATCGAATCTAATCTTTTGAATTCAATGCGTTTTCTCAGAGATGTCAACACGGCCATCATGGAGCTGCTGGTTATGGCCTACGCCCTGAAGACGTCCTGTGCCAAGAACATCATCGGGGTCATTCCCTACTTTCCTTACAGCAAGCAGTGCAAGATGAGGAAGAGAGGATCCATTGTTTGCAAGCTGCTAGCATCCATGTTAGCTAAAGCCGGTATGGGCTGTGTTTTGTTATTTCCTTTTGTCGTTATGTAGCTATTTACAGAGACGTAAGTTGTATGCTCCTTCCCGACAGTCAAAGACGAGATAATATGTGCGTGTGGCGGTGGGAACAATCTCTCTGCGTGTTTTTTTTTCCAGTCTCTGTAGGTTTTCAGCTAGTCTTCAGGTCTGTCCCAAGCTTTAGCTGCACATAACAGAGCCACTTAGAGCCGTGCACTTATCAGACAGTGTGCAAGGTGGGGTTGGGCCATATTGCAATTCCCCTACTGACGATGCACGTATGTCTTTGGTGTTTCAGGGCTAACTCACATCATCACCATGGACCTGCACCAGAAAGAAATCCAGGGCTTCTTCAGCTTCCCGGTTGACAACCTGAGGGCTTCCCCCTTCCTCATCCAGTACATCCAGGAGGAGGTGAGGTTGAGTGACCCTGGACACAAGCACAGAGTCACAACAGTGATAGTGTCCAGCTGGACATCAAAGAATGGGTTTTGGAACCAATGTATTGTAATATTTTATTCTGTTTTTCTTTTTTCCTCAGATCCCAGACTACAGGAATGCAATAATTGTTGCAAAGTCTCCTTCAGCTGCCAAGAGGTAACAAGAAAGCCTCAAGTTCCATTCTCAGGGCATCTCTCCTCCTGCTGTCACAGCGTAGAGTTCCTTTCTTTAGCGTCACATTAGGATCGTGCTTTTGTCTTTACATATCACCACTTCGTCTTTTGTAGGTGTGTTAAAGCTTCCGTGCAAACTTCCCGCTGTTCTTTTTTTCTTTTTTTTGCCCGCGTATTCGTTGGTTTGTTTGTCATTTTCTTTGACTCTTGCGTGTCTCCGTCCGTCTCAGAGCCCAGTCCTACGCTGAGAGGCTGCGACTCGGGCTGGCAGTGATGCACGGGGAGGCCCATCATTCAGAGCTGGACATGGTCGACGGCCGAAACTCGCCCCCCTTCTCTCCCCCCCCGTCCCGCACCACCCAAGGACATACCGGCCTGGAGATACCATGTAAGACACCCAGCACGGCTTCATGACTGATTCTGTATTGCTGGCTGTATGGAAACAAAGTTGCTTTTTTTTTTGGTACACATTCCTCCGAACCTGCTCTTCTTGGCCCGGTGCCTCGTGAAAACACCAAGACTGTGCCGTGGGTGTTTGTTTCCTCTCATCTTTGTGACGGGGAGAACCGCCAATCGCTCATCATTTACTTTCACCAACAGTTCACTGATGAGTGCAAGGTGTGAGATGTTTTCTGGTCAGTCACAAACAGTTTTTTCTTCATTCATAGCAGGGGTCATGCATGCAGCTATGAACTGCATTGTCAGCCGGGATCTTATTAATTGTTAATGGAGTGTTTCCACTGCAGACAGGAACCTTTCCTTCCTCCGTCGTCTTGGCCAAATAAAGAGAAACTGTAACTCCTGACCAGTTCTGCTCTTTTGTTGGGTGACGTGGAGAGCTACATTTCCAACGGGGAGATTAGAGTGCTCGAGTTTCAGGCTCGTGTGTTTATCCGACTGTGAGAAGCGTTTGGTGCCAAGGCAACTTGACATCTGCTGCTCGTGTGTCTGTAGCCACAGAAATCATTAGTCAGAGTTGAGTTCCTGGATTCGTTAAACATCACATATGCCTTGGGATGTTTTTCTTTTTTATATGTATTTTTTTTTTATGTGATCCAAATACCTCTTAGTGAGGACCAGTTGCAGGGCTGCCTGAAATCGGCAGTTTACGGCCGGGTTAATGCCCCTGCTGACCTTGCAGTAACACGAGCACACAGTGTTTCTCGGCACGTTTCAGGTCAGCCCTGCCACAGGCGGCGTCGTCGGAGCCAGCTGTGAAATGCTGCAGACGGTGGCTGACATTGCCCCGTTTCTTTCTTCCTTTTCCGAATTTATTTCCTTTCCTCTTTTCAGCTGAATTCACCATCCTCCTCCTCTTTCTCCCCCCTCGACTTGGAAATGTGCTTTATGTCAACCGTCTCTTCCTCTTCCCCAGCAGGAGCTGAGCTGAGTCACACTCGTACAGTTCTCTCTCGCTCTCTCTCTCTGCCTCACACATGCATTGATTACGTGCAAGGTCAATCCATGGTACAAGGCTTATTAACCCTAAACACAGCTGCTGCTCCTCCTCTGTAAGAGTTTGTTTTAGATATCACTTATGTGCTCTGTAATGGTTTGTCCATTGTATGTCTGACTGTGCAATAACATTTTCTCTACCATCCTATCTTCCCCCCCCCCCCCCCCCCCCCCTCCTCCACAACGCAGGCAGCAGACCTCCTACCCTATTTCCTGGGATAGAGCTCCCAAGTATGATGCTACGGCTTGAATCCATTTGCGCTGCCTTTTGATGCCTCCCTGCATGGAATGACTGAGTTACTGAGGGCTTCCACTTCATTTCACATCGGAACATTCAGTAATGAATACATAATCACAAACACTTGTGCGATAAAGATTAGGCAGCGATGAAGGATTGGGCAGTGAAAACAAGACTCATTATTTTTCAGTCACCCATAGACTGGCGACCCGTCCAGCGTCCTCTCACCCAACGCCGTTAGTTATCGCTGTCGTAGTTATTACACTGCTGACTTTGTTGCAATTTTTAAAAAAGTTCCAGCACATGGTGCTAGCCTCATCATTATATTTTTATAAAACCAATTAGTGCAGCAAAGGTAAAGCTGCCGCCCACCACCGCGTAGACTCTAGATACTGTATACAAGGAGCTCAGCATTTTACTGCACTGCAAGTTGAGATTAAATGATGTCTCTCCCCAGTGCAGCAGAACTGTGTAAGTCCATTTTATTTTTGGCCTCTTCCTGCACCAAAGCTGGTGTCATCCTTACTGATGTGAGGTATTTCATACCTCGTACTGCTGAGGTTTGAAAGGAATTTAGGTCACACATAACTTTTTTTTCTTGGATCTGTTCAACAATACAAATACAAGGGGAATGTTGACATTTATTTTTTTATTAAACTCGCATCTGGGTCAAACGGGACTTTATACAAAGATATTCAAATGAATTGGGAAATGAAACCAGCCTACATGCAGTAATGTGGGCCGAGCAGACTTTGTGAATACTTGGATCATGAGATGGAAATAGTTTTTAGTGGTGAGGATACTTGTTGGAAGCCCTCAGTCTCATATCCTTTCAGTTGAAATGAAATAAGTTCTGGGGAAATTCAGAATTATTACAAGAGTCAGAAACTGTGCCATGGATGATATGACTTCTGTTATCTTAGTCGCCACAGATGAATGTAATCCTCAGGCTGCCTAATATAGCGCACTAATGATTGTGAACTGGAGATTGTAGTTCATTAATTGCTTGATATGAACCCAATCATGTCAAGTGATGACACCCCTGCCTGATGTTTCTCTGCTTTTGGCATCTTTCTGCTTGATCCGTTTTGAGTCGAGGGCTCAGAAACGGCTTGATTCTAGTTTCTTGGCTTCCCTTTCAAACCTGTAACCATTCGGAAAGTTTTGATTTTTAGTTTTTGCACAGATGCCTGGCTGGGTGGTGTTGTGGTGGATTTGGGAAGTGAGCCCTGAACATGCCTTGCTGTTTGGAAGAAGGTTTCTGGCATGGTCAGGGCCACGTTGGGACCCTTTAATTCAGATGTGGTGGGTTCTAGTCCTGGATCGATTATTACTTGAAATCCTAAGAAAGTACTCAAGATATTTTAATATGTCTGTCAGGGTTGAGAGAATTCAATTTCCAAGCTCCAAGATGCTCTTAACGTCAATATTGTAATCTGTAAAAAACAAATGGTATTTGATTAGATTATTATTACAAATAATAATCGATCCTGGTCTGTGGTTTCTAAAAGAGGCTGTGCTCTACACCCACTTGCCCATTTCCTGCTAAATCAAAAGCATCCACATGCAGGTGCACCATAGAAACCAAGTCTCAAGTCTGATTAGGTCTCAGTAGTCTGCAGTAGTCTGCAGTTATTGGATCGGTGCCGTGGTACATGGAAGCTTGCGGGGGTAGAGCGGTCTCGCATGACGTTTGCAGGTTTTGAATCAAATCCCTTCTCACCAAGAATCCATTCCTGAATTGGGTTGGTGGACAGACACCCCCCCCCGCCCCCCCTCCCCTCATCTTTTTCGGAAAGTAAACGTTCTTTCATCTCATCTGTCTTTCAGTGATGATGGCAAAGGAGAAGCCGCCAATCACTGTCGTTGGAGACGTAGGAGGCAGAATCGCCATCATTGTTGTAAGAACGCAAACTTTAATGTGACTTATTAAAACTATTGAAGCTACTAGTAATTCATGCCTCTTTTTGAGGAATGGAACATTTTAATTTAAGAGTTGGAATTGCTTTAATTTTGGGGAAATCCAATGTCATACTGTAAGAGTGGGGGGGGGGTTGTTTATTGTGCAAGTTTGTGTGAAAGATTATTTTCCATGTGGCGTTTGTTAGTTCTTGTGGAGTTCCGTGAGTTCATTGCTGATGTTTCTCATAAATGCAGTATTTCTGTAATCAGATTCATGTTAGTCATGCCACCTCCCCAAAAAAAAGAGTCTTCTCAGAAATGTCAGATCCTCCAGCAATCCAAATATATGTATTTTTCTTTTTTCTTTGATGCCCAACCCCGTGGCCACTTTCTCAGGATGACATCATAGATGATGTGGAGGACTTTGTTGCAGCAGCCGAGATCCTGAAGGAGAGAGGAGCCTACAAGATCTACATCATGGCCACACACGGCCTGCTGTCTGCAGATGCACCAAGAATAATAGAGGAGTCCGCCATTGATGAGGTAAAGTAATGAGCTCGTCACTGGAGTTAAAAAATCATGGAAATGTATGTCATGTGTGTCAAAAGGTAGACTTATATCTACATTCAGTAAAGTGATCTAATTAAGTAGTTTTGTATAGTCAATGTAGTCCAATCCTATCCCAGCACTCTAGTACAAATACATACTGTGGATCCGCATTTTGCCATCCTCTTCAAAGAACGAAAAACAATCACGCCGTAAATACTTTCCAGTAGTTTGCGTATATATATCGATTGATCTTCCTGAAACAAAGCATGGTCACGGTTTTGTGATGTATCCCTCCATATTTATTTAGGCTCTATTTATAAGACTTTATATTCTCTTCATGGTTATCTAGTGCCTCGATAAATGTCTCAGTGAGTTTTGAAGCTAAAGAAAAGAAACCATCACTCATAATACAAACCAGACAAGACAGACTTTAACTTAAAGAGCCCTATCTAAGCAAATGTAATTGCGCCTGTGGGCGCGTTGGTCTTAAAATGAGGAGTGGCATTATTGGCAGCACAATGCGTTTGCGCCGTTGACAAACAAAAAACGGCTCTAAAGTTGATGGCGATGTATTTTCCTGCTATTTTTAAAAGGCGCCGTATTCAGATTGTAAAATACGCCTACATAGATGGATATTTTGATGACAACACTGTCATTTACAATTTTGGGTGGAAATGTTGATTTATGTCACGCACTCAGAGGCCCCCCCCCCCCCACAATGTTTTTTTAAGCCTCCGCGCTGGCTAGAACCACGGCCTGAGGCATTATGTTTTCGGATTGTCCGTCCATCCGATCCATTTTCAGGAACGCCTGGATGGAATTTCTTCAAATTTGGCACAAATTCACTTGGACTCAAGTATGAATTCACATGCTAATTATGACAATTTCACACACGCATGACTGAGAGGATAAAATTATGAAGTGATGACATTTTCGACAGGCATGGATGATAACTGCAACATGATGGTTTGCGGAGGCTTAAAGAATATGACAACTATAACAACATGTGTCATGATGAGTCCACGAGTGCTGTTTTTACGCCTCGTGTGGACGATGCACACACACACACACACACACACGCCTCTGTCTGCGCTTGGCGGCTCCTCTCCTCAGTCCTCTGTGTGCGGAAGTGTAGATGTAGGCGTCTTCAAGGTTTGCTTTCATGAGTGAGGTTTCAACACTAAATAAATAACATAGTTGGGGGTTTGTTTGTATGCGGAGTTATGTGATAATATCATTTCCATGTGTTTGTAATGCAACCATTATTCCCAGAGTACGTACCGCCTCAAGCAGCCCAACTAATCAAATGCTCATGCTTAGAGTTGTTTGAGTTGTAAAGTTATAGAAAGTCAAGTTCAGAAAGTGCCCCATAGTTGGTCTGGTCTCTTCTAGCTTGAGAGTTGTAGTGCATCCTGAGAACCTAGACTCAGGGCAGCAAAGTCCCCCTAGCCATGAAAAACAAAAGAGGCTGACACCAATGCACTAAGGCTGTTTTATTGCGCCTCCAGGTGGTGGTGACCAACACTGTGCCTCATGAGGTGCAGAAGCTTCAGTGTCCAAAAATCAAAACGGTGGATGTCAGTATGATCCTGGCTGAGGCCATCCGGCGGACCCACAACGGGGAGTCCATGGCCTATCTGTTCCGCAACATCGCTGTCGACGACTGAGGCAACACACACTCTCACTCGCATTCCTGCGCGCGCGCGCATGCACACACACACACACACACACACACACACAGACACAGACACACACACACAGACACACACACACACACACACACCGATGACCAAGAACCTGTTGGTCCTGTTTGTTTTGCTGATAAACATGACAAGAGATTGGTTATATTCCCTGCATGTGACATATGAAGCAACTCAAATTCTGCTTTATTTCACTGTTGTTACATAGTGGCACTGTACAAACAATACAAACTGTTTCACTTCACTAATACTGTATATGCTTCCTACAATCTAACAACATAAATAACACAATGTATGGTGTGCAGCCTCTCGGTACGCTGCAGGATTTGGCAAATAAAACAATTCATCTTGGGTGAGTAAATGTCTGTCATCTTTTTATTTATTTTCCTCCATGCAGATTTAAAGTGGCAAACGCTTGGATGTACATAAGCAACTGGTTGAATGTAGCACAGTGCTATAGGTGGCATTAGTGCACGTACAGCTTACATTGGAAGTGTGAAGACATTCCTGGAACTGCCAGACACATGTACGGTCAGTGGCTTCACACCTGAACCTAAACTCTCAGTAGCAGTTTCAGTCACAGCTGAGGCTGCTTGCTTCATGAAGCGTGACATTTCAAACGGTCGCGCTCAGCTTCGGTTAGATGAGAATGCTAATGTTGACGCTTGAGCCAAAAGAGCTCTGCATTGCATGACGTGTTATGTCATTTTACGGTTGCCGTGTGTATATTATACAGCACTTAACAGGAAATACAGCACGGCGTCGGACGTTTTGGTGTAATGTTGGCAGAGTTCCTGGATTTAATGGCAGCAATGTGCCTTGATTTATTTTTTTTATTTTATTTTTTTGATAAATCCTGCGTGTGTGTGTGTGTGAGGTGATCCAACATGAAAAGTAAACTAAACTAGTTTCATAGTAGATCAAATGTTTTTAAAGTTTGATGCACAAAAGGTGACCAATGATGCCCATGATTCTCTGTGGGTATACAGTGTCCGTGTATATAATCAACCTTTAAATTACATTTTGGGTAATGATAATTTCCAAATCTAACTTCTGACAGGAATTCAATTAAAGAAACATTCATTGCTACTTTTATTGATGATGTGAAAGTGTGCATTAGTCTATCTCTCACATGACATAAGGCCCAGGGTAAAAATAGAATCGACAATAGATGTGACACATGTCAGAAAAAAACAAAACTTACTACTTGGCTGACATTTCATCTCACACACACACACACACACACACACACACTCAATAATATTCTTGCCGTGTTCTGCCCAGGACCCTGAACTTGTTCTAAACGCCTCAGAGTCGCTTTAATCTGCTGAGGAGCTTTGACCAAGTCCAGGGGCGAAGACATCTGAGAAAACGAGTCAAGGCCATATGAATGGCTTCCCCCAGTGCGGCTCAACTCTGACCACTTAACGCTAATAAAAGTAATACTAAAGTAAAAGATAGTGTACGTGAAATGACTGTCCAGAAATCCTCAAACGTCCGCCGGAGACACGAGCTGAAGAAGAGCTCTGTGGTACGAGATGACAAATCCACACACCTGCGTCCCTGAAGCTTCTAGGCCTCCTTCCCTTCGCAAATGAACAAGAACGCAGTGCGGAAGACCGTTTAAATGTGTCCTGAAAGAGGAACTGCCCGCAAACGTTTACTCGGCCACTTCCTCAAATAGAAAACAGGAAACTTGGTTCAGTCTAATCTGATGGCGTGGAGTGTGTGTGCGTCTCCGCTCGGCAGGTTTCGTTGAGGGGGAACCGTGCACAGCTATTTCAGGAACTGCACCATAACCTGTTTTGTTAAACAGAATCGCTGCTGAACTATTCAAATAAAAAATTCTGTGATGCTCAAAGGTTTTTTTCTTCTTTTTTCTTTTGCCAAACCCTGACTGCTGTCTCCTCAGGCCTGCAGCCAGCAGAGGTTACACTGCCACCTTAATTGAGGTGTCACACGTAAAAAGTGCTCGTGCTATTGTCCCGGCAGTTTCTTTTGCTTACTTTACATAAAGTCTGTTTTATGGTTCGGAAAAGTCATCTCTGACAGACGATCGATGAGGCTTCAACAGTTTGTGTACATGCTGTCCATCAATTCAATCACTCCAGACTGGTGATGGACAACAGCGTCCGCTCACATTTATTTAGTTTTAACACTAATGAGAATATGCAGGAAAGTCTGTCTGGATATTTGAATACTGAAGTTAAAAAAAAAAACCTGACCGACACTGAGAGGGTCGCCCGGTAACCGCAAGGTTGGCGGTTCGATCCTTGGCTGCTACGTGTCCTGTGCCGACGTGTCCCCGAGCAAGACACAGAACCCCTAATCGCTCCCCGGGCGCTTCTCAGCAACCCAGGGATGGGTTAAATGCAGAGGTTAAATGTCATATATATATATATATATATATATATATATATATATATATATATATATATATATATATATATATATATATATATATATATATATATATAACTATGAATACAGTTTGAGTTTATATTACTAGTTTCAGGGGACGTAATGTGCTTTTGTCATCAGCAGATGGCGACAGAGATCTGATAACGTATATTGACGGTTGAGAAATGTAAATCTCAGACTCTTGATTTCCATCCACTTTACACATTCATTGTCTAGTTTGAGTCACTTATTTCAATAACGAATACGTTGAAGAACCCTGAACAACGCACAGAATCATTTCCGTGGTTCCTTTTTGTCTTATTCGACACATTTTAAGACAAAATAAATTAGCTGTAACCCCGCCCACAATTAGTCGGTATTCACGGTTCTGTAATATGTGCATAAACACGTAGATGCTTCTAACGTACTTCTCTGTGCATATTGCAGTCAGTTTTATCGTCCTATTCTTACCCTTTCTACCTGAACGGACATCAGAATATCGTTGGCCTTCAGAAATCAGTTTGTTCTGTTCTTAGGATATTAGTCAGGACTCCTCCCGCTTCAAATATATGTACATTTGACCAGATAGCAGTCAAAATGACAGCACTCCTACAATACACTATATATTCTGTAGCTAAAAAACAATTTTCTTCTGTATATTGTCATTACTTGGTGCACTGACACGGTTTCCTTAAAGAAACTAAATGTTCACGTGTGATCGATTTACGTTTCATAACCTGCCTCCTTTACATAATTGTTTACTGCAATGATTTCATAACCTATAAACAACTTCACACAACACATTTCTCTTTTTTTATGCTTATATCTTTTATTACACAGTTAGATACACATTCCACTTACATTTGTTAAAGAAACGGCAATATAACATTTGTCAGAATATGCCATTGTAAAAAAAAAAAAAAAAAAATCCAAATTATGAACAAGAAAAACACCGTAAAACATTTTGAACGGTCATTTAAAAAATGACAAGTGCATCGACAGTTTATATTTGCATTTCACCACTTTTTTTTTTTTTTTTAAAACAGGTAATATCACGCTCTGGCAAATTGGAATTGAATACAAAAAAAAATGTAAACATGATGATGTGCTACATACACTGAATTATTAAATCAAAACAATTTACGTGAGACATACAACTTCTACACATACCGCAGTAAACAATCTGTTGGCAACAGTCCAAATCTCTATGCAAGTGAACAGTTCAATTTAAAATACAAAAGGTATACATTGATCTACACACCAGCAGCATGTCACCAAATAAGCAGCAACAACATTACATTGAGTGAACAACTGAGTAATTAATGCGGCGTCCTTTTTTTTTTTTTTTTTTTTTTTTCACTGGCAGTCTGTTCAGGTCAAGTCTTAATACCCTTCACCTCCTCACTTTCTGTTCCTGTCAGTTTTTGAACCCTGAAGTGTCCTTAGCTGGTCCACAATCCTTTATCTCAGTCACTTAACGCCCCCGCGGACTTAAGTCCAGGCTTTTCTCTTCAATCTCTTTCTCCGAGTGCTCTCATCTCTTGTCCCTTCGTGAGACAAACCAACACTCCTCCTCCTCCTGTCTATCACTAGGACAGAATACAGCTGTTGGTCTTGTTCATGGGCGGACGGAAGTCTGTGTCTTTTGGAAAGGTCTCCCTGCGTCTACGCAGCGCCGGGCTGAGGCGGCTGGGAAGGTTTGCCTGCTGCAGGAGCTCCTTGAACACCTCCACCACGTTGGTGTTGTCCTTCGCCGACGTCTCCAGGTAACTGTTGTTCCAGTCCTGCTCCACGGTCGACAGTACGTCCTTATTGGACACCTGACGCTCCTGCTCCCGGTCCGACTTGTTCCCCACCACCACGATCGGCGTGTTCTTGTCCTCCTTGATCTCCATGATCTCATCCCGGAGGCTCTTGATGGCCTCCAGTGACTCGGCGTCATCCAGGGCGTACACCAGTGCGAAGGCGTCGCTGTTTTGGATGGAGAGCTTGCGCATGGCCGGGAAGGAGTAGCTGCCGCTGGTGTCCAGGATCTCCACTGTGATCTTGACCCCGCCGATGTCATACTCCTTGCTGTGCAGCTCCTCCACTGTGCGCCGGTGTTTGGGCTCAAACGTGTCTTGGAGGAAGCGCTGGATCAGGGCCGTCTTGCCCACTCCTGCTGCCCCCAGAAAGACTAGTCGCACCTGCGTCTTCTCCTTCACCTCCAGAGACATGCTGCTTTTTCTTTGTGGAGGGGATGTCCCAAAAAAACGATCTCAAGTCGACTCACTTACTCAGCGGTTACAACAGCTGTTGTAAAACTGACACTGCAAATGAAAACACCTGTCACTGACTTCGACCTTTCTAAATAGATTTCCTTGAATATCTCTCTTACAGCAGTTTCTTGTGAGTCCTCATCTTGAGCTTCCTTTCTTGCTTTGTTTCACTTGCTCGTTTCTTCTTCTTTTTTTTTTTTTTAAAGTGGTGGTTCTCTGTCAAAGCTCCTTTTTAAAATCGCTCATCGGATGCTCCTGCGCGTCTGGTCCCCACAGCTGCCTTTTATGCCTGTTTTGGTGAGAGAGCTTCCATGCCCTCGTGCAGCTGCAACCAATCAGCAGAGGGCAGCCTGTTGCAGTGTAACATCCAGGCAACCAATGATGAAAGAGTATGTAAATCAGCGTGCATGCGGCCAATTCAGGGGGAGAAAGGAGTTGATATCTAAACGGCAGGCGGGAGCGTGGAAAGCATGAGGAAACAAAGACGTATAGAGACAAATGTCAGAAGATCCTTCACTGCTTCTATTTAGATTGTCTTGCTGCACTACTTACACAATCAAATCCATCCTGCTCTCGTGGTTGATTAATGCCTTCTGTGGGTTCCTCTTTATGAGACGGGATCATCCTAAAAATAGACAAACCTTTGTGAGGCTACAACATGTCATAAATTCTTATAATTACAGCTCTGACATCCCTTTTGTATGAATATGTTTGGCATGTTCTGCAACCAATGATTAGACCGCACGAAAGACTGTGACGGTGCCCGGAATGATAACCGGCACATAGGGTGAGTAAATATATTCAGTTTGTGTTTATTTACTTCTTTTAGTTGATGTGCTTATGATGGAGAACAGCCACCTACAACGTATGGGTAATAACAATATGCATACTGCTCTGGTCACAGGTGTGGAGAGATGAAAGATGATATTACATTAAATAATAGACGGTGGTGTATTCTCATCATGTTTGGGTTATTTTTATGGTTTTGTAAACGCATCACAGATTTCTATAATCTCTTCTATATTTCCATAATCTGTGCACAATATGAGGCAGTTCTCACACTTGGCTCTATAGAAACTCTGTTAAGGCAAATAAATGTATTCGCATCAACAACAAGGCAATTCCAAAGTGCTTTTTTTCCACGTCCTTGCTCTTAGTGTTGACTCGCAGAAACAAAGTCATGCAGTTACAAAGTGGTTGGTTATGTAATAATTAACTTGGCCTGTCATTTTTTTTTAAAGTAAGGAGACCAATGTCCCAAAGTCTGTGTTGTTATCATAAAAATAGGTTATTTGACTATTCACTGATGTAACCAGCACAATATTTCATGAGGAAGAAACCGTGTTAGACTTTTCCCCTCTCAGTCGTATCATGTTCGTATGAATGTAGAGCGAGCAGAGGCAGGTTTCTCCACTATCAGTCTGTTGTTTCAGTCCTCCAGTGGTAAAGGGGAAGCCACAGCAGCCTGAGCTAAAATCATAGCATTTGCTTCATGCAGTGTTCATTTAGAATACAATACCTTTGCACAACTTGTCTGTCCTTTAGCTGATGACATTTTATGCAGATTCTAGGGAGAGCAGCTTATAGATCAGCTCAGTCTCTCACACGGCAAGCGCACGACTGAATCGCCTTCCGCTGTCCTCGGTGTACAATTAGCTATGAAGCATCACCTGTAACTGTCTGCCTCCAGTTTTTCAGTTTGTCCCTGACTTGTGATCCTCCCAAGTTTCCCCCGAGACTCCGCAGACTGTGACTCTCCCTGCCTTGTTAGGTTAGGCAACAGCGTGGAACCACGACGAGCCCCTTTCCCTGCCCGCTCCACCAACACAGGCTTTTAATAATATGCACCTGAAGGGCAGTGGAGCAGAGCTAAGCACTGTGGGAATATTAGCTGTGAACTCTCCTGGCCCGAAACACACTGTGAGTAAGAATAACGGCTGCAGTCACTGCTGTGGAATTTAAAGCAGGGTGTCTAAACTGATGACAGTTCTAGTCATATTGTTCTGGCAGTTCAGTGATAAAGAAAATCATCTTCCTACCTTAAGGCTTTGACATTTCTCTATAATATTAAATATTGTTAAAGGTACCATTTCTATTGCCTCTCTGGCGACGGCTGAGCTGGTGGCTTGCAGCTAACGGTGCTGACTGTTTTTACCTGAAGGGGAACTGGAGGATGGGATGCTGTAGGCTTGCGCAACATCGGTATCACTCTGGACCGAGTTATCAGCTGTAACCGCCAATATGAGAGCAGTGCAGAGCGGAAGCAGTGAGCTTGCCAGTGGAGAACGCTCACAATGCACGAACGTGCACTAAAAGCCCGCCCCAGGCTGACCGGGCTGTATCAACAAAGCATGGAGAAGCTCGCAGAGGGTAAACATTACTCCACTATATCTTTACACATGTTCAACGTAGGATTTAATGGCACTCTAAGTAAATGTGCAATAAAACCTTGATTGATATGTCACTTGATTGCGGTACAACTGAATCCCGCTCACTTCAAGCCAATGCACAGACAAAGAGAGGTATCCTGGGGAAATGTAGGACATGAAAAACAGAAGTAGGCATACATGAGGCAGATTAAGGTCAAATTGATGCACTATGAATACAATGAATGTAATGGGTAATACATGTGTAGTGTTATGAATAAAAATGTATTAATTCCAGGTAAGTACCAAGCCATTGTTGCATACTGCATATCCTCATATCTAACTCACACATGAAAGAATGCCACAAAACTACATGAAATAAAAACTGATCTCATACAACATAAACGTCTGCGCCATTAAGAGCTTAGAGTGAAATGAAAAGTGAACCTCCCATCTGTGGCCACTGGATGGATATTCATGTGCCATTATGTCTCATATCCCAGGCTTTTTCTTTTTTCCTTTCTATTCCTATTCACGGTCATGCTGCCCTGTGGTGATGATTATCACCAGATGGCATTGCCTGTTGGCCTGAAATAGATTTTCAGAGAAATATGAAACTCGCATTGTGAGGATATCATGGCGTGCAGTTAACTCTTACAGCAAAATATCTTTATTTACGGGCTGTAATTGTTTCGGGTCAAAGCTCTCCATGAATTGTGTTGTTTGACACAGGAATAGCCCGATATATTGTATCCTCCTGTCGTTAATATGCTTAGTTTTGTTCACATGTTCAGTTGTCGATGCCTGTTCAACAGGTTGCTTTGTCTGTGTGACCTGTGTTGTGACACTGTTGTACTGAATGTGCCATTGTGTGCACATGCAACCTCGCTGAATCAGCTTCTTATCTTTCTTTCTCCTGTTTCTTGTAATTACCCTCCTATTGCCTTAATGTTGCTAATGTTTCCGTCCGTACCTGCGTTCATTTCTTCTTCATATAAAATGACAATTAGTCTCTCGGTGGATCTGATTTTCGCGTACAGTACAGTGTACAGTTGACTTCGATTTCTGATTACCCAATATCGCGAATCCCAAATTTACCTCAAGGGACAATCTGTGCAGCATACATACGAAAACATCTGTCCTTAGACCCTTGCTTCAGAAAAGGAAAACTCCCCCCCCCCCCCCCCCCCCCCCCCCCCCCTGGAAAACTCATTAAAGAGGAGAAAATGGAAGAAACCTCAAGAAGAGCAAGTGCAGAGCAACCCTCTTGTTAGAAACGTGCACTGCTGTCATCCTGTCAAAATGATGCCGCGCTGAAAAGATGATGATGTGGAAATGTGACAGATGCCAAATATAAATATTGCCCTATACGTGTGAATTAACCTTCACATATCTGCTCTCACTAGAACGGTTGAAGGAGGACTGATAATGTTTTGATGCGGCTAAAAAGTGAACGTTGTAATATAAGGAAACCGTTAATTCCGCCCCTCCCCAAAAAAAACCCAAACAAAGCATGTTGGGGGAACAATATTCAGCTGCGGATTAATACACATTTGGTTTTCTCGTGAGTATTTACGACAGGCGAAACATTTCATTCTCTACACGGTCTACACCACACAGTTTATTACTGAACGCACTGACAGTCCATGAATTGTCCTTAGTGCTCTGGCTCTTACCCAGTTGCTGCCCTGTTGCAAAACAGCTGGTGTGCAGCAGCTAATTGCTTGATTCTTACACGAGGTTAGTCATTGAACAATATTGCATTACAATCTACGCTTATGTAATTACCCCAGACTTTACCTTTTGGGATTGGCAATGTGCTGTATTACTTAGCAAATGTATGGCAAACGTCCCAACTAAACACATTGGTGCTGAGGACAGCATACGCCAACAGTGAGATCCAGTGTGAATGTACTGAAATGAAACTGTTTATAACATGGATTAACCAGCATCCACCTATTATCATTTTTTTATTGTGAAAGTAGAGCGGTTGTTTCGACGGACTTTAAACATGGACTCTTCCTGCCCATCATAAACTGCATTATGTCTTATCAGAGCTAAAGCTGAAATAGTACGATTCATTCATGTCGGGTATGGCAGCTTTCTGCCGCCATTGTAAAATCTTTGGCTGTAACGCTGTGTTGATATGGTGCTTGGGCTTGTTCCAAATGGCCTTCCAGTCTGGCGGTGTTGCTTCATAGTCTCACCTTGTTGAAGCACATTGAGTTGTACATGTCCAGTAGTTGAGTAAATAGTGAGTAATAAATGTTAACAGGAGAAATGATACCATCTTTATGGTTGTGTTTTGACGTTATGGTCTTTTGTGGCCCCGGACATTTATTTCATGACTTCCTTAAGTAGAAACTAATCATCTATTCCTTTTTTTTGTTTGTCACATTTTGGAAGAGAGACGGGTCATTTAAAAGTAAAGACATACGCCCAAGCTGATAAAACAAACAGCTTTGCTATCATTCAATTTGGGAATGAGGCTACACGCTGTAGTGCAATTCTTATTGATGGACCGACAGGATGTCTGCCAGGATATTGTACGTCAACAGTCAAATCGCCTGTCTGACTAGGCAACCACTATCAGTGTCCTCCTGTCTTTGTCAGTGCAGATGGGCTGATGGTTACCAAACACGAGGCAGTGAGAGAGAGAGGACAATTTTCCATCTTGTCTCATTCTTGTCAAATAAATCACGACACATTCTGTGACATTATGTGCTGTATTTTCTCATACTTATTTTTGTACTTTGGCTTCGCTCATCATGGTGTTAACAAGAAAAATGATGATGTAATGAAATGTGTATGACTCACTCTCTTATGTGGATCAACTACTTTTTCATGCTAACAAGCATTGTCCGTGTAGTTACACCCTGACATTGTTTATATCCTCTGTGCCTCCATCGCTGTCCAGAAACGACTTAAAACTACTTAAGCCACAGTGTTACACTGGGTGACATGCTCCTTCATTATGACCAACGAGGTTACTGTAGTTCTCTTCTCTGCCAGGAGCTAATGAAAGATTGTGTTTGTGTGTGTGAGAGTGTGTGTGTGCATCTTTGTGTCCGTCCACGGCTAGTCTCGCGTACTGCTGCGCCAAACTGCATCGTATTTTGATTGCTCATTTATGGCTGTATACTCAAGGACCTCTCAAGGTTGTGGTGAATCACACTTATTGCCTGTTTAATACCACCATTGATTGACTCCTGGCTTTTCCTCACTCACAACTCAAGTGACTCTACACTTGAGTGCATTGCCGCCGCTCAGCCGCCGCTCTGCAGCGAGAGACATAGGCTGTGTTCGTAAACGCATGCTAATGTACTGCATACTACATACTCAATCAGTATTTCCAGCATACTGCCTACTAAATGATTAATTAAGTATAATTTTACCAGCAGACTGTGAACACTGAAGTATGCTCAAGCGACGGTCGGACCAGTGTCAAGGCACCCTGTGAGCGGCTCAGTTACTTTCCTCATCTGACTGAGTCAATTCAGGATATACAAAGGAAAAATTGTCCCAAAAAACTCTGGAAAAGAAGGCTTTTTCTATTATTGTGTCCTGCATGTTGCGCTGATGCTATATTTCTGTCTATTTATAGGGCTCCATTTTTTGCCTGCATTGCGATTCAGGTCAGCGAAGTACAATATCATCTCTGGAGTAATTTTCAATGCACTATTTGCGCTCCTCTTTTCAAAACACTTTTCCTTATGGTTGTTTCTTGAGGCCATGCAAACTTCTTCAGCCTCAGTTGCCCTGTTATATATTTTGGACAGTCAAACGTTGGGCTAAAATAGTTTTCTCTCCAGCGTGCATCTGTCATACTTTGTGGCACTTAATCTCAGATTGAAGAATGACATATTCAACATATAATCTATGTTTTTAGTGTTTACTTCTGATTTATTACCAAAAATGTTGATTAAAAAAAATTGAACAATTCAAAACTATGACATCAAAAAGGAAAGGAGACTTAAAACAAATCACCAGGGAGTTTGTTTTGACAAACATCCCTCTGCCCCACACATATGTCAGCTTCCTCTCAACATTTCACATATCACTTGGGTGTAATAACTAAACCAAAATCCAAAAATGGCTGGATTATATATTCAGGTTTTGGATGTGAGCTGCATGTGTGGATGTACAATACGCCTCCATGCCTGAACTGGAGGCTCGTGACTCATAGGCGTTATGTTAATGTCTGGATTTCAGAAGCTACAACTTCAAAATACTGAATACCAGTGAAACATGCTCAGATGACAAATAGATGTAAATCAGAGTGACGGATGAGGGTGCTGGAATATTGATGCCGATTTGAGAATTGCCAAAGCAATTGAACATTTTTAACAGTATTAATATCTTAATTGAATTAAAAACAAGTCATTACTCAAGTGATTTAGGGCTAATTAATGTGTCACTGATGAGAAACATTTCATCATTTTTAATGCCTGGCAGGGCAAATGGGGTTTCATAGGAATTAAAATGGATCACAGCAATGTATCTGCATGTTCATAACTAAGCAAGGCACACCGCAGATAAGGATGAAATAGGATTAGTGTACATTTGCGGTGACACACTCATTTAATGATGTGTTTACACATGAACAAATTAACTTGCTAGTTGACCTCATTCTCTAGTCTGTGTTTGGCGAAGGGTCAGATGGGGTTGCAAACAACTCCACGGTCGCGTGACGCACAACTATTTGTTGCAACTGCTGTCAGGTCCTGTTACTACAGAGAGCTTCCTGTGAGATGAAGCCGTATAGAATTTCTGTAAAACGACAAACTATCAGTCAAACCACGTTAGCATATCTCATAAATATAGCTCACTTAATGACATTGTTATCTCTCATCTTTATTAAAGTTGTGGACACACGTAGGAGAGCAAAACCACTCCAGCCGGCAGCTCAACCCCATGACTATCTTCCAAAAGTGTGAATGAATGTATCCTGCTCTATAATCTTCTTTGTTAATCGCTCGATAATAATTTGTTGGGTTAACTGTGACTCAGTGCTGATATTTTTCTGGGTACAAGACCAGCAGAGACAAGAGTCAGAGATGTGCTCGCTTCGAGAATGCGTGTGCCTGTCTGTGTTTGTGTGTCAGAGGGGGAAAAAGTGTAAAGTAGGGTAAAGAATATTACAGCCACACTATGTACTTTCAAAAGTTGACAGGCCAGAATAGCAGTGAAAGGTGCCGTGATTCCTGAAAATCATGTTAGGTGACACCAGGGCCAGATGCATAAACAACTAGTCTGTGGAAAAAGAACTGCATAGTTTTCTAGATAAAGATGAAGGACCAACTCTGATGCGTCACTCGTGGGCAGTAAGAACACGGCGTCATGGACATAATGCGCAAAAATAGATATTTCAATAGTTGGAACAAATATTCAAATGTCATTTTTGCAGGCTTTGACAAAGAGTACGAATGTGTGGAGGTGGATAAAAAAAGATTATCTCTTGATCTGCTGCATTGGTTTTGATCCTGTATTTAAACATCGTGAGTCCAACACTGTTGACGGAGGGCGATGCTAAAGCTTGTGCATGTACACACAATTACTCAATGACTGATGATCACTAAATAGACTAATTTATGGCTGAATATATGCAGTTTTAATGCGTATACATTTCAGAACTCATTTCCTGTTATTATCTCAAAAGACGGGTGAAAAGCTTTTAGATTGCGGAAGGTTCAGCTTTTTACCACTTTCTGTGTGGGAGTGAACATGCATGTATATGTGTGTGCATGTGTGAGTCAGCAGCAGTCAGATGGCTTGCCAGTCGGCTCAACAGTGATCGGTCGGGTGATCAGTCATGCCACATCCTGCTAGATTCATCACAGCGGCGGTTCCGAGGTTCCACACGATGAAAGTGAAAATTTGACACATTTGAAAAATTTCACATTTCCTTTCCGTCGTTCTTGCTGTGTAAATACTGCATACATGTCCATATGTTTGTGGTTTTTCAGTCTTGTATGGTTGTGTATTTCCATCTACAGTCTTTGAAGCTGTCTTTTCATCTGTAATGTCATGTTTTTGTGGTTTGAAGGAGTTCAGGCATCCAGCACCATGGACAGATAAATCACATGGAACAGAGAAGATTGATTTGACTGATTTCCAAATGCATGGTATCAGTTCGTCACGTCTTGACTCAAATTCCTTGGAACCACTCTTTTGTGGTTTTTCCATTGGCAAAAGTTGTGGATAGTACCTGGTGCCTGGTTAAAACAATGCGAACCATTGATTGGTCAGAGCGAACTGTCACTAGCGCAAAATATAATGTCAGCGATTAAATTAAGATCAGATTTTGCCGTACATGTTTTACTGAATGAACAGATAATTGGTTCCAATGTGTTTAAGCGGGATAATTTTTTTACTTTATTGGATTGAAAGAACACATAGGTAAGGTTAGGGTTATGGCAGGTGTCTTTCATATTTAAAAAGGTGTTAGGATAATAGAGGTAAGCAAGAAAGCATTTCAATTGATATGAGCCAAGAGGAATTATTTGGGCAAAACTGAATGAGTTAAGAAGGAACAGTCTTTTTGATTAAACTCAGAAGCTACCATTTTATGTATTCAAAAGACAAGTCAGTCAGGCACTCACTCACTCCCACTCACAGTTAGCCCTCCTTCACCTAATGGTGCCCAGGAAACAGTTTCACCAAGATTAGTCACTTGCTGCCGTACTGTCTACCTGTGACTGATGGGACTCTGTGTCCTTGTTAGATCTGTTCAAGGCACAGAACTGTAATTTCACCGCTTCTGACAACAACGACTGGGTAAAGTGTAATTGCTCACTTATCCAGAAAATTACATCTCTTTTTTTTTTTTTTTTTTTTTTTTTTTTTGCAAATGCAAAGTGTCGGCCACCATAAAATACTGAGAAGAGTCCTCTTGTAGGTGTGCGTGGAGAAGCACAGTCGGTCAGTGAGGATGAACATGTTATGTAACTTGCCTCTGATTGTGTCCCTACATATAATTCCTCCTACTCTTTGATGCCAATTTCATTTACAGATATAGATATAGATTCCAATGACGTTCAGTACGGACATCATTTGATGGATTCGCTGACTTCCTAACCTCAGACGACCAGGCTTTCACATTTGCAAGCGAAGACCAATTATCAGTGACCCACATACTTCAACCCTCAAGTAGATGATGAGTTGATATCGTGCACATGCAGTTCTGGAGCTCTGACCAAGAACCTGTCTTCTACAAAATGACGTTCCCATAAAACTAAACTGCAATCTCAAATACATTTCGATGGGAAGCGTTTCTTTTTCTCCAAGTTTACGGACACAGTCTTTAAAGATTAGTGTTGTAAATTGGAACAAAACAAAACTACTTCATTTTTCTTTTTACCCCCCCCCCCCCTGTTTTTTTTTTAAGGACACAGGGCTGCATTTTATTAGTCTACACTTAACACACACTCAACATCTACACTAGCACAATAGCTCAAGCGGCACGTCTGCCCATGTAGCCTGTATAGTTTACAAACACACTCGAATACATACACTACCACCTTCCATACGAAGTAAGCTTCATGGACTGTAATCCTTTAAGTTTACTTCCACCTGTCTGCACCCACCCAGAGTCATTCATTCACTGTCAGTCATCTCGTGTTCCTGTTTATTTAGGCAGAGACAAAATGACTCAACATCGTATCACTTCATGCCAAGCCTGATCATTTGCTCTGTATTTATATATACTTATTTTTCCAATGTGTTGTTATCCACACAGCCCAATCGGTGACCCCAAAGCATTATTTGCTGTTGGTGTGACCCTGCTTAACACATTTGTAACACTACATTAGGTACAATATATTGACTTCTAGCCTTTTATTCATATTTAACTGTATATTTTTAACAGAATTTCAGAACCTTTCAACAAGCGCTTCTTGTGTTCTCCATGTTATGAGGCGTCGGCTCAGCTTCATACAGTTCAATGGAAGTAAAAATACAGAGGATGAGAAATTCCTCCAAAAGTACATTGTGTTGTGTCTAGCGGGCTAATAGTTCATGCTCGCTGCATGACTCAGAGGGTCTACTTATCCTCTGTCTGTCTCGCTGTCCCCTTAGCCCTCCAATCCGCCTGCGACCCAGACACAGCAGGGCTCTCGCATACACAGAGCTACCTCTAAATGCTTGTCAGAGATATTTAACCGAGCTCATTATGAGTCAGAAATAATACCAGTTAATGATTGATAATATCAAATGAGCACAGTGAGAGCTGGGAATAGCTCCTTTTTAATCAGCCTTAACCTGCTCCTTTTGTCACGCTTCCTCCCGTCTCGTTATGTGACCGATCAATACAACAGCTGTGCATGAGTTCACACACGTGTGTCTCTCTCTGTGTGTGTGTGTGTGTCAGTCTGTGTGAAAGTCCTATTCAATTGCAGGTCTGTGGTGTAGTGAGAGCGTGAGTTCACCAGGCTTGAGCCACTAAACCACTGATCTACACGAGCTCGTATGGCTGTGTGAAACACCACGGTGAGAGAAGTAATCACTAACCAGGTACACGATGTGCCACATTAGTCTGCCTTTCTGGAAAAGCTGATTCCACGAATGGGAATTCCCCTTTAGCTCTATTAGGGAAGTACATTTTAAGATGCCTCTGTTAGATAGCAACATCAATAGTGTTGTTAGCCTGAGGACAAACATCTAATAATGACAAAGACATGACGGTACAGGCATTGTATCTACTCTAGCTGACAGCACAAATGGACATATTTCTAATAATTATGTGTACAAAATCACACTACCTCCAATTTTCACTTGCGTTCAGTCACACCTTTACATCAGCCTCCAATATTCAATACATTCTAGGAGTTTGTGGATTTATTCTTTGTTAGTATCTGTCCTATTGATTATTTGCTTGCTATGCATCCGTTTCTGACTTCCTGCATTTCCCAGATGCTTTCAAACAAACCCCAGAGACAGAACTATTTTTTTTTGCGGAAATGTGTACATAGATATAGGAACTTGATGTGTGAGCATTGTAGCGTGTCTGTGATGATGGACCTCACAGCACTGCATTGTATGCTGCTCTATTGAGGCAACCGTGGGTGAAGGAGTTGCATTTCTTCTATGATGGATTTCTTCATTTATGATTGTTCAGTGCAAAAAGGGAGCTACAGAAAAAAAACACTGCACTACTTTTTTTAAATCTCTTCCATATTTTGCATAATGACAGGTCCTATAAGATATGCAAAATATGATAAAGTAGGAGGAACACCAACCTTTTGATGATGAAGCATCAAGTATTGCATTTAAGTTTCTCAGGGAGTCTGGTTGTAAGGGGTTATTATAGGTCACTGTTTTATTTTGTTGCTTCTCCAATCCCAGTTAATACTGTGACCCATGTTTAAAGGCCATACAACTACTCTCAATGAATACAATACACTATGTATTCATTGTAATCCAAAATATCTTTTATCCATTCCCCCCCCCCCCCAATGAAACCAGTCTCATGCATGAGATGAGTGGTGTTTTCATCTTGTATTAGTCCCCTTACATGGCACAATATTGCTGACAGGTGAGTTGTCAGAGGCATTAGAGGGAAACAGCCTGCTGGGCATCCATGTGCTAACAAGTCACATTTGGTTGTGTAACACTGTCGGCTATCTAAAGTCTCAACTGAAGTCTCTCTCCGTCTCTCTCTTACAGCCACACACTGCCTGAGGACATTCACAGGCCAAACAAGATGTGTCAAAAAATGTTGAATACTTTTTTTAGATTATCACCCTGTAGCGGTGCGTAAATGAACCATATAATATTCAGTCAAACCGTATTGTTGTGTCAAAATGTGCCACAACATCATAACACCGTATGTAAGATAGTATGCCGTAAAAAAGTCAAATGTGGAGTTTTTGGTTACCTAACTTCATTTCTTACCTTATTAAAATCATGTTTACTGAATGTAGTATGCTGCCTCCAACATTACTTGGGAAACAAAAGGTAGAGCTGACACAGCTGACCTCATCTTCCTAATGTTCTGTTTACGTTGTGAGGCCATTGCCTCTGTAATAGACGCTCTTTCAAAGCTCCCGTGGGGCTTGGGTGAAATGCAGTTGAAATCTACCCAAAGCAAACTAACTGAGAGTCATCATTAGACAAATAGGTCAACGTTGGTTTTTGGTCTGTTAAAAACTACATTTGATTGAGTCCTTTGATGTATGAAGCACACAGCTGATACTCAGCCAGAGGGATGTCAACAATTCTGTCTGTGGGCTCCGAAGCATTGACACTGCCTGTTATTCTGAGTGCATTCACTCTGTAAAACACTTCATTAGTGAAATGTTTGGATGGAAAATCGAATTAGTGTCCACCAGCAGTTCAGAGTTTGTTTCTCTTTGTGTGTTGGCTCCTGTCTTGCCTAAAGCTGATGGCTGACCCCAGACAACTGGATTTATGTAAAACGTATGGAGAGCAATGGAGGTGTGAAAGCACTTATTGAAAAGTGTTTATATTTGCTCCTGCACAGAAATAATCATAGACTGTAAGAGGTGGACGTAGTCACCGCGTTGTCAACCGTTGGTTTGTGAACTGCTGAAGCCACGTGATCAGCGTTTTAGCCGTTGCCATCTTGGTTTTTGCAACCAGAAGTGAGACGAGAGGAGGGCGCTAAGTACAACTGAACGCTGAACATTATATTTTTAGGCAACCACAAATGTTATGATTAACTTTCATGAACTGAAAATACACTGTGAAAGGGTTAACAAAAACACTGAGGCTGTAGCGACCTGTCGATCACAAGGTAGCCACGCACTACAGCGCATCCTGCTTTACCATCTAATTTACTCCCAGTTGGACCATAATTCACTAAATGAACAACAATAATAACGACGATAATAAAAATAATCAATTTTTAAAAAAAGGAAATGAACAAGATCAGACACAATTTGTTTGACTTTTTGTTTTGTCGAGATATTTTATTTTCAAAGGATTCAGCACAAATCACATCGTATCTCAGCCTCATGCTTGCAGCAGAAGGATAAGCTGCACCATGCAGAAAGCTTTATCGCTTCATCTGATTTGTAGAAGTATACGAGCTAAGTAGAGCTGGTCTAATCTTAGTAATGAATGCTGATGAGAACTTGCTGCTGACTGCATGCACTTCTGTGCTCCAGACTCTGACATGTGCTTTGATTAAAAAAAACACTCTGTGACCGATAAATACTCAGCAAGATAAGACTTCATCTTTTTGGCATTGAAATAGAGTTTGTTCTGTTTCCTTTCCCCGAAATCCTATAATTCATTTTACAGTTTCAGTTATTCCATAACTTTGTCTACTCGGATGCCACATCTTATTATGCATATCCTTTAGGCTCATGCATAAATGCAAACAAAAATCGCTAAAGACAAACAGTTCGCAGTTTGGGCATGCTCCTTTTGTGACCCTTGTTTTTTTTAGCATTGTTTGTGTTCATTTTATTAACAATATCTTAGAGATGTAAATGTAAATTACACTGCATGGAAGTCATTATAGGATGCAGAAACTTTTCATGAATCATCTAGTTCTGAAAGGAACGGAGAGGAAAATTGTGCAAATATTTTATAAACGTTCTGAAATCTTTTAACTGATCTGTGAAGCTCAAAGTGAACAACTATGTTAAACACTACGTTGTGTGTTTGCATCCACAGCAGTGCTCAACATATTGCAGCAGATAACACGATGTTGTGCCGAATCACCCCAGATGGAGGTAACTCTGCCTGTTCCAAATGTTTCACCACAGCAAGTTTCCCCATCAGCTTTCATGGCAGAGCATGATGTTGTCCCTGACAACCAGCTGCCCTGAGGGGCCTCTTTACACCTCACTCCCTGAAAGATTACGGATCCTTTCAGATTTTCTGGAATCCCTCGTGGGCGGAGCAGCAGGCGTGTCCCGGCACAGTGTAGGACACTAAATATCTGAAGAAATCCGCTCCTGATATGCGCTCACATACACACGGTGTGTTATCGCAAAGGCCAGCAAACACCACGTCCACATTTAATCCGGATTACTGCCCTCTCCTCCACTCTGCTCCCACCTGTGTCCTCTCATTTCTCCTTCTTTCTTTCCTCATTTTAAAGGTGCTTTCTTTCCGTCTTCCTCCCTCTCGTCGCACACATTGCGGCTCCCTCCATGTCATGCATAATAACCTGAAGACTTTTCAAAGACGGAGAGGAAGGCAGCAGAGTTAACAAGCTGACAGCTCTATCTGCCCTCTGTGCTACAGCTATAAGGTTATAACGCTCGTGCGTTCTTCGTTGGTCGTCTAATCGTCTAATCAGGATATTTGGGTGCTCCTTCAATTCTTGCTGCAAAACAGAGATTACTGCCAAAACAAAGAGGTGAATTCCACCATGGTCCTGATTCTGTCACCTAAACTCAGAGTGTGATAAAAAGCCTCTCTCTAGTAGCACTGTCCCTTAACGGGCCCCAAAGGCCAAAAAAAAAAGCAATCAAATGCATGTGACAATTCAAAGGACTTGGACCACACTCACTCTTTTGAAGATGTTAATCCACTTGGTGTGATGCTGGCTCTGGAATTGCCTTTTCCTGCTTCTGTGTGGAATGGAAAATGGGGGTCTTTGTTGGAGATTGGGGTCATTATTGTGAGGAAATGGGAACTAACTAAACCTGCCACATTAGTTAAATGTATGTAGTTTTCTTCGAGTTCCCCCTGGAAATGAGAAATTAAATTTCGAGGGTAATACAGCTATTTTTAAGATCCCCGTCTCCTACTTCTCCACTAACACTTAACAAACCAATTTTAAAGCTAAAATAATGGATTTTTGGCTACCAGGGGGCCGGTAACCCTAACTCTCAAAAACAAGCTGACACAGACCTGATAATAAACCTTGATATGTTTTTCAGGGTGCATATGATGGGTCTAGAATGTCTCAGAATGTTTTCATATAAATGTTGAGGTTCATTGAGGTTGAGTCTTCATACTCTTCAAAAATAAGAAAAAAACTAAATTGCAAAAGCGCTGGTCTAATCTTAGAAATAATGCTAATGAGAACTTTGTGCTTCATACTTCAACATGTGCTTTGAGAAATAAGACTTTGCTCTGTGCCCGATAAATACTTGCAGAGGAAATAAGATCATCAGAGTCAGAAAGATCTGGATTTCAAATTGTACATTTCATATCTTCCAAACAAACCAAGTGAGTGTGTTTAGTGCTACAGTACAAATGCTAGAAAATGTTTCTTGCAACTTTTTCAGAGCAACATTATCCTCCCACTGGGGTTGTGTTTCAGGCCATCTGATATTATTCCTGAGAATTCAGCTTGCTACAAGCTTAATTGAGTTAGTTGATCATTTTGTCTGTTTTTCATTTGGTACTGGCTTATGTTTGTACTCTCTTTAGGTGCCTGCTGCTGCTGAAAACAGGGTTGATGAGATCAGTGGGACTGAACCATTTAGGGGGCCATAAAACCAAAAACAATGAGCTAATAGAGGCTAAAAAAGTTCTCAGTTGGTTGGTAAATCTCAGATCATCTGTCACTGTAAGTAACCTCCTTTACCATACACGTAGTCATTTTAATACGAACATATTGATAAATGCATTTTAACAATAAGCCAGTTTAAAATACTTTTACATTGATATTATATTGCAATGTTTTTGCCAAACACAATCCAGCAGCTCACTTATGAATAAAACTTTCCATAAATGATAGACCTACGACTGGGGGACACATTCATTCATACAGGAACCCTCAAAGGATCTAAACCTATATGTGGAAAAAAACGGCTGGTGTTTCTGAACGCCACATACAGTATGAATGATTTCTCCCATGTATAAAACTCATTACATCCTCCACGTCTGATTGTGTGCCGTGTCTCCGGTCTGTAAGTGCAGCGAAGCAGAGGGAATATTGATGATCTCATCCAATCCCTCACCCCCTCCCTCTCCCTTAATTCTTAATTTTCTCCACATTTTCCTTTCACATAAACTCATATGCGCCTCCTCATCACCTTGTCTCCTGTCTCTTATTCCGGTTATCCAGGTATTTCATTATATTTCTTCTTTGTTTCTCCAGGGTCGGTCTATGGGAAAGATATCCCCCGTCATCAGGTGTGCATTTAATCAACAGTACAACTGGGAAGTAATTTTCAGCAATATTCACAGCACGAGGTACGTTTGAGCCAGATGTAAATTAAATTATTTAAATGTTGCATTTATGCACGTGGTAATTAACATACTGAAAAACAGACACAGGCTGACTTGGTCTACAGTGTCAACCCTTTTCTTCCAACTCAGTCTCACTCCCAAACTCGCCAAAGACCCGTGCTGTGTGTGTAGATGCTACGAAGGAGAAATGACTCAATGAATGAGAGCTGTTCATCTGCTCCCACTGTGGATGGACCTGGTGGCCTCGATGAAGGTTCTCACGACTCCAAGCCCACTCAGAACCTTGGATTAGAAACACAAGCAAATCGCTCAGAAGTATAGACTACACACACACACACACACACACACACACACACACACACACACACACACGCGCGCGCCCAACCTACCTACCTACTAACACCTTTATAAAACCACAACAACAACCCTACTGTTACGCTATGGAGTTATTGATTTAGTCAGTGTGATGATCTGTTGTGTTGATGCAAAGAATGTCTGGGGGATTGTTGCGTAACCGAGATGAACAGTCTGCTGCATCCTCGGCTCTGGTAGAAATCAAAACCCTCAAGACAGCACCGCCCTCTTCAGAGTTGGCTGGATTGATAGTGTGGAGGTATGTAATGCAGCAGACAGAGGAGTCACGTATTGGAGACGCTGAAGCAGAAAATGGAGGCTGCTTTCAAACTCAAAATGCAAATGCGTACAGATGGGCATCTCGCCGCTGCCGTGTGCAACTGTGTGCACGGTCTGCATTCATGCACTTCAGTGAACAAAATGATCAACTGTTTCTGCAGGTCCTCACACTTTACACTTTCAGAAACACACAGACGCTAACATGCGGGTGACTTCAACTGCAGCACAGTGATTAATTGTCACAGATTCATTTTGACTGCATCACTTATCGTGAAATTGCCAACGAATGACCCAGAGCTCAAATGAAGCTGTAAGGAAAAAACAGCTTGTTCTGTGTGCTGAAGAGCAGCAGGCGGGAGAGACACTGTGAGAAGGGCAGACGAGCAGAGCAGAGCAGAGGGCAAAGGACTTCCACTCAGATAGGGAACAGATAGGGAAATGCAAGTGCATTTTAATGCTAATGTCCCTCATTACCATACATCTCGCACACATTCTCCACAGAGATGGGCGCCACTGATTTCGCACAAAAGCGGAGATCCTTGGACGAACAAAACTCATCACAGGTCTCGTGTATGCTGGCACAATTATCTGCACGTAGAGTTGATTGATCGTGTGTTGCAGGGCTATTCCTTCGACAGTTTCATCAACAAGCCCCTGAAATCTTGAAGGTCGCAGCTGTATAAATAACATATGGATCGAATTGTTTTGTGAAGGTGTCACTGCAGCAAGAAACTACTGCCAATCACATGCACAACATAAAAGGACTTGAAGTAAATCGCAGGTCCCATGATGGAACTGTCTTTAGGCCGAGGCAGATGGATGCCCTAGAGGGGGACAAACAACCGTCGCCATACCAGCTTGCTATTGATGATGAACACAACTTTCTGGGGGTACACATGGTAAGCTGCAACAAAATAAAAGAACACACTGGCCTTATATTCTTCATAAAAACAGAGTTGATAACAGCCGGACTTTCGTGTTTACCGTCATTTCTGCCATTTTTGCTCGTTAATGTGTGCAGAACTGTGTGTGTTCAGCCTATTTACTGTAAGTTCCGGGCGGCAATCAGTGCTAACATGTTGATTTTTCCTCCTCTTTCACCTCTCTCGCTCTCTTTCTCTCTCTCTCTCTCTCAGCCGCCACCACTTTGGTTGAGTTGAGACCTGCTACAGTTATCAGTCGCCATGGAAACCCGGTACCAGCCTGCCAAACTGGAAAATAGGTTAATGAAGGGAAACACGGCCCACCTGGCCCGAGACAGTGAGCACTCTGCTCTGGTTATTGCAGTAACAACATCGGATAGTGGCAACAAACGTAAACAGAATGCATTTAGCGAATGTCAGCTGTTGGGTTCAGATGAATCTCTGTATAATATTCAATATTATATTGAATATAATAGTCAATGTATTCAATCGTCTTTATTTAAAAGTTTTATTTATTCACTTATTTATATGTTTGACAGGGAGAGTGCACAGCCTCCTAGCTGTACCAGAGTTAGCTATAAGCTGATATACGGGCAGGAATCAGAGAAAAGCATCTCTGTTAAGAAATATACACTGATCTTTTGTTTTGAAATTGAGAAGCGATTCATGTTTTCTCTGGATGCTTAGTTTCCTGTTATTTGTCTTTCTCTCTAAGTCAGGGAAGGCTTTCACCACAGAATTTGAAACGCTATCATTATGTTAGTCTGTGAATTGGACATAATATTCTCTCTGTCGCATAACAATGATGGTCAAGTGAATCAGGACTCTAATAAATGCTCCTGGGTTGAATACCTCAGTGACGAAAAAGCTTAACATATATCTGTCAAAAACAAATAATGAAAGTCTATTCATAATGTGGAAGGCAAACGCAATTAAGGGCACTGAGTTATAAGATGAAATGGACGGTGTGAGTCAGCTGTAGAATTGAACTTTGATACTTCATGGTTCCCAGCTGATTTATCCTCGTGGCTTTGGTGATCCAGTGATGCTTCATCTCTAGCGCCATCATCAGGTCCACATCTCAATTATTACACTTATTTGCTTAACACGGTGATAGTTATACCTGCTCAGCATCAGTATGCTACAATCGTCATTATGAGCATGTTAGCATGCCGACATTAGTCGAAGCTTAGTGCAACCTGTTACAGCTGCGAATGTTCCCTGTGCTGTTGTCACTTTTCTCTCTCTAGTTGCTCTGCCCAGGTGTACGGCATTGCTCAACAAGGTGCACCTGTGCTGATGAGGAGGTGATCTCTGGTGTGGGGACTGCTTTGTCTTACTGCTTCTTCATTTTGAAATGTTGCATTATCTTGTTTTCATGTTCTTTTGTTCATAAATCCCATGGATTTGATTGTTTTATAGGTGTTTTCTGTGGTTGATTTGGCTCAGTGGTGTTGTGTTGTTAGCCCCATTTGGCTGCCAAAGGGTGGGGTGTAACAACCCTCACAGAGCCACTAGCATGGCTGTAGACCCTTCCTTGTGTAGTTCGGTTTGCGTGTAAACAGAATTCACATGGACGCACCAGTTCCTATTTGTTTGTTTAGAGTTCTTGTACCCTGCCATCCTGTCAGTTTTGAGATTTTGGCAGGCAGGGAGGTGAGGGCATCAAAGTAAATCGAATTATCTCTCTCTTTCTCTCTCTCTGTGACTTCAGCTTAGCATGATTGACTTGCCTGCCCTCTTTGCCCTAGGTTATCCTTCGCTACTGCCGTGCCAGTTAACAGCACATGCAGAAGTAGCTGAGTATGAAAGTCCATGAAGGCAGCAGTTTGGCATCAGTCCTTTTTTTGTCCTGGTATACAAGCAAAAACACAAGTTCACAAACAGATAAGACTGTTAAAACCTTTTGCTTTTTGGGTCATTTCTTGCAGTTGGGTCGATTATCACAGGGCACTTTTACAAGGTATTTGATGCCAGCAGTTAATGCTGCAAACATTCTGTTCTAACCCTGTATGCTTCATGGCTTTTCTCCAGTATTTCTTTGAAGTGCTAGGCCTGTCAGTGACAATATTTGTTGTGTGCGATGTTACTTTCTGTGACAAGTTGTCTCTATCGTTTATTGCCAATATATCAGCTGTGGCACTCATGAGTAGGAGCATAGAAACCAGTCAGCTCGTTCCTTTTTTTTTTGTCTGTAAGATTTGTTTGTCCAACTGTGGTGCATGTTTGTTTTTTTCTCTTCCAGGGGGAAACAGAACAGTACATACTGTGGCTATATAGCTGGACTCCACTTAAAAGAGGAAGGGTATACACATCCGACACCATTGAACGTTATCAAGGATACGGAATCATTAACAGGAACTGTAGTAGCTTGGAAAAACACCACAATCACATGTATCTGTCATTTCACTAGCTAGAACCTCGCCTCAGCCGAAGGCGAACCTTCATCGATTATTTGGAGCGTTGAGGGAGAAAGAGGGTGAAAGTTTAGCGGTCTGGGGAAGGCTTAGTTGAGGATCCACTGCGGCCTCCGGGCCTTGCAGGACCCGAGGTCCCCGTGTGGGACGGAAGGATAATGACTATGAAAAATGATAACCATAAGTGAAATAGTTTAACAAGAGGGAGGGAGGGAGGGTGGGATGCGGAAAGCGCAAACAAGCCGAGGCTTAGAGTGGGTAGATACTTATAGGAGTGTGGCCGGAAGTGGGGGAGTGGTTGAGGTGTGGTCCTGCTCCTAAAATTCAGCAATTATCTCCAAGTTAAAGCTAATATGGGGTTATTGCTTTCTTTCTAGCGTTCGACCAGTAATAGAATGCCATTAAGATAAGATATAGAAATTGAAATTTTGGGCAAGTGTTGCCAAAATGTGAGACATTGCGAAACAAAACTAGAGCTAAACACTCACACACAAGCTTAAACACTCACACGTCCTCTTTCACTGTCAGTCCGCGTGTCCTTAAACATCAATCAAGCATGAATATCAAATGTCAAACAAACAGAATACATCTTATGACTGTGGCTTCAAAAGGAAAAAAAAGAGGAAGAGTTTGGGGTTTTAAAAGCAGAGTCCGTCCATCAGTTGTGTGTGTGTGTACGTTAATGTGCACCAGATGATGACATATACAGTAGTACTGAGGTCTTAATCCATCTGGAAAGCTCTGCAGGGCTTCTGCAGAAAGAAGCAGGCCTGGTTGATCACATCTTGTACATTTCTCTCTGGAGGAAGGTCAGAATAACCTAGTACAGCCTCCCTGAACCTCTGCATTCTAATTTACTCTGCTGCTGCACCGTTTTTAGCCCGGCATGTCCCTCAGATTTGATGTATTTTTTTTGTTCAGCTGGGTCAAACTGACAATGGGCTTTTTTTCTCGACTTAAGTACTTGTTTGATCCTCGACTGGGACGTGTCACGTGTCGTAGTGTCCCTGAGCAAGACACTGAACCCCCGGCTCCCCGGGCGCCTGTCATTGGCAGCCCACTGCTCCCTATATACAGGGATGGGTCAAATGCAAAAGTCAAATTTCGTGTATATGTATATGACAATAAAAAGGGTTTCTATTTTCTATTGTTTATGCAGCAAATACCTTTTGACCTAATGTTTAATTCACAATGAACCTGCATCTAACGTAAAATGTGAAGCTGTTTTTCCTTTTCCATTCCATATAATCTTTTTATTGCTGATTTGAAGACATGAAGTGATTAAATGGGTCTTAAACTGTTATTATGAATCATGTACTATATATCAATGCAAATTGAGTGACAGGGCCAGAATAAACCTGCAAATGAAGGGTGTAATTTCCCCCATGGCTCAAAAAGTCCAGTAGAGCAGTCAGCCAGGCAGTAATCTGCCATGGCTGACTGGATACATTAATGGCTAAGTGCCATTACCCCCCAACTTATCGCTTAAATAAAACAAGCGATAAATAAATAAAGGCAACTTGAAATGTGAGGATGCACTTAGATATCTGCCTGATTTTACTTGTAACAACCTTTCACCATATCTTAAAGGAATACTTAAAATGACCATTTATGTATCAATTAGAACATGTATTTTTCTTACATGCCTTTACGGTGAAATAAACGGAGGCCAGCAAAACCAAATCAAAACATGTGTTGACAAACTCTCACACAACTCACAGTATAATCAAAGTCTAATTTATCCAAGAGAATGCTCACTACTTTGTAGCAGAACAGAAATACACAGAATAGCCCTTTTCCAACCTGATGGGAAAAGAAGGTGAGGAAAGAGAGGCTATAAATTAGACACACCTGTGAGCTGGGTGAGGGAAAAAAAACCAATCAACTAACCAAAGCTGCATGGAGGAGAACCAAGGGAGGAGTGAGAGTTTTTAATGGAGTTAACGAAAGTATGATTCAGTTTCTGGACCTGTTAAGCTCAAAATAAGAAAATGTTGAGGAAGACTAAACTAAATCGGAGCGGCAAGGATCCATGAACCGGCTGACTCCACGGAGCTTTCTTGGAGGACCAGGCCTTGACAGGAGGTGTGCTGATCCCGGGAGCAGGTGGTGGAAAAGGAATCGTGTTTCCGCTACAGCTTGGACCAGTTTGAGGCCTCCTTAACTTCGGGGATTCATCAAGCTAAGTCCCCTTTTAACTGAAACTCTCCCGGCTTCTCCTTCTTCTTCTTCTCCTAGCACACTTACACAATCTAGTGTGCTAGATACGCATGTACAGTTGTGCTGTTATGTATCAATCTAGGTAGATAGTGAATATGTTTGCGCTTTGCAAATATTTGTAATTGCATAAAACACTAACTGACAAGTACAATTGCTGACACCCCCCTGCGTTGCACATGCATAGTATGCCTCTATCTGAACTGATTGGTCCGTGCACATCAGATAATTAACATTAACTGCAAAGTAAGGAACCAAAGCATATATCAATTATGTGATTCCTTCCTCTCATATTGACATCGTTTTCAACTAGCGTATACACTACAACTGCGTAGTAGAATTCCTGAAATTCAGTTACAGCTTTTGGTGTTGGTGTGCCGCCCAAAGATGCCCCCCCCCCCCCCCCCTATGTAACACTTTTCTGACACGGTGTGAATTCTTACCCAAATACAGTTTGGCCAAAGAGATGTGGTGTGTGTCTTGTTGTGCCTTGTGTATGGGTGTTGACTGTGAAGCTGTGACTCGGGATGTGAATGTGATGCAAATGCATCGCTCTGCCCAAATGACCCAGCTTGAGTTACATGTGGTGGTTATATCTTGTGTTGTGATCTGAACAAATTTCTGGCAAGATGATGTTGTGCAAGCACATGCTGTGACAGATTTGGTGGATAAAATGGCTGACTGCCACAAATCAACACTGTGTGTGTGTGTGTGTGTGTGTGTGTGCACATGCATGCGCTGTTTGCGTATGTGTTTGCCCAAATCATTTTTTGTCTGGCGTGCTTTCTGTGCATTCAGCACTTTTTCAACAAATTGTTTTCTGTTGACTTTTCCAGAATTCGAAATATGTGTGAACACCAAATGAGTTATTAATCTCACAGTGACTGAAGAAGGCTCTCAGTGTTCAATGTTTATAATCATACTGCACTACCACTGTTTACCACTGTCAACATTTCATTAAGATATACCCTGGTTTCCTGGTCGTAATGTAACTTGTAAGAATTGTAGAAATGAGGACAAAATTAAGTGGAATATTCAGAAAGAAATCACGTGTATTGTTACTTAACATATTTCTATTGGTGCTTCAGCAGATTCACATGACATACTGTATCTTTACAAGTTGATGGCTTCGAAAAAAGGTCACACGTCGTCCCTTAAAACTCCATCCTGAAATCAACTGTTAAGTTTACATTTAAAAATAATTGATGCTACTTGATGTTATGTTACTGTAAATCAATGGATCTACTGTATGTTTCTCCTATCCTAAACGGCTCTAGTGTCACTTGTCGTTCTGATGACTAAAAGTAATACGATGCCAGAATAGCAGCCTCCTCTAAGTGTCTTGCCACAGTTATTTTTTCCTCTTTTTTTTTTGGTAAAAAAAAAGAAACGCTAAAACGCGATGGCTGTGTTAATGTGTCTGTTGTGGGAAAGAAAATCCAGTTCACAACTTTGAAGGATGAGCCAACATATAAATAAGAATCAATTTATTACAGGCGTTAAGAGTGAAATCAAATACCCGTGAAAGAAACCCAGATGGCATTTGATTTCCGTTGTTTCATAACCTCCATCTTTCACTAATTAGGTGCTTTTCATTTGCCGAAATTAAATGATCCGATCAGAACGTATCAGGAGAACTAATTACCACATACAGATATTCTTCATTGTGCACAAAATTTGTCAAAACAGGAGCTGATTATGAGGGAAATGAAAACTGAGATGAGAAGGAAAAAGTCACACTGCCTGCTCATAACTTCTATAATTGCCTTTCCCATACGAGCTTTTCAACTTGTACCCTAAGAGTGAGTCATCTACCAGATGGAGTGTGAATATAAAGTTTGATAACAGAAAATCTCAAGAAGTTAAAAAAAAAAAAAAAAGAAGCTATATATACATAGCAGAATCATTCCAGAGCGGCCTATAAATTGGCACAGTCAAACCCCCTTTAAAGTGTAAGCCACCCTCCATTTAAGGTTCCAGACTCTCCAATTATCCTTTTCTCCCATTTCTCCCCTAATCAGAGAGCGCACTAGCCCCAGTTACCAAACTGCTCCATCTCTCCTTCCTCCGATGCCCTCGGTCACATCTGCTGCACTTGGAAAACACAAGTATACAGCACTCAGATCTAGTTATATGGCAATCACTTTATAAATACACAATAGCCTGGCATGCTCCCATAGCTTTTATTAAGCGAATAACTAGAATAAGTGCAGATGCACAGCAGTGTCAAGCAGTTAGGTGGTCGGGGTTGAGATGTTGCATAAGTAACCTCGGGTTACATGATTTCACAGACACACACACAGAAACACACACACACACACAGTGGCAGGAAACCGAAGCAGTGAAACACCCTCTAAAGCTGCCGGGGCCTCGGAGTAATGAGCACCATTTGGATGTTATTTTCCGAGCAAATCGAACCGTGACAATAAGACACCAGTTTTGCTTCTGGTCCTTTGACCCCACTGTACATGCCGAGTACGGATGGTGGGCGGTGAGAGCGGTAGATTGAAGGGAAACTCTGAGAATGAGCACAAATTACTTAGAATTCTTCCCTTTCTTCTCGGAGCTGAAATGCAAGGTAAATGGGAAGGTAACACACACACGGAGAGCAGACAGGGAAAGACTTTTTGATATGAGCTAATCAGCAGCCGTTTGATGCGAGACGTGGAGGTGATTGCAATCCTCCAGAGATGGTGTGTTATGTAACAAGTGCGGTAAATTGAGCTTTTATTGATCCATATTCAAAAGGGGCTTGGTTTAAGTCTGGCTCGGTCTGTTCTCTTACAGTCCACCTCGTCAACTTTCGTGCTGTTATGGATATATGGTAAGACATGGACCATTTGTTAGCTTGAAGAAGATTGAAGAGATATTGATTCTGTATCACTCGGAAGGGTTAAAACATGCATATTTCAAAGGTATCCAGGAAATACCAAGACCTGCTCTGTACGAGGGTAAAGCAGAGGATGCACTCAATTTGGAGTCTAACAATTGGTTTGCAAGCACTCATGAAATATGATGGGTGCAACTGCATCTAGACAGTCTCTCAATATTGTCACTTAATTTGGACTTTGATCAAAAAATGCACCAGTTTTCCTTTGATGATGTGAGTAAGTGGAACAGAGAGTCACTGAACCCATGCAAGCAGATGCTAGTGGGGCTTCCTGTTACAGGAAGTTGGAGTCAATTTTGGTACTGTGACTTTGGAGTTTTTTTTTAAGGAACATGTAATGTAAACGATGACCTCATGTATCCATCTCCCCGAAGATGAAAGCAGTCCATTACTTTATCAAGCACTTGTTTTCTTTGCCCTCCCTGCTCTTGTACCGTACTTCTGCTTGTAACTCAAGGATACAGCAACCATCAATACATCCCAAACAAGAGATCAGTCCTACCCTCTCACGAAGATTGATCAGCGGTTAGTCTTCTTGACAGTGGGGCTTGATTGAAAAGAGCGCTCACTCAGTGCCTCTTCGTGCCTCTTCGTGCCTCACTCTCAGTACAGTGTGAGCTTGATTGATCTCACTTTTACCTGGTTGTTAGCATGTGATCTGTATTCTCTCGATGAGAACATCTGCTCCACCGTCCTTTACATTGACACTTGGTATTAATAAGCGTTCTTGTTATATCTCAGGATCGATGGAGCCACAGAGCTCATGTCTGCCAGCGGGGCCTCTAGTGGGTTAATTCTTTAGTGGAATCATTTAAATGTATAAAATCATTTAAATATAGTATTCAAATGTGCACCTTTTTTGTGTTGTTATTTCCTAACATTGTAACATGCAATCATAGTTCTACTGTGTATTGCAAATGTGTACAGGAGTTGTCACTTGTATTTTGATAAAAGCATTATGTTAATAAGAGCTTTATTTGAGAGGTATGGATGATAAGTGTCCGTCGTCTCCGAGGGCTACAAAGACTAAGAGGGCATGCAGTTGCACAAAAATGCACACATCTAAACGAACATGCACGGCTGCTCTCTGTGAGCTGTATTAATGCACCAGCTATAGTGTGAAATATCCTTGAAAGAACAAAGCCTGAAAGATTAAGTATGTTGTGAGGGAACACATGAGCTTCACAGTGTCAGCTGTATAGTCTCATTCCTCACTCGTGCGCTCCAGGGGTATTCTCATCCTTTTTTATTCCAGAATTTATTCAGTGGTTCTCTTTCACCGTGTATCGTTCCACACACTTTACTGGAAGGAACAAGGGCAAGAATGCGGGCTGTCACACACGGGATCCCGGCCGTATCGAATGACTTGGATGCCATAGCTATTTGTATCTTCATATAGGAGGAATCGGAAAAGATACAGATGGAGGAAAAAAAACCTCTCCTAAAAGGATCAAACTAGGACACATTCACACAACTTTCAGGCTTAATCTATCAAATAAATGAGGAATAGGACATATTTTGTCTTAGCTGTCACACCTGAGAGTAAGACTTAATAAACAGTGTGCATCCAAGCCCTCTGCATCTCAGCATTAGCTGTAATGTTTCAGTATCTTATTTTGACAGTCTGAAGACTTCACTCTGTGTTTGTTGTGAGGCTTCCCACAGGCGGTGTCTTCAGACAAACAGGTTCATCTTTCCCTCACAGTCCCATTCGACAGTCTCAGTCTGCGACTGGGGCATCAGCGCGGGCACATATGGCTCTACAGCGTTTATTGATCTTTGTTCTCATTCATGCCTTTCAACACTTCTATATCTCCTGCTGTAACCATAACATGTCAAGACACCGCCTCCTCGAGCACTCAGTCTTCCCGCTGGGCTATTCATGTATTGATCTCTTTAAAGCAACAGTCGTTATATAAAGCAGCCTTCCAAGACTCTGGATGAACACTGAATGATGGATGAGTTTGTACTCTGAAAACCTTGGTGGAAAACTTCGGAGGAGGATAACAAGACAGCGTCCGTGTTGGAAATGTTTAAGTCGCCGATGCTCTCTGGTCTGCTATATGATGTTCACGGTTCAGAGGAGGGATGAAGTGTCTAATTAATACTTACAGACATAATAGGACGTTCAGTGTTTGAGCCACCAATGCGTTCTCTGTAGCTGTGACCCACAAACACATACTGTGTAAACAGTACAAGTAATATGTACTCGAGTACTGTAATTAGGTACAATTTTGAGGCACTATACTAATACTTGACGAAATTTTTTTTTTCTTTTTTTACTACATTTATGAAACAACTATAATATACGCTTTTCTGATTTAGATTTTCAAACACAACTTATCCAACTTATAAATTATAAAATAGGATGCAAGATTAAACTACCCAACAGTATATACATCTTCTTACATGCATCATGAACCATTAATACAAACAAAATATACTGACATGGATCATTCTGCAATATAATATATTTACTTGATGCCCTTGAGGTGCATTTTGTTGCCAATACTTATGTACATTTTCTTAAGCACACATTAAAATGCAGGACATTTACTTCTAATGGATTTTTAAAGTGTGGTATTGCTGCTTTCACTTAAGTAAATCTGACTTTGCTCTCACGCTGAACTAAATAAAAACATGCTGCAGGCTGTGAAGAAATGTTTCTTTGTTAAAACCAATTGGGGGGGCATCTTATAACGTGTATGAAATAGCGTTGTAGAGTAAATGTAACTGCGTATAGAGACAGAAATACAACACACAGAAGTCTACGGGAACTGTGCCACGACTGTCACCAACAGCGCTGATCCTTGTGCACATCAGCTCTTGGGGCAATTAATCCTAAACCAACACCCTGTTACCGTAAAGTTAGGTAACAGGCTCATCAGTGCTTCACATAAAAACCCCCTGTTTGTTGACAGAATCTGGCTTTTATCTCCTCTTTCCATTCCTCTATTCCACCGTCTTCCCTCTCCCTCCCCGTCCCGTTTATCCATCCTTTCGAGCTGTTTGTCGGTCAGTCAGTTTCTTATCTTGTTTCTTTTTTCTTTTTTTTGTATCTGTGCACCCTGCTCTTGTGTATGACAAAACCATCTGTGGCCGCTCACCTGACAACGACCACCAGGCTGTCACAGTGATAATGTAAACCTCTCTGAGAGGAGATAACAGCCCACTGGGATAATTGTCCACACACACACACATACGAAGCCATGGGCACACAGTGAGACACTTCTCAGTTCCCATGGGAACTTGACCTGAAGCCCCTGTGTACACTCTCTCGCACACACTCGTGCATCTCAGTGAATAGACTCCCCCCAATGTGTACTTTGCCCAGATGAGGTGCTCGCAGGAGAAGTAAACTTCAAAAATGAGCGGTGATGTAACAAGGCAGCAGGGCCACTTGTAGAAACAAGACCCATGTTGGGTAACGGAGAAGACCCTGCCACTCTGTTACAACACCAACATAATTATGTAAAGAGGGAGCAAGACATCCAAACAGCAAACATTTTGGCAATGAGAAATGCTGCGTGGTTGCAGATGTTTATTCAGTTTGTGTATTGTTGAACACATTAGTCTGGCAGTATGCTTTATTGCAACATGTTGAACTCTATCGAACAGTATTTACGCAAACTCTCATAATGAAGCGACGTATATATTGAGCAGTGGAAAGGTTCTCAGAGTTGACTTATCAGTAACTTGGACCCTGCAGCCCAGCATCAATGTGAAAAGCAGTGTGGACTCTTTATTTGCCCGGAGGATGATTGGTAAGTGTGTAACTTGTTCCCTCTTGTGGTAAGAAGTGCATGCTACAAGTACAGAGGGAGACGGTGATGCAGTGTGTTGTTTTATTAAAACATGACACTCTGATGTGCAGAAGAAAATATTCTTCTACTTGTATTATTTGTTGGTTTATGATTGCATGGGCATTCTATGTTAAATGATGATAGACATTTATTAGATCATGTTTTATTCAGTCCTTGCTTTTCGACGTGTTATGTGACGAGTAGTTTAAGTGTCTTTTTGTACTGTCACCATGTCAACTGTTTGGACCCCAGGGAAATTAGCTGCTGCGATGCAAAAGCTAATAAGGGTCTCAGCACATGGAGTTTGCGCATTTGCAATACAGTAGTTGAAGATGTTCAAATATCCTTTTTTTTTCTGACCATTTTGAGGACTTTTTTCCACGTTGGCTTGGCTCAAAACCATGAATCTAACAAAAAAAAGTCCATGTAAGACCGTCGCTCAAGAATAGCCCCCGAACGGACTGAGATGAGAATCACTGAGATGTGATTGTTTTATTTTCTACAGATGTAGAGCTTCATTCTACAACTTAAAGCCTCTTGCATTACATTCAAATGTTGATCTATGATCAAAAACATCACTTTCTCTTTTATCACTCAGTTCCGTCTTTTACTTCAGGTTCTAAGGACTGATGTTTTAGCATGCTGCCTTCTTTAGGTTGCAGTCCTTTACCTTTGCGTTTATACATTTGGCAGATGCCTTTGTTCAAAGTGACGTACAAATGAGGTACAATAAAGGCCACAGTAAAACGAAGGAGAAGCCTTCATCACATCATAACATGAATAAAAAACAAAAAATGATCTCCAGTCTGTTATTTTCATAGAGAAAACAACCATAAATCATTTTATTGGTAAATGTTCTTTATTTCTCTTTAATTAAAGGCTTTATTGTAAAAGCTTACACCAGGTTCACTTATAGGATTTATTGTTGTAAACGTTTAAGTGAGCGTCATTCTTTTGAGAATCACAACATGGAAACAAAAATCAATAAAGTGTTCACATTAGTACATCCTGTTATAGATCATCAGAAAGCTCCCTCTAAGGCTCATCAAGAGTCCGTTTAAAAATGTAAACATTTTGATTAATCCAGTCATCAGCACTCAGTTAGTGAAAGCGTTATTTAGTCTTGTGATAATATATGCAAATAGCTTTAATGTGCAATATTTGGTAGGTGTAGATCAAAAACAATATTTCACAAAATAATCATCTGTGGGATTATTTCTCAAATTGTGAGAGATCATTATTCCACAATCACCCAGTGTTTGTGTGTGTGTGTGTGGGTGTGTGTATATATACACGTGTGAATCCTTGTGCACTAGAGTAGTCAAGGTGATGTCAAAGTCATTCCCCCAGTGGGCTCTCAGCCGCAGCAACGTCTTGCTAAAAGTTGAACCTGCCCCTGTGGTGGCAACGATTTAGTGACACCATTAGCAGAGAGTCGTTCGGTCTAGAGAAGCCTCTTAAAAGTGTCTTCTCAAGAGGGCTGGTTGAATATGGGGAACCGGGACAAATGATCTGCTGCAGTAAACCAACCCTTTATATGCACCCATTTAGCCCTCCATGGACAGCTAGTTGTACAACAGCCACAGTCACATCCCACACTGACCACAGCTAGCTCACCAGAGGGCAGCATCCATCCAAGATTGCTTTACTGAGAGCTCATGTGCCCAGATATTTTGCACACAAAGGCTTCTGTGTGTTTGAGGGGAATTCACGGACAGAGCCCATCTTTTGAGGTCTGTATTCTGTTGAAGACGGACAGATTTGTCTTTCACAGTGCTAGTGCAGAAAGTGTGCACTCACATAGTATAGACAACCATCCTGAGGACACACGGTGGACATCTTCATCTCACTCTCACAGAAATAAATCTTGAGGCAAAATTGAACCAGTAGCCAGAAGTAGTCATGGTCATTTGTAGAGTGTTTTGCTACCGTGTGTGTGTGTGTGTGTGTTTGGGAGTAATGAAGCCACCAAGCTCTGCTCACTTATCGTGACTCTCTATTGAAACAAAAATACCAAAGGTATTTTCATACAGCATAGTGATTATTGACTTCTGAGCAGTCTGTAATTTACTTATCTACTTTAGTCTAGAGCTAAAAAGACCATGCAGGATGACTCATTTAAAAAAAACACAAATCTCAGTACCTCATTGTTCCTAATCAATGTTAACCATCGCTTCACCCTGATATCTTATCACACTCCATTATGTGGATGTACTTTAGCAAATCCATTAATTCAGTGTGGCAACAAGACTGAAAAACACAAAAACGTCCACAAAGGTCCGAGTGATCCAACTCCATTCCTGCCCTGGTGTGAAGGTGCCTGTGATCTAACGCTACCCGTGGACTTTGGATTCGATACCAAAGTGCTCGCAATATATCGACCAGATTTGGTGCTCATCAAGGAACAGTTGTAGGGCCCATGTGAGCTTTTCCATTCCAGGTAACTTCGAATAGTCAGCCAACCCCCTTCTTCCACTTGTTTAGAGGTGTGTTGCTCCACAGACCCGTCTGAGAGGTTGTGGGAGCCGTGAAACCAGTGCACATCTCCGTCGGGGTAGACATTTTTGAAGGTGCAGGTGAGTCGGTCCGTTGTCCAAACACCATCAGTGATCCCACAGCACTCTGTGGGGGTAAACCATGAGAAGAGTTTTGAAATTAGCTCCAATGATGCCCTTTTTGATATGTAGTGTTTTCGTTTAGCATGTGAAACCATGAAAGACCCCCCCCCATACCTCACTGATATTCATGATCAAATCTATACCAATCGCAACGGAGCAGTGGTGGGGAGCACATTCACTCAAATATTGTAGTTGTACATTGCTTTATACGAGCCACATTTAAAATAAATATGTTCATTTGACAATTATAGAAACTTTGCATATTGAGATTTTACACACGAAACGCATTATGAGTTTATGAAATAGGATGTTTATTCTAATAGGTTACTCCTCAGTATAGAAAGTAGCTCAACCAGCTGCAACATTACACATTCTAATAGGCATTTTGGTAATTCATACAGATTTTTACATTTTAACAAATGTATTTATTAGCTAAGAAATCATTAAATTATGCATTCAAATGCAATACAGATTAGCCAGTATAAAGGACAGCTTTTGGGTTTGCAAAGTTGTAAAATAAAATCTATTTTCCTGGTGTTAATCTTCAATGAGCATAACTGACTTTGTCTTTATAGCTATTGAGCTAATTCATTCATCAGGTAAGAGCCTCTAATTGGCTGGTTCAACCACTTAATTTCAGCAAAAGAGCTGCAGACCAGAATCGATTTACACCTGGTGCCTCATTAAAAAATTGCTGTTAAAAATTGTATTAAGTCATTAATAAATGGTTCTTCAGCAATAATCCACTAAAGGAAGTACCTTATTTAAAAAAAAAAAAGAGGGTTGTGGAATTCTCCTTTTCATATATCCCATTAGTTTGCAGTTGTAAATAATGAATTAATAATTTTGTAACAATTCATTTTGGTTCAGATTCTCTACAGTGGTTTCAGTTCAGAAGGAGCATAAACCACTAAGTGGCCTCCCTGATGGGGGATACAAACCAGGAAGAGAAATGTTCTACAACCTGACAACTCATAGGTTGTGTTTACAAACTGGTTATTATTGATCTATAAAACAGTAATATGTTACCTATTGACTAACGATAAAGGCTATAGTTGTAATTCACCAACAGCCTCTGAATTGTACAGGAGTAGAAGTATAAAGTCAGAAAAACGATTTTTAGTTTCCGATGATTACACACGACTGAAGATATAGTTATAATATATTCCATTTTTGACAATAAATCCCCTTAAGTCCTACACAATGCTCCTTTAAGTAAATGTACTTATTTACCTCCTACCACTGGGAGTTATGGGCCACAAGCAGCGCTATGGAGATGACATTTAACGAGTTGGTCTCACACATGTACACGCACGTGTGTGCACGCCAGTGACGCTACACATGGGCCTGCCAATGGCTTCATACTAGGCTATTGTATTGACCGACATGTGCCGGAAATGCACCAAGATACTCTACAATGAACCAACAAAGGCAGTGAAGAAGAAGACTACTTCTCGTTTCCCTATTTTTTTTTTGGCCTCCTCGTCGATCCTTTGCAAAAGTCTTTTCGTCATCTGTGACATATAAAAGAGTCGTGACACATTGTTGTCACATTATCCCACGTTGTGAACAAATTTAGAAAAGTAAATATATAAGTTGTCATGAACACTGTTCTGCTCATCAGACAGTTCATGGAATACAGCGGTGTAACTAAACAATGGACAGCTGATGCAGCTGTTCCACGCGTCATCTTTAATTGATGTTATTTTTAACTGACGGCTTCGAGGATGTTTCACTCTGTTAATTGCTACGACTCCTCCGCTTGCTTCTCAGGTGTGAAGGGACTAAGATTTGAAGAGAGGAGGCGAGGAAATTAATCGAGTATGTGAGAAATGACAAGAGCCTATAAGCATCAATGTAACCGATGCAGGCTAACACTTTGTGTGACGCCCATAGCACGCATCATAAACATGGTTACAATGTTTTATAATCTGCAAGGGTCATAGTATGTTATTCCCACATTAAACTCTTTTTATAATGCACTAAAATGTGTTTAGAAGTAATTCTAAGTGATCATTGTTTAAGTAAAATGAAGAAAATATCATTAAATCTATACAAGAACAAATTGGCAAATAATGACCACTGGGAGTAACTTATAGTCACATTATAATGTGATTATAATGTATTTCAACAATGGTAATATAATACACCATGATCATCGCAAAACCAGTCAGTCAGTCCGATGCAGGATTCAAAATATTTAATAAATCAGCTCTTCAAATGTTTTATAATGAAGGGAATGCATTCAACACATTTGTTAGACCACGAGGACACACACAGTGCACTTTGGTGAGTAACACTGAATGTAAATACTTTTTTGTTTGTTTACTGGAGAGAAAGGAAAAAAGCCACAGGCCACCTCTATGTAAAGAATGTGAATACTTATGCCACCAGTGCAATTGAGGAAGTAGCCAAAGAGAAGCCATTTTTTTTGTTTTAGTTTAACGAATGGCGTTGAGACATATAACTGACCTTGCAACTCCACTCTTGTTTCTTTGTCCGGAGCTCCCTGGTTGGATTGCAGTTTGCACGTGTATTTTCCTTTCTCCTGTGGCTTCACTCTTTTCAAGATGAGGGACAGTTGTCCGTGTTTGTACTCGCAATAGAAATCACTAAGAGAGTGTGTGTGGTTTGTGATTTGTCCCTCCATGTCCACTGAACAGACGGATTTGTCGCTCTGGAACCACTTCATGTGTTTGATCGATAGTTCCTCTGGTGGCGATGACACGTCGCAGTTCAGGGTTACCTGTTTGCCGCACTCTGCGACGATCCCGGGGCTAACACTTAGTTTCACCAACTCTGTTGACGAATACACAAATACTGTACTGAGATGTAAAGGAAACAAACGCTTCTTGTCGCTTCAGCGTTGTAACCAACACAATCACATTGTTACACTTTACATAATTAGAACATTACACCCTGATCCTCCTTCAACCTTTAGAAAGAAAAGGATTTTCTCCCTCATCATTTTGAACAAATGTTACTTCAAATAAATGTTTCTGCACAACAAATAGTTTCACACAGGCCTACCTTGTGTTGTAAAAGTGAATGCAGGTAGAAGCCAGACAAGTGTGTGCAATAATGTGTAGTCCATTGTCGCCTCTTTTGCATTTCCCTGTAACATAGAGAACAAACAAATTCAAACAGATTTCAATGTACATTAAACACATTACAAGGATTTCTGCAGGCAGGTTGAAACCCTGATCTTTGCAGGCTGATTCACCACGTTTTGTTTAAAAGCAGCACGTTTGCTCTGCCGTGCTTTTGAGTGGAACTGACCTCAGGAGGGTTTGGTGCTTCTCCTCAGCTCTTCTCAGTCTCCGATCCCGTACGGTGCTCCACTGCGTGAATACCACCCTTCAGACTTGTCCCTATAAGTGCATAAAGTTAATGATTACAGAACTATGACCAGGAATTACAATGCGTTTTACTGCTGAGGGTGTGTCCTGGGACCCTGAACAACAAGAGGAAGTGTGGTGATCTGTGCTGCGTGTGTGAGAGCGAAGAGAGTGAAGCCCTATTCATGAAGAAGTGAAGGCTGCAACAAGTTGAGACTTGTATGAATGCCTTTGATGTGTTGCAGCAGAGCTCTTTTTCATTTTGCTGAATCTAACGTCCATGTAGATTTTCCCATGACATCATTATAACTATTTGATCTTGCTCAAAGTCCATGGCAATAGCCACTGGGCAAAGTCTTTAATCATATGTTTCAAAGGGTCTTTCTCACTCGGTTGAAGACTTTTTGGAAATTTATTTTGTCATTTTATCAGAAGCGGTCATGGAATATTACTATAATCGTCCCCCACACACACACACACTGGTCAAAACATTGTTTCACAAGACACACAAATGCTGATCAACAATGACTCATGCTTGTGGCCTTCACACGCTTTATACATCTGATTTAGGTTTCCTCTTCATTTATTGATTTTGGTGATTTTGGAATCGGAGTCAGTTTCTGTGTGACAGTTCAATTTTGGAAAATAGGGGGAATGTGACCCAGGTGATGGGGAAGCTGTATTTTTTGCGCAAAAGTCTTGCTAAATGCAGCTTTCACGTCCATACACAGATCACCTACTTATTCTAATCTGATTGTCATCACCAAATACCAGAAAGTGATCAAAACAAACTCTGAAATGGTCCTACTTCAGCTAGACATCACTAATGCTATATAGGGATTCTGTGTTGACACCGCTAAAACAGTTTGTCGAAACGTGGGGATACAACATATTTTTTATTGGATCAGGATATACAGTCAAAACTTTGGAAATGCAGTAAAAGTTTTTGTATTTTTTCTTTCTCTAAATTGTAAAGTGATGCCAGCATCATCCTTTAAAAACGTGTCTCTTCTGAATCCACACAACAAATTCTCGAGTCATAACACGCATTGATTTGCAATGGCACTTGCAGTGCGAGTGTTAATTAGAGAGCTGATTGTCCAGTGTGTGACAGACACGAAGTAATTGGAAGTCATTTATATAATTAAGCACGAGGAGACAGGGAGCAGAAGAGTGCCTGCCAAAGAGATCTCAGACACTTACGACAGGAGGAATCTGAGCAGTGCTCAACTGCAAAAATGAGTATCAATGTTGTGCATTAAGGCAACATATTCACGGGTTGATTTGTTAATGTCTTCCCTCTTTGTAAACATATTTACTTTGGTTCCTGGTAGTCTGTTCCAATCACAAAATAATGGATAAAATGTTCTCAAAAATGGCTTTTGTTATTTAAGGGGGACATCAGTAACAAGGAACATCCCGCAGGTTGTAGTGAACCCCAAATCATCTACGCATGAACACATGCAAATCTGAATGCATCAAGATGCAGATATCCTTCACATAAATGATGGAACTCAAATTGGTAACTTGTCGTCTAATTATATTTTCCTCTCTTCAAATGGGACCAGCATCTTGGTGTCCTTGTTCAAATAGACAACAGCACTGGATGCAAAAAATACAGCATCCACCAATTGTTTGAACGAGGCCACGACGATGACAAAAAAAACCGCTGGGTCATCTGGCAAAACAGCCATTGGCTCAAGGCTACATTAGTCGCAATGTGTGGAATAAAACCTCAATATCTGTAGTTCTGCTGCATGAACTTCTAACCTTTCAAATTGTTACGCGTATAATGATGTATAAGAGCCGCGCACCTTCTAAAAAATGTGACGATGCAAACACGGAAAACACTGCAGAAGTTTCATTGGACATCTTTGACTTTCAGGACAAGGCAGAGGCGCTCCTCCTCATCATTTAAACTCTTTCATGATTTTCTTTTCCCAGCCATTGAGTCGTGTGAGACCAAACTTACAGCATATCGAACTACTGAATCCGGTCTATCAAATACATCAAAGATCGCCTGACAAAGGATCTGAAAACTGTGTGGCACGCATGAGTGGTGTCCGCACCGGCCCACACAAAACGAAAAGCCGTTCAGCCGCAGGAGGATAGAGCATTCATCAGGAGACAAAGACACTTAATAACACCATAACAATATCATACTTTTTCTGCCTTTGGATCTTGGAGACCACAGTCATTATTACTTCCTGCTTCACATACCTTGTTGTGGCGGAGTAGATGCAGTTATGCGCCATAGAATCAGCGTTCCGAATCCCTCCGCCAGGTTTCTCCCATTTCACTTAAAAGTGGAGAAAAGAAAATGGAATTAAAATGACTCTCGTGATCTGGTGTTATTACATTACATATGCACATATTGGATGCATGTTTTATGCATAATGTGTTGACTTCTTCTTCCTGCCGCACAAACAGTATGCCTACTTGGAGCAGCACAACAGACAGCAGTCAGTCATGTTAGTGCATCTAAACAACTTCATCTCATCAGCAGAAGCAGGTAAACTGATACACCTTTAGAAGTGGTTGACATTTAATCTACCCGACACTCTCCAGTGAGCCCGTGTCTCTTGTCTGCTGCAGCATCTGTTCACACGGAATACATTCTGAATTGCTGTGGTGTTGTCCTTTGCCCTGGCTGCAGGTTTTTATCTTTTTATGAGCCCACTGCGACACACTATCGTCAAGGTTGATGTTGCAATAGCAAATACAATATTAAATCAACAGTATGGGCCTTATCACCCTCGACACCACTGGGCTTGTTTTATTTTTCTCGAAACCTCAGTGTATTCATAACCCTCTGAACGCTCTTCGTGGATGATCAATAATTTAGTTTTGTCTGACTCCTAATGCGACGAATTTACCCCATCACTGTTTCCTGTAGCTGTTAATCCTGCTGTTAAACTTCTCTCGTCTCTTCTGTTGACTGATGTTGTCAACGCTTTCACTTTCACTGTTGGTCATCGAATGGCTGATAACTCTTATGACTCAAATGATACATGTATTGTTACAGGAATGTTTCTCTCATCTTCTGCTGTGGTTGTTGTAGGTCTTTTGCCCCATGCAGTAATGCTCATTGCTGGATTGACCGAACAGGGAGTGCCAAAAGTGAGGTGTTGACATCTTGTTTTCCTCAATCGTTGTGCTTTTTGTGTGGGCCCCGTCTCTGACTTATATCTACCAGTACTCCTTTTGTTGGAGTACTAGTCCCCCCTGGTATGCTGTGTTTAGCAGGGAATGGACTCAAACTCTTAGGCAGGCAGGTTCAATTAAAGTGAGTGATAAAAACTACGACTGAATTCCATTTAGCTACTTAAGTTTCAGGCCCCTGGGATTGTGCATGCTGGATCACAGTCGCACTGTCCTGACTTACTGGGAGACTTGAATTACAAGGAGCAATACAGTTAATGTTGTTAGTAACATGACAAGACAAAATGTCTGCTGGGGAAATTGGTAGACTGGTAGAGTCTGATATGGGTCCACTAGGACGGTGCAAGGTGCTCTTGAAGCCAATCTAGTTAAATGTGGAAATAGGAAAGTCCCTGTGCTTACTTTAGGCACAATGGCAATGATGAAATGCTTTTATTATTTTAGAGCATGTCAAAGTTTAAAAGTTTAACAAGAGAACAGACTCTTTCAGTTAATAAATTCCAATATATTGTCAGTACAAAGTAAACAGTGTTTTACCCTTTTGCATTACTACGGGACATTCTAAACTTTTGAATTTAAAGAAGTTTCGATCATTTAGCCTGTGTTAAAACATATGGCATCAATTTTAGCAAGGGTGAGTTTTTATTTTTATTTCGAAAGTTCAACATCAGCTCCTATGATAAGTCTATAATAAACTGTGTAGCCAAAATTTAGACACACCAAAAAAAATGTAACTCTGTGAACGTGGAAAATAATATTAATATATAATCGTATGACATAAGGACATAAAAACAACTTTTTTTTAATATATATATATATATATATATATATATATATATATATATATATATATATATATATATATATATATATATATATATATATATATATATATATATATATATATATATATATATATATATATATATATATATATATATATATATATATATTTATAGTAAACCCGTGAAAAAAAAAAAGGTCACGAGGATTTAAGACCAGTGGGATTCTCTAATCACTTCCTTGCTCAACAGTGTCTGACTTCTCTTGAGTGATGATGCTGCATTCCCAGATCCCAGCTAATTAACTTGAGTTCAATGTTGCTACACCCAATGTTTCTGTCAAACTCGTCAAAGCAGTGTACAAGTGTAGCACACAGTGACAACATAAACGATGACTCCATTCCATTAAGTGTCCCAGTAATGTCATTGGTGTGAGCATGCACCACAGCTCTGGAGCTGGCTCACTTAAATGGATTGCAGCCATCATTAATGGTACTAATTCCATTTAATGCTCAGTCTGTAATCTGTCTTTGGCTATGTGTGCACACACACACATGCAATACATAGAAAAAATAAATGTTATATTTCAATTCACTATCACAGGGGAAACCATGGTGTCAAAGTCTCATGCCTCCCCCGCCCTACATGACAGCAGCGTTGCGGCTTAGTTACACAGCATGTCGGGTTTCATCCTGTACTTAATTGCTGTGGAGACCAGTTTAATCCATGACGCTGAGTTTTATCTGTTGCTTTAACATGATTTGCAGCAGGTCTGGTAAACCGCTAAAGTTGTTCAGCAACGGGTAAATAAAGTTTGACAGAAATTCTGAGCTCAGGAGAGTCCAGTTGTGTTTGAGTCGCACTCTCGACCTGTTGCTATTAATCAGGCAGATTGTTATGCAGTGCAGGGAAAACTTCACATATCAGAGTCCGGCAACTGGTGAAGTTGAAGCATTACATACTTTTTTTTTTTTTAGCGACAGACAAATTGTCACACTTTTTGTCAAACAACTTTTTTTCCTCAGTGCCTGTAAAATGTGAAAGATTCAGTGTCGGATCAAAGAGTGATTCATGTGACCTTTCCTAATGCTTCAGTGATTGGAAACATCGGCCAATGTTCCAATTACTCTAATGCAAAAGAAAAAGAATTAGTGGAGCTCAGTGAATACATTATTTTTTAATAGAATAAAATAACGCTAAACAGAAGTTGTGCGGTTTTTAAATGACAGAAATGGAAACTTCTTTAAGATTACTGCATTACACGAGCATCATTGCATCAGAGTCTTGAAGATGCGGGTACAAGCAGCACTCCAATGTATCTCATTTCTGTTTAAGACTTTAGCTGTTAAACCCCCCAAAGCCCCACTAAAGCTCAGCCTCAACGAGATTTAAAGAATCTAAGCCGTGTTCGCACTTAACTCTGAAAGTTCTATAAGAATCTTCAGGCACAATATACTGCTGCTAGTTTCCATTTAAAATGCAACTGGCTCATTAGTAGTAACTGAACTGAAGCCTCCATGCTGGCATAAACATATTATGTTTTTAATACAGTTCGAAAAAGTTATGGACATCAACAAATGCTGTATTTTATTCAGATACACAAAAGCCATATTTCCACTGAATTGTCAAGCAAATATTAATCGCACTTTGGAAATTGTGTGAATAAGGCCCGTTTCAATCAACTGCTTTGGAGTGAATATACTCTGCTTTGGTCAGAGATTGGTGCTAAAGGCCACACATGACTGTAATAAACAGAGTAGAAGAAGTAGAGGTTGTGAACCGAAAACAAAACAAGTCTGTTTGGCCATCCAACCCGTCTACAGACGGATGGAGATCTTCAGCAATTTGTTTCCAATGGGCAAGTTTTGATTGTTATTTAATGTCAGATGCTATTGGCCATGTTTCATGCCGTTTTGAGACAAAAACAAGCATTCACATGTCATAAGAATATATCTAGGAAGACGCGTCATGTGAGTTCAATGTCTGCTACGTCAGAATTTACTTGACAATGGCATGTCATTACCCCTCATGCAAATCAATCAACTCTTTTTCAGCAAAAACAAAAAACACCTCACGCGAATGAAAACATGTTTTTTGTTCAATTGGGGAAGTTTTGTTGAATTTTTCCCGTTTCCACACGGCTTTTCTAATGCGATACTTAAAAATGTGCCTAAAAAATGTATGAGGATGGAAACAGGGCTTCAAATATCTGTGGTTAACAACTACTACTTTACAACCTCAGATATAGTTGGTTAACTAATACAAATAGGGAACAAAGTGTCCATTGTTGTGTTTTTGATACGGCTTACCCATTGGCCTCGTTGACATAAAGGTACACGCACAATAATAAGTTGCTCAAAAAGTCCTAAAGGGTGAGCACATTCAGTGGTTTTCTGGATTTTCCTGAGCAGGAGGTGAATCACCAAAACAGACAAAGAAGAATGCATTTACAATCAGCGGGCATGTTGGGAAAAGCTGACTTTGTATCATAATCTAATTCTTTTGTATGTTTGAACAAACTGTTTCAGTTTCTTTCAGACTGTTTGAACTGGCTTGGCAACCATTGTGTGCCTTGTAAAGCCCATTGAGACGCACTGTATAACTATGACGCTGGGCAAATAAACTTGACATTTTGTCCCTGGTTTACCTTTCAAGGGCAACAGCCAGGAATTACTTTAAATCCAATCCCTGCTGTTCTAGGCGGAGAGAGTGCTGAGATAACTTATTCCTCCTTCTTAGACGTTCGAAAACTTCTTATCTAGGTCAGCCGTAAAAAAAATGGCTCTTGTTTACTAATGAACAGTGCTTATTGTCAGCTTGCCAAAACCTGTCAAAAACGTGAAACTATTTTGTTTAATACCGGAAAATAAGATTTATGAGCCCTTTATTAGGCAATAACATTTTACCATAAGTGTATGGTATGTGATATATATATATATATATATATATATATATATATATATATATATATATATATATATATATATATATATATATATATATATATATATATATATATATATATATATATATATATATATATATATATATATATATATATATATATATATATATATATATATATATATATATATATATATATATATATATATATATATATATATATATACTACTACTGTACTCTATCTATCTATCTAGTACAGTATTTACGGGGGGTTTCGACCAGACGACAGGACAATGAATCATAAGCACATTAGTGATATCCTTCTGAAAACAATCTTTGTTTTCAGACAAACGCAGTGTTTTCTTGGTCAGGTTAGTGTCTTTGGGTTTCCTCCAACTCAATTTGAGTGCATTACTTTGTCTTTCCAGTCAAACATGGAAGAATATTTCCAATGTGTGTAGAGAGAGGAAAGCTTGCCGAGCAGGTCTATTAAACGCATCCACGACTAAGCATTAATCCACACGGTACCCTTATACCTTTCAGCCTCGCTGCGTGCCCCTCCCTTCCCAGCAACTTTGACTGCTGAATCCAGCCATCGGCGGCATGGTTGTAGTGCTTAGTGCAGCCAATAGTGGCGAGTGGTGACATCCAGAAAATGGCAGGATGCAATCAACCCTTCCCTCGCTGTAAGTGAGAGGGCAGCAGGGGAAGAGCAGCAAGGCCTTGAATTTTACAGAATTTGTTTTGCGAGCAAAGAAGCGAAGCAGTTTGAGTAACAAAAAAAAGAGTATAACAAGTGACTCGCCACTCAAATAAAATTGAGCCAATTTTATCACACAGTCACTGCAGCGCCTCAGTGGGTCTCTGCAGGGCAATGATCGGAGGTTTTAGTTTGTAGAGACAACAAACACGCAGCACTCTCATTCCTCTCACACTGAGTGAAGCTGTGAAAAAGCAGGACTGCTCTGCTTTGTGTACTAAGTGTATCGGCGATGGAACAAGTGGATCAATTACTTGATCCAATTTCAGATCTAATACTCTCAATGTTAACATGCATCAAGGGACACATGATTTTCGCATGAACATGACTCGGTGTAGTGCATTATTTGATTTTGTATTGATTTTCTCATGAAGTATTAAATATGTTGCCAGAGTCATGCTTTTATTTGATCTGCATTTGTCACGTTCGTATCTGTGAATATGAGGGAGAGTCATGAATCTGTGTGCTTGAATAAGCCCAGCCTTAACTGGCTTACTGTTATTTTTTTATGGTAACAATGTAAATATCAGAGCAACATAAAAATGGGTATAATGGTGCGTCATTGAGATAAGCATCTGAAGTTATTTAACTTCCACATTACAATTGTATTCAAAGATAATCTGCAATGCCATTAAACGGTTACATTTGTGTCGTTCAAGACGTCACATGTAGTTATTAAAAAGCTAGTAAAGTTTTGTCCAGCAACCTGATCTGTGATGACACACCAATGATCAGCGCCACAGTATATTACTGCACACGTTGTCGAGGTGTTATAGTAGAATACCAATAGATCAGACATTTGGACTTGGCTAAGCAGGAAAAGCGCAGGTTGAATTAATAACATTAATGACGGCCGCATTCCACATAGTTGAACTCGCGTCAGCCTCACTGACATGAGTTGTTAGGACGCCCAGCGGAATTGAGCACTCGTCAATGTGATTATTTACACCTGTGCTCTTACTGCTGCGACATGCAATAATGTGTGCTTTGAAAATATTGGCTGCTACTGAAACCAGTTCAGGCCGTTCATAAATTCCCTGGAAAATCCAGCACAATCGTGTGTAAATCTCGCACTAAACGCACGTTTCAACCCGAGCAAACATCTGTGAGATCATTGGCAAACCTTAGAAGATGCTACTGTCTGCTGGAAAATGTGGAAACCGTTGGAGGGAGACACACCTGGGACTGTCACGGTGACGGACACATCCTAATACGCATGTATGCTGACAATCACTCAACACTTGAAACACTTGAACGTAAGATATTCAACGTCAACTAACTTTATGAACACTGACGGACGGATCGTGATGTCTGTAATTCCAGTTTATCCAAGAGCTTGAACTCCAGACTACACTCTGCGGACAACCTTGCACAGACCACACAAAACCAAACACATGATATGTCTCTCTCTCTCTCTGTCTCTGTCTCTCTCTCTCTCTCTCTGTGTGTGCGTGGCCTTGGTTTGAGCCCTTAAAGTTCTGAGGAAATCTCTATCACACACGAGCATGAATCACATTTAAGAGCTGATCTGGAAGCTTCCCTGCACTCATAAACACACCAACCGACCCACTCTCCACCCATAAAGAATGGCATCTCACACAGTTGGTCTATTGGAAGGTTTTCTCGCAGGGTACAGAATGAGAGTTTGCAGGAATGGGACGAGCTGTCCTCCGGGGTTTGAGGGAAGTTTTGGACTGAACGGAAATTACACGTAGTGCTCATTTTAGGATCCTGTAAAAGTTAATAAGTCTGGTCCAGAGACTGCACTCAGTCTTGTGTAATGCAATGACACGAAGAGCAAAAGAAAATCCTTTAAACGACTGTAATCGGAAATTAGTTTTTCAGTTTAGTCCAGTACGATTGAACTACCGCATCCCACATCTTGCAATTTTTGGGCTCATGATGTAACATCCAATGACCAAACATAAGGCTTTGTCATTTGTGTGACAGGGTTTTGCATCTGCAGACATTTAAGATGGTTGAACATAATCAGTACCAATTAGATATTTAGTTGGAAGCATGAAGTATCGAGCAGAATACTTTCAAGTACTACCTTCACTCATCAGCTGACATTTGTTTGTCTTGCACACATTGTTTTATCAAACTATATATATATTAGACAGGCCGTTTAGGAACGATAATCAAGCCATTGTCTCACATGTCATACTATGACTCATGTCATGTTTTTTTTTTCCATGCAGACTATATAAGTCTAGAAAGATGAGGCAATGTCATGAAAGATTCATTGTGCCCTTGCTTTAATTCCTGACAGCCATAAATGACCTTTTCAATGAAAAAGAAGCCAAAGAAAAAACTTCAGATTGCTGACAAGTGACAGGCCAGAGAGACGATGTAGAGCAGACAGGAAAGGTTAATTGCTGATTGTTGGTAAGTTCTACAGCCCTCCGTTCTTGACACGCCACTTTAACTTGCAATGCATCAACATTATATCTCGTCTCAGTGGGAAAATCCACAAAGCCCATCAGATAAATGGAACGTTTTTCAGCTATGAATGCAGATAATTGGATCACCCTCTGGGATCGTGTGATTTTAAAGGTCATTCTGTTTCACGTGTACCAAAGGGCTCAGCATTGTTGTTAGAAATGGCCTGTCATTATATCGATTTACATAAAGCTACGGCTGCGCTGGAGAAAAAAATGCCCCTAATGTGGTTCGAGAAAGCTGCAGCTACTACGACGTGAGCATCAAGACATTAAGGAGAATTGTGCTTCGCCATCTGTGGCCTTATGATACATCAATCTCACTGTAATCTACAGGCTGTTCCAGGCTTCTAAAGAGATGCAATCGAAGACTCTTGATTGTAGTGCAGCTGCAGCTGGCAGGAACAGGACTTTGAGGGATTTTAGACTGGAGAGAAAACTGTTTTTCACACAGAAGTCTGAATATAGGCTACATCCAAGTCCACTGCTATAATCCTGACATGACGTTTACCAGTGCAAACAGCTGCGGACGTCAAATTACTATGTCAATAAAAACATCTCTTAAATTTAGCACTAATATAATATGTATTCCATGTTGTCATATAGACAGACAGGACTGTGTTTGGGTGTACATAATATATATATATATATCAATTAGTCATATGTCAATCTAGTACTAGTACTTTTCGTAAAAACATTTGTAGTGCTTCACACTATATGTATGTATGTATATATGCGCGCTGTATGTGAGAGTTAAAGAAAAATGCATGACATCTGAATATTCTTGTCCCATTATGCCACATTGTAAATTGAATAAATAGTAAATATTTAAGTTGTCATGAACACTGTGATGCTCGTCTGACAGAGATCATAAAATACAGCAGTATAACTAAACAATGGACAGCTGATGCAGATGTGCTGCACGTCAACTTGAATTGACGTCGCTTTAAAATAACGGTCCGAGGTGAGGAAGCCTAATTTGTTAAATGCCTGTGACCTCAACTCCTCTCGTCCTCCGCTCGCATCTCCCTACTAAGACGTGAGGCGAGGAAAGGAATCGAGGAGGCACAGAATCAGGAAATGAGAGAGACCCATAGCATCTCCACGTTCACAGGGAACGCACAGTCACCGCTCGTTTCAAAATAAACTTCCAACGTAGGTTTGCTTAATTTGTGGGTTTATTTAAGGAACAAAACTACTTTGTTATGTTTAGGAAAACATTGTGGTTTAGGTTGTAATAGGTCTGTTACATATAATAAGTATGCTTGTTACTTAAGTGCCGTTAGTTAAGTTACAAAACTACCGGGACATAAGTAAACGTTGACTTGGATTCACACAGGACACGAACAGCGGTCTCCTGGGTAAAAGTCTGTCGTTTTTGTTTGACTAACCTATTCACCCACCTGCCTCATGCAAATGCACGCTGTTTATACTACATAACTTGCCTCTAATAATGACGTGGATGGGTTTAGCTTGGAGTTAGTTGAAAGCCTGGTACGTCTCATAGAGACCTGGAGTGTGTGAGAATTTAGATAGCATGCCAGCGTTCCAGAAGCAAACGAGGTGTGACAACATTGGCGCAACATTCCCACCTTTAACAGTGTGAGGGAGCATATGATGTCAAGTAACCAATTTTTGTATGACATCATAAAGATGTTTACATAAATCTATTTTGGCACATTTAGTAAGTTAATGAGCAGTTCAAGGTACCTTTGCTGTTATCAGCTCCATCTGCATTGCCACTGTTCTTGCAAGTGATTAATGGATTCATCAAATTCAGGCTGTTGCAATTGACCAGCTCAACTTTATTCTGTCCCGCATAATCAGATTTATCTGATCCGAGTCATAATTCTCTCTCATCTCTAAGGAAACAACCGTCTTGTTATTGTTTGTTTGGACTGTAAATGGGTGAAATACTATATTTGGCTACTCATCCCATGTTCATCGTAATCCCGGTGGTGTTGTCAGCAGCTTTGATGCCGGACAAATATTATGTTTGAGTGAGAGTTTATCACTGAGGAACCAGCTCTGAGGAGATCAGAGGCATGTTTCTGCTGAATCGGGAAGCTAATCTGGCTCGGAGCATACAGGGTAGCTGGCCTACCTTCTTAGCGAATGTAGAGCCGTGTTCAAACTTGACAACAATGTTTGCTAACGCAGAGGATTAGCCTCCTCTGTTTGCTTGCACTTTGCAGTTGCTGATGTGTTATTGCAGCATTACTGGACTTGTTTTGACACGACTCCCGGATGAGATTCTAGCTTTTAAAGGTGTTTTATGATAGTCGTTAAATGTGGTTCGAACTGCCTTAGTGAAAAAGATGACCCCAATGTCACTAACCCTTAGGCAACCACTTCACACTGAAGGGCTTATAGACAGAGTTCTTCCACTGCCAGACATTTAAAGTGGTATATAGTCGCTTTCATTACAAAAAAAGGTAATGACTGTGGTGATAACAGTGGAAGCACTCAGAGATCTCTCTGCATTCCATCCCCTCATGAGTCATCCATGTCTGACGGAGAAATTATTCTTCATTTAATAATAAGGCTGTACAGATGTCCGTTGGTGCTTACAATGCAGCTCCTTTAATTAAGCTTTACTGCCCCACCTTGAATCGGTCAAGGTGAGTCTGCATCCCAGTTGCAACATAAAAACAAACGAAGGAGTTACCAGGAGGAGGAACGATGCAATAATTAGGGTTTAAAGCCAAGCTAGCGGCTCTGTGAGGCTATAAAACCTGTTTTTAGCCGTAGCAGTGACGGTGAAGCAAATGTAATAATTGGCCTGAGGGCAGTGTCGAAATAAAGGTCTTTGACAAATTGCATCGGAGGGGTTTAATCATGTTGAAAAGAGATGTGCGTGACAGTATTACATAGTTTGTTTTTATGAGGATGGTGTAAGGAGCAAAGTCAAAACGTTAATCACTTGAGATTTCATGTTACATTTTGTGGCTGAAATAATCTTGCAGGTATTTTGGTTGTAATGCAAAAATTCAAATCTTGATCTGATGATAACGTCGGACGAGAGAGCCGCCGATCGGCATTCACAAATCAAAATTGCACGGTAATCCCTCCACTTCTTGTCAAGACAAAAGTGATACTTGCACTGTGCAACCCAGTTACATTACTAGAACACGAGGACACCTTTACAATGCTACAATACAACTATAACACTGCAATAACCCACAGGGACGTAATACTTCATGTGCTTTCCAAGGGGAAATGGCATGTTAATGCTCTTGACACGGCCATACAGACTAAATAGGTTCTGCTCCTCAGTTCAGTGACAGCTACACTTCTAGTGTGCAAAGACCTGCACAAGCATACACACATTTCTATTAACCTTGTATTGTTAAGGCTGATGGACTGCAGTGTTTGTGTCGACCGGCAGGGTGCCATCCTTCTTCATGCTCCCTCAAAATGTCCCCTGGTATTACATTTTTAGTCACAACTCTGTGCACAGCTCTTTCTCGTCCCCTGAATTCAGTTGCACTGCTTTCTACCAAAACAAAAGTCGGTCAAAAAGGTCCACACGCTGGTTTACGGAAGAAACGCATTCTCCTAAGAAGGCTCTGCCGGAGATGGGAATGCAAGCGGTGCATGTGAATCGATATTGAAAGCTTTCTTTCCCTCATGGCTCGAGTATGCTCTATCCACTGCATATGTTGGTCTATTCTGTACACACCTATTACATTTCTATCCATCCTGGAAGAGGGTTCCATCCCCTGTTGCTCTCTCTGCGGTTCATTTCCATTTTTTCTCCATATTGAAGGCGAAGTGTGTAAGATTTAGGGGAATCTATTAGTTGAAATGTAATATAATGGTGTATAATCACCGGAAACTAAGAGTCTGTATCATAATCCTGTTATCATTAGCTTAGAATGAGCTATTTATATCTACATAGGGGCGCGGGGCCTTTTCACAGAGTCCGTCAAGGGTGTTGTGTGCTGTACAAAGCCCCAAATTTGTGTTATTGGGCTAAATTTACTTGACTTGACAACAATTATCAAACCCTCTGCAGCCTTATAGGTGTTCTCGCCTTCCCCACGGCTGCTCAGCTTAGGCCCATCCATCTCTGAATTGACTATATTTAGACGTATGGGACTGGCCTTGCCGCCAATGGTATTCATGGGCAGTGTGTATTAGCCTTCTAGCCTCCCCTGGGCACTCGCCCACTGTGATTTAGTGCGGCTTGGACCCATGAATTTCAGCCAGGCAGTTGAAGAGAAGCGCAAGTGATTCATGCTTTTGTTTACAGGGTGCTGTGGTGAGAGGGTGTGTCGACAGTGAACATACGTGTGTGAGGAACCTGCATGCATGTGATTCCTAAAGAGTAATTAAGTGCATGAAAGACAGGATTGGAAGGGGGAAGCAGGAAGTCTCCATGTGTATATCTGGACTTTTGCAACGGTGATAATTCACAGGGGAGGCTTCAGTAAACAGTGGAAACTACATTTGTTTTCTTTTACCTGTCGGATACGCATCTCCATCGTAAATGAAATGGTGAAAATAACACTTCTTGACAATATTTAGTCTTCAGCACACTTTGATAAGCTTAGCATTCATCAGCGAAAGCGCCTCATAAAGGTGCGAGTGTAAATATCATCCAACAGAGGACTGCTTCTAACTGAGTGCCGGTCAGATCATTAGCCTCCACTGATGTCCCTTTTAAAGGCATTATCCTTCATAAATGATAGCTCTGTCCATTTGTTACAGTGCATAACATGAGCCATTAGTCTGCAGATGAAAATGGCTTCTATCGATGCTCCCACACCTTCTTTGACCCTGCGACTGGCGGTCATTCCCTCGGTGGGAGAAGTTGCTAAGGAGGTGTCCTCCATTATCTTTCCATTTTAGGTCACCGACATAGAAAAACACGGAGACGAACATCAATAATATCCTCCTGCGGATTTTAAAGTGCTGAGTAGTGTCGGAGATGAGAGGGGTTTCCACCAGGGGGGCGGGTGGAAAGTGTGAAGGATGTAAATAGACATAAGGGGAAAAAATACCCTCTAAGCAGAACGCATGAAATGCTTCCTCACACAAACACAATTGCCAGACTCCATTGTTCTTAAGTGGAAAGAGAGTTGGTTTCCAGTCGTAGTTCTCACATCAAAGAAGAGACCGCCACATCCTCAGAAGGGAATTATTTGACAAACTTGACAAATGCCAGAGGTACATGCACTCTTTATATTAACACTCATTCATTTCAAACCTCAAAGCATGTCTGAATGTGAATCAGGTGCTTATGCTCTCTACTGCCTTTCACATTTTCCTCTGACAGCCACAGCTGCAGGGCTGTTTTAGGAAATGCCAGAAAGTAAAGATGGAGAAAACACAGGCAGGAAAGAGCATTAGGTCAGGTGACTCTTGTCCCTTTCTTTGGGAAACAGAAGAAAGTGTTGACAATTGCTCATACAAGTGTTTTTTGAGTATGAAGCAATGTGACAACCTGACAAACAAATCTTTAAAGTGTTAACTCTCGTAGCTATTATAGATTTTGACAAAAATTCCTATTAGTTTTAATCACATTTTAGGGATTTCTAATCTTAGCTTTAGTCTAGTCAACGACGACTCAAAGCATTGCAGTTGACAAAAAATCATTACATTTTAGTTTACTTTTAGTCATTAGTCATTTATTTGAAATGTTCCCCACCTTAATCTTTTCAGCTATTTGTTAATTATTAAAATATCAGATTATATTGAACAATTCAGTCAATCTGGTCTAACCAAAACCAATCATCATCTTCAACAAATTAAAGAAATTAAAGAGGGGTTTCTTTTGTAAATTTTGTATTTTTTAAAAGTCTTATTTTTTTCTCATCAAAGATATTTCATATCTGATATCGTCACCATGAGGTTTTAGTGACGATACCGAATTAAGAGCATACCTATTTCCTCCACACGGCTATCAACATGGCGCTGGCTTAGCCGGCGGCTAGAAGCTAAAGGTGCTAACAGTTTTAACAGTACAAACAGCAGCAACAGTGCTGACAAAGCTAACAGTGTTTACATGAGGGGCAACCGGAGGGTGGGCGATAAGCAGTGTACAAAATACCCGGTGGCAATCGGGGGATCCTGTCTCCCCCGAAAATCGTGATTTATCATTTATTTCTATTTGTGAATGAATGTTTTGCAGTTTGAATAATGAAAACTGTTGGGCATTAGTAAGCTTTTAAAAGACATTTTAGTGACAATTCAAAGTGACGAATAGTTGTCTTATGAATTTAGAGATCCCCGAAGTTTTGCTATTGAGGCTTTCAGTGGGGTCTGAGGTGTCAATCACCCCCATTCATCGCACACTGGCGATAAGCTCCTGCAGAAACGCAGTTGGCCGGTACTTCAACCGCCGTGCAGACCAGCGTCCATGAGCTAGCCAGTGTGGCGCGCTAACACGCGCGAACATCGGTAAAAGGCGTGCACAGCCGGCCCGGCGATGTAAACAAAGCTCATAGAACAGACACAGAGGGGAGAGCGACTTCATTCTCTGCACAGGTAGACATTACTGCTGCTGCGTTAAGGCTCCGAATGTTGAATTTAATATTTGTAATGGTCCTCTGTAATAGGGAGTCAGAAGTTTTTTCTATTCAGTAATGCAGCTTTCAAGCAGCTATAGGCTAATCAACGTATTCATATAAAGATCATAAAAACACTGTGCAAAGAGGAAAGTGAATATGGGACTCGGGAACACGACTGTTTGCTTGTAAATTCACCTTATCAACTTAAATGGTGATAACAATGTGAATGTTGTGTTCACAGCTTGTTTCCGCTGCCCCTCAGTGGTCGTAAAATCTGTTAATTGCTGCTTTAAAGAAATGATTCTGGCTTAAACTGTACATTTTTGACACCAATTTGATTGTGCATTACATTATGTGGAGTTAGTATTAAAAAGACTGGAGCGAGGGGGATTTCACAACACACATTTGGATTCAATACGCATGTGACTGAGAGCAACTCTTACTGGAAAGCCTTCAATGATTCGATTTATTTAGATGGCCTGCTTTATTCAGCCAATCAAACGTGAGTTTTGTGATCTCTGTCAAAAGGTAAATCATTCTTACAAGAATTAGAAATCACAATAGATCTATCGAAATGACCCTTGTGAGACTGATTACACAAGCTTGATGTTACTTTTCTCACCGTTTCGTTTGTGTGCACGTCTTTCCTACATTTCCTCTGTTTTCCTGTGGAACACAGCTGCTATCATGTTCTGTTATCTACTGTACCTTTGAATGAGGAAATACTATGTTTACATTTGAAGAGGGAGTGGAGGGAAGCGAGAATCAAAGTTCAGGTAAATGTCCCATTCCAAATTTAGAACACTGCTTCCTGTTTCCACACAAACACTTATAGGCCACGTCACATTCCTTGTTTAAAGAATACTGACATTTTGCCAGAGAGAACCTCAGGCAGCTTTTTTTTTCATGAAACCTCTCCTGTTGATTACCCTTTAGAGAAGATTGGACCAGGTTTGGACCAAGCACTACTTTAAAATCACTCTTGTATAAAGCTGGAAAGTGTGCCTTGCTGAGAAAGTCAATTTAGGACAAGTCTGCTATATTACTTTGGTTTCAATGGAGTAAAGCTCCATTGCCATTTGGGCCAAAACAAACTCATCAGAAATGTAATTTTAATCCAGTTGAGAAAGTCCTCTTTTAGGCTTCAGGGCATGATAAAAGTTTGCCAACACATGAGGAAAGCTCATCGATTGTTTAAAAGGTTTAGCTTGAGGCTAAACAAAACATCAAATTGCCAGTTTTACTTATTGTTTATACCAGGGGGATGTTTAAGTTATCAGATTGTGATCACTTCCTGCTGTTTAGTAGAAATTAACTCTATAATCTTCGTCCTCTCCTGGATTTTGTATGTGCTAAGCAAGACTGCTGTTGTTGTCCCTCAGGCTGTCGCTGTATACCGGCTTTGTGGTTATACTGTGCACGGCATCATAGTAAAATCTACCTATATCATTATGGTTTTATCTGCTGCTCTGACACCAGCTTGCTAATTACAAAAGCAATTTTCCTCTTACCTTGTGCCTTTTCTCCCTGATGGCTGTTGAATCATCTAATTTTCAATGCTCTCCTTGTTTGTTATCTCCCACCCACTATCGCTGCTCCTCCACTTACATCTGCAACAAAGCAGTGATGGTGCGGACTGCTGAGTCACTTCCTGTAGTGAAAGCTATTGTCTCTGCGATACCTTGACTTCCTGCCTAATGAAGATTAAAGACCTCAGTTGTGTCAAACACAGTGCTTTTCCTTCCTTCCTCTACATCGTTTAACTTATTGTTTTCCCAGTGCCTTTGTATTCGGTAAAGCTTGTCACTGTCTGGGACATTTGTTATGTTCTTTCTCATGAAAGTGAAATGCCAGATGCCATCAAGATTTCTGAGTTTTGGTATTAAGCAAACTCAACTCAGGAAAAAATCATTCCCTGCAGAGCCACAGTGGTCGACTGGACCGAGGGCCGGGTAGTAAAGAGAAAAGTTCGGATTTTAAATCATTTGTAGAGCACGTCAACATATTCAGCATTAGAACGGATAGCAGTTTCCTCACTCGACCCAAATACTACCATTCTCTTTAATGAAATGGACATGCCCGATCAGGCAGGATACAGATCAGGTAGCAAGTGACACATTCTTCTGTTCTTCCTGTGAAGCGTAAATGAGATGATAAATAATGTGATACAGTGGCATAGACTCCCGTACCTGCCGATGCCTGCATTCAGCCTTTCAGGCTCTATTGGAGGTGTGTCCAATGCTGGCATTGGTATCGGAACAACTAGAATTGTCAGGCCCATTAGCGTGCTTTACCAAAAGGGTTGAGATGAAGCTACGCTCGCCGTAGTTTTAATTTCCTCTCAGGCCAAAAAGCTTTTTGACATTTTCCATTAGGCCTGCAACCACACCAGCAAGCTCTAGCATAATTTACTTGGCCACAATGTGCTGCTGTTATGTATGGCTGGGAATGTAATGAGGTTTTAATGGGCTTCTGTCAATAACGTTTTGCCACAATTTGTTGTACCATGTGTTTACGAAGAGAGTTACACTAATGCTCTACAGCAGCTGCTTTGGATTTTTAGAAACGGTGTACTGCCTGAGTTTTACATAGTGCTTTATGCACGCTGTTTTTATACTGTTTTGAGTGGTGTCGGTGGAACCAAATGTAGACACAGACTCGGAGTGGAAAGTAATGATTGGATTTATTGTAGAAATCAGGGGTAAATGAGTGAGGGGAGCTGATCTGGGCAGACTGATGGGAGTGGAAGCGTGGCCAAAGTAGGAGCTCAGAGTTATCGCGTGGCGGGCAGGCAGGCGGAGGCAAGTGAGCCTGGGGAACATAAATGCAATTTCCCTAAAAAAATCTAACGGCACAAGGAAATACTTTGCAAAAACCACGGTGGTTGCCACACTGATCTGCTGACGAGTGGCTGAAGAACCAGGGTTGCTAAACTGCATTGTGATGAGCTCGATGGAAGGCAGGTGTGGGTGGTCGGCAGTAGTGAAAGCGAGGAGTGAGCAGAGGAGAGAGGAGCACCAGGCCCACAGCACACAGACACAGACAGACGTACCCAGGGGAGGGGAATAAACACTGGGAAACACAGAGAAAGTCCAGAGTCATGGCCGAGACACACTGTTTGTAGCTATACCTATAAAAAGTGATGCACTAGAATTTGTATGTAATCCAGTGAGTCAGGACAGAATATAAAGAGCAACCAGCTTTGCATAAAGTGTGAAATGAAATGTGTCCCGTGCCGAGAAGCTACAAGTAAAGTTGTCTCCTCAGTCGTTGGTCACGTGACTCGCTAGTGCCGTTAGTCACAAGAATCATTGGTCACTGGGTGGTCGTGTGAGTCGTTGGTCAGTAAAGTACATGTCAATCATGCTCTTTTCCTAAACCTAAGTAAGTAGTTTTGTTGCCTAAACTTACTCTGAAGGTGGAAGTTCATTTATGCGCTGTCCCTTACTTCTGGAAACGACCCGGCAAAAATATTATAACACCAATAGATACGATTTTCAAATACAATGCTCCAGATTTACTAAGAACCATTAGAAATGATTTGAGAAAATGAACGTCACCTTTTACTTTGTGGGGAAGGGTAGATGTATTAATTGGGCAATGGTTTCATACAAACTTCTTCTCCTTTCCTCCTCCAAAGCAACACTCAGACACAGAAAAGATGCGAGCCAGGCCTAAGTATATCCCTCACCACACTTCAGTGTGACAGTACTGCTGGAACTCAGCGTCACTGTCCAAATGTGTAAGTCTGAGGGTTATTCAATTAAAAATTCTCGATGCAGATGAATCACCCCCTCCATACTTAAAAAGCTGATGGTATGGTAGTGGGTCCAGCTAATAAGACCCTTTGGGATATAGTTAGAGATCTAATGTATTGAACACGGACGTAGCTCTGTGTCCAGCTACATGCTTGCAAGGACACCCAACCCAATGATATCAATTGTACATCTGCAAACAAAATAAATAAAAGTATCCCTATACCTGGTAACAGAAGCATAAGTCTTATGAACTTGTAAGGCAAAATGTTTCAACTTTAATAAATGTCTGGAAGACTTTCTGAACTCACTAAGCATTGAAGAGGCTGCTTAATATTTACTTAATATGGACCAGGGGTGGAATAGCTTATGGGTCACAATAATGTCATAACCGGACTCACAGCATCATTCCCTCCTCTCTTTGTGATATAACAACATCATTAATGGTCTTATGATGATATGATACGGTTATTATATCCACTAATGGTCCCAACCTTCTTGTACGTTCCTGTAAAGTATACATAGTATGTGTTGGAGCTGAGCATGTACTAATGAGATGGCATGTGTTAAATGTACGACCATGTGCATGCGTTCCTATGGTAACACTAATTATTAGATAAAAATGTGTCCATAAAATAGCATAAAAATCTCGCCCCCTCCCTCATTCAACTGCTGTTTCTTGTCCGTGCGAGATCTTATATGAAACCAAATGAGCATACGTTGCTTTTGAAGACGCATGCAATTGAATTGTTGTATTGTGTAATCGTGTGTGGATGTACTGTAGTATATATTGCTCTTTCTTCTTTTCTTCAGCGCCTCTGACTCGGCTCCGCGCTCCCCTGTTGTCCACAAGAGGCCTCCCGGCAAAAATGAAGGGATTTCTATGCCAGTGGAGTTTTCTGTCATCAATCCTGTTTGCCATGCTGCCTCAGCCTCTGCCTGTCTCTACCTCCCTCCCTCCATCCGTTCATCCTTCAGTCCACCCCTTCACATACATCTCTCCCTATTCCAGGATGGCAAATTGACTGTGTCGAGCTCGTGGGAAAAGGCAGCCTCTGGGGACATACATTTGGAGCAGCGGTCTGCCAGCCCCTCTGTTTTAATGAAAAGCTAAAGCCCTAGCAATCTCATACATACTGCCACAAATACACACACATTATGTACACACACTGCAGCTAGCTGGCGGGCAGACCTGGGTCCATAATTACCCATGCTGTGTGGCGTCCCGCTTGCATTTAACAACTTGAGTTACCACCTTGTTTTCCAGCTGAATGGGAGATTCATGTTCGAATGTCTTTTGGTGGAAGTGATTGTTTCGCGTGAAAATGAGGTCCCTCGTGTGAATACATAGAATTAAGGAAGTTCAATTGTCTGTTATTTTCAGTGTCATATTCTGATGCCTCGCTAAAGCAATCAGGATGCCTCACATGGGCAGGTCATAGACATTGGGGAACTAGAGAAGACCCTAATGTCTTACAAGCTGCTGTCTTAAGCGGGAATCAATATAATGGATTGAGTGCTGCTGGGGATAAATGCTTTTGAGTCAAGATAATGCGTGTTGTGTGTGCAGTACAACGTGCATGGTATGTTTGTGCATGTGTGAGTTCACCGTCTACTGCTGACATACTATAAGTGTCGTGTAACTATAATAACGACATGCAGTCAGTTTCACCATAATAACAGGTTGTAAACACTGCCGCGAACCAACAGTTGCAGCCTTAAAGGGATAGTTCAAGTGTTTCGAAGTGAGGTTGTATGAGGAACTTATCAACAGTCGGTGTATTATCTACAGCAGATTACGGCTCGCACGCCCCCCAGTTTGGACAAACATGAGTACAGGGACGGAAATAAGCCAAAGCAACTGCTGTGGACGGGGGTAGCAGCAAAACGTATTTTAGCTACCTAAAAGAAAGGCCCCATAACAAATAGTTTACGCTATATTTAGAGTATTTGACCTTGCTGTCAGACAGCTGTTTTCAACGAGGAACTGAAGCTGTTGTATCCATTTATGCTCTCGCCAAAGCCACCAGACGCAATATACAACAGTATATTGCTTTGCTTCTGAGCAGTAATTCCTGTGTCCTCCTCCAAGCTGGGGGAGTGTCGACCGTCATCTATAGCAGATAATACACTGGCTGTTTAGAAGTACCTCGTACAACCCCTGCAGTATGAGATCAAATCCATAAACATGTTACCCTTTCGTGTCTCTGGATTCTTTCCCATAAAATAGGCTAGTTCAGTCCGCTGAATCACTTTTAAAGCTCTAACCAGCAAATGTGTCTGTGGAGGGAACCCTGCAGTTTGGGCCAACAATAACTGCAGTTAAACTTTGTTATGAAGTATGTGCAGAAGCACCGTACAGTGGGGAAAAAAAGTATTTAGTCAGCCACCAATTGTGCAAGTTCTCCCACTTAAAAAGATGAGAGATGCCTGTAATTTTCATCATAGGTACACTTCAACTATGAGCGACAGAATGGGGGGAAAGAATCCAGGAAATCACATTGTGGGATTTTTAATGAATTAATTGGTAAATTCCTCGGTAAAATAAGTATTTGGTCACCTACAAACAAGTAAGATTTCTGGCTCTCACAGACCTGTAACTTCTTCTTTAAGAGACTCCTCTGTCCTCCACTCGTTACCTGTATTAATGGCACCTGTTTGAACTTGTTATCAGTATAAAAGACACCTGTCCACAACCTCAAACAGTCACACTCCAAACTCCACTATGGCCAAGACCAAAGAGCTGTCAAAGGACACCAGAAACAAAATTGTAGACCTGCACCAGGCTGGGAAGACTGAATCTGCAATAGGTAAGCAGCTTGGTGTGAAGAAATCAACTGTGGGAGCAATTATTAGAAAATGGAAGACATACAAGACCACTGATAGTCTACCTCGATCTGGGGCTCCACGCAAGATCTCACCCCGTGGGGTCAAAATGATCACAAGAACGGTGAACAAAAATCCCAGAACCACACGGGGGGACCTAGTGAATGACCTGCGGAGAGCTGGGACCAAAGTAACAAAGGCTACCATCAGTAACACACTACGCCGCCAGGGACTCAAATCCTGCAGTGCCAGACTTGTCCCCCTGCTTAAGCCAGTACATGTCCAGGCCCGTCTGAAGTTTGCTAGAGAGCATTTGGATGATCCAGAAGAGGATTGGGAGAATGTCATATGGTCAGATGAAACTCAACTCGTCGTGTTTGGAGGAGAAAGAATGCCGAGTTGCATCCAAAGAACACCATACCTACTGTGAAGCATGGGGGTGGAAACATCATGCTTTGGGGCTGTTTTTCTGCAAGGGGACCAGGACGACTGATCCGTGTAAAGGAAAGAATGAATGGGGCCATGTATCGTGAGATTTTGAGTGGAAACCTCCTTCCATCAGCAAGGGCATTGAAGATGAAACGTGGCTGGGTCTTTCAGCATGATAATGATCCCAAACACACTGCCCGGGCAACGAAGGAGTGGCTTCGTAAGAAGCATTTCAAGGTCCTGGAGTGGCCTAGCCAGTCTCCAGATCTCAACCCCATAGAAAATCTGTGGAGGGAGTTGAAAGTCCGTGTTGCCCAGCGACAACCCCAAAACATCACTGCTCTAGAGGCGATCTGCATGGAGGAATGGGCCAAAATACCAGCAACAGTGTGTGAAAAGCTTGTGAAGACTTACAGAAAACGTTTGACCTCTGTCATTGCCAACAAAGGGTATATAACAAAGTATTGAGGTGAACTTTTGTTATTGACCAAATACTTATTTTCCACCATAATTTGCAAATAAATTCTTTAAAAATCAGACGATGTGATTTTCTGGATTTTTCTTTTTTCTCATTTTGTCTCTCATAGTTGAGGTATACCTATGATGGAAATTACAGGCCTCTCTAATATTTTTAAGTGGGAGAACTTGCACAATTGGTGGCTGACTAAATACTTTTTTTCCCCACTGTATGTGCCTTGTGTAAATTGCTGCTCAGTGCAGTGGCTCTGGGCAAAGCTGTCAGATTCCTCAAATGCCACCCAGAGCAAATTGAATCAGGTGTACAGAACTTGATGTGAATTAAATGTTTTATGAATTTATGACTTCAGGCTGATGGAACTGCGTTTAACTAGGTTTAGCTGCAGCCCAGACTTTTCCCTCCTCAGTGGAGCCGTTTGGATCGGTACACAATCACATAACTGCAGATGCTCCCCTGCCGAGGAAAGTTGCTCAGCTGGAGTCTGTTTGTGTTTGGCGTACACACACACACACACACACACACACACACACTCCACTCACCTATGTGCCTCACGCCCCAGCCTTGATTGGAAGCCAGACCGACGAGCTGTTTATTTTAGGAGTTGATTTTTTCATAATGTAATTCCTAACCAGCGGCTGCTGCGCGCTGGAGTAATTACCTCCATTATCTGACCACATCTCTCATTATACTGTAAGCAGCCTTCATGAGATCCACAGGCTGAAAGACATGGGGGGGGAGACACACACGGAACACACACACACACTCGTATACACTAAAGACTGATAAGCGTGCATCAACCCCCTTTACATACTATTATACTAGAGTACTCCGGAAGACAAACAGACAGGCTTGTCACCTTCCTCCACTCCCTCGCCTCTCTCTTCCTCTCTTTGCCCAGTCAATCAGATAGCCATTAGCCTGTATTGCTCCCAAGGGCTAGTCTCTCACATACTGCACATCCATGGGAGCATTTCAATTCAGCAAGATGGCTCACCTCCTCGCCTCACTGTGATAGCACTTGCAGCCCGGGGGAAATAAAAGATAGTCTCAACCAAATCAAATTCACATCACCGTGGAGGGGGGTGGGGAGGATGCCACGGATCAGCATGTAACAGGCGTTTAGGTTCCTTCTGCGGAGTTTCTTGAGCCGGACTGGGGGTTTAAGATCGTTAACACCTCCAGGGCTGCATACGTGAGGGTAACTGCCTGAGGATGGTGCTGGGAATTACTTTAAAAAAAGATAATTTGCCAGACATATAACAAAAAGCATTGAGCATTTTTATTTATTGTCTGTATTTGTAAAAACACCTGCTGAGAAGGCTAAATACACAAACCCTATCTCAAACCCTCTCTTTGAAAACTCCACAACAAAGCCCTTTTTTCAGCAATACTGCTCTTGTTAGTCTTTTCAGCAAAGGCTACCGTCATGGTGCATTAGCATCTGCCACAGAGATAAAGGCCAGCGTGTGGCAGAAGCTAGCAGGTCACTGCATTGAATGACCTTTGTAGATGCGACTGATGCAGCATTTTATCCTGCTTGTAGCAGAGTACTGGACCAGTGTGCTTCACAACAACTGAGAGGTGAATTAGTTATGGTATTACTCTGTATTAGTCAAGAGATTTTGAAATTGTTTCCATAAGAAAGACAACTAAGTATACAAGCCAACACTGTGTGTGTGTGTGTGTGTGTGTGTGTGTGTGTGTGTGTGTGTGTGTGTGTGTGTGTGTGTGTGTGTGTGTGTGTGTGTGTGTGTGTGTGTGTGTGTGTGTGTGTGTGTGTGTGTGTGTGTGTGTGTGTGTGTGTGTGTGTGTGTGTGTGTGTGTGTGTGTGTGTGTGTGTGTGTGTGTGTGTGTGTGTGTGTGTGTGTGTGTGTGTATTTCAGTCCGTAGCTGCCCTTGTATCCATCCTCCCTCTTTTTTGGCTTGTTAAGGGAGACGTGGTGCGACCTGTGAGAAAGAAATCAGCGCTGTGTTGTTCATCATCAGCTGTCTCTCTTCCCCGGCCCCTCGGCTTCTCGTTATACGCCCGGCTATCTACTGGATGGCAGTTTGCTAATGGTGTCAGCGGACTTCAATTAGCTCTCCGCCACGCTCTAGCGCGCAGTCCTTTTCTGCCAGAGAGGGGCCTTAAATTGTCTGAAATACCAGAGTCATTAAGTGCGAATGGATAATGGGAGTTTAAACACAGAGGGAGTGAGGAGCAGGCAGGGCACCGCGACATCACCCAGCTGGACGGTTTCAGTCTTTGTTTTCCACTCTTCCCCTCTGCTGACTGGCTGAAGGTGTATAAACACATTACTTCTGTAGAGGTTGGGGAATGACTCATGACTTTTCTAGCAACGCACTGCAAATTACTTTTTCTTGGTATGGTTCATTTGGAACATTAGCACATTTTAATTCAATTCACTTCAATGAACTTTATTTTCAATCATTAAAAATGACCATTACATTCAATCATCGATGTTTGAAAATAGAGAAAGGTGTTGCTAACGTGCTAATACATATATATTGGCACATTCAAATGGGTCCATTATCCTTTATACTTTATATATTTAAAAGAAAGTAATCGTAGACATGCCTCACCTCACAATGGGTTTCAGAATTGGTCTGAATTGACTTTGTTAGTAATGAAAGCGCTATCGATCAGCGTGTCTGAAAGTATTACACACTGACTCAATCAATCAATGACCACAAAGCAGAGGTCTGTTGCATTAGGCCTCGGTGCAGCATGGTGGGTATGCTCATTACAGCGGTGTCGGAACATCAAAACCCAGACATCAACATCAGTATTTACAAGATAAAACAAAGGTTTTAAGAGCAGTACAACGACCAAGGTTAGTGAGAAGTGTTCAGATTTGTTTTTGTTGGAAAAAAATGGGGTAAATTATATGATTTGACAGGCAGGGACCATTATCACCTCTTAGAGGAAATCAGCTGGAGGAGGTGGTGGGCCGGGTGAGAGCGGTCAGATTGTTTTTGTTGCTCTTTCGGTTTTGCGTTTGTGACATAGAGATTCATCTGATAATCATCCGAACCCTCTGGAAGCTCCTGATCCGCTGGCATATGCACGGGTCAATGCTCATGTTTAACGATGAGATTGAATTGGCTTTTTTTTGTATGGAAGGCCAAGCTGAAGACGATGAATAGGATGCAGGCATATGTGTTGGGAGACTCCCAGTGTTGCAGTGTGTGGTGGAGGGCTATGTAAACAGCATCCTCAACAGACCTATTGGCTCGGTAGGCAAAATTATAAATATCCATCAGATGGGTTGTGATGGCTTTCAAACAGGAGAGGATGTTGTGCTTAAAACGTCTCCATGACCGCAGATGTAAGGGCAATTGGTCTGAAGTCGTGGCAGATCTTTGTTGATTTTGACACAGGGATTATTTTACTGTCCAAGATCTTTGAGTATTTTGGGCAGAATAATGTGGATGTTTTTTTTTCTTGTTTTTTTTCTTTGTGTGAATACAACAGCGCCAATTCAGTCCCAGTCCTCCCCGGAGCTGCAAAAAAGACTTCCAGAGGATAACTGTGAGCCAAGAGACATGCATAGGCTTTATGAGGCGGCAGGTGGTATTTTGCACACTTTAAAATGTTCACACAAAAAGGCAAAGCCTACATTGTGTTGTTGTTGTTGAGTATTTCTGGACCAGAACTAGGAGCAGAAGGGGCAAACTTTGTGTGACGACACCCCCTCTAGGCCCAGAGAGAGTGGGCACTTCTCTCCCTAAGCATGTGAGACTTCCAAAAGCTGAGGGAAGATAATTTCTTTTCATCTCATCAAACAACCCAGGGGCACAAAACATCTACCTCTGTGCTCAAGTACAATCTTTCTTGGCCAGGAGAGACATTTAGGCACAAAGGCTGCCAGTGACAGTGTGCCAGATCAAGTATTGGCATATCTAGGTTGTCTAGACACAGCAGGTGTCTGGAAATAGAATCCATTTATTCCTCCAATGTTTACAGCCAACCAACACTGACTGCCAACAATACTGAATGGCAAAAGCAGGGTGCTGTCTCCGACAACAAAGACTACCTTGTAAAAGGTAGATAATCATATTTACAGTTTGCTTAAACTAAACTGAGACTTTTTTTGGTCACATGATCAAATCAAACAATATGTTGAGTTAAGTCCTCCTATTGTAAAAATAAAACCATCATACAATTGATTGCTATGGTTTAAATAAAAACGAAAACAAGATCATTAAAATGAACTGAAACGGAAATGACTTTCCTCAGCATGTAGGACACGGACTACATTGTAAATGTAGAAAAAAAATGACTTAGTTCAACTTGCTAAACTTCCATTCATCTCAGAGAAAAAAATATAAAAAGCTGTTTCAACTCGTCAATGTCTCCTTTTGATGGGAGACATTTAAAAATGAAAGCCTATCACTGCTGAAAAGCTCAGCGCTCACATTATTCTGGTTTCAAAAGGAGAGAATAAAGACTGTAAATAATCTCTCTGAAGTGGCCTGTCAATCATAAAAAGACACAGCTATCAAACTGAGTATAGGCTCAGTGAAGCTACTCAATGGTGAAAAACAGTGAGATTGATACATCACGATACACTAATAATCACGATACACTTCTCCTTGAGGATCTAAAGAGTTTATTGAACAATATTGTCAGGAAATAACATGAATAATACTTACCTGTGTTATGTGTCCATGTAAAATTGTATAGTAAATATCTGAATTGTGTTATTTTCTTATACTAGTTATAATACTGTAGCTTACTAGATATCCTGTAATAGACGAGCAATACAGTTTATGTAACCATCAAATGTTTTTTCTTAACTTTATAGGCTTTATACGAGTCGGACATTCAAAGGTTAGCCAAAGATGTCCTTTTTAACCAACCCAACAACCCCCTGCAGTTTGCCTACAGAACCAACAGGTCTGTAGACGACTCAGGCTACAGCCACACTACTACGTTTATGTTTTAAAACGCATATCTTTTGCTAAGTTTAGGCCAAGCGTCGATACTTCTCCAGAGTTTTAGAACCCCAAAAACGGAGGCTTTGAAAATGCTTCCGACGGCGTGTTAGTTCAAAAACTCCGGGGTTGAGTTATTGTGTGGATGAAAACGGTGATACAGACACCAACCCAGAGAGACTTACCCTTACCCTTTCCTTCCATCCATCAATTGTTCTTCCTCTCCATTCCCGTTATTACTCCTCGCTAGATTAATTCACACACAGCTTGTCCCAATAGGAGACAAATTAGTTGAGAATGTTTTTTTCTTCTTTTTTTTCACAGATATCTCTCCAGTACCATCATCACAGTCGAACTTGCTATTTTATTGTGAGTGTGATGCTCAGTACACAATTAACAGACCAGTTTTAACACTGCTCCACAGGCCCTGTGTATTTCCAAGCCACTTCGATTTTACTTTGACTTTGAGCAAATACTAAGTTATGCTGCTGAAATGAAATGGACTTCGCCTCAGTCCACAGCTCTCCTACTCTCTCATCCTCTCTCCGTCTGGGATTCATCGCCACAAATAAAGTTAATCCTGCCAACTGACTGATGCCCGCGGCCTTGCAGTACAAAGCCGGAACACAAGACAAGAATTGCATCATGTGCCTGTTCAGGGTGTGGCCGTTCCTATCCAGCCGATTGCTTGGCCCCCCCAGAAGTGCTGGCTTGCAGCTTTCTCAAGAACCGCTCATCGCTGATTGAGGGAAGTGAAGAAGGGTTCGGTTGCAGCCTGAGCATATCCAGCATCCAGCAGCAAAAGTGAACTGAAGTCAATGAGCCACAGCCCCGTAAATACTGCACCGAGCTCCAACAGATGAATGAGACTCAGCTGTCCATTCAGTTTGAGTCTGACATCGTCTGCTGTGAAGAAGGAGTCTTGCTGCTCGTTGTAGGTGTCCATCTCCAAGATCGACGACCGGGCCCGTTTGGCACGGGATCAGATATTATCCGCAGGTGGCCGGGAACATCGTTTCTCTTTCATTTTCGTTTCCTTTAGTCTTACATCATGTATGTTAGACACTCACTCAAGAAGCTGCTTGCGAGCCATCAATTTAGCTGAGCGAAGCTTCTCACCCACACTGTTCCAACAGCCTCGGCTTAGTTTGAAAGGCTGATGACTGAGGTAGTCTTGGCAGGTTAAAGAGGAATGCAGATGGCAATTATTGTGCCATTAGAAATGATAAAAAAAATAGTAATTTGAAGAAAAATTACGAATTGCTTTCATAAATCTGCATCATCGTAAATGCAATGATATGAATATGTTTGAAAGCAATAACTTTTTTATATGTTTAGGATTTCTTTTTGTATGTATATTATGTATATGTACATAGAAAAAAGATTTGAACGTTGCCTGTTGACGGTACCAGTGGCTGCCACTGGACCATTTTCCTTTCTGTTGGTTTGCCAGGTGTCGGATGGCAGCTGCAGGACGGCTGTGTTGTTGCTGCTCTGTCAATTAAAGCAGACGTTAAGTATCCTGTTGTCGTGGAGAGAAGAGTCATTGTGCCAGACTGTGGGTGTCATCATCAATCACAGTTCCTACTGCTAAATATTGGCATTGATGCCTCACTTGAATAGGACAAACGATGCAATCGGAGGCATGAAATGAAGGATGGATTGGCTCGGTGTATGTCATTGTTGCCAGCGGGACCACAGTTAGTTGTGTTGCCTTTGTTTCTGCTATGTAGTGCTTTTGCTCTTTCTTTATTACATCCTCTATCCAAGGTTGTGGTGTGGGATTTACTTTTCGCTGGGTCTTAGTTTTAAATTCAGTTTTGTTTTGGTCAGTTTTTTGTACTTTCTTGCACTTAGCCCGGAGCATTGGACGGAAATATCACTCAGCAGGTCAACATTGCCGATGTGTAGCATTTAGCTTCAAGCATTCTCTGATTCTCTTCAGCTTTACACGCAGAGAAGACTTTGTATTCACTTTTACTGCATGCCACGAAGTCTGTTTTTATTTTTGCTATCTTTATCTTGTATTTTTGGTTTAGAATAATGACATCTTGATTCAATCTCGCCGTTTTAAGCGTAACCACTGCGGAGCCTCTCTCCGCTCCACTCCGCACCTGCGAGTATAACACCTGAACTCATTTGCTCACAGCATTGCCAAGGGGCTTCGGGCTCATGCTCTATCTAGATGTATGAGTCTCGGTTCGGCTGGCGAAGAATGAGAATGAAATTGGACACGGTTATACAGTGCTGTACAAACATCGGCGTGAAAAGCAATACATCTACATTGACACATCTCTCCCTCTCAGAGACACACACACACACACACACACACACACACACACACACACACACACACACACACACACACACACACACACACACACACACTTTGTTCTCTAGTTTTTGTGAAGAACTGCTGTTGCTGCTTGTAAGGCGCCCTAAAACGCCAGCTTGCGTGTGCGATGACGCCAGCAGCTGAGACCTCCCCACTGGTGATTCATTGCTTTAATCACTCCGGCTCTCCAACCTCTTACCAGCCATGGCAGGGTTTGACACATCACTGCCTTCTCAGAGCACTCGCACCATTCGTCCTATTTAGGACACTGTCTCTCTCATCCTAGACAATTAGATATCGGAGGTGCAGTGTTGTGTACCGAGCTGGTAAAATACAGCAGAGCCGGCGCAGGTTGAATTGCTCTGAAGAAGTGTGCGTGGTCATCCCCCAATTCCCCGGTTTTCTTAAACGCCTCCTTCGTCACAGACCTCATCTGACCCCCGTCGCTGGAATATCGGAGAAACTGGTAAAAGAATATTCATCCTACATATTGATGAGTGTCATCTAAAAACAGGCCTGTTTGTCTGGTTATCCAGCCTTTAACTCCTGTCTTGCTTTGCTCTGTTTAATTCATAGTGGTCACGGCTCAACAGCAACCTTTATGAACCTATTGATTTTGCCCCGGTCTGTCTTTTTATTGCCACATAAGGTGGAAAGTGGATAAGCTCAATCACTCCTCTTTTTTTCCATTTGCCACCGACAGGCAGAGGCCTTGGTGGCTCTATAGTCGATAGTGGAGTCCCATCATATGTCAAATATGAACTGGAGAGAGTTTGTTGTTGAAAGTAAGGTTTCTAGCAACAGACCCAACTGTGGCACTATTTGGGGAAACCTTTGACAAACTAAAGAGAAAGAAGCCTAACAGACGAGTCACTCTCACAGTAGACGAGGACAGGATGGTTTGCTGGCTGAGAAAGTCATACTGGCACTCAACTCTCACACAAAGATAAGAGGTTCGTCTGAAGTCGGCTCCAAAGCGGATGTGACGGCTCATTCACTCCCGCTCCTAAGGCTTTTTTAGTTCGCTCTCCTCACTTCATTTATTGCCCAACTTTCCACAACCGTCCTCTCCTGCACTGACTGTCCTCCCCCAACAAAAGCAAGGCAGCAAATTACACGCGTATGTGTCGGTGGATCATAGTGAGCCCGTGTGAATCTGCTGAGATGTTGCCCCCAGAGGAGCTTCGGCAGCAAGTAGGGCAGGCAGCGGGGGGGGGGGGGCTTGCGTTGACGTTTCACTCCCAGTGTGAGGGAGAGACCAGCTCCCACGAAGCCAAGACATTGAGCCAGATTCAGAGGCTCGAAAGGGAGCTGGTGTTCACTTCACACATCTTCAGTGCGGTTTGTTTTTGTTCTGTGGCATCAGATTAACCTTCTCTGATATACTGCATGGCCGAAACAGCTGACCATGAATCCATATGTGACACATCTCCTTCCAAATCTGTTGGCATTCATATGTTATTATGACAGCTTTACTCGCTCTGAATGGCCGTCATCGGGAGCATAGGTTTGAGTTGTTCTTACTCTAATTAGCTCAGTAGGCTGTTATCGTCTATTGGTAAGCTGGATCATAAAAATCTAAATTGTATGGGCCATAGCTATTATGCCAGGAGCAAAGAAGGAAGTCGGGTGACATAAAGGGGGACAAAGTCCACATATGGAGGGTGGATGGGTTGGTCAAACAAACACATTGCTTTCACCCAGGAGACCGCTGAGCATGTCCAACAGACATGACACACTGTGTTGACTTATTTTAACTTGCATAATGAAGTAACATACTTAACTCACGTGATATTACGTAACTTGCATACGTTACTTAAGTAGGAGCAATTTCCCCATCCTGAAGCATTATAATGCTTGTAATTACGACTGATTGCAGCCATTTAATGGGCTGACAACATTTGAAACAGGCGACAGCTTTCATTCCCACAAAACTTTGGATTTTTTTGCTCCCTTTCCGCCACAACAGCATCAATGATGTTGGACGATAAGGCCTTATATATATATATTAGGCTCGCAGTCGGTGCTCCAGTTCAGCCCAAAGGTGTGTGATGAGGTTGAGGTCGGGGCTCTGTGCAGCGCAGTCTTCCACACCGACATGGGGAAAGCATTTCTTTGTGGGCCTGGCTCTGTGCATAGGGAGACATCCTGTTGAAAGAGGAAAGGGTCTTGCCCAAACTGTTGCCAAGCAAACTATTGTCTACAATGCAGTTACATGCTATTCCCTTAAATGAAAACAATTGGCTTATGCAAAATAAATCAAAGACAGAAAAACAAGAAGAGAAAAGTATAAGTCCTGTATATTGTCAAGCAAAATTACGTGAGTTATTCATTTCTTTTATAGTATATTTACTTCTGCCCACTGAGTGAACAGAGAAGCTCTGCCGCCTTGTGTGTGTGTGTGTGCATAACTTAAGAATCAAATTTTTACTTTTTATGCACCACCATGGTTTCTTCTTCACGGTATGTCTGTGCTGTTGGCAGTTGCTATGTTTTCTGAGAGACCGTAAGCCACAGAGAGAAGTTCTGTTTGGATCACAATGCAGGGATCAGCTCTTTTCTGTCTCGGGGAAGATGGATTCGAGAGCTCGTCGTCTCTGTATATTCCATGCCCTGCTGTCACAGAATGGGACTGTAGGTCTGTCAGTCACAGTGTCACGACTAGGGCTCTCAGTGGCTCCCGCAGGCCTTTCCCCTTTGGTGTAAGTTGGTGATGCCACACTCAGATGACTGCTCCTTTCAGTCTGAGGGCTGCTGGCTGTCAAAACTGTCTGCTTGACACAAAGAAGAAACTTAAGTGTGCGTGCGTGCGTGCGTGTGTGCGTGTGTGTGTGTGCGGCTTCATCACATTGCAAAACTTTTCCCAGTTACAAATGGGACACTTGATTAAATGTTGAAATGATACCTTTTTTTCAAAATAAGAGTTTGTTTACAGCAAATAATTTGACTCCATTCAGTCTATTTGGAGAGCCAAAACCCACACCGACTCACACGGGACCATTGTGTAGCTGTCACTCACACGCTGCGGTGATGTCGAGGGTCTGACTCTGCACGGAGACAGAGCCGTCCATGATCTGTCCATGTTTGTAGACTATGCGTGTGTGTGGGAGTGTGTTTGTGTGGGAGTGTCAGACCACAGAGGAGAAGGAAGTCAATCTCAAATGTAATGAAAATGCAAATCGACTCTCTTGTGTCGACCTGCGCTGTCAATCAGCCGCACAACACTCCATCGCCTTTCAACCCCACCACAAAAACGTCCCGCAATCAACCCAGACGTGACTGGATCAAATCACTATGCTGAGCCATTTCCCTCATTCATTACCGATACATCCATCTCCCTTGTTGTTATGTTCTCTCCTCGTGTCTGCTCTCTATTCCTCTATCGATTTCTGTCATCCCTCCGTTTATCTGATCTGTTTTGTCTTTATTCCTCCTTTTGACAGTTTCCCTCCATCCCCTGCTGAGGGAGGTTTAGTAATTGGTATAAAAAATAAAATAAAAGTTGGTGACATGAAAAACAATAAAAGGTAGCTGGAGGGGAATGGGGTGATTAATGGTTAATGATCATCCCCAGGCTCTGTTTTCAATTAGAGTTCAGAGGTAATGGATTGTTTTTTTGTTAGTTTTCTGTGGCCGACCCCAGACTCCCAATTAGTCTATCTTTGTTCGGTAGACCAAGCAAGGCAGGATGGAAGGAGTGACTTTGATCCCAAAACTGAGGGGGTTTTGATTAACAAAGGGAGGCTTATTACATTGCCTGGTCTAATTTCCTCTTTTTTGGTTTGAACTTCTGTGCCGTAGACTTACAGAAACTGGTTCAGATCAATCCTGTCGCAAACACGTAACCTGTATTTGTCAAAAGAAGTTTTCAAATTTGATGGAGTAGCACAGGAGTTTGATCCACAGAAATGTGAAAGCTTTGTGTTGTAGACCAGAAGAATGGCTTTGAGCATGAGTACATTGAATGATTAAGTTGTTCTGGCAATGAACAGGAGTAGACACAGATCATACAGAGTACTGTGTCTGCTCTACTGTTTCAGCATGAGAAACAAGAGAAACTGTAGTGCAATGTGCATTTAGAAACGTGTTGCACTCGGAAACAAGCTGCAAATACATAAGTGTGCAATCACCTTTACATTTGTAGATATTGCAATATTGTTAGATGCCTATTTACTCATCCAGTCATGTTCCTTAGAGTATTCTCAAGCACAAATGGTTCAAAAACCTTAGACAAGGTTGTTAAAACTAATACAGGCCTGTAATTTCCAACATCTGAAAATAATATAAAGTGAATTAATGAGGGCAGAAAAACCTGCTGTTGCTGTTGCACTGCTCTGTATGGGTGAATTATTCTTGCTTTGCCTTTGACTTTTTGATGAAAACACTCGTAATGACATCATTAATTTGGTTGTGGCCAGAAATGCAATTGGCTTAGAAATGAGGACCAATATTTTTAAGTGTGATTCAGCAGATTTGATACTTAAACTGTCCTGGCATGTGGACGGGCTTGTTTATTTGGGTTGTTTGTTGAAGTCCTTTTATGCTGACTCTTGATGTATCTTTCCATCTGGCTGATTTTTGCCATATCTCAAGAACTGCAACACCAACGTTGTTTTCCTTTATTGCAGTTTCTCTTCACTGCCAGAGAAAAATTAATTTGATTGGCTGCCACAGATGCGTGGCACTGATATGTGATTTGTCTACGTGATCAGACTTTGGAGTCTGCTGTCCCCATCTTAACTCCTTTTGTGACAGCATTATAATGACCTCACTCGATTACAATCACATTTTGTGAAGCTAACACTTCTTACACTTTATTCCAAAAAGATGCATTTAGAAATAAGGAAGTACCTTTGACCCTTGCTGGCTCCAGAAGCATAAAATCTATTGCTGCTGTCCCGATAAACAGCGTCTCTATTGGCTCACAAAAGAGGATCACCGATCTTATCCACGTTATATCTGTTGCAGCACCATTTAGGGACAGCCAATAATAGGTAAAAGATGCTTTGGAGATACAAACTCAATTAGTGAGACCATTTCATTCGACATTAAAAACGTCCCGGGGTGTAATTTGTTATCCTATTCTGGGGTATAAATATAAACTTAAACATGCACTGGCAGTTCTCTGGCTGCTTGCATGCTAATCTCTATGCCAACATCAAGCAAATTCATTTAAATCCGATGTTTAGAATTTCAAAAGTCAATAAAAATGTACCTCAATTAAAGGTCCAGTGTAAAACATTTAGGGGGCTCTATGGTCAGAAATAGAATGGAGTATTCAGTTGGTTGCTATCTGCAACATCACCACTAAATGTTAATAAATTCTACACACTGCTCCTTTAATATAAAGCTTTGAAATATATAGAAAATGTTCAGTTCTTTCTGCAGGAAGCATTGAACTTCAATCAATTTATTCACGAAATGAATCAGATATTTTGCAAATGAAGCTAGTGGGATAATTGAGATTAATTGAGGGCAACTTTATCACTGTGGTGCGCTGATTAGTTCTATAATCGCTCATCAAATTTTTTTTCTTCTACACATTACGTCATTATCTCATTCTCAGATTTGTGTTGCTCCCTCTGTTCAGATTTGTTTAGATAATTAAACATGTGAAAATCAAGCATGCTTTAGATAATCCTGTGGGGTGTGCGCTGACATTTGCAAGCAAAAGGGATTTCTTAACCCTCACACACCACAAGTCTGTCCGAAAAAGAAGTGGAGAAGACAATCAGTGTGCCAGCTGTGTAATCTGCCTGCAGCATAATCAGTGGGAGTGTATGGGCTGCTCTGGTTATTATAGATTTTAAATAGCAGTTAATAAATGAAGTGAAGCACTGAGAAGAATTGTGAACTTTCAATCCAGTCTCACTAAAAAGATGTTTTTTAAAGTATAAGTATTACGTCTTTGCAATAGCATTTGAAGCATATCCGTAAAAATGTCTAACTTTTTTTCTTTGCATTTTCATGTACTTCCTACTTTCATGCCAATTCCTTAGGTTCTCTACAGTGAACTGCACCCATGACCAGGAACTAACTCACACCATGGGAGACACTGCTTTGCACTTCGAAAAAATCTGACAACAACTTTGTGTGTTCTTGTGAAACAGTTGAAACAAATGTCCCTGTATGCTGTCCTCCCTTTGTCTGTCTGTTGATAGATGGATCACGCCCGCCTTCTAGTTCAGTCATCCATCCTCCAAGAAAATGTGTAAAGGATATACCATCGCCAATAAATGTTGTCTCTCTATCTTTACATCTCTGTATCTCTGCCAGTGTTTGTCTGTTAGTGTGTTCTTCACTGGTATCTTTGTATTCTGCTGTGTTGTTGTATTTGCTAAATGGTGTTGTGCAGTGTTTGATATTTCTTTGGACCCATATGTCTTTTATATGTTTGTTTTTGTTCCCTAAAATTCCTTTTGGAAACGTAGTCACACAGCAGAGAGGAACTGTGTTGAATCCCTCCTGAAAGAGTGTGTCGATGGGACTTTGGCTGCTAAAATATTTCGACCACATTTGCTAAAATGCCATATTGATTAGCTGACAGATCCCAAATCCATAAATTATTGATTGGTTTAGTTACAATCATTTAGCAAGGTCGGACCTGTAGGAAACAGTGGTACAGTGCCGGCTTTATTTATTTTTCAGTAGCCTCTACTATATTATACAGCATAGATACAATGTGCAAAGTTTGTAACCGAATACAAATAGAAATAGAAATAAATTAATAAATTAAATTACACATTCTGGTAATGCATTTAGCCCCAGCCTGATTTTGGCTTTATTTTTTAAATCAGTATACATTTTAGGGTATTAAACATTTGTTCAGGCCCCTAATTCCTACACAAACATCAACCACAACAAAGCGATACAAAAAGAAAGTGCAACACCAAATGCACAGCACAAAAGAATGTGACAAACACACTGAACATCAGGACTGCCTTTTGCTTTTATTACAGAGCGCCTGCTTCTTCTGTGCCTGCGGTGGCTTCATGCTGGTTAGCACCGCCTCGGGCTAGATGCTGTTTCAAGGTAGACAGCTTATTAACAATCGTGACAAGTGCTGCGGAGGGAACTTAACCAACTGAGTTGGAGGAGGACTGGACCAGCAGAAGCAAAAAAAAAAAAAAAAAGCTGCATATTCTAGCTGTGACGGGGCCTGCAGCACTTTGTCCACTCGAGAATCAGACTTAATACCTCTGTGGTTCTTCCAATGACATAATACCATTCACTGCTGCGGTGGGCAGCTCTTGCCATTCTTTAAAATCCATCTATCATACACACAGTACAAGATTTTGTGACAGGTTGATTTGATTTGAGCCAGGGTGAAATGTCTGTATTTGCTTTGTAGGAGGGTGAAGCAAGGTGTGCCTTTGGGGTGTTCTCTCTGTCTGACAAAATGCATTTTAAACTTGAGCTATTTCTACCACTGCATGTGTATGCCTGTGTGCGTGTGTGTGTGTGTGTTTATGTAATTGTGTGTATTAGAATGCATGCACACACACAAACAAACAAAAGGTGTACAAATCCCGTGTATGCCCAGTGGTTTTCCCGCTGATGGAGCAGAACTATTCCCACAACCCGCAGAGAGGGACAGCCTGCATGGGCGGCGGGCTGTCAGTCAAATCCACATGTACCAGGGCAAGCGATGCATGAAGGGAGTTTGAGATCGCACTGTCATCTTCAGTCTGGTCCCCTGCAGATCTCCCCCCCCTTCTGCCTCCATTTCTTCTCCAACGCTCCGCTGGACACAAAGACTGTATAATCTGTGCCGCGACAAAAACTGACTGCAAATAATCCAACTGAACAAATAAAACTGTTTGAAGTTGTAGCTCGGGGCTTATTTTTCTAAATTCTACACCAACATCTGCCGCTGGGTGCCGCTGTTGCATCCTGCTCACATTCGCTGTCCGAGGTGCTGAAATGATTTTTACTGCGATGCTCAACACCGAGCTTCCCACAGTGTTCCCCTGTCAGTCAACAGCAAATAGACACACACACACAACTGCCTAAAGCAACATGAAAGACTCGGATAACTCATTCCACCTCCAAAGACCCCCTGGTCACCAGAGGAGCCGGTGATCCACTCCAACTTGGCTACAGTTTAGAGCCCCATAAAAGTCATGGTCCCTCGACAGTCTGCACAGACGAAACGCAGGCGGTAGTAAACTGGTAAATGCTTTTCTAGCACTGAGGCAGCAACATAGAGTGTTGAGGTTTTGAGTGCTACTTGAGTGCTTTTAATGTCACAACATGAAAGCCGTATATGGCGCCATACAGAGGTGAATGCGCTTGCCAGGGCTTCAGATCATCCGGATCTGTCCATCAGTGCCGCTGGACCAGCGTCAAGTCAGCTAGGGGAAGTGACAACGAGACAGGAAATAGTGGGGATTCTCCTCCCAAATAATAAACTACTCAGTTCTCACTGATTCGTGTTCTAAGTGATTTAGCCTCAGCCAGTTGTGCCATTGAAATGGATTACTAAACCTTTTTTTATTTTTTATTAATGGGACTCTTGCAGAAAACTGTGTTTATAAGTTACAGTACACTAACATCAAACATCACAAAGACACAGTGATAAAAGGATCCTGGCAAATATACAGCCCAAAGGATCACACAGAAAGCAAAGTAACATATTAACAGTTTTATTGTGACTTTTTCATTTTTTAACAATTTACCCCCAAGTTTGCGTATGATTCAAGCTTTTTAATATGAGTTCAACATGTTCCAATTTTACATTTAAAAATTGTGTTTAGGACGCTGTCCCCGATATAAGTTAAATGTATTTATTTTTTAATTTGTTTGTGGACACCATAGCATCATAGCATGTGCATTGCTAAATTCCTCTGGAGAGCTCTTTGTGATTTAGGGTCTTATGAAGACAAATGACACGACTTGACATGATTGTTCATATTTGTTGCTTTGCCTGCTGCCGTTCCTAGAAATTGACTCTCATGAACAAGGCTTTTATTTCGTAAATATCAACCGGATATAACTAAAGCTGTCTAGCTTGCCTCTTGAGAAGTGAACTCGTACGATACGGTCACCTGCCACACTCGCTCTGGCTTCGCCGGGAAGTTCACACGTCCATGAAGCCAGCTCTCCTCTCCGTGGAATCCTCCACAGGGACGACGTCGACATCAACCGACACACACTTTTACCCAGATGTTTGACAACAACGCCATTTGTTTTTGTTTTTTTTACAAAGAACTCACATCGGATATGACTCGGACGGTCGACACAACCGCGACTTCACCTCCGATTCAGAGTGTTTGCCTGACGCCGGAATAACGTTTTAAATGTCATTTTCAATCACTTGCTGAATGAAACTTTCCACCATTTCCTCCGGAGGAATAAAGAAGCACTCGTGGTTTGCCTTGTAAAATACAATAACGGAGCTGACCGCCGCTGTGGACCGCTGGATGGGACGCGGATAAAAAAAAAAAAAAAAAAAAAATGTTCGGTCACGTCAAGTTCCACGTCGGGAGGTTAGCAACAATGTCAGGGGTCGCTCGTTTTGGGAAATGATTACTGGCTGCACCGACGGTAAAATTATGGTCAGAAGATGTCTCGTGACGTTCAAACCGTTCAGGTAAGAGACAAAGAGCTGACGACGTTATTTCCTCTAACCAGGTGTTCTCTCTCTTTAACGTTATAGCCTCTGGCGGTGTGGTAGGATAGTATTGATTACACATGTGTTTATGGCTTTGTGTGCATTATGTGGAGCCAACGTGTGTTGCGCAGGCATATGCACACACACACACACACACGTGCGCACACAGATGTTTCTCCACTAGATGAATCAGATTAAGATAAAGGGACAACACGCAGCTATAAATCATGTAAGAGCCGTTGTGAGTAAACCCGCACTAGCAGTCAGGCGAGCTCTAACTTAGTTTCTTACCGCGTGCGTGGACAGCTCCATTATCACGGTGTACCCAGGCTTTGTTTGTGCAGACGTAAAGAGAAATCTGTTACACATGTTAACCACTTCAACAGTTGATATGCTGTACAGTGCATTGAGCCATGCTGCGTTAACCTGCTTTATTTAGATTTGCCCCAAGAGGTATAGAATAATGGCAGGCTTTGAATTAATCCCTCTATTTCTTGATTCTGGTAGTTTGGAGATCAACCTCACCAGCGTGTATCGGTGGTACCCAAAGCTAGCCGATACAGCCATCCACCTTTGTTTCCCCCCCCCCCCACCTACCTGCTAATACTGTTTAGATCTTCTAAACAATCTCTCCTGAGGGCTGAGGCGATGTTGGAGCCGGTGTGATGGTTCCATTCCTGCTGCACTGATTTGCTTCACCTGCTGCTGCCTCTCAGGAGATCGAGCCCTTATTCAGACACTCTCGATTAGGCAGCCTTTGTGACGAAGCCACGCTGGCCTTGACGAACACGGGCAGCGATGGCTTGTCACCGGTGATTTGTGTGTGTGTCTGTGTATCATGTTCAAACTTGAAACGGATCTCTCGCCTCAGTCAGACGGTGGTTTTCAGTCGTTTCACTATGAATCGTAGGTTATTTGGTGACTTTATTGGAAATATAAAGTTGCTTGGCCGGACTTGAACTGTGGTTATTGTAAATAGCAGTGGCGGACCGTGCATTTTATACCTGGGCCTTCACTGCTGTCCTTCAGCTGAAACACAGCTACGGTTATTATTTTTTTTGTGTAAAAATGAAGCTCAATACCTATAAATACACTAACTGCAGAGTACAGATACACGAATACGCCGAGAGTGAGTCTCCTCTATCTGACTGCAGCGCGAGGCTGCTGTGAGAGTGACCGCCTGTGAGTGCTTTGGGGCGGCAGAGGGGCTCACAGCAGCTCCCGCTGCTCGTTCACGACAGTGCAGAACGGTGCGTGCTTTCACGTCAGAGTCAAAACACCAGAAAAGTCTCCAACAACACCAGAAAAAGTCGCTAGATTTGTCACTAGTAGCTTTTGACAAAAAAAGTCGCCAAGAGGGTTTGGAAAGTCGCCAGATTTAGCGAGAAAGTCGCCAAGTTGGCAACACTGGCACCAACTAAATGTGTCCCCAGAGCAACATTGGACGTAACAATGGTTCCTATCACATATAAAACCAAACAAAAATCCATCTTCATAAAAACAAGTTGTACAAATAATATATAAACAAGCACATTAAAGCTACTGCAGATGTAAAAACAAACGCATTTAACTTACCAGAGCTGCTGTTCACTTAAAGACAAAGTCCATCCTCCTTTCTTTGTTAACAATGAGTTTAATCTCACGGTTGTTCAGTACATCCGTGCGTTTTAGTTCCAGAAAGAAGTCCTTCTCGATTCATGGATGCCAGTGAAGACAGTCGAGCCTCCCCAGTTGTATTTCTTGAATAGGTTTTAATGCGATTGAGGGCTGAAAATGTCCGCCAGATTGTCACCGCCCAACATGTCAGGCTAGCCCACTGACCAATCACGTACTTGTAGGCCAGCTAGAAGGCCCTGGCACGTCAAAGAATACGCCCAACATGTCAAACTAAAGATCTGATTGGTTGAAGACTATAACAATCAACAATATCGTCCCCATTCACTTAAACTGCAAAGGGATTCACTTGTGAGTCTGCAGGCCTCGGGCCTCTCTTCTTATCTAGAGACACAGAGGTGAGATCTGATTGGATAAAAGCTCTACTTAAAACAAGCTGCACTGGAAGCAGAGCAACTGAGGAAGACAGTAGCTGTGCAATGAGAAAATAAGCTAATGGGAAAAAAGTTGTAATACATGTGTATTTATGAAAAATTATAAAATAGCTATAACTTTGTGATTCTGTCTCGGCCAGCGGAGAAGGCCTTGCTGGCCCTGACGGCCCACCACTGGTAAATAGGCATCTTAGATCACTGGAGCGTAAGATTTTCAGGCAATAAAGATTTAGGATTAAGAGATTGTTTTATAATCTTTATTTCTGCATTGTTCGATAGAAAGGCAGGGGGGGAGAGGGAGTGACAGGAAAGGGCCTTAGCCCGGACTCGAACCTTGACCGGCGAGAACGTGGCCTGATTGGTTGGCATGTTACCCGGTGAGCCGCCAGGTTGCCCTGTAGGGATCCCTGGGCTGAGGCTATTCATGTGCCAGGAAAAAAGTTTTCTTGGAAAACACCACGACTAATATCTTTCTCCACCGCGCCTGGCAGAGCTCCTCTCCGCTTCAAAACCATCTCCACGTACCTGGAGGCAGAATCTGATGAGTCTATATGTGTGAGGAAGCCAATTAGCCGATAGCAGATCTCTCCTTCTGATCCAATTACGGGGGAGCAGAGCATTTACTTTAAGCCTGTTAATTAAGGACTCGTCAGGCAGGACCGAGGCCTAATCCTCTCATATCACCCACCTAACGCCACTTTGGAAAACGGCTAAATGATAAGAGAGGAAACGATCGCCCGGGGACGGCATCGGGCCGGCTTCCGCACACCCACATGAGCGGAATATTTTTTTATCTTTCTTTTTTCTCCTCCTCCGTTCTCTTCCCATCAATCGCTGAGTTGCTTTCCCGCACGTACACACATAAACACACGCAGGATTATTAATCCGCAGATCACAGGGAGAATAGATACAGTGTATTATAAAAAATAAAATAAAACTTCACGGTGAGCTGTAAAATCAACCAATTTGGCGACATGTCCTCCGTGTAACCCCTTTATCTTTTTCAAACCTGTCATTGGGCCTCATCGGCTTTCCTCACTGTAATAAGACGAGGCACTGACGATGAGAATGAAAAACAAACAATGCTGGGGGGGGGGGGGGATATTCAGCTTCCACCTACTTGGCTTGCTGACCATATGGTAGTATATAGTAAGTGCATAATCCATGCAGGTATAAGTATCCATGGATCATGGTGTATTCAAGACAAATAACCTCTATTGTAACGATTGTTTGGCATTGGACTCGCAGCAGTTAATGTATAGCAGCTCTGTGATCCGCTGACAGTGATTGAGCTATTCTAGAGGGGGGGGGGGGGGGGGGGGGGCTAATGTTTTTTTATTATTATTTCATAATATTACAGTGTCCTGGGAGGGACAGAGCGCTAAATGAGAAACCACAGTGAATGTGCCAGCTGCTTAGATGCTGGGATTTTGATGTAGCATTTACAGTGCGACCACAACATCCCCATGTTTTCAGTGTAAATCAATAATCGGTGCCGACATGCTGCCACTTCGCCTTGAAGCTTGTTGCTCCGATCCTAATGATCAGTGCTCATCAGTCCCCCCCCACCAGTAAATTTAGTTGATCATCAAAATTTAGGGTATAGTGTAAATTCCCATGCAAAATTGACCGTTTGTCTCGTTACAATCAAAGCTGTAATTGATTCGATCCAGCTCCAAAAACTGTAATCTGATCACTTTGCTTCCGAAACGAGGATAAATGACCACTTTAACTGCAACGACAGTATATCTGTAATCATGTCTGATGCAGCCCATTAAATAAGAGCCTTCATGGTGATGATGATGATGATTATATTCCGTCAATATCTTCCCGTGCTCCCACTGTCTGTCCTTGTGTTACGACTTGGGACGAGGTCGGCTTCGACTTGGAGCATGAAGTCACCCGGGGGGGGGGGGTGCTTGCCAAACCACCACGCTACTCTACACTTAACAGATTATTCAGCATCCCTTTGGGTCAATCGGATTACTCCGGCAAATGTTCTTTTAAGTGGCCGTTCTTCCACGCCGTCGATGGCAACTCTTTGCTCACGGCCTCATCAATATTAAGACCCCCTTTCGTTTCAGAACTCTGCGTGACTGGAGCAACTTACCATTTCGGGGAAGTGCTGTCAGATTTCACAGTGGGCCCCGCGCATTAAGGCAAACAGCCCCCGCCTGGCTTTGAAGAGAAAGCAACAGTCATGAATAATGCATTCGTTTGTTCTGTTAACATTCAATTTTCCCAACCTCCGGGGCAGACGTTATGCGTTTAAAGGTCGCCGGTGCAAAGTTGGCCATAAATTATGACGCGAGTTGGTGATAATTATGTCACCAAAGTACCATTTCTTGCTGCTGTCTTATCGCGTTACTACCGCACTGTTGCTTTAGGTGCGTTCTTTACATGCTGGATACAATGAACTGCTTGTTTGTTATAGGAGCCATATATGAATCTGAAATTACAATGCATTCACCCAAACAAATGTACACGATCAGGACATTCAGGGAAAGGGCTTCGGTTTCTAAAATATGTAGGAGAAGACTGTTTGCCATTCTTTTTCACATCTAAATCCCTCTTTGTACTGCGCTACGTCTACAAAATCTTCCAAGAATGTTGTCTGGCGGGTAGTTAGCAGCAGAGCAGCGAGCATTTCTAAAGTGGGACTTGTTAGTCACGGAGGCCGACTTGTATTTCGTCCAGCGGATGAGGATCACAGACGGCTTTGCCTCTCTGGTTCCCAGAAGAGTCTTGGCATTATAAGATAACCTCTGATCCATATTCAGTGAACCCAACAGCTTAACTAGGGCAGGACTTTTTACACGGATACAAAATACCTGATTTTCAACTCTTTTTTTTTTTTTAAAGCGAAAGATCTGATTCTCTCATGGCTGTCTAACAAGGGAGAATCCACACAGAGTCTCTTTTTCTTTTTCCCTTCTGAGGCACGATAGCGTCGTCTCAAATATCAGATCTGTGCCACAAAGTGGGGTAAAGAAGAAGTTTATGTTTCAAAGCAAGATCTGCACTACAGATTGGAGCCCACAGCCTGGTGGATTTTTCAATACGAGCACCCAGTGGCCAGTTTAAAGGATTGGTTCAAGTCTATCTTTACACAACACTGACATGCCTACGAGTTATCGGGGGCTAAAATGCTTCCTGCTATCCATACTGACCTGATTTGGCAACCGAAGCCTCATACTAGTTTAGTTAAATAGAGAACTGTGAAGTCAAGACTTTTGCTTACTGCATAGCCCATTTTCGTTGATCTAATTTTGTTTATTTCAGACAGAGGCCTAAGTGAGACTAGTTGCTCGGAGACTTTGATTGGCGTCCTAGCTGTCTTTACACTCTTATTATCACCTGAAATGCTTCAATGTTTTTGCCCGTCTTCTGTCCCCTCTGCGCGCCTCTGATGTTGCATAAACAGTCGCATTTTGCCTGCCCTTGGGCACAAACTGCTCACCCTCATTTTGGCAGTCGTCCTCGATGTATGCCAAGCGATGACATCAAAAACGCTAAAATGTTTCCGAGTGCCCTTTGGCCTCAAATTTCGACGTTTCTACGTGTGATCGCTGCTCTGTTTGTGCTCTGCCTCCTGGATGTGCTGCCTGCTGTTTCTCGACTCTCTCCACGTCTCTCTCTCTCCTCCCCTCTTCTTACTCTCTCCTCCCCTCTTCTTACTCTCTCCTCCACATTTCCCTCTCACCCCGTCAACTTTGCATCTCTATTTTCCCTCCCTCCTTTTGCTTCTTGCCGCCGATCATTTTTTCCTGCAAACGATTGTCGGCTTGTTCGTCTGTCCACTCTTCATCCACTCGCTTTTCTGCCGTCACTCCCCTCTGTCTCTCCCTCTCTCTCTCTCTCTCTCTCTCTCTCTCTCTCTCTCTCTCCTCATCTTCATATTTCCCGACGAGTTGCCGGAAAACGTCTATTTACCTGCCCTTCCCTGTAAAAATGTCTATCTGTCTCAACTCCCTTTTCATCTATTCCCTCTCCTCCCCTCCCCCCCCCCCCCCCCCCCCCCCCCTGTGTTGCAGGATATTCGTGGTGGGAATAGGCTTCTTCAGCCTGTGCTTTCTAATGACCTCTCTGGGGGGGCAGTTCTCAGCCAAGAGACTGGGGGACTCCCCCTTCACCATCCGCACAGAAGGTACTGACGTGTGTGTGTGTGTGTGTTTTGGTATAAACAGTTCCTCCACTGAGTTGAAATGCTCTGATGTCACTGCATATTGCTGTGCTATAACTCTCCGCGGTCCTGCTGGCACTTCACTGCCGTTTGCCACTTTGTCAAAGCGGCACCACCTGTCACTGGAAACATAAAATGGCCTAGAATGGCGGGACGAGGCGAAGAAACCGCCAAATAAATGTAAATTGCATTGCAGGACCAGCACGACCTGTAAATTTCCTTCACATAAGCCTCAGCAGAAAAGCTGCTTTTGCTATAGTTGTGGTCAAGTGGCGAGAGATATATCAAGACACTTGTAAAGAAAGATTGATACGGCGGGTGGGAGGTGAGGAAGCCAGTAGCTTGGAAGTTATTGGTCCGATCCCCGGCAGCGACAGCAGGGAGGGTTCACCCTCACTACTTTCAGGCATTCTGCACTCGACGACAGCAACTGAATTAGCTGGGGCCGTGTGCATGAAACGCTTATATATTATGGAAGTGCATGTGAATATATATATAAATATATATATTTATATATGATTGATGAAATGCTGTTAACAGTACTTTGCAGCTTAACAAAACACAAACAGTTATGCACAATATACAGCTGAATGAATCTACTTTATGATGATGGAAAGACGGCAAATATCACTGTTCTTCGCACTGTCTTTGATGACTTTAGAGAAACTAAAATGCATTGTACAGCTCCCCTGAATGCTCTCAGCATCCTCCGCAAGACTCTCCATCACGGGAAGTCCATTAAAGCGAGCCTGTATAACGTTTTGCTGTAACCACATGTGGTATGACGCTTTGAATTTCTCTACTTTTCCCGAGAATGTCATGAGCCAGTGAGTATAAAAGACTTACATTAGCCACTGGCAAGCACGACGAAGGCTTGAATGAGGATCTGGTGTGGAGGGATGACAGAGGGAGGTTTAGGGGCGGGATGAACAGGGGATCGAACGGGGATCAATGCCGGGCCCGGAGGCGTCGAGGAACCCAGGGAGTGAGACTCGGGATGGGGGATGTCTCGGCCAGCCGGCGATACCACATGACCCCCCCCCCCCCCCCCCCCCCCCCACGTGTGTGGAGGCTGACTGCCAGTGGCGAGGCAGAGGATAAAAGAGTGCCACTGCCGCACAGGGTGCCAAGATTGAAAGTCAGAGGCCATTTTGTTGAGGCCAGCCACTCATCGCCGCGGGCGGAATAAGAAATCCTGCGGGTCGAGGGGCGCTTCCGCGGTGGCTGAGGCACGCCGTGTGTGTCGGCGTGCGTTGGTGCACGTGAAACACAGAGCGAGTGCTGCTACAAGTGTGAATCAGTCCGGCGTCGGCGTGCGTGAGCATGCGCTCTGATCTGTCATGATGGACCGGTGGAAATGGAAAACAGAAAATCGCCGACTTGACTGGATGCGTAGATGGAGGAGCGCAGTATAAAAATCAGGGTGTGTGTGTGTGTGTGTGTGTGTGTGTGTGTGTGTGTGTGTGTGTGTGTGTGTGTGTGTGTGTGTGTGTGTGTGTGTGTGTGTGTGTGTGTGTGTGTGTGTGTGTGTGTGTGTGTGTGTGTGTGTGTGTGAGGGAGTGAGGGAGATAATGGGTCGTGGGTGGATGGGGTGGGGTTCATTTGGGATTACTGTGTTTGTGATAAATTGAGAGTACTGTGTTTGTGTGATAAATTAGGATTAGTGCGTATGTGTCGGCGTTTCTTAATAAAATGTACTTGATTAATCAACTAGTCATGCACCGCAGCCTGGGAAGACATCTGGTGCGAGCTCATTAAAAACTGCACAGTGTCCACTGGTGCCTTCCCATAGGATTTAACAGTGTGTGTGTGTGTGCGCGCTTGTCTACATGTATTTGTGTGTATCCTGATGCGCTTAAATACTTTTGTGTTCGTCTATGCACAAACAACGCTCGTATATCTCTATCATCAACAGTGTGCCAGGGCCCATTTGTTTGTCCATGCCCCACTGTCTTCACCCTCTTTTCTCCCCTTATGCTCGTCTCTGTGGTCTACCACCTCTCGCTGTTTCTGCTGCTTTCTCCCTTTGTGTGTGTGTGCGTGTGCGTGTGTGTGTGTGTATATATATGTGTGTTTGTGATGAGCTGGCAGGAAATTGGCTGTTAAATGGGGCGACAGCAGCAATGTGGGACAAGATTGAGACCAGAGAGGCCGAGAGACCGATCCATCTGCTCTGTGCAAATCAGCCACGCGAAACAACTGGCCCTTTCATTAAGCCTGCAGTCACCACCTGCAGAGCACACACACACACACACGCACAGTTCCAGTCCCAGTCCCAGTCCCGTGTTTCATTAACAACATGTCAAATCTGGCTGACCTACCATGTGAAAATATGCACCATTGCTTTATCACCACGTTTGTAACCATTAGCTGCCAAGACATTTCTGGTTCGGGAGCAGCTAGAAATGATTAATTGTGTTTATATTGAACTCTTATTTGCAAAAGAAGTATTTTTAAATTGCAAGACCCACAATATTTAGCACAATTTACATAATTAACAGTGTTAAGTGCCAACGCATCTTATATGTGTGTTCTATAGAAAGCTATGTACGTTTAATTAGAAGTTGATTATATTCTAACTGACATGAGGTTGCTGTTATATACTGTTATACAGGCCTCTTGTTCCTGTAGTCTAAAATTATTCAGCCTCAAGAGCAGATCTCTTATTCAAGCATTGGTCTAAAATGTTCAGGATGATTTTCCAACTCATGCCATTCATTAAAAAAAAAGCAATTTTCACAAAGAAGTGACTTTGTCATTCATTGCACAGCCAGCTGCCAGAGGCTGTTGCTTTGTCCGTTGCTCAAACACAACCTCTAAATGAAAAGGCTCCTTTGCAATAGTGGGAAAGGTGAGTTACTTAAAAAGATCAGTCCTTGATAACGATGACTGAATCGAGGGATTTTAAGTCTTTCATACAAAAGTATGAGCTAAAGAAGATAGTTTATTTAAACCCTTTACGGGCAACATATCTATAACTGTTATGTACCCACAGCAAACGTTTAGCCACTGCTGTCCATTTCTATTATCTCAAAAAAGTGTTGACATGTATTATACATGCATTATATAACGGGGCTTTCTATGTCCTGAGCTGAGGATGTCTGATGATGTCAGCAGCTGTCATCTAAGACTAATCATCATGTGTGATGTGTTGGCAACAAGGCCATCAGGAACACATGTTAACGAGATGCTTTTCTGTCTACAAACCAGATTCACAGGATTTCATCTGGCATCATGCCGTTGTCATTATTACACAGATATTAGCCTGCCTATTGCGCACAACAACAGGCACATTTGTGTAGGGCTTTGTCACTACAGTGGGAGTTGCGCTGATTGTTTGTGTGGGTATTAGCGGAATTTCGTCGCCACCTCTCGCCTCTGTGGATTACCGGCTTCCACTGGAGGTTCAGAGTGCCGGGTTGTCTCTCAAATCCCCGTCTCTCCTCAGTGACTCACAAACTCACCAAGAGCCCCGAGCCGGAGATGGAGAGGTGGGGGGCTCAATAGTGAAAATGAGAAAGTGGGGGAGGAAGACGAAGGTGGAAGTAGAATGGAGATTGTGTGCGATTTTGTGTGTGTATGTGTGTGTGTGTGCGCGCATCTGTGATTAAGCAAGAGGATGATATTTCTAGAGGTTGCATTGCTCAAGAAAGAGAATGACGAAAAGCGGGATACAAATGTACATAACCCCAATTTGTCTCTCTAGATTCAAAGACTTCAGACGTAAGGGAGATGTTAGCTTTATCAAAGGCCCTCCCTATGGAGCTTATTTATACGCTGCAGTTTATTACATTAACAAGGACCCATGACAGTCCCTTCACCCGAAGCATGTTCCTCGCTAGTGTTTGTTCGAGCTGAAAGACCCGCGGCTTTCTCACTGTCGAGGTCGCTCCCTGCTGGGACAGACGATATCATTTCATATTTGTTGGGCTCTGTTTAAAATGTCGCCGTTCTCTCATCTCTGTCGGTTTTTTTATGGCTAAGATTACCGTCAATCAAAGACAGCGATTTATGAAATGGCAGATCGCCACGAGGAGAGCACTCTTGTTTGGAAACGCTGATGCGCTCCGATCCAAGCAGGGGCCGAGACTAATGTTTGTTTGACTCGCATTAAACTCGGCTCTGTGGTGTGTGTGTGTGTGTGTGTGTGTGTGTGTGTGTGTGTGTGTGTGTGTGAACCTTTCCATGTCATCAGTCAGAAAAGGACTTACGCCAATGTGTCACATTCCCAAAAGACCCTTCTGCACGTGTCCCAAGAGGACCTCAACAGAGAGAAATGCTAACTAACTCGTAACGGAAGCTTAAGGGCATATGCATTTCTTTGATTATGATGAAGTGCGTGTATATTTCAATACATCAGTATGCAGGAGCTGGTACCGGTTGAGCACACTAGACACCCCCGCTCTGTGGTCCCCTTTCATGTTTTTTTTACACTGGATGTTCATCTCTCTCACACATTCCCTGCAGTTATGTTTCCTTCCCATCGCTTCATGTCGAACAAATCTGGCATGACAATCTCCTGCATGTCGCTGGTGCAAGGTGCAGCAGGGGAGTCGGTCGGGAAGCGCACTTTATCTGTGCACTCATAGCCTGGGGAGTTTGAATGGACTGTGTGTGTGTGTGAGAGAGTGTGTGTGTGTGTGGGGGGGGGGGGAGGTTATGGGTTTCTCACTCTCACTGGATAACGCTATCAACTCGGTGCCAAAAATATAAAATGGTTTTGGAATGTATGTGTGTCTTTCTGTTCGAGTAGGTGTATTTGTGAATTTCTGAGTATAGAAAGAAAATCTTCCGAAATCTGACATTAAAACACTCTAAGAACCGCTGCATCGCTGGCAAACCCGGCCAACATCCCTGTCTTTAAGAGTATGTAGCGGGTAGGAGGCAAATTACTATTCCAATGCTTGACTACATTTTTGGCGAGAGAAAACCAGACCTCTCACCTCAAGATATGTAAACGAAAATAGGTTTTCTGTTTTTTTTAAATCTTTAAGGTAGAGTGTTCTTTTTTTGTACGCTTCATTTTTGCGTCTGTGAACATAGAGCTGATGTGACTTGCCAAAAAGCTCCAGTTTTGTCTCATCTGTCCAAAGGACATTCTCCCTGAAGCTTTGTGTTTTGGCAAATACCAGTTTCAAAACTGGAGCTTTTTGGCAAGTCACATCAGCTCTATGTTCACAGACGCAAAAATGAAGCATACAAAAAAAAAACACTGTACCTACTGTGAAATATGGAGGAGGCTCGGTTATGTTCTGGGACTGCTTTGCTGCATCTGGCACAGGGTGTCTTGAATCAGTGCAGGGTACAATGAAATCTCAAGACTATCAAGGCATTCTGGAGCGAAATGTGCCTCCCAGTGTCAGAAAGCTTGGTCTCAGTCGCAGGTCATGGGTCCTCCAACAGGATAATGACCCAAAACACAGCTAAAAACACCCAAGAATGGCTAAGAGCAAAACATTGGACTGTTCTGAAGTGGCCTTCTATGAGCCCTGATCTAAATCCTATTGAACATCTGTGGAAGGAGCTGAAACATGCAGTCTGGAGAAGGCACCCTTCAAACCTGAGACAGCTGGAGCAGTTTGCTCACGAGGAGTGGGCCAATATACCTGTTGACAGGTGCAGAAGTCTCATTGAGAGTTACAGAAATCGCTTGATTGCAGTGATTGCCTCAAAAGGTTGTGCAACAAAATATTAAGTTAAGGGTACCATCATTTTTGTCCAGGCCATTTTCATTAGTTTGTTTTTTTAAATGATTCGGTTGAACCACAATTCAAAAGCAATGTCTGATTTGTATTAGTTAATTTTCAGTACATTTTTATTTATTATTACTTGTCAGTTTCAAGTTATTTCAGTGACCATTGCGGGGTTTTTCTTTCTTTAACGGAAGGGTACCAACAATTTTGTCCACGTGTGTAAATGTTGGCTGGTGGTCCGTTCATAATTAATACAGACATGCGTTTTTGTGATGAATACATATTGTACGCTCTTCTGTGGAGCTCTTAGTGAATTTAAGTTCTCCTCGGTAAGAGGTGATGCAGCGTATATGTCTAGGGCTTTTATTGTGAAAGGTAAAAACAGGTTGGAGTAAAGCGGTATTATTTTATGTCCTTAAAAACTGGTTGCATGCAGCTCTTCACAGTTGCTCTTTGTCTTTACCACCCACAAGTACAAATCATTTGTATCTATTTTACACATTGTACTTTTGTACTTTCATGACTATTTATAACTCCCCAACTTTGTTTCCCCTCAGCACAAACTTCAGGCCATTCGCCGTGTTATTCCATCCTTGGCCCATTCCCAACACCAATACATATTAATGAGAAAGCCTATCCAATTTCCAAGAAGAGGGGGGGGGGGGGGGGGGGTGGGCATTGTTCTGACCTAAGTGCTATTACCCGGCCGTAAATGAGAAATTTCTCCACTGCACATTATATTATGGTTATGTCTCTGGGAAGGTTACTCTGCAGAAATATGCCATCTCAATTACCCAGGCTTTGTCTACAGGTCGCTAGCTCATCGTTTCCGCTGCCACAAGCTGGTTATTTTCTCCGGGTGCTGATAGCGTCACACTCCAGCATGCCGGCGCTTTCTTTCCGCAGATATACACTAATGGTGTCTTACGACGTCGCGGCCCGTGTTGCTTGACAATTCTGGGAAGACTACCGGTTGTATTATGTCTGTGTTGACAAAAAAAAGGCAGCTGTATTTGTCTGGTTCCTTCACTGGTGTGTGTGGGCTGATAAGGTGATAAAAGCACACCAATCAGGACTCGAGATTATTGCTTTCCCTCGAGGATCCTCTTTTCCTACCTCTCGCCCCTTCTCTTCCTGCTGCTCATTTCTTTAACTCATAGATGCCTATTGACAAATACTAGTTGTAGCTTTTTCTTTGTTTCCTCAGCTCACTCTTGTGTAATCCTTTGCCCCCTTTTTTTTCTTTTTTTTTTTCTTTCCTGCTCTCACACGCGTACCTGTGTTGAATGCAGTTGGACAGTTCTTCCACAGCCAGAAAAAAAAAATAAAAATCCATGCCTGCCTTTGTCTGAAAAGTGACAGTAATGACCATGCAGGGGAATTCATTCATTTGACACAAAGAGTACCGGGAGAGCGATGAAAAGGCGAAGAAAGAAAGCTTCCTGAGCCATTTTAATTTCTTCAAGGTAACAGATTTGACTCTAAATAATGAAGCTTTGTTTCCGATTGTTAGCAGACAACCGTCAGTCGGAGACAATATCAGAGAGCCAGTCCTTTCTCACGTGCAGTAACGCTTGCCTCTTGTGTCGTCTCTCCACCAGTTGAAAAAGATCTAAAAGGATATTTCGTGAGATGCTTTGAAAGGTGGATGTATGCGCAAAGGCACCCATGAGATAATAAGATGCTGATGGCATCAATGTTACATTTAACGTGGACAAATCCTCGTTGTTTTTGTCTTGTGATATTAGAATACAAACTGTAAACAAAAGAGACCATTGCAATGACATTGGAGCCTCCGGGGCCTTCCCACCGCACCTTGTTGTGTATCAAGTGTCTGTCTTTTGCCACAGTGTCTTATCTGTTGGAAAATACACAAAGGAAGATTGCCTTGTTGAAAAAGGAATCGCAGCTCTTTCAGCTGCACACAGAGCACTGCCATGCAAGGACAGTGGCAGCATTTTATTCAGCAGTAGCATTAGTAAGGCATCACTACAGTTAGTTTAACAGGTGTAATGGTAAGTTGTTTGAATAATTCAGCAATATCTGACAATTTACAACAAACTGGAACATGAAACTGAGTGGACGCCTTCGTGCATCCTATTGTCCTCGTCACATATTGTTCGTGTGCACTGTATGTGAAGGGCTGTGTTAGGTACGGTGCTTACGCAGCGAGGGCCCCGGTGCTATTTCAGGAAGCGCTGCGAGGAGGAAGCGACATTTCTCTCAGGGCAGCAGAGACGCTGCAAAGATAGACAGAAAACAATGGACGAGAGAGATCACTGTAATAAGGATTAGTACATCTCTGCTCTGCTTTCACAGTTGCAATACCCTCCTGTTCAATTTGCATTCCTTTGCTGCAATGAAAGTGCGCCTCTCTTTTCATCCTGTCCTGCCAATATGTCGCTTTCATTTTGTCCGTCTTGTTTTTTTTCTTTTTATGCTTCAACACAGTCGCCAGAGTTTTTGTGCGTTTTCAGGTTGTCTCGTGAACGCGATGTCTCAGGAAGGCCCTGAGCGAATTTATTCACATTTAGCACGAACGTCCACTTGGACTCTCCAGGTGGAGCTGATTGAATGATTTGAAATTTATATATTCCCATCACATTCTGAGGGTGCTCCAGTGAGTCTCCCCTAGCAGGCGACAGGTGGACTTAACTTCGTCTGGGTTTGTTTGTACACATTGTGTGTGTGAAGGCCCTGTGAGAGCGATTGCCGAGAGTTGAGATGTTTTCATTTTGAAAGAGGGGATGCACATGGGCGCAGAGCTAAATTAAGATGCATGTGTGCTGAGAACACGAATGCATAAACACTGTGTTTTGCACACTCGTCACGCAGTCAGTTGAAATTACGGTCACCTTCACTGCATCTCTCTTTTCTCCCCTCCCCTTCTCTCTCTCTTTTTCTCTACCACGCGTTACACACACACACACGCACACACATACAGATGTGTCAAGCCCTCCTGTGCTCCCAATAATCACGCTGCAGCAATAATCACCAGCAGCGATGATAATAGCCGTTATGTTGCACATCTGTCAGCAGAGCGCGATAACGTCAGGAAGCTGTGGCTGTTTGCCGCCGGTCTTGTCGCACACAAACACTCCCGAAAGCTCTCTCTAATGGTTGCCTCATCAGCATCCGTGTCCAATAACCCATTTCGGTGAAGTTGTTTGGTTGTTGATGAATGTTATAGTTGAAAGAGGAGAAGAAGAATTTAGCAGTTTTTCGCTACATAATCTCCCTTCTCACTTGACTTTTATGTTACAGAAATATGAATGACCGTAAATGTATCAAACCACGATTTGTTCATAGTACGTTAAGCTGAAATTCCTTTATCCAGTTTCAATAATACTAACCTCACACTAACTTTCTATATCTATTTCTATGTTAAGAAAAGCTTTGATCAAAGCAATACGCCTGTTAGTTCTAGCTTCTAAGAGGCAACATGTTCCGACTCCCAACTACGCTTCAAATGATGACGCTAGGTACCCCTCTAGTGTCAGTTTTGGACACTAGAGGGGTAAGAGAGACATATGAACTGTTCACGTAAAACTTAAAGTTTCAGCTTGTTTCACGCACACAGTCTCTTTGACTTCCAACGTATCTTTACTTAGTTTTCACTTACGCAACAAAACCACTTGGCTAGGTTAAGGTAAAAATAAATACTTGGTTAGGCTCAGGAAAACATCATGGTTTGTTTTGAAATAGCTGTATTTGTTATGTAGAATAAGTTTGTTACATAGAATAAGTATGCTTGTTAAGTAACTGGCATTACATATAATACTCGACGATGTTTACTTGGTTTTACATGGGACACAAACAGCGGCCTCCTGGGTGAAAGTCCTGTGTTTGATATGAATGAATGGTAACAGGCACTTCAATGATTTACCTAGACGCCCGCTGATGGCTTTCTTTCACTCAAGCATCTTTTTAGCAGCTTCCTGAGCTGATCTGGTAGCGTGTGTGCTGTGGCGCCAAGCCTTGGGCTCTTCCTCTCTCTGGGAAAGTTAAAATGGCATTTACCTGTCAACTCGGATGATAGGGCCCATCCGTTTCCCAGTAAATAAAAGACGTGCCGAAGCACAACAGAAAAAAAAGAAGCAATTTAGAAAAAAAAAAGAAGCTTTTCCCAAATCTCTCATTCTTTGTTTCTGTCACGTAGCATTCAGCAGATCTGTCTGCTGAGAAATGCATCACGTTTCACCGGAAACGGATTTAACAAGTGCAACCATTTTTCCTTGTCGGAAGCACTCACCTCACAGTCGAAGTGGTGGAGTACAGCCGCTTTCCTGGGATTTACAAATAATAATGTGAGTTTAATGCTGTTCACCTCAAGCACAAGTTGAGTTGCAGTCATAGAGGCAAAGCTGTGAAAGACTTACAATGTTGTAAGGTTACTAATTATATAATTATAGCTTTTGGCTTCTTTTTTTTTTTTGCAGTCTCAAAATGACTTGATTGTGTGTACGCATCTACATTTTCATTGCGTCGTGCCGACATGTCTTATTTGTCCCCGCTGCCATGTGGGTGTGTTGGTCCAGATTTCAATTTCTCTATCTGCCTCCGGGAGATCAAGTTCGATTAATCCATTTTGATTGATCGCTCTCATTTCCTTAATGGACCCGCTCAAGGCGCCGTCGGTCTCTGTGGCTCCCATCGAGCTTATCGGTCTGAGAAAAATGAAATGTGTCCGACTCAGCATCCTGTGGTCGGGGGAATCTGGGACTACGTCTAAACCTGTAGTCAGTGCTGTAGATTATTTACACACACAGACCAGTGGTCGGATGGTTTCCCAGCATTCATAGGACATGAGGTATAGTATATGCGCCAACCGCCACTCTCTCACACAGACACACACACACACACATGCGGCCGACTATACCCACAAGCTTTTGAAGCAGCTGAGCTCAGACAGTTTAGCAAGTCGATGGAGGAAATTGCCTCGAGCCCCTCAGCACAGCTTTCTGCAAATAAAATCCATGCTGCATTCACATCTAGAAGAAAAAAGATGTTCACAGCAATTAAATGTACTTCACATCTAGATTTAAATGCACCCAGCTGTAGAGCACTTAGCGTATCTTCTCATACGATCCTGTGAAATTGTTTGCCCGTGTAAATTATATATCTGTTTACCCCCTGTCCACGGCATCCATTGTTTTGTTCCTGTAAGTATACACAAGTCCTCCTCTTTGTCTTCTTCGCTACATTATAAATGTATACGTGGTTTTGTCTCTGCTGCCATCTGCCATGTAAAACACATGGACGTCTTGTACAAGCTTTGAGGCGTCTGTTGCTGCAATGTTAAAAACATATACTGGCAGGGACCGCTGGCTCTACCTTTTCAAACTAAACGTCTGCTGACTGCAGCGGAACAGATCGATATCTGACCATCCTTACCGGACCAATCAGTGTCACTGCTGTCAACGACCAAACTAAATCTGTTTAAGCTGTGTTGTGCGTGTCCAAGAGACCACGCATCATCATTTGCTGGACAAAGGTGGGGGTGTGGAAGGAATCAATGCCAATATTTCAGCGGTTGTTCCGTCACACTTGAGCTGCGGGCATTTCTCCAGTGCACACTGCTTATGTTACGAAAGTCCGGAGGCTGCATGATGCACGGAGACATCAGCCTCAAAACACCGCCTTTAAAGGGGGAGCGGGCCCACAAACATGATTTAGAAGTATGTCTCTGTCTTCATGTAGTTCAGTACAGGTCAGTAGAGAAATGTGTTTTTGATTTGGAGGTGAACTGTCCCTTTAAACCGCTAAAATTTGAAATGAATAAAAATGAAAAGTCCTAGACCAACCGGGAAATGGATTTGATCACCTTTTTTAAGTCTCTAGAGTGCAGTCCAAAGAAGCAGCAAAGATTTAGAGACATGAAAGTAATATCACACTAACTTACGTTTACACCACTTTGTGTGTGACTGCTGTTCTTCAAAGAGACTTTATTGGCATTGTTACACAGAAAGTTGCAGGCTGCTGTAAAGAAATGAAATGGCAAAAAAGTGGGTCAATCTTTAACAGCACTTTAATAGATATCGGCTTTAAGAGAAACAAACTTTGCATATAGGGCATATATTGGAGCTCATAGATGTAAATAGAATCTTTAAATTAAATATGCCACGCAAAGAACTGGTGATACAATTATATATTTACCAGCCTTTACATTCACACACAAAGGAACAACACAAACATACTTGGAACTGTCTCGTCGCTATCATCAATATTTCATAAGAACAACATCCTCGGCACAGGGGACCTTGTAAATTATTAATTTGCCATCCTGTGGGATTTAATTAGTGTGTTCTTTGCATGCATGGTGTTGCGATTTGTGTGTGTTGCGCCTCTGTGCGACTGTGAGTGTGGCTTTGCGTGGGCGCGTCTCTGCCGGGCCACCTGTAATGATTCCACACTATAACCTTTAAGTGGACTGCAATGCTGTCGACACGGCGCGCACTTAGTTCCAAATCTCCCTCTACAATAACTAAAGTCTCATCCCTGCGTCAGCGTCGGTCGAATAAAACACAGTAGTGTCTCAGGTATCTGGAAGATAATGCATTTAGGCAGAGACCGCAGAGCCTCGGCTGCAAACGGAGGCTTATTGAAGCTGACGCCGCTGTCGGATTAAGCTGTGAGGGAGACGGATCAGAGGCCGTGCTTTAGTATGTGTATGTGTTGGAAAACTTGTACTTCAAGGTAATCTTTACTTCGACGAATAAAACCTTGTTTATTACAACAAAAATCTGATCAGAGAAGCTTTTTGGCCTTTATGGACTGAGATATACCAGAAACTTAAAGTAACATAAGTTTCACCCAGACTTATACTCTATGTCCCACGTCATTCAGAATCTCGTTTTACCTCGTTTAACTCGTTTCTGTAAGCCTTGGTCCGGACTTTTGGAGTCGGGAATGTCTACAAGGTCTCTCAACCTTGACTTTCCTCACTTATTGCATGCAAAGTGTGAAGGACAAATCACACATTTCTTCGTGTCTAATACAATTTTTCCACAAGAATGCATGTTTTAGTGAGTGAGCTAGACACAGACTCTATATCGGTGGACATATGAGTGATGTCACCAATTGGTTTGTGGACTGCTGTTTCGAAGCCTCAAGTTCGGCATTTTGGCCGTCGCAATCTTGGTTTTTTGCAACCAGAAGTGACACGAGAGGGGGTGGAGTAAAGTACAGCTGAGAGCCGAATAACACATTTTTTTGGGTGATAGAACGGTTATAATTAACTTTGATGAACTGAAAACACACTTTGAAAGAGTTAAAGTTGTAAGACGAGAATACGGACAACTCCCAGAATGGACAAAGCCTATGTACTAGGGGTGCAACGGATCACAAACCTCACGGTTCGGATCATACCGCGGTTTTTGAGTCACGGATCGGATCATTTTTTGGATCAGCAAAGAAAAGGGGGGGGGTGGACAAATAGTGGCTTTCCATTTATTAATTAAAATAAGCAAGTCTGGGTAGTGCCAGACTTGTGTCTGTGTGACTCTCACAGAGGGGGCGTGTCTGCAGCACCGGACTATGAATCTCCATTCCGCCGTGATGAAGTGAGCGGTCACAGTCTTTTCCTCTTCATAGAGGCCTGGAACGATCTTAACACAGAAGTGGGTGCGTGAGGGGAATTCGTAGCGTGGCTCAAGCACTTTAACCATATTTTGAAATCCATTTGTTTTCCACAATGGAGTATGGCCTCATGTCTGCAGCAATAAAGACTTCAATAGATTTGTAAATAGCTTTGGCCCGGTCTGATTCTGCCACAAACGGTTTCTTAAATGCCGCGGTGATAAGTTGTTGTTGTTGTTATGCCTTGGCCCCCGTCGCTGACAGACTAGGATGGTGGTGCGTCATATGTGTGGACATGCCCGATGTATTGCCGTTGTCGTATGTCTTTCTCGTTGAACAATGCCTACATTGTCCATCACCCTCATCCCGTCATTAGTAGTTACAGGAAGCCAAACATGTGACTTAAATGACGCCAGGGGCTTCTGAATTTCCTCTGCTCCTCCGCTCGCCATGAATTGCTTCACCGTCAAATGCTTTTAACCTGCTCCTTTATATCTTTTCACTGCAACTCTGCATCGATATTTAGAGCCGTATTAACTGAAAATGTATGAGCGGCAGTACAACTTTATTTCACATTATGATGATTAAACTGTAAAAAAGAAACGGATCGATCCGTGATCCGTTACACCACTACCAACCTCTCAATCACAAGGTAGCCAAGCGTGAAAACATACCTTGCTTTATTTTACTCTAAATGGACAATCATTTACTAAATGAAAATCATGCTGCATTGAATAAGACTTGAAACTAGCGATTGGGACCATAAACTCATGTTTACAATGTTTACTGTTGAAATAAATCATGTGAGAAGTAGTCATTTTCTCATAGACTTCTATACAATCTGACTTATTTCTGCAACCAGAGGAGTCGCCCCCTGATGGGCATTTGATATAATGCAGGTTTAAGGCACTTCCGCATTGGCTTCAATGTTCAGAACCTGGAGAACCTTGCAGCCTTGTTAGACAGAGACAGAGGAGGCAGCTGTGGCAGCCTGCTCCGGATTACACAACAGAGTACAGGGCTTCATTGGGATTCGGATCCCGTGGGACCCAACACAAATCTCGCTGGGGCGGGCGGTTTTAACTTTGCTGCAAGTGTAAGCGGTTGGTCATGAAGAAAACTGTGGGTCCTGGGATTTAGCTATAGCGTTCACCAACAAATGAAGTTAAAAAGAAAATGAAAGCAGGTCATTACAATAACAAAGCAAGTCTGAAGTCATTTGGAGAAGTTCCTCAGTTGTTACCGACAAAGAAACAAACTCTGCTTTGTTAGTTGCAACAAATGTGCAAAGTAGAAACAGACTTTAGTATATTTTACAGGGATTTTGCTTGGATATGTACCATCTTTGTCATAATAAGGTGGAAAATCACTCATACATAAAATCATAATAAAAGCGTTTCATTATTTAGTGCGCTTTGAGAAGAGCTGCTGTAGCTGCTGTGTTTCCTGAAAATTTAAACAATTCCCTCTGTTTTCTGCTGCACTCATCTTGGGGGGGTGAAAGAAAGCCCAACATTTGCTGCTTTAAAATTCCATCAGCGACTGAAAGTTTGGGAGCGTGCACTTGCAAAAAAAGCATCGACGGCTGTTTTAGCAAAATGCTGTTGTTTATCCCCCGCACTCCCACAAAATGTACGATAGCCACAAAACATTTCTTGGGATGCAGCGAAATCTCATTTTCCCAGTCTGAACGGGTCAAACTTAGTATGGAATAATAAAATATGTGCAGTCAACTACTTTTTTTCCCCCCGCATTAGAGGCAACAACTGCGGCCCTCCAAAGCGTGTTTTGTTTATTTTCTATTTTGGCTCGGTGAAACATGTGGCACAGTTTGTTGCCATTGGCTAAAAGCCTCTAGATAAACACCTTTTGCGCTGTACACCTAAACTGCCCCGAGCCCAGCTGTTCATTTCGACTGTAAACATTTGCATATCCCACGTTTCCAACACAGCCTCCCGGTATCAGAAGGCCAGATGTCCACTCTGGCTCCAAGAGTGGTATGTCTTTCCTCTCACACATGGTTTCACCGGTCCTCTGCTCCATTACCTGTGAGTCAGAGTAACTAACGGGATGACTGAATGTGCCAGGGTGCTGAAGTGTGCCTTTGAGCAACAAAAAAAAAGAAACCGACAGCAGCTTCTGCCAAAGCGCTCTGCACAGAGCAAAGCCTTGACAGATGCTAATTTATCTGCTGAGGGCTGAAATATAGAGACGAACACTTATAGGTCCTGAGAGAGAAATAGGGAGCGGCTGTAGGATAAGATTCAGGGAGAATCGGGAGCGAGAGGCTTCAAAGGGGAAAGTATGAATTTGTGAATAGTGAGCCACTTTGCATTTCTTCCAGGGATGTCGGTTTTGGTTCATTTTGCTTTCGATAGCCCGCCACCCAATAACCAGCAACTAAAAATAAAAAACTTAAAATGACGTGAAAGACAGGAGATGCTTTCCTTCTACTCGACTCAATGGGCTTTGGCGCCGCATTTTGAATCGCTGCATCCAATTTTGGGTGCTCCGATAACCCATCGTTATCTGCCGATAGTCGTTCTTTGGATCGGTGGTCTCTGTAAAGGCAGATCAGAAGAGCCGATCTGATGACGCATCAATTCTGAATTAAAACATTTTTTTGTCTGCTTTCTCGCCTACTCTTTAATTCGCCCCGAGGAAGCACAGCTGGATGTGTCTGGATGTGTGTATTTAGTATTTATATGATGGATAACAACTCAGTAGATTATATCTATGTATTTAGTTGTTACAGCTTTCTTTTACAAACATTAGGAAAGCAATATTTAAGCCAAGCCTGACGTTTCCTTCCACATAAAAGAATGACACTGGTATTGGATCGGTGTTTGATACCGGCAGATTCCCAAAGCCCAGGTAGCATCGCTGCATCCCTACCTTCTACATGACAAGTCGCTCTACTTCTGTGACATCTCATGGTGGTCTGAGGGCAGACTGGACACTACAGTGACTCACTATCGCCTCTCGAGGTACAAGCGGTATTACAAGACAGGAGGGGCCGGGGCCAGCTGGTTAGCGTGCTCAATTTAGTAAATATCTCTGCAACACAACATGTCTTTTACCTCAAATCAACACTGTAACCTCTTTACTTCCTGTTAATGTTAGTTCAGTTTTTTTATGTTTTAAACTAAATTTCTGGCCAGATCTTACACATTTTACGTATCTGTACAGGATGAATGCATTCCTCATAATCACCATAGAAACTGCCCTCTGGCTTATTCTGACTTTTATCCAACAGTTGCGAGAACTCAGTGTCTGAAATGTCTGCACAAACGGTGTAAGGTAGGTTGAAACGGTTAGGAGCTGAGAATGAATCTCTGTTAGTCATCACAAAAGCCTGCAGCTCGTCTCATCTCTAGAAACTAAAGAAACAAATAGACAGCGAGTGCTTGTGTGAAATGAATTCTATTACAAGTGGAAGAGAAGACGAGGAGAGAAAGAGAACCATGGCAGTGGGGAAAGTCCCATTTATGCCAATTTTTTCATGCGAATGTGACGCTGGCCTCGGGCATGTATCTTGTTATTTTTTCGAAAAACCGATTGTTGACCAGCGGAATCCACTTGTTTTACTGCTGTCCTTCTCTTGCTCTTCCATCTTTCCCTCGTCCCTCCCTCAGGGCCACAATGCAACCACATTCCATTGCAATGTTGATTGATGGGAGGCCTTCAGGTGATGTAGTGAAAGATAATGGAGAGGCAAAGACGATCCAGCACATGCAATTACTGCTGAGGGGTTAGCTATGCACGTCCAAAACATGAGCATCTTTCATCTATGAACATTTTCACGAACTTACTGAACCATCTTATTACGACGCATCTATTTGTGTGTCACTAAGACTTTAATTTTACAGTGTTTTTCTCAAGCCAAACGAGCTTCACAGATTTTGAAACTCTTATTGACTTCAATGGAAGCAGTTTAATCCGCCAACTGGAATTTTAACTCTTGACATCTATTGCTTTGCTTGTGCACATAGAAGCCGATAAGGGCCAGAACGACTTAAATCTAATCTGATGAGGGTAAAATCTAAACCACCGAACATATTTATGTCTTGTTCGAGTCATTATTATTTGTAATTAAATAGGAAGCATTTTCCAAAAGGTTTGTTGAGTTTTATGCATATTTGTAAATAATCACCTCATCTAAACTAAATGATCCGTCCTCTTTCCAGGAAATCCCTCTGAGACTAAGCATCATGTAGGGCCCTACTCACACACACACACACATTTATGAAAACACTGTAGCACAATGCGTCACACAGAACAGCGAAAAGGTCGTGTCACACATAATCCCCATCTAAATTCTTGTAACCCCCCCATCTAACATGCACACTCACACCCTCTAAACTCGAGCTCTGGATCTCCGCCAGTGTGGGTGTAGAACACAACGCCCCGTCACACTAACATACATCGACGTGGCTGTGGTGAAAGGAGCCCCTACGGCTGTGTGTCTGTCTGCTCTGAACAGCGGAGTGCTGAAGCAGTGAAAATCAACAGAGAAATGCTTTCTGAGAGACAGCGACCTCAGCAGGTGTTGGAAATGGTAATGAGGGCCAGGGCTTGTGTCTGTCAAGCCAGTCGGGATGGTGCATGTGGACGAGTGTGTTTTGCGTGCTCTCATTTGGTGTGTGTGTGTGTGTGTGTGTGTGTGTGTGCGTGCGCGTGTGCTTAGCAATCCTAAGGGAGGTCGTAAATGTCACCGTTCTGTTCAGGAGATAAACACATTGCATTGCTCGTGTGTGATTCCAAAGAGGAATAATGCATTGCCGTCTGACGAAGGAATCCGTTGTTTTGTATTCCATTTGAAATCGGGGGTTTGAAATAGCGATGGCGACGCTATCGCCCCGTTTCATCACAATTTCATCAAGAAACAAACGCACCGCACTTGTCAACAGATTCGTCTTCTCATTCTGCAGATGCGTGTCTGCGATTTGGTCTCTGTTCAAATATAGTTTTATTTGTCCGTCTCAAGTCCCTTTGTGTGTCTGCGAGCTCATCTATGCCAGTTTTTCATCTTCTGTCGTCATCACAAGGTGAAAAGAAAGGGTTAAAGATGAGATGGGAAGAATAAGTTGGGGTATTGCAGATGGACAAAGGGTGGACCCTTTCAAGAAGAGAGAGGGAGAGATCTTGTCCACTTTGGGTGTGACGTCTTCAAAACAAAAAGTGCAAATGACGCAAAAACAACAGCTTACAAAGGCTTTGTATCAGCACATTTTGGGAAGGATGAGGCTTGAATTGAAGCTGAACTGCTGAGACACAAAGAGCTAGATTACAGCCAAACACACACTCTTTCTCCGTGCCCTCCTCGATCACTTTGAAACGGAGACGCATTCAGAAGAGAAGTGACAGAAACTGTCGGCATTAATAGGCATTGTAGCTGTCCGTCTTTCTTTGTGTCTTTTAATATCCTCTCATCTGTCCCATCTCCCTTCATGAAAACCAATTTGCCCTGACATCTCTGGATAAATGGTGAGACAATGTCAAAGCCAGATGAACAATAAATATTTCAAAAGCCGAACAAAGAGGGGGGAAATTAAGATGGAGCAGTGCGGGTTTAATACCGCCATACCCAGCTGCTTCTATTCTATTCTGTAGGGTACAAAATAGCTTATTGATCCCCATCATATGCCCTCTTATATCTTATTGAATTGTCTTGTAGATCATTGGCGTTCATTGTGTTTACTTTGTTGCCAGCGGGAGGTTTCACTTCCTTCACGCTTCATTCGCCGCATTCCCATTTCCCTGAACCTCGCTCCCACGGTACACTTCCATTCTCATCGTGCAGCTCAAAAACAAACATCCCACTCTTTTTTTTTTTTTCTGCCTGCACTCAGTCCCGCCGTTCTTTAGCTAATGAACAGAAGAGCTCCTGCGCCATCATAATTAAACTGCATGTAATTTGTAGTAATTGCATGTGGGTGTGGAAATGAGGAGAGGAGATGTACTGGAGATTGGAGCGGTGGCGGGGCATTAAGCACCCGTCTGTCTGTCTGTCTGTCTGTCTGTCTGTCTGTCTGTCTGCAGGGATGAGAGTGGGGTTTTACTCTCATGTTATTACCTTTGCTACGGAGTAGAGGGAGGGTGAAGCGGAGGGGGGAGGGTGAAGAATTAGGTGAAGGGGTAAGAATGGGGCTCAAGGAGGATGACAAGCGAGAAGGGTATAGATGGAGTGGGGGAGAAGTGAGGAAGAGATGGAGGAATATGCACGGGTAAACGTGTGTGTGTGTGTCAACTCGAGGGATATTATTTCCGCCAGGAGACAGTTGTGGGTTGCATTTATTCAATCACACAATACAGCAGGTTGTTGCAAACACACCTGGCTTCTGCGCTCCTTTGATTGCACCTTTCTAGTTACGTGAGCATTTAGTTTGTGTCGCACCGCTCAGTTTGAGTGATTTCGAAGGCAGATCGGGATGATACTGTCGTCTCAAACAAATCCCGGAGCTGACGGTGAATGATAGGAACCACCACAGCACCACCGTAGTGATTTTTACTTTTCAGCTGCATTTTCTGAGCCACAGCTGGAAGCCCTGTGTTCACATTAGGGTGGAATATCTCAAATACAACATTTACGAGCCCAAAGTGGTATCAAGCACTGATGAAACACGTCCGTTATGTATCTTGTGACATCGTCATGTCTCGATCCTCAGCTTTCCATTCAAGAGAGACAGTTTTATTTATTTTTAAGATATTGACTATGTGTGAATAATGTCAGAATTTTTGTTTTGGGGTGGATTTTCCCATTTACGTAGCTTTCAGTGCTGTTTGCCATTATGTGTGTGTGTGTGTGTGTGTGTGTGTGTGTGTGTGTGTGTGTGTGTGTGTGTGTGTGTGTGTGTGTGTGTGTGTGTGTGTGTGTGTGTGTGTGTGTGTGTGTGTGTTTCTGTGTGTGTGTGTGTGTGCTTCTTTGACAAAATGACATCGCTCTCCAGTTAATTTAGCCGTGTCAATTCATAACCAGCAGGTCCTTCTGTCAGCATTCATCAAACCACAAATGATTTTCTTCTCATGAATATGCAAACCTCCCCCCAGCCAATCAGAGCACCATCTTATTCTGGCACAGACGATACCTCTTGCACACAGATGCACGCATTTTACAGTGTGCCGCGCTTAAAGCGACAACCGTAAGGCACACTCGCACGTACATGCTATCGACACACACACACACAAACACACACACATACACACACACACACACACACACACACACACAAATGATTGGCTGACTCACAATAGGAAGGATTATAGTTCATAGCTGTCTCACAAACCCACCATATATCAAATGATAGAGTTTGCTTCGAGACAGCTTCATTTTCAATGACGGAGCTCGATCGCACTTGATATGTCGAGACAGGCAAGTGTTTTCAAAGCCCCATAACTCTGCTGAATACTCATCCATCACTTCTTTCAGCTGAGTTTTTCCAGAGCAGATTTGATCATTTTTTAAATGCTATTTTTATGGTATAACGCGATACTTGATTTGTAGTTCTAGACTGTCAACATTGAACCGTTCAGTGGCTTTGCTAATCCACAAATAGTTTGTGCAGTGTATTTCAGCCTAATTCAATTAGCCATGCAAAAGAAGCAGAGCAAAAGCCCATTCATGCAGCTGAGAGTGCCCTCTCTGTGACCTCTGTTCATTTTACACACACACACACACACACACACACACACACACACACTGACACAGGCACCTCCGGGCACAATCACACTTTAGATGGAAGGAACCCCACCACTTTAAAGCCTTTCTCGTTGCCCTGCATTCAACCATAATGGAGGAATTCATTGTATTCCAGTCTGCACACATTACATGACTTAGGCATGAGCCTTTTTTCCCAATTTTTCCCAACAACGGTTGGCGTTCATTTCTATTTTCATATCATCCAATCGCCAAGGGGACAGCGGCTCAATGACAGAGAGCTTTGAGATAATAGAATCTTTATTCAGGCTAAGCTTTCTGCAATTTATTGAAGAGTGTGTTGTTGTATTTAAAATATGTAACATTACTTTTAAGTGTCTTTGAGTCTGTCACGTGGTGTGACTATACTACATCATGTACCGTTTAACATTATTATCTTATCTTTTATATAATATGCCAAATCATATCCATAACTAGGGCTGTACCCAATAGTTCAAAGCTTCAGTAATATTGACGTTAGAACAGAAATGATCTTACAGTCTTCTTTTTACGCTCTCTCAAACAACATCAACAAAATCAACATTTATTGAAAAAACATGATTCCAAAATCATTTCCAAAATTCACATGTTTTTATATAACAAAGTATTCATCTTCAATCCATATTTGTAAGCCGTTCTTAAACAACATCTTGTACCGCTCGCTGCACACACCAAGGGAGGCACACACCTGTATTAACGGGACAATCTAACGGTACCATAAATTACATTTATACAACCACAATTGCACAAAATTATATTTTTCCCATTTTTTACGGGCATGACATCACTTTTTATGTACGTGCACAAAGCAGAAGACATCTCTTATTATTTTCTGCAATATGGCTGGCGAGACTGTTATTTTTTTCCAGTGACAACTTTGTATGTATTTAATGTTCAACAAGTTTGCAAGACGAGTCAAATCACACACAAAAGCATTTGTTGGCTATTTTTATTGAACCGATGACTGTAACTACTGACGCCTATTTCTTTGAGATCTGTGGCTAGTGATTACACTGTCCGCCTTTATCGGAATATTCTCTCAGTTAAAAACACACAAAAAAAAGATGTTATTGATTTGGCGGCTGTTCCTATTGGCCAGTATAAGGTAAACACTGGTATCCTTAGTGAATCTGCCTCTGGCTGTGCAATTTCCAATCAGAATGTAAGGCTAATTGTTGTTGAGGTGTTTTCAGCCAAAGACCCTTAAAGATAGAGAATATACTGAGGACCCCTTCATGCATGTCCCTTTAATACTTTGATGTTGCCTATTTTTTTTTACACTTCTATAATCTTAGTTATGTGAAAGAAACGAAATTTGATATTTGATGTATTTGTGTATATCTGTGTGTGTGTGGTGTGTGATTTATCCCACCAGTGGGGGAGGCCAAACATGGCATGAACTAGTATGCCGGCAGCTTTGTCCTATTAGCGCACTGCTTTGACTCTCATTGAATCTTAAGTCTGCATTTATCTTCCGCAAACACACACAGGTAGTCACTCAGACGGGACAGCCACTCTGTGCTAGATTCATGACTGAAGGGCCCCCCCCCCCCCCTAAAATAAACACTTTTGTTTGATCTCTTGAGATAATTATTCCTTCATGCATAGTAAATAACTTGCAGCAATTCTATTAAAGTAAATATTTGGTTATTTGGAGTCAGTTTTTGAAAGTCAACACTTTAAACCCATTTTAAATCTTCCGCTTTTTAACTCTGTTGGGATCAAAAGTGCCACTGCAGCATAATTAGAACTGCAGGGCAGTGACGCATCAGTCAGCTTTCATCAAATACATGCATGCACTGATTAAAGGTGAGCAAATTCAACACGAAGTCTGTCATTAACAATGTGTTGTAATTGGCAAGATTCACAAACGGGGTTGACTGCGACACACCGTTCTCTCCGTCCGTCTGTTTGGTGATGCCGTCGGCTAGATTATTTATATTATTTTGCTCAAACTTCCCAAATGTGCTATTTTAGACCTTAAGGCAGCCATCACTGTTGAAAGCTGATCCAACTCGCACTTCAGCGGGGACCTTAATACAACCTCGGTGTGTTTATGGTGTAAGTGAACTCGCCACCTTGCTCAGAAGTAATGGAATATTTATCATGCGTGTTTATGATCGAATTTGCAATTGTAATCTTCCAAATGTACTTTTAAAATGTTTATTCAGGGGTTGAATTGGATTTTGCGAGGTTGAACAGAAGGTGAGAGCAGGGATAACACCATCAGCTCTGGGCATTAACAGTAATGGGAGGCAGACTTAACAACCTCTTTGTCATCAGGGAGCTCTTCTCTGGATGGATCTAACATCTGGTTTGTTCTCCTCTACACTGTGGTCTTTGGTCAGTTTACGCTCCTTTGATCTGTTGCAAGATCAGAGGTGCTTTAAGTGGAGTTATGCAAATTAGACATCAATTATCAGACGTCTTTGCCTCACAGCATTTAGGTATTAATTACTGCTGCAGGTCAGAAACCTCCTAAATCCACTTCAGTCCCTTTTATCTCAATCCTTTGACCTTTGGCTCCTTTGAGTTCAGTAAGTTGTGCTGCTTCAGGACCAGTCAGATATATTTAGAAGCTATTGTGCAGTGCGCCGATCAGCAATGGAATGAATTTAACGTCCCCTTAAAGCTGATTCTTTGCCATGCAAGGTTTTCCTGGTGATTGTATTGGACCGGGCAGTTAGAACTTGTCAATATATCGCCCAACCATTGGGAACAGTGAAGGGTGTTAATTACCATCGGATCTGTGATCAGCAAAAGACGGATCAGAATGAGCTTACGTACAATATCCTGAGACACTATACAGATACTCAAAGGGAGGTGGTTACTGGGCTCTTATCTCTTGATTCATCCTTATCTGTTTGTATCTTGATTTGTGTGTTACTGTCATCATTTTTTTTCCCGGTGCTTCCCGTTTTTGACTCCTCTGCCCTTTGAGACGGAGCAAGTCAAACTATGTTTAAAGGTTCTTTCCGTTTGTGTCCATCATATACAGTATCTGCGGACAGAGTGTCCTTCACCTGCGGATGAATTACACCAGTGAGATCTGAATGAGGTTACTTTCTAAGTGATGATACCATTTAAGCTATTGGGAATATTGTTGCTTGTCCTTTTTAAATTGGTGTTTGGTCACCACAGTCAAACGCATTAAAAAAGAGATCCAGCGTATCTTTCATCAAGGTTCGCGATGAAATCGCAACGCGGATCAGCTTTTCCAAAGATGGAGCTCATTTATTACAGCCGGTCATTTGCCATCCATGGGAGTGCAGCTTCTGTGGCTTCATGTTTGACACAGATATTCATCAAGAAACAAAGAGTCCCAGATCAATTAGCCCCCTGACTCGAAATTATATTTGATACATTAGACCATTGTAACAAAGATCTATTCATTAACTTTTGGATCCCTTGACTCCCATTTTACCCCATTTGCTGCACTGCTGAACATCACAGCGGTTTGTGGCTGTTATCTATCAGCAAGGCTTTTGTAATGTCATTTTATTTTTGCTAATTCTACTTATCTGATATTCATTGGCAGCCAAGTACAAAGAGAATCACCCAAATTTAACAGGATCCAAGTACTGCTTGATTTTTGTAAAATAAACAAACTTTAAAAGTGCGTGTACTTTGTGTCATCTAAATGCCTTTTTAGAGGCTTTGCCAATACTATCATTTCTGGGGGAAATGCTGAATATCAAACAAGCCCCTATTTGTTTAACCCTAATAATAAATTAGCGTTTTCTCAGCATTACCATTGCTTCAATTTGCTTGGCAATACACGGACGATATCCATTATCACAAAGACTTCACCAGAGCGACCCACCGGCACACTCTGACACGGCGATCCATCACGAGCAAAGGACATGACACTGCCAGTCTGAGACGAACACATCTGTCGCTGAGGAGATAAGTCACTGAACTTGGGAATCGGCTGTTGGAGGAGACCGAGGCAGACAATGACCTTGCTCCGGAGCCGTTGGGCACCGGAGCCCATTGGCCGTAATTACCTGTCAAGCAGCAGACACGGGGTTTGACAGAGTGGTCGGAGAGCGTAATCCAGGTGTTTGCAGTGTCAATATGGGCCCTGCCAAGTCTTCTGATGGGAGGCTAGAAGAATACACCCTGACCTGTGTGTCCCTTGTGTCCCATGCCGTTCACTGCAATATGTGAACATTAAATGATGGCATCAAATTGAAGTGGACACATTCCCCCAGACCCTATTTACTTTGCATTATAATGTGACTGTATATGGATTTATTATGCACCTCGGTTCATCTTACATTTATACTGACATAAAAATGCATCCACAGCATACACACTGAAATTAGATTTCCATTACCAAAACACAGATTATCCAGCATTCCCTTCCCTCTGTTTTTGCAGTCTTGAACACCTCATGTGGCTTGTGTACCACGAGCCAACAACCATTTGCATTTTAGTCTTTTCATTTCCTGCGTTTGTGTTCACCTACTAATTTAATTTGCATATATACATATCTATAAATCTAGCACTTTGATTGCCTGTCAGCGGCTCTCAACATGGCGGTGGCTGAGCAGCAAACAGTGCTAACAGTGCTAACAGCGCAAACAACGGCAACAGTGCTGACGGAGTTGAAAGTGTTGACCCGAAGGGGAAGTGGAGGGTGGGCGATACACTTCCGCAAAGACGACGACAACGACGACTGTCGGGACGGCGTTATCAGCTGTAACATATGAGCGCAGTGCAGAGCCGTTAGCCGGGAGCTAGCCAGTGGGGCCCGCTCACATGCGGCTAAAGGCATGTGCAGCCAGCCCAGCTGTCCTTAGATTCTATTTCATATGTTGCCGAAACAAAAACACACAGAAATCTCTGATGTGAAATAACCAAATCTGTTCTAATTTTAAAGACGGTGTGTTCATGTGAGACCCCATCATTTAGAGTACGAGCTGAGAAAATGTGTTTTTCAGGGTTTAAGGAAGAAAGTGGTGAAGTAACAGACGAGCATGTTATCCCTTCATTCTCAATGTCCCCATGTCCAACAGAAAGCAGCCTTACCTGTGTACAGGACACAGTGAATTGTAGCAATATGAACAATAACACTGCTAAAGAAAGGTTTTATCTAGTTATTGAGATGGGTCACTCTGGTGCTTGAAAGGACAAAAGCACCTTTATACAGTGTCATCATACACTATACTGTATGTGCTGGAGGAGGGATACAAAAGAATACACCAAACACAGTCTTGCTCAAAGGAAGTCGCCATTCGCCACTACCTGAGCCACAATGTTCTGTCCCGCTCATTTTCACCAGCGATTGTTAAATCGTCAGATTCTCCTGCTGCTTATCTACTGCGAGGACTTAAAAATGATGAGTTAGACGTATGTGGGAGAGATGTGTTCTGCCAAGACATTAAATGAGAAAGCTTTCCCTCCATGTGTCCACCTTTCAGCCACCTCCCTCGTCCCGGGTTATTATGACTGAATTCACAGACACCCTGACCCTGGCAGTGCCGGTGCAATTATCCTAATGAGGTCTTGTAGACCTTTTATCCAGTGAGAGCATATTCTACCAATCTCCCTCACTGTCTGTGTGTATGTGTTAAGACTCACTTTTCATTTCTGGTGGTCAATGATGTATTTATCTCCCTACACACACACACACACACACCCCTACATACACAGCCGTCTCTGCTGTGCTGAGTGAAAATAAAATACAGCTAATGGCTACCCCACAGACACAGACGGAAAGAGAGAGGCAAGAAGAAAAATAAAGAGCCTCGGTGTAATTAGTTCCTGCTTTTCATAACTCATAGTCTCGCTGGAGGTTATTCTCAAATCAAAGGATATAAAGGTAAGCCCGTATTCAGGGCATCAGACTCCAGGTCGCGTGGTCAACAAAAAACTGGGATATTGACGAGAACCGATTCAATCCTGAGGGAGGTTTGAGAAATCACAGCCGGACTCTGTGAGTTCATTTAATTTCAGAGGAACTGTCCATTTCTTTTCAGTCATGAAATGTCTTGAGCCGGCAGAAAACAGGTAGTCACTACAGAGGGAAAATGAATTGCGAGCGTTTTCCCACAAATCTAATTGAGGACTTTTGCGTCGTTTGGCACGAAACAGAGGGGAATTCTCTTTGGATCTGCATTACAGTGAAGTGCACAGAGACAGTTGTCCAAAACGAGAGCACGGCCAAAAATCAACTGCGGCATGGCGCGCCAGAAGAGCCGCAGGCTTTGTAATTAATGTGCATGCTGTTCCGCTAGTTTGCTATGTGCTCCGCCGTCCAGCTTTTCATTCATCTGCCGTCCCCTCCTCCCGTGTTTGTGTCTCCGCTCTGCAGTGCTGGGAGGCGTGGAGTCCCGTGGTGTGCTGAGGAAGATCAGTGACATGCTGGAGGTGATTCTAAAGAGGATGGACAGCCTGTCCAAACTGGACAACACCACCACCACTGACGCACGGCGCCTGGATGAGCTCAGCTCTGCTATCAACAGGTACGCTGATGTCCCGTTTCACAGTTTGATACCGTGTCCAACTGGTTTTTGGTAATCGCCAAAATTCTATTTACATTCATCAGTCTCCGCAGATGTAACAGGTTATAGTGAGACTAAGCCCACTTTCACTTTTTTTTCACAAAAACAGTTTAATTTGAAAACTTTCTAAAATGGTTCAGAAACTGTGAATTGCATTGATGGTAACCAAATTGCACATATCGGTTGTGATAGTGAAATGATCAGGAAGTATTTCACACAATTGTCAAGGCTTCTAATTTGTCATTGTAAATGTATGGCATGTGCACGACTAATATATACACATTACATCATTTTTTTTTCCACCTTAATGCTCTCATTTAAGGCCCAAGGGCGTGTTTTTTCAGGCAAACAATTTGCATGTTATTTTTCATTTTCATTGTTTTTGTCATGAGCACTTTCACACAGAACACAAATATCACGCTGCGAAAAAGTGACGTTGTGAAGTTTCCCTGAGCTCTCACGTCGCGGATAAAGGCATCGTCCAATCAGGTTGTGCGGAATGGTTTGAGACAGCAGCAACATGACAGGCCAACAATGGAGGTGTGTCACTGTGCTATTGGTGAGATGTGATATTCCCTTTGAAAACACCAAAATTCACTTCAGTTCAGATTCACTTACTTTAAGCAAAGCTGTAGAATTTAGTGGTAAATATATACAATCATCAGAGACAACATGCATAATATGGCTGTAATAGTGTAGGCATTGTTTTGTCCCCTTACAAATGGATAAGTATAATATAGACATAGAGAGATAACGCTTCTCTGATCAGGAGTTCTCTGCTCGGCTTGGATACATACTGTACAGGGAGCAGCTGGTGGAGCTTTGTAAGATTACTTATCCTTTATGGCATGAAATACTGTAATGCCACCATCATATTTGATATATGTTCCTACTGCACATCACCTCTCTGTCTCTACTGTAGTCATGTCCTCTATCTCCTCTTTTCTTTTTACTCCTAGGCTCATTTTATTTCGCTCTGATCTTCCCACTCAATTATTTTCCCCCTCTTACGGTTTCTTGTGGAAATTGCTGCCTATTACCTTAAAATCACTGCCGCAAACAGACGAGTCTTGTATGACCCCGCCGCGGCTGCTTTTATCGCCCCGTTTTGTACCAAAAACATCCAATTTGTCTTTTTCTGTCGAACGTTCCATCCGTTCATACTTCGGTTTTCAAACGGACTGACTAAACTCGGCGCAGGTCAGGAGGGGTGATGTGATGCACACTGACAGAAATCCCCCTCACTTATTCGAACCTTGTTAAACTATCCCTGATAAGCGCTCAGGTTCAAGATCGGCGCGGCGGCACCGGAGCGGAAGGATGGAGCGATTAATACTGTCTGGCGTTGGTGTTAACTGCAATCAATGTCTAGTAATGGGCTGTTTAATGTGGCGGGAGCCGTTTAACTCTGAGGGCAAGACTGGGGAGAAGTGTCCTGCTAAGGGAGTCTACTGTCAGGGAGTCGAAGCAGGATGGTACATGCATGTGTTACTGTAGCGGAAATCAATTTCTAGTTATTGCCTTGAAGGGAGCAGTCTGGGTGGATTGAGGACTACTGAATATGGGTAGTGATCTGTTTGCCCTTAGTGACTATGCTGTCAACCTACAACATTGATAAATAACAGATAGATATAATGCACTGTCTCTTTAAATAAATTGAAAATCTACTTCCTAGGATTCATTTATTATTACATGATTTATGATAATTGCACCATAAGGGGCGCATTATCCTGCATGTTATTCCTAAACAAACCATAATTAGTTATTATTGTTTTTACATTCACATTCCAGAAATACCGGCACACTTTCTGCCGAGTTCACGTCGCATGGGACGGAAGTTAGACATTTGGATTATTTAAGATGTCAATTGACAGGGTTTGCAGTGGCCTTAACGAGTTTAATTTTCATATTCAATGAATAGCTCTGCATGTTTTAATAGCAGAATTGGTCTTTCGGGGGCGAAATATAGCGTGAACGATGGAAATAGAATCCTATTAGGGTTTAGTTGGGGAGCCTGAGTGGCACAGTGGGAGCTACCAATGCAGAGACCAAGGTTTAATCCCCAGCAACAGAGCCTCCAGCTTGGCTAAACGCCCCATTACACACAACTGGCATTCAACCTATTACCCACATCTGTAGCAGAGATTGCAATGCTGATTTAGTTACTTTAAAGTTAAGGTCAATTTTTCAAAAAGGTTCTCTACAACTGTAAACATGACTAAATGAAAGGACAAAGCAACATGTACAAGTGTTTTGGTTGTTATAGAATCTTTGATCACACCTGAAACGCCTACATTCAGCTGATTTTCACAACTCTTTTGCTTTGTTTACATTCTCATGCAGTGGGATGATGAATTATTTTCTCTGCTACTTTTAGATCAAGCTTTGAAAACGGCAACACATGGCATCTAAAATTGTGTTTGTACAAATTGATGCAAGCCATGATGGGTTATAAACATCAAACCCCCCCACAGAGGACTAAACATCATTCAGCGAGCCAAGGCAAACGTCCTGCACCAAGTTCACAATCCTTGATTAACGCTTCCACGAGTTCTCCTTGAAAGTCGTTTACTTTCTGTAAACAAAATCACAAAATCAGAATGCAACAAAAAAAAAAAAAAAATCTATTCTATTTTTCTGAGTCCAGTGTTGTTGGGTTTGGGCTGAATGGATCCTAAGAGCGAAGCAGCTGCAATAGCTGGAGTAAAAGTTTTAATTCAGGCAGCCAAACTGAAAAGGATATCGACTCAGGAAACCGGTGGCCGCGAACAAACACGCCCACACACACTCACACGTTTTGTATTGATGGTGTTCCTTTGATAGCTCCCCGCTGTAGAAGGAGAATAATATGTGTTTCACGAGTGTGTGTGTCCATGTATTAGTTCACTAGAAGTAACACTTGTTAAAACCAGTCTGGGCGTGAGACCAAGGCACAGACCCCTGACCGAGGAATAGCCTGCAGGATTAATGGCCACAAAGTCTCTCTTCACTCCAATGATTTTCCATTCCATCACTCGTTTCCCATCTCGTCCCTTTTCTGTCTCTGTCTCCTTCTCTCCACATTTACTCTCTCTCTCTCTCTCTCTCTCTCTCTCTCTCTCTCTCTCTCTCTCTCTGCCTTCCCTTTACTCACCTTGCTCCTCATCTTCCTCTTGCACTCTTACAGGTAAATACTACACACAGAGTGAGAGAGGGCGTGTGAGAAAAATGAGTGACGTGGTAAAGTGTGATTTTGGCCGGCGGCGAGACGGGCAAATGGGAGGAGAGAGCTTTATACAAATATATCCCAAATCCAGGCCGGTCAGGCACGCATTCACAGAAAGATACACACACACACACACACACACACACAGACTGGGCGGGAGTCTCATCTCTGTTTGAGCTTCATTGGTCGTGACACACTCCCGTGTAGCGGCGAATGGGACTTGATGTCTGAGGCCCCAGCCTGTGATTCGCCCACGGGGCAGCCACTCGTTAGAGCAGAAAATGGAGAAAGGGAGGGGAGCCTGAAAAAAAATGAGAGAGAGAGAGGGGGGGGGGGGGGGGGGGGGGTGAAGGAGGGGAGAGGATGCAGAGTTGTTTCACTCCATCTTGCTGTGCAGCGGATGAGAGGGGAGATTGGTAAGTCTCCCCTGAGGCGCTCACTCTCTGAAGATCACTGCCCTGGCTTGGCTTTACCTATTTCTCCTCCTTAAGCACCCATCCAAGCTCCGTCTGCAGCAACCTTTATTCCAGGCGGCCTTCTTTTCCACAGCACTCAAGCCACTGTCATACTGCACTTTTGCTGGAAGTAGGCAGCAAAGCAAAGGGGACACTTAAAGTGTAACTTCACCCCTCAGACTGAGTCCACCTGCTGCATCGTTAAAAAAAAAAAAAAAAAGGCTGTGAGATGAAACCACGGCCACTCCTGTATGTCGCAGGCCTCGACCTGGCTTCGACAAACATGGCCGCTTGGAAAATTGCGATACGGCATGGGGCAATGAATTTGATGGTTTTACTGTTTATTAGACCACAAATGAGACTCAAAAAAACGAGTAACACCCCTGCGGCCGCTTTCGCCTCACTCGCTGGGAAAATACTTCCCCGGGAGGGAGATCGGGGGCCAGCTACGGGGACGGACCGTTGCGGTATCTCTCCGGTCGTAGTAATTCAGCCAGAATTCTAAATTCTAAATAATGCCGTCGTACGTCTCCCATCTTATGAAATCACAGATTTGGGTTGTGAGCGTCTGTGTGCATTCATGCATGTGCGTTGACCTTTGTGAGCGTGTGGAAAGTAAGCATCGGAGTGTGATGCTTTAACACCACGCCACGGGGTGGAATAAGTCAGGACGGTGGCAAAAAAACGCACAAACCGACATGCCGACGTCTTGTCACATGCATCTCTTTGCCCTAGACAGCTTTGGCTGATGGGATGCTGTCAGAACTGTCCTCTTTCCCTTAAGAGGATGAGCTCATTAGATCGAGAGGGAGGGAGGGAGAAAGAAGGAGAGCACAAGAACACATTTTTTTGTATCCTTAGAAATTCTCCCTGTAGTTATCATTGATTTTCTCTTACCGCCTCCCTCTCATCTTCCTCCCTTCAGAGCGTTCTACTTCTGCCCGGCATCCGTCAGTGGATTTCCTCTCTCTGCTCCCCCCCTGTACTTTCCTCTCGTTTTGTCCTCTCTTTGCTCTTCCTCATTTCTGTTTTGTTCCCCTCATTTGTAAAAGAGCCAACTGTCTACAGTCATCAGACGGGAGGAGGCTTCATTGCAAGTAGCACTAAACTGTGGGCCATCAAATATGTATATCCTTGTATTCTTTGATCATAATCATCGTTTAATGTTTCAGTCAAGCTGTTTTGTTGGCTTCCACGCAAAGGCGCAGAGGATCTCTTTATTTTATTATTTCTGCTTTCTTATAGCCGGTACTCTTGCTCTGTTAGCTGTGGAGGGTTGATCTCCTTCTCTTTATTTTTCAGCCTGCTTTTTAATTTTTTTCCCCAGTTTTCCTCAACTCTCACGTGTCTCTTGTCTGTCTCTTGTCCTCGTTCCCTTTGGATCTCATTGAGCAGTCCTCTCTGTTCCTTCTCAGCCTTTCATACATCTCTCTGCCCTTCGCCTCTCCCTCTGTGACTTCTGGCTGTGTTCATCTCTGGGGATGAGTTCACATTGTAGCAGACGTTGGAGGTGAGATTAGAAGGTCACGTCTCACAGAGGCCAAACTGCAAAGTCACAGTGAAACACCCCCCCTCACCCCACACACACCCAAAGAGAGCTGTACAGTAACAGGGGTTACTCCGCTGACCGAGCAAAGTCTTTTTATCCTTTAGGCCAAATACATTGCAACTTTTAAGTACCACAGTAGCGGTAATTCTCTACAGCTGGGAACGTCTGTGAAATGCTCCATGTAATAAGGATTTAAATATCATTTTATAGCCTAATATAATGCTGGCTCTCATTATAAGACAATATAAGGTAATAACTTTCACTAACGCGTATGCTGTATTTGCTTCCCTCCCACGCAATGGGGGGAGTGAAATTATAATTAGTTCTGTCAGATGCTTTTATTGAGATAACTCTGTTTGAGGGTGCTTTCACGCTGAGCGTGTTTGGAGAGGTTTAATCACGCCGTGGAGATTTTTCCTTTGGTGTCTTTTAACAGGTGAGAGTAAGGCCATTCGTGGCACTAAAAAATAAGTGTGGTGCAGAATGCAAAAAACACTCCTGAAAAATAACTGTGAAACAATCCTACAAAAGCGAAAGTCGAGAGGTGGAATTATGCCGTCACGTATCTCTTTCTGGTATGAAAATGCAAAGGTCACTTACGGAAAACCCCTGGATGGTTTGTAGACCATTCTGCTCTGCGGGGGGGGGAACAGTGGCTTGCACTCCTTCGGGTTTAGAGTCAGTTCCCCAAGTGAAGCGAGCTCAAGTACTTTAGTGTTATGTAAGATCGACAGGCGGATTGGCGATGCATCAGCAGTAATGCGGGCGCTGCATCGGACTGTCGTGGTGTAAAGCGAAGCCTGTATGGTCGAATGTATTTGCAGAGTGCCCGGGTCCCGGGTCCACATTAAAAGGGGGTCGGTTAAGGTGGTTTGCACTTGATTTGGACACTCTTCTGTGGAGGTATTCTGGGCATGTCCAATCGTCCGATGGAATATGTATCCCATGTGGCGCTGGGATCTCACCAGATGAGCTGGAGGACATGGCTATAGGGAGAAAGACGTGTTGGCTGCCACAGACATGCATAAGTGCAAAGAATGGATGGATTGATGGATGGAGTATCCTGTTCAGCTGAAGTCTCATTTTGCTTTGACTATCACTTTATTTTAAGGGTAATTGGTTGTGCAGCAGTAAAAAAAAAAAAAGAAACACAGGATAAAAACATGCAGTACATAAAAACATCATATACATAGAAAGTAGAAACTGAAAGTTGAAGTTAATAAGTTAAATTATGAATAAAGATATGAAATACTGATTACCGTTTGTACTGGGAGTTTAGATCCTGAATGGATGGCATCCATCGGCCTGGGGTTGGAAATGTTTTTTTTGATTTTTTTTAATGCCTTTGTGCACAGGACAGCCTAGGCCAGAGGCTTTATGTTTGTCAGGTTGTCCGTCCATCCGTTATTCTCGTGAATGTTCTATCTCAGTAAACGCCTGTTGGTTATTTTTTTTAATTTGGGACAAACGTCCATTTGCACTCATTGGGAATTTAATGGTCAAAGGTCACTGTGACCTCACAAAACATGTTTTTTGTGTTGTTTTGGAGACAGCCGTTGCCCCCGAAATATACATGCACTAGAGCAGGGGTGTCAAACTCATCTTCACTCTGGGCCACATCAGCATCACGGTCGCCCACAAAGGGCCGGTTGTAAATGTAAGACTGTAAATGTAACTACTCCTAACATATTGGTAAATAACTCTCTCTGCATTTGATTATTGTTTATTCAAGTGTTAAAATATTGTACATGCAGTTATATAAATGTAAAAATATATTTAAGCACATTTCTGTTATTGTAACTTAAATCCTTTTAATTTAGGGTTAAGAAACCCACATTACTCTATCAAAGATCAAACTATTAAAGAAAATATCAAACACAAGTTATTACAATAACTTTGTTCAATGCTTAAAATCATTTCAAGGGTGCGTTTGCACAATCCCATGAAGTGTGTGTCTGTTGTAAAGCCACGTTTAAAGTAGTCTTCAATATACTCACAATACATTTCCATGTCAAGTGCAGAGTAACCAGCCAAAGAGCTGCTTCTGTGACTGTGTTTAAGTATCTCATCATTTTGACTTTCTATCTCATCATTTTGACTTTCTATCTCATAACTATGACTTTCTATCTCATAACTATGACTTTCTATCTCATAATTATGACTTTCTATCTCATAATTTCGACTATGGGAATATTTTTATTATCAACTCTAACTTTAAATTATTATAAAAAAAAAAATCTTTTTTTAATCTGACGGATTCGCGGGCCACATAAAATGACGTGGCGGGCCTGCACTAGAGAACAATGACTTCTTTGTTGTAGTAAACATATTAAACTGAATGCGAACACACTCAACGATTCTTCCAAGTGATACTTACAAACCTGTTAATGAAGCGTGCGACTGCCTGTGACTTTGATGGCTGCCTCCTTTTTTTATTTACACTTTGTAAAGCAGCAAACATACTTTCCTCGCATTATGCCCTCGGCCCTTTTTTTTTTTTGTTCATTTTTCATGCAGTTGCTGTTGGCATTTAGAAAACTTAAGCCTCACTCTCTCACACACACACACACACACACACATACAATCAATAATTCTGATCATCATCACTGATGATTTGTTATTATGCTGTGTTTCATCTTCTGATTTTAATGAGGGTTAATACCATCCTCTGATGAGACGAAACAGGAAGGCATACTCAGACACACACACACACACACACACACACGCACACAGTCACAATCCACACTGAAATCAAGTCATTTGAATGGACGTAATGGGCACAGCCGTATGGACATGTGTGGATGCGCAGCCTTGGCTTCATGTGATGTGCAATCATGCAGTCAGATGCTTCGAAAATATGCAGAACTACAATGAGCGCGCACACACGGACACAAACAACCAACACACACAGACACATTTCCCACCCATCGTATTATGTGAACGGGAAGTCTCTCGCCCTGCAGAGGAAGTGGTATTAACAGTGCAGGTCTTTTTCTATTTCACGCTCCAACCAAGTGTCTAACAATTTGCATCTCCCACTAACACTTCTACATCTGTCGAGATTGTAAAAAGGGAAGGGAGGGGAAGCAGAGAAGGAGAGGCAAGGGAGGGGAAGGGAGAGAAAAAAAAAAAGAAGGGACAACAATGAGACGCAACTAAAAGGTGGGAATAACTGACGAGTTCGACTTTTTAGCAAAATTGAGTTTCCATTATGTGACAACAATGCGAGTTCCCCTCTCATTTCTGCACGCCTTTGTCCCCCCTTCACTCTGTGGTTGTGTGTTGTTGTGTGTGTGCGCAGGTTTCAACCAGCCGGCCTGGTGGAGAGGATCCAAGCTATCGCTCAGAATGTCTCCAACATGGCTACCAGGGTGGAGCAGATACTGCAAAACAGCATGTTGCAAGGAAGAGGTACGGTACCAATCATCATCATCATCATCGGTGCGAAATGCCTTTACCGCCTCACTTTACTTTACATTATGTATACTTAAGACATGATTTAGGAAGCATAACGTTTGAAAAAAGAAGCGAGTGTCATGACTGCGTGACTCTAAGACTGTGTAATACATACATAGAGCATCTAATCTGACAGACTCTGGGGGGTTTTAGAGACTACATCGTAGATCAGTACTAAACACACTAAAAGCAACACGCAATAAAAAATGACAAAGTCCGCACATGGCAGACACCCAATATTAGTGACAGCAACAGTATGGTATTAGCAATAAAGAGTTCACAATACTACACATCACCAACCTGAAGTGCTTACCCAAGTACACACATCTGGAATAAGAAAGTAATATTAGCAATGGCCCCAAAACAGCGAAGAATGAAACACAATACCAACTACTACTTGAAAGTGAGGTACATCTAGGACAATGCAGTGCATTGTGTACTCTAAACTTAAGAACATCCCCGCAAAGGACAAAGTTACAATAAGTGTTATTCTTCAGCAATGTTGTAACTTGAAGCGCAGCTGGACTCACGCACAGCTGTCAGCTTGTGTTGGAGCTAAACTTCAAATTTTACTCATTTAGCTGCTGGCTTTTTAGCTAGCTGGCTTGCTAATTCCACCATGCGTTCATGCTACAGTTACAGAACATAAAAAGCTGTTCATGAACTGCTGGGCTTTGTCTATGTTACTTTAGCCACACTTGACTGAATCCATAAACAACACTGGTAAATAGAGCGCTGAGGGATGACTTTTGTAGGCCAACCCTTGAAGTTAGCATCGCACTCGTTCCCTAAAAATAAAAGCCAATGGGATTTTCCCATAAGATCCGTGGCGAACACAAGTTTATGATGCGTACACGTTTTGTTCAGTAAGATAATCTTCACAAATTAACACCACTTTTAGGATTTTTGAAGCGTGATTGAAATCAGCAGAAGTAAAAAGCGTGAACATAAACAAACTACATCACGGTCGCATGAGCGCCAGTATACAAAACGAGGCTGTAAAGGCCGACGAGTCAGCGTGATGACGTTTTGTCGTCTCGTTTTATAAGACACGTATTATTATTTCAGACATCTAACAGAATAAAAAGGTAATCAACCAATCGATCAAACATCAACCCAAAACATTCTGAAAACATTGAGGTCTGAGAGTTGCACCTTTTGTAGCATTTATTTTCTAGCTTAACATAAGTCAAAACCAGGAAAGCTTATTGTTAGATAGCAGATTGATTTCATTTTTTATGAAAGTAAGACGGATAAATGTGAGTAGTCCAGTCATCTTGGCAGCACTGTTCTGTTTTACATGTGGGACATCTCTGTATATCTCATCATTGCTTTATTGCTTCCATCCAACCCACGTTGTTTTCTCTTGTCTTGCTCTTGCACATTTTTTAATCAAAACCTAAGTTTTGCACACAGAAATAATACAGCCCACATTATGATCATTCTTTCCAACTTATTCTCCTCCCTCACTTTTTCTCTTGAGGGTAATTGCCCAACTCTTTACATGAGAATAAATGAGCGTTACATCTCCTTTTGTTTTCACCCCACTGCATCTGCAGGGACGACGGCACACGGGAAAATGAAAACACTGCTGCTTTCTCTAATCACAGATGAATTGAAACACTGCCATCAGACTTTATTATCATACGGCTCAGTGGCGGTTTATTTATCTCGTGGTCAGGCATGTGCAAGAGGGAGCGACAGGAGAGAGAGTGAGAGAGAGAGAAAGAGGACGCGATTAGAATATCCTTCCCCTCAAGCACCGACTAGGCTTTTATTTTCTGTCTTGCAGGGACAGCAGTCAAGTTTTGATCTAGTTAGTTGACCACGTTTCCAATTGTTCCTACCGTGGTTGCTATTGTAATCATATTGGAAAGCGGTGTGTGTCTCGGTGTGTGAGTGTTTGCAGTCGATTGGAGAGAAGCCCCGGGGAAGACTTATGTGGAGAAATGTCTCTCTTTCATTAGGCAAATGGAAACGAACGGAACCTAAGAGAGAAGGCAAATGTGTTGGCCCAGAGAGAGAGGGAAAAAAAAGGGGTGGGGGGGATTGCAAGACAGAAAAACAATGAGAAATTGAACCTGGATTTGTTTTCTTTTTGGACGACATCATTCCTATCTCTGTCACTCTCTTCCCTTCTTTTCCTCACATCGGCAGCAGAGGAGCAGTTAACTAAGTCAGTGGAGCAATTAATGCAGTGAGTGTAGCCTAAGTGAGCAGACGGATTTGCGAGCGTAACCCTAGGATGGTTGGCAGAGACGGGGGCGTGTGTGAGTGTGTGTCAGGCCCGGTGAATAGTGTGCACTGCAGTAGAGTAGATACGAATGCGATGTTGCGAAAGAGGAAACCGCGGGGATTTATGGGCACCGACGGCGCATATGGCATACGCTCGAAGCGATGATGTTAACGATGATGGAGGAAGCGAGGATCGCCATAAAAACGTTCACAGGCGAGTGCAACAAAGCCGTTAATGTACACTGTAACCTGGCGGTTCTGAGGGGTTGAGCCTGCGGGTCAGACGAGTTCATGTCTCCAGTCACTTTGTGAAAATGATTTTAATAAAAAAGTACAACGTGCATTTTTTTTTTAAAGAGGCTTTGACGTGCACCATATGCTGATAAACGAGCTGATGGATGATCGTACACTGGCTGCTTGCTGTTGGAATAGTTATTTCATATTAAATTAATATTAAAAGCCGACTGACTTAACAGAGCTAAGCCTCGACTAATTGTGATTGTGGGTGAAGTAAAATATCTCACTCACAGGAGTCAGATATGGATTTTTCATTTAGCTCGATATTTAAAAAACGGGAGTGGATCCCGGTGCGTTAAGCCTACAAAAACGTATGTGCATGTTTTATTACCAATGTTTGAATTTCCCTCACTGTGTCTTTTCAGCAGTGAGAGATGGGACGTCAAGCCAGTGTGAAGTACCACGAGACCTCCGCTTTCCTGAGTGCCCAGGGAAAGTAGATGTGAGTGTCCATCTGTTATTTTCAGTCGTGGTGGTACAGCAGGTGCTATTAACAAGGATGTGACAACCAAAATAAAGTTTTAAGATATTATAAAACACATGCTCGACCTTTTTTTACCTCTGAGTTGCTACTTCAAAATAACTATCCTTTTGGTGGGACGTGTTACATGGCGTGATGAGGAAATACACATTAGAGACAAACCTTGCAAAGTTTAGGGTAATTGGAGCAAAAATAGCTGTAAATTGATGTAGCTTTTTTTTTTTCTGCTGAGTTTTACGTTTTCCTTGCAGCCCAGTAGCAAATCCTCCGTGCACATCCCTGGGGATTTGTAACCACTGTTAAAGAAAATAGTTTATAATCCCTTTATATGATTTTGTTGGTACCGTCCAGTGGATGCGTGCACGTTGGACATCGGACCCCTGCTACGCCTTCTATGGCGTGGACGGTTCAGACTGCTCCTTCCTCGTCTACCTGAGCGAGGTGGAGTGGTTCTGCCCCCCGCTGGCCTGGAGGAACCACAGCAGCCTCCCCACCCAGTATGTACTGCAGCCAAAGGCCCCCAAGAGACAGGTGAGAGGAACAAATCTGTCGGACAGACATACAGGTATATTGAGGAACACACATGCACAGTTAGAGCTGGGTCTGTGTGGGTTGTATCGAAGAACACTTGTGGTGTTGACTGTTCGCAAAACCATACAAATTGTAATTTTTTGTCTAGATCTAGGCACGAAAAAGGATCAAATGCAATCGTACTTGGTACGGGATTATTTTGGACCGATACCCAGCCCTATGCACAGTGGATGAAGGCTACGGGTTGACAGTGAAGATGTACAGTAAATACATGTGTGATTTTGTTTGGCTCACCACCTCAACGTAGCAACTAACAATACCGCTTACATGCACTACGAAAGCAGCAGCTAGCAACTACTTACATAGGCCACATAAACACAGCTTGACTCCATAAACAACGCCTATTACAGTAATGTTATGACCACAAGTTAATCATTTAAACCGACTCAGCGGTAGTATCTTTCAGGGGAAATAATACAGACTGCATTTAAATATAATGTTGGATCTGTTGCCAAGACAGCGGAGGACCTGCTGCTCTGTTAGCAGGATATTGGTCTCTCCATTTGTGGCTATTACTTTCACGGACACCTCACCTTTCACCTCCGTTTGCTGAAAAATGCCACATCAAATATATTAACTACAGCTCAGACTTTCCAAGCGTGCTCAGTTAACAGAGGTTATGTGGAAATACTACAGTCATACAAATCAATGGGGAATCAAGGCAACAGTTCCTTTAGGTTTCATATAATACTGTGAGTTTAGAAATGAGAGCTGATTATTAGGAGTAGCCTTTGTTGTATTTCACCCCGTTCATAGTTTTAAACAGTACAGGTGTTTCATTGTAGACCAACCAAATAAGTGGTACGTATGAATGACATGAATAAAACATGTTACCATCCTGTAGAATCTTGCCCTTCTTAGAAACCCTTTTTGCTACGCTTTTCTGTGCTGTTGGCGCCTAAATAAACCTCTGTTCAGTAATCACTGACCTTAAATGTTCATTTTCTTGCTTCACGTTTTTTTAGAAAAATGGAAACTCAAATCTTTAGTCCTGTAAAGTCGAGGGAGTAGAGAACAGAGTGAGGAAAAGAAAAGACTTTGGCAAAGCGTGTTGTTTTTATTTAGCTGCTGAAATTGACAAATACTGTCTTGTGTCCAATGTTTTGTTGTAATTATTTACTGTTTTTACCAAATGACAAATACCATAAGAAAATATTTTTTTCGCACTCTATTATTAGTCCCAAATTGTTGCCTTCTTTTTTTATTTCCAGCTTTCGGGAGCCTGTGATAACAAGAAAGACAGAAAATTATAAATGAAGAGAGTGATGAATGGGTGTCATTAAGTTGTCAGTCACATGTCCACAGTACCATTCAAAAGAGGGAGAATAGGAGTGCTAACAGTCCTTCTGTTCAAAAGACTTCAGTAATCGGAGCAGTCCGCCCTCATCACTACATAGAAGTTAACCTTCATCTGACCCTCTTCACGCTCTGCTAATTAAAACCGGCCTGATCCTCCTCATTGTTTTCCTCCACCCTCTATTTTCCTCAACATTGACTTTGAAAATTGTGGAATAATACTTGAATTAAAGTATGCGCGATACGGACTGTTTTTTTAGTCGATACCGATAACTGAAAAGAGATAAGATAACAGGAAATTTCACATTCATGTATTTTAGAGAGAAGTTGATAACCTGTGTGTGTACTCCTGAGGGTGAGAAAGGCCAAGATATGACATGTTTGGCAGATCGCAAACCAACTTTAAAGGTGATACTAGAAGCAATTCGGCGACATATTATTGGCTGATATTTTATCAACAACAATGTAATTGTCTGAATAATACATAATAATTAACATGTTCCATTATCGGCCACTAATTTATCGGCCTGATATATATATCGCGCATCCGTCCTTGAAACAGACAAACTAGTAAACACTAGTGTGAGCATCACACCCACAAAAACGTACTTGCACATATCTAGTTCTATCTCTTGCTCTCATAATTTGAGCAGTGAAAGTGGACGTTCATTAAATGGAATAAGGGAAATGGAATGGAAACAGTTCCCAGTTACAGTGGCGTGGTCAGCCTTCTTCGGTGTGTTCGGGAACGCAGCGCAATCACGAAAGTCGTTATTAAAGTGATGTGTGCACACTATGTACTTGTGTGTATGGGTTAACCTCGCTTTTTTGCACTTTGTTTTTGGCAGCAGTGATTTTTTCAGGAGGTATTGCAAAATGTCACTATAAATGAAGACTGATATCTCCATCTTACCCTGTGACCCAAATTACTGGACTGCGGATTACAGTCTTCCTGTATCTCGCACACAAACAAGGCTGAGCCAAGGTTGTTCTCAGAGGAGAACAGCATTGAGTGTTCAGAGCATTAGTTAGAAAATGCATGCTGTTGTAACTTTTCTTTGACAGGGGGAACTAAAGCCAGCCTCTGAATACTGTAGTAAAACAAGTGGCTAAGTGAACACGGTTCTCTGAGGACTCTGTCATACTTCTGTAAAATATTAACGTTGACAGGGAAAATACTGCATCGCGTTGCAAAATGGTTTGTTCTTTAAAAAAAACAACACTATCAGTAAGTGTTTCCCTGCATTTGCAGAGAATACAGAATTACCAACACACAAGTAGAAGATTTGCATGCACAGGTTACATCCACTGGTGTTGAATCAGAAAATGACTCTTTTTTCACATCTTTTATTTTCTTTTACTTGCTGTGCAGTGTGTTTTAAAGCTAGGGTGGATAATGTATTTTGGAAACATTTTTGTTATATTTTTTGACACTTTCTTTACATCCTGACAGCAATCAATAAATCTCTGACAAAAAAAAAGATGGAAAAAAAAAAAATCCAGTATCCAGTATCCACAGGACTGTGATTAGCCTGTTGGGACAAATTACATGATTGTACGCACTCTTTGTGTATCTCCGGAGTCTTCTACAATCTGCTAGCTAATGAACCAACAATAGCCATGTTGGTTGTTTACGAACATTATGATATTGTGAAGGTAGTGGCTTTGGAGGGAGGCATGAAGGGAGGGGCTGCCGACTTGGTGACTTTCGCGCTACATTTAGCAACTTTTGGAGCTAATTCTGCTGCTACTTTCATTGGAAAAGAGCTGGCATCACTGGGGTGTTTTTAATCCAACTTACTCTTGCTGGTTTTCTCTAATGTTACCTACCCAAGCTAGTCAATAGAAGATAAAAGTCAAACTCTACAGCCATGCTAACGGCTAAAGAAAACCAACGGAATTCTGTACCGAGGTGAAACATCAGATAATCCCCAAAGTTCAAAAAAGCCAATGGATGTCTACACCGAATCACATGGTAACCCATCCAGCAGTTATCGAGACATTTCACTCTGAACCAAGAATGTCCAGCTGTTGATGGCGGTGGGGAAAAAGTCAGGGGGTCATGAAAGTCAGTGGGATTTATCCACTGGGAACCATAGATATCTGCAGCCAAATTTCATTGGAATCCATCCTGTAGCTGTTGACATATTTCAGTCTAGAGACCAAAGTGGTGGACCCACTGACACTGCCATACCTAGGTCACTAGCGTAGCTAAAAGCTTGAGATTAACAGCCATAGTGCTGCTGCAAAAGTTTCAATCCACTGTGGTATACTCTTTCTGCCTGATTACTACTTTCTCACGCTTTCTCTTCACTTCTTTCCATCCCTCCTTTCACTTTCAATCCATTACCTTCCCAGGCTGCCTTCCGCACTGACCTCTCTGTGCTGCTGGACCAGGTCGGGGCAGGGAAGGAGTCCCTCAGCTTCATGAAGCGCCGAATCCGCCGCCTCGCACAGCAGTGGGCGACGGCCGCCAACCGCCTGGATGCCACGCTGGAGCAACGATGGAGGGACCAGAAGAAGGTGAGAAAACAAAAGGGCGATTGATGACAGAGGAAGTGTTTATTCTTTCAGATGTGATCACGAACTTTAATAACTTGTTTTTGTTGTTGTTGTCATGCAGTGACAAGTGCAGCTGAGAAAGACTTTGCGATAAGAAAGAGATCGAGAGCTTGAAGGGTGTGACACCAATGCACAAAAGTGATAGTCTAGTTCAAAAAAGCTACAGCAACAAAAGCACAGTAGAGTACGTAGCAGTACAAGACTCAAAGGGATCTACAACTGTCTAACAGTTAAACGGAGGATTCAAGGTTAGCATTTGAATTCAAAGATCCAAGGCATGGCAAGCACGGTTTTCCACTCAAGTAGATTGGAATAAAAGGCCTTTCTCAGATGCGTCTTGAGGGTTCTCACTTCGAATGGTGGTAGGAGTAAAATAATAGAGGAGGTAATGATAGGTTGTCATCCATTACTGCAGTCTTTATGTAACCGTTCAAAGATAGTTCTCAAAGCTGCATACTTTCAAATATGAATGTATCGCGTTATCATAGTGTTAGATTGTTGAACCTCATTTTGGTTGTCACCGAAGCTTTGCAGCATGGACTTCTTCCTGCTGGTAGCCACGCGTGCCAGAGGCTTAGTGTGGGAGATGCCAGAATAGATGAGAGAGAGGGTTTAAAAGGTGAGAAATGATGATTACGAACTATTTGGGATTATGATGAAATGGCGAGCGTGCGCCAGAGCCGGAGTGAGAAGAAAAAGATTTTAAAAAAAGGATGGACAAGAGGTGGATAAATGGTAGTGGGGAAGGTATTATGGATTAATACCTAATACTTACCCATTACATTTCTCACCCCGCTCCGAGTATAGGCTCATAATCTCTTCGTTAAGAAAACAATGACGAATGAATGAGTTCATCTAAAGGGGCAGATTGAGCAACACATCCTGCTCCTTTGCCCCCACCTCTGTCTAAAATAAGCTAACAAGGGTGGAAATAGTCCCCTGTCTCCGAGATTGATGTGTCCCTCTCTTGCAGTGCACTGAGGGGTTTTGTTAACCTCTACAGTCTATGTAGCTTTACAATGTGCCGCGGCTATCTAAACAGTAGATGTCCTGGTGTTTGTAAGAGTTAGCCTTCCCTGTCAAAAGCTGTTTATCACAATAATTAGAAATGGGAGGAAAAATGTGTGAGTGAGACTATGTGTGTATGTGTGCGTGTGTGCGCACGACTGATAATTGGATATCATTGCACGAAAAGCCGAAGGCAGAATCTCACATACTTTATTTGAGAATTAAATCTCAGTCTGTACCAGTAAAATGTACCCTTTCTCAACTGTTTCCCTCCTCACATTTGGGAAGATTTATGTTCACTTTGACTTTGAAAAAAAAAAAAAAAACCTTCACTTTTAAAATTGAGAAGGAGAACACTGTTTGATTTTAATTAACTCTGACCTCGGTAAAAACATTGTCTGATGGGAATTGGCTGCGGCCCTGCACTCGCCTAACCTTTGTCTTTGACAGAATCCCTCGCTTCCAGTGGAAACTTTAGCATTCTGCTTGAGTGTGCAGTCTTTACAATTCCAACGGGGTTTCTGTTGGTTCAGTTCTGTTTCCTTGTTTGGCTTTCTCTTTGATTGTGAGCGGAGTGGATGTTTACTCAGAAAAAGAATAAATTAGCAGAGCGGCGAGGCAAGCGTGCAGGGAGAAAAGGATCGAGAGGGAGAGAAAAAAGCAGGATCATTCTTTTGAACTCTCAGTGGCAGACGCAAGACGCAAGACGGGAGACGGGGAGCTGTGTGTGTGTGTGTGTGTGTGTGTGTGTGTGTGTGTGTGTGCACGAGAGTGACCGTGAAAACTTTGAGAAATGTAATTCTGAAGTCAAGCCGTACAGTCAAATATATTTGAGAGGTAGACGTTTGAGAGATTTGATATGCAGGCTGCCGCATTGAATGAAGCAGAAGCCTGCCTTAAATATTCCAACAAATCTCTTATTTTGTGATTAATCTGCCTATTTCCTCTGTGATCGTGGAGCTCAGAGAGAATATAATCAACCTTTTCGCTGCACTTCACTTTCAAAGCATGGTACGTTTGAGCCGTTATCAAACTCAATCAAAAGCCCGGGTCAACCCATACAGCCATTGATGGAATAATTTGTGTCGAGCAAATTGCAGCTCTCCTTTTTTTTTTTTTCTAGACATCATAGCGGACATATTCAGCTAAGCCACGGCACGACGGAGAGGCTTTTAAGAGACTCAAGGACGCTGACCTTATCTTGTTGCAGCGCCGTCACTGCCTGTCTGGAGCCGGTTAAAGTGTCTCAGAAAGCGACTCCGTGTGCATCTGCGGCTACTTCGTGAGCGCGCACATTTAGTGTGTTTGTCAGCATTTGCCAAACTGTTCATTTCCCCCTCTCCCCGTGTCTGCCCTCTTGAGAGTTGATTGACCTCTGACTAATGAAGTGCAGACAGAGTAAGCGACTGATGGTAAAGTAAAAGTAGAGGAGGAAAGATGTGAGGAGAGATAAAGAGGGGAAAGCAAGTCTGTAGAGTTCAAAAACGGAGGATGACGGAGAAGGTGAAATTAAGGGTAGGGTAGCGATGGTTGGCAGCGCCAGCTTGCGTTGCCACCCGCGGCCTTCTATCGGACAGCTGCGACCTTCATAGGGGCCACAGTGCACGAGTGAACCGGGTCACACACACACACACACACACACACACTCTAACACACATGCATTCATGCAGTGTCTTGCGCTAACAGATGCTGAGACGAGCATTAGCATTCCTCTGTCGTTAGCCAGTTAGTGATGAGTGGGGAAGAGCAAGTGGGACCACATACTTGAGAGCCACTTCTACTCTCCTGCCTTTAATATCTGGCGCGCCAAGGACTTTCCAAGGATTTTACAGATTGCATGAAACGTTCCTAACATCAGCACATGAAAGACAATGCATTTCCTTTTCCACAGCTTATCTCATTCGTTATATAATCAAACAAACGCATTCAGAACAGGGACGGTGTTGTGAAAAGACCTTGATTTGGGGCTTAAAAGTGTTGCGACAGGGGTGGCGCATGAATACGCGAAGCAGCAGACGGGACGTCGTAAAGGTGCACAAGCATGAGCAGAGTGTTGTTATGGTACCTCTCCGCCCGTCTCAGCAGGCCTTTGTGCTCGATCCCCACGGGACGGTAACGGTAGAGAGTATAGCTTCAGATCTGTTTGAGAATCCCCCGAGCACACGGCGGAGGAACGAGCCTCCACGGCGATCACACACACACACACAGTTCACTGATGTATGTCAGTGTGAAACAAATGCAGGCAAACAAACAAACAAACTTAATTCAACACCCATCGGCGCACACACACTCAGACACGCACCATCTGGAGCATCATAACGCTGCATTAAGAGCTCCACTCTCTCGTGTGAGATCAGATTCCTGAGGGAGGCAGCTGGCAGGGATACAGGAGTTTATGGGGAAGTGCAGCTTTAGCTTCAGTTGACGACCTCCCATTGCGCGGCTCCTCCTCCTCCCACCCGTTCATCTTCATTCTCAAGCGAGCGTGTGAGCGAATATGCGCGACCGTGTCGCTGGCGATCTGCGTGATGAAACACACAGTGCGAACCCACCCGCACTGGTTTCCCTCTCCTCTCCGTTCTAGCTCTTGATTCCTACTCTGTGATGTAAAGGTTACTTCTCCAGCGCTGCTCTGATGTGTGCCATTGAGCTCCACTCTAATCCGGTTCCCATACAGGGGAATTAACATTTGCAAATGGAGATAAATACTGCCTATTACACAGAGAGTGAAATCCCCCCTCAGCAGTCTAGATCCCAGGTGCAAGTTTCCAGGTTTTGTTAAACACCCTTACCTCTCTCCCCATTAACTTTCCATTTGTGTGTGGATGCCAAATTTCTAGAATCCAATCCACAGCTCTGCTGCCACGGTGTGATATTTCTCATATTTATTTAGCAGTGTTTCTTGTGCTGCTGCCAGTATGTGAAACTTGCCTCCCTCTGTCTCCATCTTCGTGCGGCTGCCAGTGTTTGCGCGACACGCTCTCACCAGCACCGCCGCCACCGCCCCGCCACCAAGCCAAGAGAGTGCGCAGTATACTGGCGCCGCAAATTCTCACTCTTGCCATCTGCCACCCAAACTGTAATTAAATTTCACTTATCTTTTCTTTTCTTTTTTTATGAAGCAGAAGTTAATAGAGCAGGCTTATTAAATCAGGGGATTTTTCACGCCAGCTGGAGTCTCACTGGAGCTCGACTTTGCCGAGTACACACCATTGTCCACACATTTTGTACATGTTAACATTAGTGGGATGACTTGAGCAGTTGAACTGGATGTTTACAGCTATATCACAAAAGAACCTTCCATCACTATATATGTTTATATCTATAATAAAGGAGTAAATATAAAATATCCAGTTTTTTTTTTTCTCTCTTTCTGTTATTCAGACATAATCTTCGCCAGGATCATAGAATGTGTGGTGTGTAGGTGCGGTGCTTACGTTTGTTTGTTGTGTGCTCGTACGGTAACCTTCAAACATTAGTGCATCGTGGCTCATGTGGCTTTATGGAGACAGGAAGAGAGTATTAGAAGAGCGCACTGCGGCACGCTTCTGAAAAGCTCTTGGAGGCTTTTAATCATTACCTCTACAGTTCAAAGCTGCGAGGGTACAAACACAGGACCCACATGCACTTAGATACAAGCAGAGAGAGAGAGAGAGAGAGAGAGAGAGAGAGAGAAACTTTCTGGCAAACTCCACACAGTTGGCCTTCAACTCATATGTTGCATGAAGGTGTTCATGCTGCGCTGACTAATCAGGATTACCCAGCAGAGCAGCGTTTGGACACGGCTGCGTCTAATCCGCTGTGAAAGGCAACGTGTTGCTCATTTCTCGGTGGGTTGCACTAATTATGCATCAGCTAGGTGGACATGCACGACGGGACTGCAGCCTGTAAGTGCAAAGATATACAATAGTGCAACACATACACTGGGATAATTCCCTCACGTGTGTTGTACGATGTTTCTTGACACAAAGTGCCTGGGAATTTGTCACAGCAGTTACCTGTGTAGGCGTACGGTGCATGTGGAATGAGTTGTCCATAAGGATGGATTTTGAGCTGTTCCATTGGAGCATGAGGCGATAAATCATTTGGGGATTTTAAAGAATTGCTTTTCATTTTCCATAATTTTCTGTTGGAAGAGTCTGAAATTCTAATGATTTTAATCCTCAAACTCATTAAAACAGTTTGCACTGCAGAGGCTTAACTTTCAAGGAGCTTAGCTTTATACAGTACGGTACGCACACATGCATAAATGGTATAATATAAATCGGATTAAATCAAATGTACTTGATGACATTGTGCATTGTGTGTGTATAAGTTACTGCACCATCATGAACTTCAATAGATGCACATTGTGTGTCAATAATGGGGAATGGTAAATAAATCAATTGAATTCCAGCTTCCTTGGATATTTTACTCAGGACTTTTGCATCTAATCTTTGAGTTCAGAGCTGCCACTTCGCAATGCAAGGTGTGAAACTGAGGACTTAAGAAACAAAGTCAAGCCTACTTAGCTGCAGGACATCATTGACATTTGTTTAATGTAGAGGAAATTATTCAGAAACATATTCATGCCTGTTGACCACAAGGGATCATTTCAGTTTATTGCAACTCCTTTGGGTCATCATTTCCATCGGTAATAATGACATGTACATGTACTCAAAGTTAATAAATGAGATTTGTGACATTGCCCAAAATAAGTCGTAAAAGGTCAGATGAAAATCGGTTGTAAACGTCCATCACAGTTTATAGACCAACCTCTTACTGAAGTTCAACTTTTCCTTACTTACCATACACTTCTTAGCTGATGTAAAACTTCAGGCGCAGTCACTTTTATTTTTAAATCTGAATGATCTTGAATATGTCATCAACACCTGGTTACATTTGTTACGGCCGACGTTCTTCTCAAGTGGAGCTTTTAGTTGGTGAGCTTCTCCACGCAGACTTTTATCTGATCTCTCTGCCACCTTGTGTCCCTGTCCTCCTTTCAGATCCTGGTCCACGTAGGCTTCCTAACCGAGGAGTCCGGAGATGTTTTCAGCCCCAAAGTGCTGAAGGGGGGTCCTCTGGGAGAGATGGTCCAGTGGGCCGACATCCTCACTGCGCTCCACGTTTTGGGACACAACCTGAAGATCTCCATGTCCCTCAAGGAGCTGCAGGGGTGAGCTAACTACGTTTGACTTGTCAGCGGTTGTTGTTGTTTTTTGCAGCTGATGGTGCGTGCGGTGTGTTCCCCCATTTCTTATGGACCCAATCAACCAGTGCTTTTCTTCTGAATCTAAACTGGTATTAAGAGAAGATTGCGTCAATATAGGGACAATCCAGACAAGGCAACGTGTTTGCTTTGAAAAGAGATTATTGATTGGCAGGGTCAAGGCTATAAGTAAACGGAATGGCCATTTCTAACATCTACATGTTTAACTAACTGTATATATTACTTTCAAAAATCACGTCCGGTCACAGCTGTATTTCACATTTTCATTAGGATGCAAAATGTCTGCCACAAAATGAATCTGATGACAGCTGTGACTATAAACCAATGGCGTTTTACAACCCTCCTGTCACCAATGTGCTCCTGTACGTACGCATATTGGAGTCGAAATGTTGCGCTGCATTGCGCTCTAATTACACCACTTTCCCACTTCAGATTATGCACGAGGGCCCTAAGGTCCTGTTAATTTATTTGTTGCTGCATTGATCCCGTATCGACGCACTCCATAGCTTCCTGTCAGTGCGACTGCGTCGGCGTGTGTCTTTCTATCCCCTGCGTCAGCGTGCTTGCATGTTTCTGCTGACGGATACAGCTACAGAGCCAACACACACACACACACACACACAGACGGGTGGATGGATGGATGTAAATCAACCCTGTTGGGCGAGATCCCTCCGGCTTGCTTCGTCCAGTCTATACAATATCTACTTCATGGTCAAGGCTGAATATATCTCACAGGCTGTCGGGCTCCCGCGAAGACGGATGGCTGACGTCGAACTGTAGAATACTGAATAGGTATGGTGTCTGAGAAGACAACTGAATCACACTGCAGACGGGCGATGTCTTTGTTCAGCCTTGATTGGGCCAATAGTCTTCGTCTCTCTGCCATCGTTGATCACTGCAATGACACGGGTCTGGAGTATAGATCAATATAATGATGCCTACAGAGACACCGCTGTACTCTCCTTCCACTGTACACTGCCTGTGACAACACTCACAAATCACAGAAGAAGTATTGTATTGACCCCCCCAGCCTTCGGTAGTCATTTTATAGACGTATAACACCTCTGCAGGGAGCAGGAGAGAGCGTGAAAATCTAGAGGGATTTTATTCTTTCTTAAAAATGGGTTTAGAAATGGCAGGGACATCCGCAAGGCCGAGCTCAGTTGCCAGACTTGAAATGGATGGCGGGACCGTTTTTAGGCCGTGCGTGTCACTGTGGTGTCTCGGGACCTTCGTTTTTGAAACCGCTCTTTCTCACGACATGGGCGGCGACCCTGACTCGGTCCTTAAAAAACACTGGTGTGAGAAAGAGCAACGTCAACTTTGCCTCCTGATGTCGATCTTTCCACATGGTTTGCTGCAGTAAAGTGGAACAGAAAAAGGGTTAGGCAGTGTGTTCAATCGTTTTTTTTTTTTTATGGTTGGCGTGTCAACTTTTTGGTCTCACACCTTTCATTTCCCTTGGTCCCTGCCTTCAGAAAGAGAAGAAAACGGAGAGTTACGGTTGAACAAAGGTGGTAATGCAGTTTGGCTGTCATGGAGTTATATTATAAAAATAAAAGTCTCTCCTTCGCCTTTCATGTTCCCCACAAATATGGGGTGTCTTTATTGATCTTTGGTGAATGTTTAGAAAACCTTACAGCCAACATTTCATCAATTCTGGGCCAGCAGATGCTACTACGACTGTTTTTTGTGGCGTACTGATCTGTAAGATACTCATTTGTTCTGTCATACTTTGTAGTTCAAATGCATATTTATCCAGCATATTTCCTGCCACAAAGCTACACACACGACTACAAAGTGATTCATGATTTGAAAAGCACGAGTATAGATTTCCTTTTCATTTAGCATTTTAGTATTCTCTCAACACAAAACAATGTGATGCATTTGAATGTTGTTTCTCTCGCACATTGATTTCGCGTGTGTATTCACATCAAGCAAATGCAACCATTCTATCAGCGTTCTATCGGTAAACGGACAAGAAAAGAGGAGCCTGTGGTGATAAAACCTTGAGTAGCTCACAATTAACTTTTCACACAAACTGTCCCTCTGATGCAAATCAACAAACGCATTATTTCCACACAGATGGCTAATGTTGATTTATTGTCCGCTGGTGTGATCGACAGAATGAGACATACTGACTGAAAAACAATGTCTTATTATATTCGGTATAAATAATTCCTTCAAAACACTCTTGGTGCGACTTAGAGGTACACTACAGTCCTATTTCAGTTCAGATTCCTGACCATACAATTCTGTCTCTTACAGCTCTCCTGTATAATTTCAAAATAATTTCTTTCTCTACCTACTTCCTCTCACTTGTTCCCAGTATTGCCCATTTTTGTGGACATACTGCACTTCTTCCTTAGTTCCTCCTGTCCCAAATAATGTGCTTGCAACGACACACAAAGAATGTGGCCTGACACACGGATAGAAACACAGACAAATGGCAATCTGGACAAGCAGGCCGACCGAGACAAATGGGAAACCAGGCACGCAGACACAAATTGCCCAAAAGATGGAAGTTGAGTCCAGATACAGCTTTAGAAACATGTCATCGCTTTTCTTGGGGGCAAGACTGACGAGCATTAAAAACAAAACTGAACAAAAAGTTCCCAGGGTCCATCCACAATTCCACAACTTCCCAATGGTGTGTGTGTGTGTGTGTGTGTGTGTGTGTGTGTGTGTGTGTGTGTGTGTGTGTGTGTGTGTGTGTGTGTGTGTGTGTGTGTGTGTGTGTGTGTGTGTGTGTGTGTGTGTGTGTGTGTGTGTGTGTGTGTGTGTGTGTGTGTGTGTGTGTGTGTGTGTCTGTGATACATTGTTCTCATGGCCACATCTGAGAGTTGGAGTTGTCTGAGGAGGAAAGCGGGAGGTAGCTGTAATTGGCCACCGAGGGGATGATTTGGTCCGGGGTTGTGTTACTGTGTATAACGTACACCCTGATTTGTAGTTTCCAGTCAGTGCTGCTATGAGGTGGCTGGACCTTATTCAGTAGAGATGCATGATCAGAGCACACGGAGACTCACTAACATACAGAGGGAAAAATAAACCAGAACATATGGACAAAAACAACTTCTATTGATTCAACTGGGAGGCGATATACTTATGTGTGAAGCCTCTACTACACTGAATTCTAATGTGTTATTTGTGCTCTCTCGTGTGCCTGTATGTCATATTGATGTTGTGTCCTGCATGTCATATTTGGGAAATCATTCATTTATAATATCTCTTTTCTGTGATTCATCTCCGTCTCAGGGCTGTCACTGTGCGGGACGATGGACTGATGAGAAAATGTGAATAGAGAAGCAGGGAGTAGAACAGCAAAGCGCTGAGTTGGCATCTGTGCAGTTTGGGCGGGGACTTGTGTTATTCAAATATGCAAATAGCAGTTCTTTTTTTTGAAGGCTCCCTGATGATTTCCAGCCCTTTGTTTTGGATCTTGCACTGTCCTTCATTTTGCACCATTCACCTGCCCACACACACATACACACACACACACACACACACACCCAAGTTAATTCAATACAGCTTTTTTGCATCTCCCCGTCTCTGCTGAGTGTGCACTCCTCACAATGTGGCCTAACCGAGCAGCTTGACGGGAATGAAGCTGAATTTGGTGCCAATTAGATTAGATTGGCAAGGCACCTGAAATGTATTAGTGTGAGAAGGAGGAGAGACGGGGCTCTGTCTGCTCTCCATTACAGACTCAAGGGTGCAGATGGTCAGCACCTTTGTGCCTAATCCTATCACTGCTGTGAAGAGAAATATTGAAGGTTCTGTAATACTGAAACATTTAATAATCCGGCACAGGAGAGGAAGATATGGCCTTTTGCCGTGTAGCACACTCTGGACACGCCTTGTGGACTGTGACAGTACACTTTTAGAAATAAAGGTGCTCACTAGAACCATTTTAGGGCTCATTGGCTTCGTCCTCTCTGGAGGTTTTATCCAGAAGCTTTTCATCTTCAAAGTCTGCTAACCAGAATCCATCTGGGGGGGTTCTACCAAGAACCCTTTTATATTCCAATGGTTTCATCTAAAACCCAGCCCGGGCGTTCTACAGAGAACCCTTATATATTTTAAGGGTTTCATCTAGAATCCACCCAGGGCGTTCTACAGATAGGTGCTGTGTCTGTAACTTTCCAAAACCGGCGATCTGACATTTGTTACATGACTCTATGTGGCACTTTTCACGTGAACAACCAAGTGAAACTTTATGATTGCCTCCCAGAGAATGTGGACAGCCATCCCCATATCTATCCAGTATGGCGCCTACTCTTTCTCTATGACAATCTTCTTTACAATCCACTTTCCAGTGTAGCTATAACTATAAACACTTCCGACCAATGTAATTGGACAATACATCGTACAAACTGGTTCTAAATCCGATCAAGGGTACTGGTAGTTCTTGTTGAAAACTGCTCAAATGTTCAATTTATCAGATGTTATTGGATTATTTATGAACATGAACAAAGGTTAATTGAAGGGTAACTGAAGGTTTATTTTAATGCTTGTCATCTATAGATAATGATTTGTTTGTTACTTCTCCTAAGTTACTTTTGTTATTTTTTGTAAATGTAAGTCTTTACTTTTTTATAAGTTTGGTGTAAACAAGCAATATTCTACGTGAGCGTTTTTGGCCAGCAACAAATTCAAACACATTTTATTCCTTGTAATTCTATTCCTTAGAGTCTCTATTCTTCCAAGTGGATTATGTCCTGGTTGTTGATTTAAAACTCAACTGAAGTTAATACTCTCCTCTCTCAAACTCACGGCTTTTAAATTCTCAGTCTCTTTCTGTGCTCTTGTGTGACTCGCTCGTGCACTCCCTCTCCATCTCTTCCTCCAACTCGAGGTGTCAAGTCTCACAATCTCACCCCAACTGCAGGTAATGTCTCAGTTGCCATGGAGATCAGACTTTGGGACTTTTGGGGTCTGAGGTGGAAAGACACAAAGTCACAGCCAATCAACACCTCAGTAAATGATAGAGGAGTACATAGGGAATCAAAAAGCACCCAGTCTCTTTTGTCCCTGAGATGAGCCGATAATTAGAAAGTGGGACTGGACAGACACGACGTCTACAGCAATCTTGACACGTTTGAAGGGTTTTCAGTTCTGGTGTTGTTTTGAGAACTACAGAACAATGCATCTCCGTATTGCTCAGTCTAGGACTTGTTCTTTTGGCTTTAAGTTGTTGTTTTGAAGAATGGAGTTCAACATTTTGGCCGCCGCCATTTGTTCCGCAACCAGAAGTGAAAAGCGAGGGCGGAGCTAAGTACAACCGAACACTGATTGAGACACTTGCAGGCGACCAAAACGGTTTCAATTAACTTCGATGAACTCAAAACACACTATGACAAGGGTCACAGTTCTTAGACGAAAACACAGACAACTCCCAGACCGGACAACTCTGCAGCAGCGATCTGTCAATCACAAGATGGCAACACCTTAAAGCATACCCGGCTGTATCGTCTATTTCACTATAAATGGGACCATAATCATGCTGTATTGAAGAAGACTTGAAACTAGCAATTGAGAACATAAACGTCTGTTTACAATGTTTACTGAGGTAATAAATCAAGTGTAAAGTAGGGTCATTTTCTCACAGACTTCAATACAATCAGACTTATTTTTGCAACCTGAGGAGTTGCCCCCTGATGGCTATTGGAAAGAATGCAAGTCACAATGAAATGAAATGTCATAGTTTGCGCTGCTCATGCACATGCCCAATTGTTTTCTGTTTCATCACAAAGATGATGTCTCATCAGACATTTCCTTGTCACTAGTAGACAACATAATGGTTCAGTGCTCTGCAGGGACCATGATCAGTTGTTACAGCACTCTTAGTAACAGTTGCTGTAAAGGCCATCTGTTCACAAATCATTTGCACTTCCAAGTTTCATCCTTGCCATAAAAACTTGATGTGCTTCTGCACATAGTCACCTGTGCATTTAAGTAATCCCAGTTCTGCTTCCACAGTGGTTTTCTCCGCTCTTCGCCTTTTGCACGTCAAAATATCGAAGTCATTCACATAACGAAAGCAATCTCAGTTGCATTAAGTCGGGTTAAGTCTGTATTTCCCGGTGAATCTCTCATAGTACTCATAAACGGGCGAGCAGACCCCCCCCACCGTCTTGCCGACGTGGCTGTCTGTCTTGCGTGAGAGGGTGCATTTCACAGAAAGAGAGTGGCTTCACATATGCTTGCATGTACTACTTCAGCACGTGACTGTGTGCTGTAAAATAACTAAAGCTAGTTTGCATCATAAGCTCATTGCTGTAAATCTAGCGATTTAGCCCATAAATTACTTGCATAATCCCGGAGATTAATGCAAAAAGAGCCCTCCACTAGGGTTACGTAATGCCTCATGAATTTGGATTGGTCTTCAGATTCTCTCTCGGTTGCACACTTGTTTTTCTCTCTGTATTATGCTCTCAGTCTTGTGCATGCTCTCAGCTCTGTTTTTGACCACTTCACATTCTTTTAATCGGTTTCTTAATTCTCTTTTCTGTTTTCGTAGTGTCTTCTGTTGCTTTTGGTTACAATTTGCTCTCTCGCTTCCATCCGTTTGTCAACATTAGTGGACTAAATGTGTTCTGACCGTTAGAGGTGTGCGCTCGAAAAACTCTGCAGCAACTATGCAGAAATATGATGCAGATATAAGAAGAAGCAAGTAGATGTGAATCTGTGGGCGGTTGTGGGAGTTGCTGGGCTTCTTCTTCTGAGGTTTTTCTGTTTTTCTGTTAAGTCCATGAAAAGTTATGTGCCCCATAAACCCCTCCTTCTCTCTCTCTCTCTCTCTCTCTCTCTCCCCATGTCTCCTCTCCCCCCCCCCCCCCCCCCATCAACCTGACTCCCTCACCTTTCTGCCATCATTAAAGTGAAGCCTGTAGAGAGACTGGAGTCGGTGACCTCGGTTCACCTGCTGCTCTCCCACAGGCTGGCTACGAGCTGCCTTATTATCCCTACCCAAAGCAGATAGGAACACACGCACACACACGCATACCTCTTTTTTCTAAACCCTGATCTTGCTTTTCTTTCTTCTTGGTAATTAGGCCGTTCTCACTTTCCTTACATCGCTGCTTTCTCTTATTTTCATTTCGTAACTTTAATATTCTTCTCTCTGCTGTGCAACAAAAACTATGCAGGTTTAGGGGGGAACATAACTTGTAAAGCAGATGACTCAAAACATTATACACTTAGCTGTAAGTGCGGGGGAGAAGCGTCTCCTCTTAAAAAAATCCAAATTCTGAGTTATGAAGGGAGGGTGTATCCGATCTCTTTATTGGAGAGCAGCTGCTGAGGTGTGTGAAACTCCTAAAGAGACTTCTGGGTAGATCCCTTTATAAGACAAACTGCAGCACATTAACATTAATCAGTTGTGGGAAATGATAGAGCGTCAGCTTGTCTCTTTGTTAAAAAAGTAGAGCGTCAGCTTGTCTCTTTGTTAAAAAAGTAGAGCGTGCAAATGAATGGTATGCTCCGTCTGCATGGTTTTGTCTGCTTAAAGGTTCCTCTCCTCACTCCTCCCCTCTCGCCTTGTGTCTCTTCACCTTATGTTCTCTTGCTCTTCGTCTGGCTCCTTCTCACTTTGTCTCTATGTTGTTCCCCTCTAAGCTAAAATCAATGTGCTTGTTAGCAACTTCCCAGATTTTTATTGCATTTCATCACCCCTACCCTTACTTCTAACCACGTACAGACACACACGCACACACACACACACACACACACCACACCACACACTTGGTAATGATTTCCTTCATCCATTGTTTCAGATTTGAAGTACTGGGCGGGGGGGCAGTTGTGGTACATGGGTGACTTTGCTTTTTGTTACTGGTGTTGCTCTGACTCACATCTCCACCTCTAATTGGTCTGCGTGACACAACTGGGACTCGGAAATACGAACAGGACAAGTTGCTGCTTATGCTTCTTTAGCTGCTTTAGCACAATCCCTGGTGGACTTACATGACTGTGTCTGTACGTCTTCCCTTGTAACGTTGGGGTTTCATACCATTACCATTGGAGCAGTTCTCAAACATGAATAAAACGATGAATAAAGTAATGATATCAATTGAATATTGAGAAATGAGACTAAGACTGTCCCGATGGCCCTGAACGAAGGAGCGCTTAACCTTTAGCACGGACTCATGTCCTTGCAGCAGCACACTTCGTCTTGCGCTCCGACATAAGCAAAGGTGGAATATCCATGACATGACTTGGAAAGGAAAGGATATTTTTCCGTTCTCGGCTGAGATGGACGGCATAGCGCTGTAACGCGTGTCTTTCGGTTTAATTAAATGCATTTGATTTTAAGGATTATATGATTCTACTGTATTGTTGTTTGTATTTTTATTTATTGCTGAAGAAGAAGCATTTTCCAAAAGGTTTTGTTTTGTTTTATGTATGTTGCGGAGGGATGAGAATCCCAATGAACAAATACCCAATAGTTGAATATTCGGGCCCAGTTTTGGTAATAGTTGTATATTTTAAATACTGTATTTTCCTTACTCAAAAGCTACAGATTGAAATCACAGTGAAACAGGAGTTGAAGCATCTCTAGCTTAAGTCATGTGACCTATATCCAAATTAAACTGAATATGTGGGCGGGGTTTAGTAACGAGGGGGATTCAAATCCCTGATATTTAATTGGATCAAAAAAAAAAGTGGGATTAGAGAATATAGCACGCTTGTGCGATACAGAGCTTTGCAGAGATATGGAGCTGTAGGACTGTTCACCTCCATACACACCTCCCTCGTTTGTAGGTAAATCAGGAGTGGGAAGATAGTTGTTCAATTAATATTTTGTAAAAAAACCAAAAAAAAAGGTAAAGTTTTGGCAGAAGAAATCATGTCTTCTACTTAATGTCACTCTGCTAGCTACTCACTAGCTAACAGTGTGGTTGTACATGTACAGTATATGATGGACGGGTTAGGTAATCATTCCCACATCCCAATTCATTGGATAAAATAGTATAACCACCTCCTAGATCAAGATGAGTCATCAACAATATCTTTTTCATTTTACAAGAGGAAAAAGATTTTGGTTAAATATAATACAATGAAATATAAAAACAATTCTTTTGACACATGTTTAGCATGTAACTAGATAAATGAGGTGTGGATGAGAACCTGAATGAGATGATAAAAATTGCTCGTGGTCCATGAAAGCAATAGATCCACGGGTTTGCGTGAGTTGGATAGTTGTTAGCCAGTTAAATGTTATCGCTAACTGTTAATTGTTGTAGCGTATAATCCTTTGCTGCATTACCACCACACGCTTTGGACTGCAGCAGTGCTCACCCTGATTTGCATGTAGCCCAGGTAAACTAAGCTGGGTACAATAAGGATTGTGATCTGGCGACGGCTGCATTCACACCAAATCAAGCGTTGCAGGGTTGTGCTGTGTCAACACCAAGCGACAGCGCCACGATTAACGTTTTGTGTTCCCTCATGAGTTGTAAAGCTCTGATTCGCCGGTTAAATGATTGACCACAGCAGTGTGACATTGGGTTGCGTTGCTCCAAAAGTTGAGAATGTGTCAAATTTTCACTGCACCGACATCCAAATGAATAGGGGGACTGACGCCTGATTTGATGTGGATGCAGCCTAACTAACACATACATATGTGGAAAGTTGTAAACAAAAAGTTATTAAATCCCGTCTGGATTTCATCAACATGAAATGACAAGTGTAAATGTTGCCTGATAATCGTGAATAGAATGCAGTCATTATAAAGATTATTATTTGATCTTATATAACATTTCAACATATCTGTGATACCTGTGGACAACAGGTATCCCTGTGGACAACAGCCATTTTGGCCCATTCAGTTATTTTGTCTTGTGTGTACAAGAACAATTGCGATTGACCAAGAGGGTAGGGTGGAATGGAGAGTAAAGACTGTTTCATGGTCTTTATATGGCTTCAGTTGTCTGACTATGTGTAGAAAGGCTAAGGGAGGTCAGCCTCTACCGGCTGCCCGGCCAAAACAGTTGGCTCTGGCTGAATAAAGTGAGCGGGGGAAAAAGGCTCGACAGACATCAAGGGGATGTGTGAGCGACAGTGTGTGTGCGTGTGTTGCACGAGTGTGTGTGTGTGTGTGTGGTTCGTCATCCCAGACCCAGGTGCTAAGGGCTTTTCAATCTCCTCTTACTGGGAATGGAAGCAGGGGAGGGGAGTTTTAGCCCTGAATAGACTCCAAGGCCTGGGGAAACACTGAGCCGAGCACCATTAATACCAACGCTATCAGCCATTCATCAACCTCCTTTCCCTCACCGAGCTTTATTCCTCACGAGAAGCTGCCTGAGGCAGACAGAAAAGGAAATAAGGAAAAGCACATTAAAAGAAGTTGGAGGAGGTGTAATCTCATAAAATATTTGGCTTTTCCTAAAATGTTCTATGTCTGACCCCTCAGTAAACTAGACTTTTGTTGTTCTTTTGGCTACATGTCCCTTTAAGACAGAACGTGGTTTTATCTACGCTCGCCGATGGGTTCGGCACAAATCGGCAAAGCCGTCGTGACGCGGCGCAAGCCATTGGGAACAATGGGTGTCAGTGGTGCCTTTATCAGGTTCTGCCGGAAAGGGCCTTAAACGTAGTGGAAAGATATAGCAAGCGTTGCCGAACAGATGATAAGGACACCAAGGAATCTGAGAATTAATATGTGGAAGAATTATATTTTGAAGAATTTGTTAGCTTGTCACTCAAGTGAGGCAGCGGACGCAACCCCACACTACATAGTTTGAACAAATGTTCGTCATTGGAACAGATTTTTGTTTTTTAAGCACCAGCCCAATCTTTGAAAGGATTCAATAATTCTGCACAAAAGCATTTTTACAGTATTGTTGCTCTTATAGTAATTGTGATTTTTTTTTCAAATAAAATCAAAGCTAAACCTGCATTAGCCGTACTTTGGATAGTGTCCCGTCAAATGTTTGTGTTACCCAACAAGGTTATCAGAGCTAGTATTGTATACAGTTACACAGTTTTACACAGACCGACGGTGTAATATGGAGTAACTTAGATACTGTAGCGTGATGCAGAAAGAACTAAGTTCATTTAGGGTTGAGAGAAATAATGAGCCCTGGATTATCAATGGTTCCTAATTGTTTCTCAGTGCAATGGTGCATGACCGCAACTGATAAATCGCTGTGCAGCACCTGCAGAGCAAGCACAGAGTCATCCATTTCGATATGGGGAAAATCTGCAGTCATGCATTAAAGGAAAATATCAATAGTTACATCATCAATTATGTGCAATCGGAAAACGTAATAGTTAGTTGATCCCATGCAGTACATGATGGCGTCTCATCCTTATTGAGCCCACAAGTTCATTTAATTTGACGATTATCAGTGTTTCTTTTTGAGCATTACAGCTTTATCTGTGTACTTGGTCTCTGTTAACTCTGACAATATATGAGAATATATATAATTGTGTCTATAAAACCTAAAGTCATTTAAATGGCATTCAAACCGGAGACTTATTTATCACGTCTGTGCCAAGCACTGCTGAAAATGGGGTCAGAAATCTCTTATTATCCACTTTTTCCTTTAGCAAACTTGACAGTGCTTGTTAGTTTTATCAGAGCCCTTGTTATCTCCGCGTTCATTGGAAAGGGAATGCAGCTGATGTGAGCGAAGTCAAGCGTAATTGGGTTCGGTGCCTGCATACTGTACCTCACTAGGCCTCTGTGGAGTTATTAAGAGTTAACACGGGAACCCAGAGCATTTTGCTCAATGATGCTGTGTGTTTCCTCTTCCTAATGGCTTGAAAAGCAACGGGCTGTCAAAGACGGGCTCCAACTGATGTCAATACACTTGATATCTCCGTGCTCTCCCCGAGGAGAAAATTGGGCCATTTTAGGGCAGCCAGCCTTGAAATTAGGCTGAGCAGAGAAAGGTGTTGATTTCACAAAATCTAGATAGATTGCTGTCTTTTCTCTCACTCAAACATTTTCTTCTCTCTCTATCTCTGGTTTTGGCAGCACATTCTAGGTAATACTGAACTCAAATGCAGTTATGAAACACACTGGCAGTTCTTTTTGTGGATGCAGACAGTGTCAGAGCAGACAGACGCCGCTCTTAACATCTTTACAGCTCCTTCACCGACAAACCGACATTGTGGTTCTGCTCCATTTGCCTGATGGAGAGATGTGAGCAGACGTAAGAGAGTCCATAACATTCATGTCCCCACAGAAACCACATTCCTCCACTTTTCCTCCAACCGTTGAGATATTTTAGACCAAAGTGGTGGACCGGGTAAA